>NW_017728906.1:41704298-41717215 GCF_001723895.1 Crocodylus porosus
GGGTTTCCTCCTTTTCATCGCAACTTTTCTACTTCTCCTTCCCTCCAGTTTAGCTCCATCGTGCTCTGTGCCATTAATGAGATCTAACTGACTGAAGGCACCCTGTGTGTGTGAAAATCCAGATTCTTCTATTCTAGCTCCTCTTCACTCGGAAAAGGTGTCAATGCTCAAAATGCTTAGGAAAAAAGAGGCTTTTTGGCTAATATGCTTCCTACTTATGTGAAATAAGTGGATTTTTCTACTTGGATGTAACAGGGGGACTGGCTAAATTGTCATGCTAATTGAAAACCTGTAGTTCATAGAGTAACACAAGTATTTAGAACAGCTTGGATAGTTTCAGGATGGAGACTTACCCTATCTGATTGTCACTGGGATCAGGAAGGACTTTTTTTTTTTTTTTTTTGCCATATTGTACATTTTATAGTTGTCTAGTTTTATTGCTATGGAGGGACTGGAGAGTATGCAGAAGTGGCCACTGCTCAATTCAGGATACCAGCTTTTGATCGGACTAGCAGTGTGACCCTGTGTGCTTGAAACAATAACTGTAGGTAGAATAAGTGAATAAAAAGAACACTAATGATCTTATCTAACTGTACACTTTCAGGGAGCCTTAAACAGTAAGTAAAAGAGAAAAAAGTTGAAGAATTCTTGTTAGATTGTCATTCTTAATTTTCCTGAGATAGATATTACTTATTGCTACAGTGGATACTACTTGTAGCTATTAAGTTATGTTATAAATAGTGCAAATGAAAAATAAACTTGCCCTCTTGGGAGTTGTTTTACAAGTTCACGCTTGACCCTGATTTCAGGGCAGCACTATTGTAAGCTAGTATTAAGTTCTCCTTAAGTTGAATGTTATAGTGCAGAACCACAAAGGAGAAACATAACTTTGTTCTCATGATGAATAGCCCCACTGAAGTTGCAAGTGCAGTCACAAATGTGCTTCTGGGCTTGACAGGCAACAATGCAGACATTGACGTAATTTGGCAGTTCCCAAACTCTGACACATTGTGCACCACTAATTTAAAATGGTACAACCTTGGATACATCAGCATATTTTTCAGTTCAACCTTAAGCAAATTTTTGTCATAAAAGGTAATTATAATAAATCTGTTAACATGTACCACTGGCAGGCTGTCTGTGTACCAGTGGTAGTACACATACCACAGATTGGGAACCACTTTGCTTTCTAAGCGTAGGTAAGTTACTGGGATCCAAAGCAGACAAATGGCTGTCCTGGGGTAACTACTGCAGTACTGCTAGTACAGTACCCCACTGCCACATGGTGGTAGTGCAAGTAGTTGGCTGTGTGCATTGATCAAATGGCTACCCTGGGATAAGAGCAAAGTTACAACGCCAATGCCATTTTAGTTCACATCGTTTATTTTTATTGCCGTTCTTGTTTCCTGAGGTAACTACATTAGATCTTTGTAAATTACATTGATGTATGTAGATTCTAGCCATGTTGGTCTAAAGGCAAAAACAGTCCCAACTCTAGAGGTGATATCTAATTGGTCTATAGCTCCTGTGGTAGAGGTGAAATCTTTTGACTGATGTGTGTATACTTTAACACGGCAGTTCCCGAACTCTGACAGATTGCGCGCCACCAATTTAAAATGATACAACATTAAGTACCACCAGCAAATTTTTGTCATATAAAGTAATTATAATAAATTGTTAGTGGGTACCACTGACAGGTTGTCTGTGTACCACTGGTGGTACCTATACCACAGACTGGGAACTGCTGCTTTAACATATGTTTTGAGCAAATGTTTGCGGATCAGAGCCTTTTAGTGACTTGGTATTGTAGTTAAAATGTATCTTTTACTTTGAAATGAGCTGCATTAAATGCTCCCTTCCCTGCCTGAACCTGAAGCATAAAGCAAATCTTCAGCATCATGAAGATACCTGTGCAAGTGGCACTTCTAGTGAACAGTATTAAACTGTTAAGTGGAGTTGTGGTTTCTAATCTGTCCTCCATTCTCAGGTACATAGGAGAGAGGTTTTGCATAGGCAAAAGGTTCAATTTCTGAGAGAAACTGAAATTACAAATTTTGTCATCACAACTCAGTTGACTGAGAAATCAGTTTTCCTGAAGGAAACTTTGAATCCACTTTGAATCCTTCTCTCTCCCCCAAATTTGTATTTCAGGGCATTCAGGGTGTTGAAACTTCACAATGATATTGTTTCCATTCAATTTCTTTCTTTGTGGTGGTGTTTCTAGGAGAATAGAACACAAATTTCAATATTTCAAAATGGTCATTTCAAAACATTTGTTCTGACCATGTCCAAAGAGGGATGTCTCGGTGGTATCAGAATTGTTTTTTCTCCCTGTTCTTTTATTCCTAACAAAAAAAAAAAAAAATATCTAGTGCAGTCAGCCCAAGTTTGTGAAACATTTTGCTTTCAATAGAAACTTTGATGGAATCATTTCCCTGACTAGTTTATAGCATGTTATCCTAGTCTTGTCAGAACCCCAAGCTAGTTACTGATTTGTGCTTTCCCAGTATTAACCAAGAGTTTAAGCACACATCTGTTCTTTGAGGATGACTTGAAGACAAAGTGAGGAGTTATAGTGGGGAGTGTGATAGATGAATTTCTTATTTCACAGATTTAGTGCATGTTCAACTCCTGATGGATTATGTACTTTACACCTATCTGTAAAGGTGCCTCGTTTCCAGTCTAAAGATTAAAATGTCAGCTATAAGAGCCCATTATGAACTGCATGCACTCTTCTTGCTACTTAAGACAAATATTTCAACTGTTTAGTTTGAAATGAAGCTGTAAGCCCTTTGCTTACTGTCTTCCATATAGTTTTGTTTGAATTTGTTTTTCTTCTCCACACTTTTTTTGACCAGCAAAACATAGACCACTTTTAACATATTCTATATTTTTTTGTAATTTCCTTTACTTAATTTATCTTGAATATTTTCTAGTCATTGCAACATAGTACTATTGTCAATGTCTTCCCAATCCCATTAGCCTCTCCTCCTGTTGTGCTTCCATAGCACACCTTTGAGACCATGCAAATTTTTTCTGTAATAAAAAAGGAAGGATAATAGTATGATGCAACTAAAGTTGATCCATTACAACTGCAATTATAGTAGAACCTGAATCTTTTTATGATCCAGCATCCACTTTTGTTGTTAATTCTAAGCACAATATCTTATTCTTTTTCCTAAAAGCAGTTTATGCTGTTCACAGGATTGTTAAAATCTGACCTGAAAACCCCTGTATTTGAAAAGTTGGTTGTTTTTTTTGTTTGTTAATTTAGTTTTGTTTTGGTTAGTATGGCTAAAATGGGTTTTGAAAGTAACCTTCGTTACAAAATAAATTCAAATTTCCTTCTATTTTGCATGTGCACCCACACATGTACACAGAGGCATCTGTATTGAACAGCTAATATGTGTTGAATACTTATGGCTGTATGTTTCAAAGGTGATAAATTCCCACAGCTTCCATCAGCCTGAGTATAACTTGAGAATATTAGAGGTGCACTGATGCATCGGTCTGATATTGGATCGGCACCAATATAAAGAAAAATGACTGTATCAGATGGAAATTGGCCTGATGTGACCAATAATTTGGCTGATAATGCCCTGTACATGTGCACAGCTGCAGCACAGGACGTAGGCAGCAAGGAGCACAGCCCAGCAGCTTGGACAGCTGTGTGGAGTTGGTAACTCTGTTGTGGTGGATGGGGAGGGGGGAGGGAAGGGACATGGGGTGCATATCGAGGCCCCCATGGTGAGGAAGGGAGTGAGGCTAGGGCAGGTGCTGCCTACCTGGTATGGGGTGGGAGTGGGACAGAGCCATGGCTTGCCCAGGGAGTGCAGGGAAGGAGGCGGCTCCTGCTGCTGTGTGTACCCTGTGAGGGCACAGGGGGGGAAGGGAGGGCATGTGCCCCCTGGATCTGCGCAGGGTAAGGTGGGCTGGTGCCAGGGCTGTGCAGGGCTCTTCCCAGTGGGGGGCTGGGCCAGTCTGTGCTCAGGATGGGCAGTCATGGTGCTGGGGGGGGGAGTTGTGGGGACTATGGTGAATTTTGGAGTTGCTACAGCCCCTCAGCACTCTCCCAGCGCTGCTGCTACCTGCAGGAGTACAGCCCAGCCCAGTCCCCCACCAGGAAGAGCTCAGCCTGCCCCCAGTGGCAGCCACCCTGCCCTGCACAGATCTGGAGGACACATGATGGGAGCTGCACCCCCCGAACAAGCCACTTGTAGCTCTATCCTGTGCCCGTGCCCCCGCCCTGCCCCGGCTAGACAGTCCCTGCTCTGCTTCACTCCCTCCCTCACCACAGGAGCCTCGATCAGCCCTCTTCCCCCTCCCCCCCCGCCAGTGCCCCTTCTCTTTCCCCTCCCCTTCTATCAACACATACTTACCGGGTGAACCCTGCTCTTCAAGCTGTCGGGCTGGTATCAGAAATCAGATTGATATCGGCTGATATGTTTCCTTAAAAATTGGGTGTCAGTATGGGCCTCAAAAATCTCTCTCTGTTGGTGCACCCCTAGACAATATTGCCATTATGTCTGAAGTGATGATCTTTCTTGCTTACCTCAGAAGAGAGTTGAGGAATAGTTTTGCATAAACGTTGTCAACTGTTCAGCAAGTTTTGCAAGTCCCAGTTCTTTGAGTCATTCTAATATTATACAAGCCTTTGTCTGTCTGTCTGTAATGTTTTATACACGCTCTGATTGGCTGATGGAAACAGCCAATCAGAGTGCTCCAAATATGGGAGAGTGCTGCCATGATTTGTGCCAAGGACCAGACAGAGGGTTGGGGAGCCGAGGCCAGCAGCATTGGCCTCGGCTCCCCCACCCACCTGGTCCCTGCAAGAGACAGAAGAGCAGCAGGATGGGGCATTAGGTGGCGGCACTCCATCCCAGCCCTCTCCTGCTCCCCGCCCCCTTACCCCTCATTTTTGACGGGCAGTTGGCTAGTATACTATAAGATTCCGAACTTTAATTAACCTATAAATGAAAGCATATACATACGTGTACAATAGATTGATAAAGTCTCTGAAATAAAGCATTGACTGTCCTATAATGAGGTAAGAACTGCTGTGGTGCATGCAACTCAATGCCATAATGGTTATGGTACAGAAGAGGTCCAATATATAGAAAGATGGATATAGACAGATTTTTTTAAGTGTGTAACTTAAAGTATGTTTCTAGTCATCCTAGTTGCAAAGAGAAATTTGAAAATCGGGCAACAATTTAACTTGACCCCCAAATCAATTTTAAGTCCCTAGAAATTTTTCAAAATAATACCTTTTTTGTGGCCTGTATTTTTTTAAATGTATTAGGTGTGCAGCATGATGCAGAAATACAAAGTGTAAATGTTATCACAGAGTGTTCCATCAATTTAAAAGTCCAGCTAATTTTTTTTGGTGGGACCCAAGAAAAACAAAGGGAGGTGAAACTCTAGGATAACTGTTATCACTCCACGTTTTAGGGAGATCTTGGAGCCCTTCTGCTCTGTAACTACTATGGGATTGAGTTACAACATAATAGCCTTTACCTCATTAGTGTGGTTAAAGCTTTTATTTCATAGACTTTCCAATCCATGTTAAAATCAGGTTGTGTAACTTTAAAAAAATTTGCAGTACTTATTGGGGAGATGTATATAGATACATAGATAAAAACATGTAAATAGGGAGGAGTGGTGTTGCAGGGGGTAGCTAGTGGACCTCTCCATGCCCCCCCCCACTTTTAGTATGTGGCTCTCCCTTACCAAAAGTGTTTTTTGCACTGGGTTGTCATTCATATCCTGGGAGCAAGCTACCACTTTGTGCAATAGTCCTATAACCCAGAGAGCCTTTGACCTCAGCAGTTCTGCATTCAGTTCCAGGGTGTGATGGGAAAGCATGGTTGTAGGCTTTCAGTGAAAGGAATTGTTAAGGTAATGGATTGGTAGAAGTGGGTGAAAGCCAAATGTAACACAGCTAAAACAGAGGGCAAGTACATGAGCACAATTGCATGGAATGAATTAATAGAGAGGCAGAAGTGGAGGAGGGGAAATATGGGTGCCTAAAGCAAAGCATTGGATGGAGATTGCAAGAAGAACCTTTCAAAGCTGCTTCCTCCCATCTCACTCTGCAAACATAGCATCACACCCAGCAGAATCCATGGTCCTATGTGAATCTGTTAGACTATCTCTGGACCTGACACAATAGATTAGAAACTGCTGCATGTTGCTACAGCACATGGAAAGTAGATGCTTTTCACAAAGCTGCTTACTATATGGGCTTGTCTAGACATGTTGGCTAATACATTTTAATTTGCATGATTTAAAACAATATTTTGCACCTATTGTATACAAGGCATGTCATGCTTAAGTGTAGTAGCTGATTATAGTCGGGCTAAGGCAGTTCTATAACGGGAAACTTGAGTATATTACAGCTGCTGTTAAAGGGTAAAATGTCCTTTTTCTCCCTTTGCTTGATTGCCAAAAATGTAATTTTATTCCTAATTGGACTGAATTTGCAGGGGGGGTTGATTGCTCAAACAGCTTTATTTCTGCATGGTTCTGGTCTTGAAGGTACACAGGATAGTAGTCAGCCACTCCATAAGTATTCTTGTAAGCATCTCCTTCACGGTAAGAAGAGAAGGCAGTATTTTCTGTCCTTTCAGTGCTTCTCCAACCTGCTTTTTGTTATGCAAACATGAGCTTATGATGCAATGATTGTATGAGTAAACCAAACAACTGTTAAATGGTATGACGTATTTTATGTTCAAAGTTATCTTCTGTTTGTTAATTCATTGTGCACACTTGAGTAATACTGCTGAAGGAACCTAAAGAACAAAGTATTGTTTATAAAGCAGAGTTGTCTAGCAACCCAGAGAGAGAAGAATATTTTAGCTTCTGCTACTTACAAGCTTCCCAGTCTTTAAGTCACAACAGACTTCTGCTATCTGTCTCTGTGTAGGTCCAATCATTGGAAGCATTTGTCCCAGAAGTGACTGCAGTGTAGTGTAGACATGCAAGCTAGTTTTAAATTCTAACATGTTGGGTGCTGGTAGCCTGACAGTCTTCAGCTCAATGTAAGTAGCTTTTACCCTGCTCCACCGGCTGGTCTTGGCAATCTATACTGCTCTGTTTTTGAGCAGCTAAGCAACTTGCACTCCTTGACCCAGCTAGTTAAAAGCTAACTTAGGTATGTCTAAACTACCCAGAAGGGACTGCAGTGTAAAGACACCCTCTCTCTCTAGATTGTAACCAGCAGCAGGCTGTAGAAAAGGCCCTCCAGAGAACCAGAATAGCCCAGCTGGTTAACTTTCCATCCTATTTTGTTAAAGCAGCTAGTATTGTATGTTTCCATTTTTCTCTCCCTTCAGTCTTGCTTTCTCTTCTTTTTTCTAATTCCCCTGCCTTCTTTTACACCAGGAGTGGGGAAAAGGTCCCACAGGCCATATCTGACCTGCCAAAAGCTTGTATGTGGCCTGTAGCTGCCCCTGTGCCGTAGGGTCATGCCCTGCCCACTGCTGCCTGGGACAGCCCATGCTATGCTTCCTCCCGTACCCAACCCTGGCCCCAGCCAGCATACACAGCTTCTTGGCCGGGCTACTCCTGGTGCAGCTGCAGTTCCCTGGGTACTGCTCGGCTTTTCCTTCTCTTGCCCCAGCTGCACCACTCTGGGCAACAGATAGTGGGTGGGAAATGGCAGCAGCCATGGGGATGCGTGCTGGGCACCACACACCCAGTGGGGAGGAGGGGGAAGGTGCAGTTGGGCAGCTTCTTCCCAATGTACTGCTTCCGATTCCACCCACTCTACCCAGGTGGTGTGATGAGCAGCCACCTGCAGGCAGTTGAATGGGTGAAATGCAGCTAGGAGCTGAAACGGGAGCCCTGCACACTGGGGCAGGAGTGGCCCAGCTGCAGCTTCCCCCCGCTCCCTTTTCCCCCACCTGGCTGGGCATGTGGTGCCCAGCACATGTCCCCGTGGCCACTGCCTCTCGCCACATGCTACCTGCTGCCCAGATGCTGCCTGCTGCACAGCAGGGCAGGAGGAGGAGGCACTGAAGGCAGGGAAGTCAAGCAGTACCTGGGTGGCTACAGCTGCACCAGGAGCAGCCCAGCCAGGAAGCTGTGTACTCTGACAGGGGCCTGAGGCAGGCAGGAGGGCAGCATGGGCTGGCTCCTTTGGGAGCGGGTGGGACTCAGCCCCATGTGGAGTCCCACAAGGTTAGCTGTGGGCACATTGGCGGTAGAGGGTAGACCATACCTGCACCGCCCAGTTGAGCTCTGCTGCATGTGCCCCTGCCAACCCTTCCACCCCCTGCTGGCTCCCAGGACCTAGAGTGCAGGCACATATGCACACGCATATGTGCATACCCCTGCCCAGGCCCATTCCACACCCCCACACACACACATCCCCCCCCACCCCACGCAATATAGAAGAATAAGACTATTTTGAGTTGTTATGCAATTGCCTTTATATACACACTGCTCAAAGAAACGTAAATCAGGAGAGAATATATTTTTTGAAATAAAATTAAAATACAGTAGATTCTTTCTTTTTTTTTTTTTTTTTTTTTAACCTATAATTTGTTAAAATGATATTTTCTGAAGTATTTTATGTGTGGCCCTTGAGCTCACCACAACTCATTAAGTGGCCCTCCTGCCAAAATAAATCCCTACCCCTGTATTATACCTTTATTGGCTTTTTATTTTTCAGGGAAAAAAAATGGGGGATGGGAAGGGGAAATGAGCTTTTCTTCCCAGTTACTAATATTCCTCCTGAAATCCTCACTTGTTTTCCTGGCTAACTAGAAAACAAAGGTTCCAGTGCACAAACACATTGTTTATATTATGAAGAAATAAATGCATAAATAGTGGGAGTAGCAAGGGACTCTGACAAAAAGAAAAAAAAAGAGTTGATTGAAAAATGTCTTTATCCTTAACAAAAATTATAGTGCATCAAATACAATTAATGTGTCATAATTAAAATACTTTTCTTTAAGGGATGCTGTCAAGATGAAAATTACACTTTGACTAGTTTCTCCTTGTTCTGTTTACTCACAACTTGGATTATGAAAGTAAATTAAAATTTAAAAAAAATCCTCTTCACCTTTTATCTTCTTTTCACTCAGCTTGTGAACAGCACAATTAGCTGGTTACATTGTTTTATAGGCAGACCTTTGTTTGCCGGTACAAAGTACTGCTAAGTTGGACTGCATGGTTTAATAAATAAATAAATGCCATTATCAAACTGTGCAGTCAACACTGATTTTATTTAAAATGGAAAAGCGTGCTCAGAATCCGCACTGCCTAATAATACATAGATGAACCCATACTTGGTGCCTAAACTACCTGAGACCATCACTTTTTTTCATGGTCAAATATTAAAAAAAAAAAAAAAGGACTCAATTGAGGAACTGAAAGCAACCTTTAAACTTGAGGCACTAAATATAAGCCTTCTCTCATTAAAGGCCAAGATCTGCCATTTGAAAAGGAAAAAGCAATCGGATCACTTTGACAGGTATCTCCCAGATAATTCCTTTTGATATTTGTTTGTGGATCTGCCTATGAGTAGTCAGCAGATCAACAATTCAGAATGTCAGGCAATATTTAAACTTACAGTCATTCCTATATCAAGGCTGGTTTTAAGTTCTTCCCTCCCTCCATTCCTGTTTTCCCAACTCCAATTCCTTTATTATTCTGCCTCCATATTTTCCTATCTGAGACTGGTCAGAACACTGGTCAGTTTGAACCAGGGGAAATGTGGACATCTTTTCTTGTTGTTTAGTGAAGGCTGACAACCCATAGTACATTGTAATACTATTGCATACTTTCAAATGATAGATGGCAGCAGCTTTTTTGCTTATACCATTGATACAGAATAAGGCAAACTAAAGTTAATTTTGAGGTTATCTTTGACTGTAATTTTGGGCACAGAGCAGTGGTGTTTCCATGGAACTGTGCAAGAGTTACACGCTTCAAGGTTTTTTGTTTGTTTGTTTTAAAAAATCACAAAAAATCACACTTAAGACTTTGACCTTATGATTGGGTTTCTCTTCAGTGTTGTCATTATTGAACAAATAAATGCACTGTTTTCCAAACAAGGTTCTTTGGGTAAATCTGATATCTTTTATTAGACCAACTTAAATAGTTGGAAACATTTTTCTTAGCAAGCTTTTGGGTTTAAAAACCCTTTGTCAAACTGAGGAAGCATCTGTACTTGGTGTGTGTGCTCTTCCTGGATGGAATGAGTAGTAGAGAAACCAGAGGCTGATATACATTCAAGAAAGGCAATCAGTGAAGATATAAAGTGAGAAGTCAGTGAGAGACAGGCTCAGGCGAGGAGGAGAGAAGGGGGATGTATGTAGCAGGTAAATAGTGGAGAGGTACCTGGAGAGTTGGATGTCAGGCAGGTTATAGTGCATCATAAATCCAATGTCTATATTTAGTCCATGATTTTTTGTATCCAGGAGGTTGATGAAGTGAAGTTCGTAAGCTTGTCTGTGGAAAGTGTTTTGTAAATTCCCTTTGAGGATTAAAACTGAGAAATGGGGGAGAGAGCAGTTTTCTTGTGGCCCCATAGGTAATTGGGTATTCTTGTCTTCAATAGATTGCCAGTGTGCGTTCATTCTGGTGCGCAATTGTTGTTTGGTCTCTCCTGTGTATTTTTCATCAAGGCATTTGGTAACATCTCATCCAATGCATGTTTCTGGAGGTGCAGCTCTAAGATCCAGGAATGCTGATGGCTTTGTTATGGGTTGTAGTATTGTGGAGTGATAGAGATGTGTTGGCAGGTTTTGCGTTTCATGGTCTGGATCCATTTGGTGTGTTTTGGGCCATAGGAAGTTTGTTTTTGGTGATGAGGTTCAGTGCTTGTTTGAAGGCTAGGATGTGGTTCTGGGAAGATCTCTTTAAGAATATGGTCTCCTTTTAGTATGGGTTGCAACTGTTTGAGAATTTTCCATGTGGGTTCAAGGGAAGGGTGATATGTCACAATCAGTGGTGTACGTTTTGTGCAGGTTTTCTTCTGTACTGCAGCAATT
Source organism: Crocodylus porosus (assembly GCF_001723895.1). NCBI lineage: Eukaryota > Metazoa > Chordata > Crocodylia > Crocodylidae > Crocodylus > Crocodylus porosus. Next base: position 41,715,299 of record NW_017728906.1, read on the forward strand.
CTTCACATGGTATCTGGGTGGCTCTTCCAAATGTGCAATCTGTCTCTCTGGAGGAGTGTCCTTGTTGACCAAAAGCCTTTTTAAGACTAGTGAAGTGGCAATCCCTGGCGTTTTCCTTGGTGCAAATTCAGTGGTATCTGAGGGTTTGGCTGTATATCACAGCTTTCTTGGTGTGTTAGGGTGATTGATGGTTCTATTCAGATGTGTACGTTGGTCTTTTGGTTTCTTGTATACATGGTCTGTATTTTACCATTCTGGATACTGATCATCATGTCTAAAAGGAGATGTTGGTGCTGGAGTATTCAAGAGGTATGATGATTGTAGAATTTCTGATGGAACTCAACCGGATTTTCAGTCCAAGTGATGATGTCATCAATATACCTTAAGTATAGCAAGGGTTTGATGGTGCAGTCCTTGAGGAATTCATCTTCCATCTGGTTCATAAAAAGGTTGGGACATCTGGAAAGGTACTTTTCAAAATTGTTTTACATGAACTGTTGGTATAAACTCTCTGACTATTAACACTTGTAGCAGTATAAATAAGTAAATGGGGCGTGTCATCCAGGTCAGAAAAGTGTGAGACTGGCTAAACAGATGTGGAGAAGGATATTCTACTGTGCAGCTAAATTCAGTTGGTAGAGCCTGTGCTTTGCAGCAAAGTGGGGAGAGGGGAAGGCTGTGCCTGCCACATGTGACAGTGAAGTAAGATGCTGAAAATGCTTTGCCCTTGCTGGCCTTTTTTTTTAATAAGCAATTTCCGTTTCAGCATGTGTTCTCACAGTGCTGAGGAGCCTGTGAATCCCACAAGGAGGATTCTAAAAATGTTATGTGGGGAGAGGGAAGAAGAAGCTGAAATTCTTTAAGTTAAAAGATCCGTAATGGGCATTATGGGGCACTGTCCCCCTTGTGCTACTAATTTTGGGGATGGGGGAGATCTTTTTAATACTTCTGAACTTTTCAGGATCATAGCAATATACTACCTGATGCAGTCAAAATACTGCAGCCTGTCTATAGCAAATTGATCCTTTCATAAGATTATGCTTAAAAACCCTTCTGTGAATAACAAACACTTTTATGATGTTGACTGCTAGCTTTTGCTTTTGGAGTGTGATATAGTTAACAAATGGAAGAAAAAACTTCACAAATCTGTTTTGGGAGTGTAGACATGGATGTTGGAGAACGTTTTGTCTTCCAGCTGAGGGTAATGTCTGCTTTTCACGCTCAGTACATTCTTTGGATTACCTTTTCCCAACAATTTACTGAAGATTAGTGCATCCTTGCATCTGCTTCTGTTGAAGAGGATGTCCTCCAAAGCCTCCATATCTTCTAAGTCTCTGGAAAACTGTTTTTAGATGTAGAAACTACTATATAGGTGCATCTACATCTAAAAGCACTAGTGCAAGACTCAGAATGTTGCTATTAGTGTGAGTGGCACTATTTTAAAATTATGTTGATGTGATCAGAAGTTATACCTACTTCTGTTACACAGCCATATACACATTGGAAAAGTTGCTCTGAGCTGCTGTGTGTACAAGAATGCTAGTGTAGTTGTGTAGTAGCGCAATATGTTTTTTTTGTTTTTTTGTTTTTTTTAAGTTTCTGAAAAGAATAACAGAAAAGCTGATTGCTAAGTATGTGCAATCTGGGCAGGTGTGGGCGTGGAGGGGATGGCGGCTCCCACTGTTGCACACTTCTTGTCTAGCAGCTCATCAGGGGTGGGGAGGGGCATGTGCCCCAGCATCTGTGTGGGGTGGACAGGGCTGGGGCTGTACTGGACTATGCTCTGGGTAAGCACGGCAGTGGCAGCAAGGGCTACGCCCTCCTGCTGCTCCTCCAGCTGGGACAGGGCAGGCACAGGGCAGAGCCATTGAGCTGCCTTCGGACAAGTGGCATGCAGTGACAGGAGCTACCCCCCCC
>NW_017728906.1:41717315-41743050 GCF_001723895.1 Crocodylus porosus
CATCCTACACCCACCCTCACTGGGTGGGCGAGCGGTGGCAGGGCACGGGGGAAGTGTGTTGCGCCACGATTTATAGCAGAACGGGTGGCGAAGCGGGGGCTATGTGGGGCTGCAGCCACCCAAAAATTCACCATAGCCCCTGCTACTTGTCTGGAGCACAGCCTGGTGCAACCCTGCCCCGTGCAGATCTAGGGGCACCCCACCTATGTCCTCCCAGATGAGTGGCAGGTGCAGCGGCAGGAACCGCCAGATGAGCAGCAGTGGGGCCCCCTCCTTTCCTCTCTGTACTCTGTCAATGAGCTGCAGCTCAGTCCTGCACCATCCTGGCCCCAGCTGGGCTGTGCTTGCCACAGCCCCTGCCCCTCCCTCACCAGGGGGGACCTCGTTCTGCCCCCCACGCCCCTTCCCTTCCACCACAACAGGCTTGCCAGCTGGATGCAGCTGTATCGAGCATCGTAAAGTTGAAACCCACATTGGAACATTGAAACAGGGTGTCAATTTATAAATGTTGTGATGTTCATTGTAATTTGAAGAATCGTAACTTGAGGACTGCCTGTACAGAAAAATAAAAGCAGATGTTCTGTTGCAAAGAATATTTTTTCATACTATGAATTCTTATTTGCAACTTTTGAGTTTATTTTGGAAATCATGTTTGCACACCTAACAGTGCATGATACCCTGTAACACCCTTGAAAGGATTTCAAGGTAACCCAAGGTGCAGCAGCACATTGGTTGAGAATCATTGTCCTTGTGATCCTTGCTCTTCCTGTCTGTGGATAGAAAGGGCTTTTTCTTGGGAACTAGTGGGTGTAAGCAGTGTCTGGCATGTCTATCCCAGCTGTCTTAGACACTGCTGACCAAACTTTGTTAACCAAACTTTCAGAACTCTCGGGTGCCTATACACAGGCAGCAAGGCAGAGTATCGGAGCAGGCTCAATTAATTAAGCCTGCTGAAGCATGGTAATTACCGCACTCAAGCAACTTCAGCATCTCCTACGTTGGTGTCCCTGTGCTGAAAAATGATGGTGGGGGCACTTTAACTAAGGCTTGTTTTAGCTTTAGTTACAGTGTCCCCACTGCCATTTTTCAGGGTGGGGATACTGATACACAAGATGCTCTGGGTGCTTTAATTTAAGCCTTTCTCCCCCCTCCCCCCAATGCCCCTTGTGTCTAGATATTTGGGTAGCTTTAACTGACTCAGTAATCTGAGTATATGGTGTATGCTATATGTGTCATCAGGGTCGTCTTGGAAGGACAGAATTAGAAGAAATAATATATTTTTATGTAAGAATTTTTTGTTACAGTTTTGCTTCCTTAACTTTCAGATGGTTCTTTGTGAACCCTACTAAACCTTCTTGCTTGGGTTTATAAAGCAGACTATTTTAGATTATTGTTCTTGTGTCTGGTTAGTGAATCATTGTAGAGCTCACAGTCTAGAACTTTGCAAATATTGCACAATGATGTGCTGCTTCTCAGGAGTTGCAGGAAGCAAAAATGACCAAATCAATAAATAAACTGCTGAAGACCTAAGGTACTGTCATCACATGGTGGATTTCATCTCGTAGGCTAGTTTTGTTCACAGGCTACAGTGGAATTATGCTCTGCAGAGGAGGGCGGAAACTGCAGAAAAAGTCCCTATGTATTGTTACAAGGACTCTCACAGTGAAGTTCTTCAGTTTGAACTTCAAAAGGTCACCTTTCTAAACTCTAAACCTACAAACTCAACCTGGTATCTGAAAATAACGCTCTCCCACTGTGAAACTACATACTTTTCCTAGTGGTAAAAGTTTATGGTGGAACTTGGTTGGCAGTTCTGATGCATGAGCCAGAAGAGAAGCCAGTTCATCTCCCAGAGCTACTGGCTCCACAACATGTATGTGTGTGTACTGATAAGTGATGGGGAGACGGGGAGGGTGAACTTATAAAATTCACATCTTTTGCATATTTTATCAAAACCACCCCTTTTTAATATTCTTTATAAAACTGTTGGAAATAACTAGTACATAAAGAAAACATTGATATGTTAAACAGCCTTGTTCTGTGCTGAGTTCCCAGTGTGTGGTGTTTTGTTTTTTTTGTTTTTCCCTATGTACCTGCTAATTCATGAGGTGCAGCGGCATGGTGGTTAAAACATCTTGCTACAGCTACAAAGGTTGAATTCGCTTTGGATCATGCCTGAAGGCTGCCCCCAACTGATCCAGCTAGGAATGGGTGGGTGCCTGATCATTCATGCTGGAAAGTCAGATGGCCCAGCTAGTCGCATGATCCCATCTTGTGATGCTGACTACAGAAACTGGACCAGCAATGTTAAAGCATGCTAGTGGATTTTGAGGCTCAGGTGGGCTTCCAACTTGACTTTGCTTAACCACTTCTAGGCTCCAGTTTCTGAAGGTTTTGGTGGTAAAATTTCTCACACCGTAACTTGGTAATACTATAAATATGTTAGGACTGGAAAGCACATTCCTAATAACTGCTTAGGCTGCATTCTTGAGTAGAAAACCCCATAGAGTTTCATCATCGCATTGTCTTATGACACTTGAAGAACACTACATAATTTCATGTGTTTTTAAGATGCATAACATACCAAAAAGCAACTCATAATGCAAAAGGAAAAGCATAACAGTACAATTCTGTAATCACATCTCACAAAAGGAGTCATGAAAATCACAAAAATTTTTGATTTGAGCTCTTTTATATGATCAGTTCTCCAAGGATCAGAGGTAATGTGTTTACCTACCCTTCGGAACACCTGATTTCAGAGCTCAAGTATGTGTCATACAAAGTCCAGCTTAAGTTTTTTGGGCTTCATTCAACCTTGACGTGTTATTGGTCAATTGGGCTATAAACCAGGTAGCATTTTGGAGCTAGAGGAAATTACTGGCCCCAACAAAAAATCAAGATCCCAGTACATGCATGTTTGTTAGTACCACTGCCTCACATTTCCTAAATGTAGCACAGTCTCCCAACCCCTCAAAGAAAGTTTAGATGGGTAGGTTGTAGTGCCCTTTTGTCCACTGCCTTTGAATGATTCAGGTGTCATTACTCCTCCTGACATGTTTTTCTTCCCCCTGTAAAATAGTTACCCAGTCTATCTATGCCTCTAAAACACTTCAGCAAGGCACATAAAAAGTGCTATGTAAGTGCTCAACATCCTATTTTAAGTCATGCTTTAAAACCTTGCTAAAAACAAAGCCAGTAAGTACAGATAGAACAACAGTCTAATGAACTGGCCTGCTTTTCCTCTGCAGAACAGGCTATTCTGAGAAGAATAATTTAGTCTGATAGGCTAGGAATGTTCCCATTTGCCTTTCATTTTTCATTTCTCCATGCTTTGTTTTTAAACTGATTTTTTTGAAAGTCTTTGCCTCCAAAACCAAGTCCTTGAGAGACAGAAGGGGGTAAGTCTAATTTTTATTTACCGTGCGGTTTTTTCTTTTTTTGAGCATTCAGATTTGTTGCTGAATGCTCAATTGTTTTTCAAAATGTTTCTCATTTCAATTCCTTGACTCATCCATCATTCCAGTGACATCTCTCTCTCTCTATCTCTCTCTCGATGTTGAACAGCTGCTTTCAAGCTTGTTTAGAAGTTCAAGAGAGCAACTTTTATATTTGAGACTAGTAAATAATATAGAATTGGCCCAGAGCAGTGCAATTCTCATTTGGAAAACAGAGTTTAGACCAAGGGGAAACTGCTTGCATGGCTCTTAAGTAGGGCTCATTTGGGAATTCTGGAATGAGGTTGATGCTTTCCTGAGAGGAGATGGCTTTTGGTTTTGCCCACTGCATGAAAAACGGTTGGACCTAGTGTTTTTGACAGAAGGGAGGCCAAGTGCAACATCAGTTCTTTCAGGCTGGGAGAACTCTTTCTTCATCCCTGGAAAGCAATTTGAAAGGTCGTCTTTGCTTGAAATTACTGGTTTGCACTTTGAAATGCTGTCCTTTATTCACTCTGTTATTTCCAAATACTGCTGCAAATGTAGAGAAATAACTCAGTGCTTGGAAAGGCATAGTATGGAGAGGTTTTTAGACTGACTCATCTTGAGCATGTTGGAGTTAAATTAGTACTATTTTTTTTCTCTTTCAGTATAAAAAATGAGTTGGTTCTTACTGATTTCAAAGATTGGAAATTGATTTCCCATTTCAAGGTGAACTTCCGTTACGCAGGGTGGCTTCTGAAGCTAGGTAGTGAATAGGCACAAACTGAAAATGCGAGTTCTTTTGGAGAGAAGCTCCTTGGTGATTCTAATGAACAATGGAACTGAAGAGAAAGTGACATTACAAAATAAATTAGTAGCTAATTTTGGAGTGAAGAAATGTCAGAAGATTGAAATTCTGAACTATATGTAATTTTTAACAAAAATAACAGACTGTAATGCACTTATGCATACTTATCTTATTTTAATATATTAAACCACTTTTTTCCATTTCTGAATGGCGCACAACCAGATACTTTTCTTCTCTACTTATTTTTTAAAAATAGGACAGTAATGGGAAGATGAGGGATAGGAAGCAAATTCAAAAATTTTTGTGAGTATTCTGTGTAAGTCGCTTGCTGCTAACAGAATATATATGCAAATTTAAACATTGGAGCAGGCTGAAATTTTACAGTTTAATTTTTTTTCCAAAAAATGTAAATTCAAGCTGACTGAAACAACTCGGCAAACTTGGAACTTGTCTAAAAGTACAGGTTAAGAAATCAAAATGAGACAAAGTATCTGTTTTGCTTTTCAAAAGACAAATTACTAAAATTAAATGTTAAAATGGAAACCCCCAGAAAGGAATCATTTGGGGTTGAATAACATGTTTTGTTTGACCTAACATCTGTCTTCTAATACCTACCTCACAAAAAGAATCCAGTATTTGCTTGGCACTATGTGGTGTGCCATATAATTATATTTCAGAGTAAAGTGGGGCTCTTACTGCATTCATTGCTCACATAAAGCTCCCACTGATTTCAGCAATATTATACTCTAGGGACAGAAGTTACACACAAACTGGTTTTAGTAATCAGAAAGTGATTTAAACCTGTAACACAGCAGAACCTCAGTGCACATTAACCAGTTTCAAAATGGCTAAAACTGCTTTAAGACAGACCTGGTTGAATGTAGTATCAGACTTAACTGATTTGGCTCAAACTGGTTTATGAAACCAGACCCCTTACTGGTTCAAGTTAAATCAGTCTCCCAGCATGCTTTCCATCCCTGGGCTGGGCTATGCTGTCTGCTTCAACAGAAAAGGCTTAGAGGGGAGGGGGAGGAGGCAAGGACTACCCCCCCTCCCCGCACTAGGCAAACCGTTGCTGGGGGCTGGGGCCAGGGATAGGAGTTAAACATCCCTTCCCCTGCTCAAACTTACTGCTGACTACAACTGTGGACTACAAATCGCAGAGGTACCTGGAAGCAATAAAAGGAAGTAATGAGCAACCCTGCAGAGTCCTGGTGCTATGATTCTGGACTGCAAATCCTAGAGACCTCAGGGGCAGCAGGAAGAGGAAGCAAACATACAGTCCATGCTGGCTACACACCAGAGAGCCATGCTTTAGTGCCCCCTGGCTTCTGGCCTGAGGCACTGCAGGCATTTCCTGAATCGAAAGTAAATGTGGTCCAGTTATTTCTCAGTTTAATCTTTGCAGTTTAGACTAACCTGCAAAGACTGAATCAATTCAGCCTCAGGCTTTTTCATTGTCATTCACTGGTGAATGATCAATGGAGGATCAGTTCCAGTAATTACGGTATTGCTAACAACAAGTATTTAGAATCCTGAAATTGGCTGGAAAATCTTCTGAGGTTTTGCAGCCAGAGTTTTGGTTTTAGTGTTTTGTTTGTTTCTAGCTTTCAAACTTTTTGCCACTGGCGTAAGGAAAAGGAACTTATTTAATTAAATGAAATCTTACATAAAGCCCTTCAAAACTAGGCTTTTAGTCAAGTGCCAAATATTGTAAGACTTAAAGGGGTAAGGATGGAATTTAACAGTCCATTTTTTTTGTTTGATTAAAATAAATGTCATTTGTATGTACATGTGGCAGTCCATCCTTCTTTGGAAAGGTATCTCTGTTTGCAGGTATGTTATGGATCTCAAGTTATTTAAACCTATGCTGGATTTGTAAAAAAGGGCTCCTAATATTTAAAATTCAAATCCTTAATCACTGGTAACGAGGGCAAGTTAGTAGGCCGCAAAATGCAGGCATGCATGGCTAGTTATGAGGACATCTAGACTAGTATCGTTGTACATACAACAGCTCGGAGCAACTTTTCTGATGTGTATATATGGCTGTGTACAGAGAAGTAGGAATAACTTCTGATCAGATCAACATAATTTTAAAATAGTGCCACTTACAATAATAGCAGCATTTTGAGTCTTGCTGGGGGCCTTTCCTTTTTAAATAATTACTTTACATCTTCAAAATCTACAGTTCAGTTTCAAATAGATGCTAGCAGCCTACGCTCTTGAGCAAGCCAGGGAAGATGTTCACAGAGTGGAATGTGGCAACAATACTGCACCTGTAATCGTTTAACTTGTGAAGCCAGAGGTACTGCACAGCAGCATTTTCTTTAGCTTCAGACGCAAGGGTTTGTAGAATCAGAGCCTCTGCTCAGCTAGAGAGAGGAATCTTGAATCATAAAGACCGGTTCCTGCAAAAGTGAGTGTTTGGGTCTCTCTGAGGTCACTTTTAAAAACAAATGTTTCTAAAATAAATTAATCTTGAGCTTAGAAAGAATAGCTAGAGTGCCATGACTCGAGAGAGATGTAGCACCAGCTTTTAAAACATCATAGTACTGAAAAAGAATGTGCTATGAGAAGGAATTGAGATGAAGTTGCTAGGTTATTTTTATTTTTCTGTATACCTCTAAAATAAACAAGGAATAACTCATCTTCAGCAATGAAGCATGTTCATACAGCATGAATAAGATGGATGGGATATGGGATGTATGTGGACACCAAGAATAAATTTCAGCTAGAAAAATTGGATACCACATGAGATGGCATGTGTGGAAAGAATGTTAATGTTCAGACAACTGAAGGAATTGGCTGAAAGGAAAACACAACAATGAAGAAAGGATATTTTGCTTTGTTACCAGAATTGATTGGCTGTGTTCTTTTTGTCTTTAAAATTGTAATAGTTTTTCCTTTTTGTCAAAATGATGGTCTGTAATACAGCATTTCCTATAGAAATTGTTTTAAAAGCTTACTTTAGTTCCCCATTCAGTTGCTCATATTTCTGTTTACCATTTGGTTTACCAAGTATATGCCTCAAACCAATAATCATTTTGGTGGATTTTTTCTTAAGTGAAAATCAACTATAGCAAAGCATAGTTCATGCTATGAACCCTCTTCTTAAAACAAAGGCAAGTGATTATCACTTTGGAGGCAAATGAACATAGCTCTTAATCCTGCTATGAGGTCCATAATGATACTCAAGTGCTAGGCAGAGCTTCACTGACTTCCTTCAGGACTTGTGCAGATGTGAAGGCTTGTACTTTTGGGGAAGGGGAATGGGCAGGGTAATATGTATGAGGTGAAATCCCTATTAAAGTCAATGGAATAAACACAATAAACCAAAGAATCAGTAGTGTAATGAGCAGTTGGCCACCAGGGCACTAGCCCGGGGCACCCACTTACAGGGGACGCAAGAATAGCTCCTGCTGCCAGGCCAGCCACTGTTGTCTGGGGTACAGACTCTAGCTGTTGTGCCACTGGAAAGGACGCTTGGAGATACTAGATGGCAACTTGTGGGTTTACTGCTAGTTAATTGCAATTGAATCTTAATTTAAATGTTGATGATGTCCTGCATGCTTCAGAATCTATGCTACCAATAAACAGTAGGGTCTTGATTAAAATGAAGGTGCTGCCATGAGGTGTCTCTTACATTAAACCATTACCCAAAATATTCTACTGTGCGTTTGTTCCTATAGTCACTTGAACTATTCTGGAGTTGTCAGCCCTCACTTAGCATATTGCAATCCTTCTCCTGGATATGTTGGTTTGCTGACCTGCTATCTCATATAACAATGCAGACAAACGCACAGCTCTATATCTTAACCAAACATTGACACACTTGTGGAATGTGTTGCACCACCCTTTTAACAAACCACATCAGGAAATTATTGACTTCTAAGAGTTTCTATGGCTGTGGGGACAAGCTGGCTATTTCTTTGTTTTTATGTTATCTTATTCCTTTCTATTCAATATTCCTGCTCTCTGCAAGTCCTTTCATAGCATTGATGAAGTAGGCTGCCATCTACGGAGGCTTAGTCTTTTAGGTGCCAACCTACCCCACCTTCTTAGTAACCTCCATGAAAGTCTGTCCTGGCCTCGTTCCTGTCTTCTCTGCCAGCTACCATAAAACAGTTTTCTGTGTTAGTCTAGTTATTTATGTGGAGAGAACATTTAGGCTAGGGACAGCCTTTACACACACACTGGTTTAAGTGATCAGAAACTGGTTTAAACCTGTAACAGAACAGATGTTCGGTGCACATAAACCAGTCTGAAAATAGCTGAAACCAGTTTGAGATAAACCTGGTTGAATGTAGTATCAGACTTAACTGATTTGGGTCAAACCAGTTTATGCAAACCTTGCTGGTTTAAGATGAACCAGACAATCCCCAGCATCCTGGCATGCTCTCTGGGCTGGGTGGGGCTCTGTACTCCATAGCAGGGCTGCACCCTCCCTTCTGCTCCCTAGCTGCATCTCTGGCAGAGACTTCCAGGCACAACAGGGTCTGCTGGCTTTCCTGTGCCCCTTTCCCCACACTCTCACCACGCTGCTTAAGCAGAGTTCCTTTCCTCCTCTTTCCCACAGCACAGACTGCCACCACGTGGTATACTAGCTAATACTGTGTAAAGCAGATAGGACAGTGTCTGGTGAGGGCTTTTGGAGGTAATCAACATCTCAGTTGGTAATGTCTCTGCATTCCTTCCTTTGGAAAAAGCTGTTTAAGAAGAGCTTGTAATGGACAAGGCTTTGTTTTCTAACAGGGTGTTAAATGCTGATAATACCAGAGCTGATAAAATCTTTGTTATCAAGGGGGTAGTGGGAGGGTGGGGGCAACCCTCCCTAGTCGCAGTGTCTTCCTGGGGCCTGGTCAGGCCCCCTCAGCTCAGCCCTGTGGAAGGGAAAGGAAGGGAGGACTACTCTAGCGCCCCCCTGGCTTCTAGCCTGAGCCTCTCAGGCAGGTGCCTGCATTTCTGGAATGAAACAGGAATGTCTATCCACCTCCAAATTGGTTCAAGCTTTGTAGGTTAGACTAACCTGCAAAGATTGAATTAATTCAGGCTCAGGCTTTTTGAATGTCCATCCTTAGTCTTAAGGCTTGTCTCTGTTACAGAGCTTCCAATGCTGTAGCTGTGCTGGAATAGCAATGCTGACAGACTTCCTTAGCAGAGATCAGCATATGCCACTAGACAGGTTTTTTCTGCTAACCTAGCTATGCCGTTTCACTGAACAGCACAAGCACACTTGTTGGTTTAATTCTTTGGTTGGTATAGCTGCATCTGTGCCATGGATTTTTTGATGTAGCTATGTCAGCAAGAAGGCATGGTCTTTTCATGCCCATAGCAGATGTGCTATGCTGGCAAAACTTTGTAATGTAGATAAGGCCTAAGTCAGCACTGCAAGAGGGAGTTTTGTAGTGCTGGGTGGGGTGACTTATCCCCCCAGAATTGAAACGGATGCAATGTGTTCTGTGGATTCCTTTCCTGAGTACAGCAGAATCATGACTTTGTAGGTTCCACTGAGGAACACCCTGAAATGAAGAAAAACTGATTTTTTTTTTTTTTTTTTTTCCTCCCCAAATGCTGGATCTGTTACTTTTTTAGCTGGATGTTACAGTAACCCTTATTTAGGCCTTGTTTGCCTATAAATAAATTGCAGTAGACTTTGCTGCTATATACAGCTGTCTTCCATTCTACATGCAGTGTGTTTTTCCTGGGGTCATGTTCTTGGTTTTCATGTGTATCTCTGATCCTCCACACCAAGCATACTCTCAAATCTTCCTTTAACTCTTTAAAAAAAATAAATTCTACAGTAAGCCTTAAACTTTTTTCCTTAAGAAATCTGACTGTAAATATTATCTGATTTCAGATAATAGAATTACTGTACTCTGTTTTTCTGTTTCTTTAAAAAGCCAATATTCATTCACTTCCATAAATGAAAAGTTGAAAAAACCTGATGACAATCTAGGCCAGTAATATCACGTAACAACTGGTCAAACAGCATATAGTTTCTAGAGTGCATTTCCCATTTTGTATGATGGTTGCAAGCAATTCTTATCAGATGGGTTGATAATGTCATTAGAAATCATTGCATTAAACAAGGCAGTATTTAAATTGGCAAGCAATTTTCCTACCTATTAACCAGCTTTAAAGAAAAAAAAAGAGCAAGAAGTGTTATCCAAATGATTTCTAGTTGTTAATCACTAACTAGAAACCTAGCAGTTTTTGCTTCTCAAATGTGCTATTCAGCAAATTACTTTTAATACCGTTTATTACAGATGGGTAGAACAAACTTTAAGAAAGAAGGTAAAGTAAGATCAAATGTTTATATGTTGCGTAGTAAATATTTAGTGGTTCGTAGAGTGATGAAATTGAAAGGAACATGAAGGTAATCTCATCCATGCCCTGGCACAAGCAAAGGATTTGCTCAAATAGATGCTTATCCATGAAACAGATGCTTATACATCAAACTGCTCTGATTTACTGAAGTGCTTCTTGCTTTGGGCAATTGACTTGAAAATGGCCACGGCTGGCAACACCCTCCATCAAATACAGCAGGAATACAAACCTTTACCTGAAGCATGTAAAACAGGACAGAGGGATCATGAAAGCAAGGAAGAACAAGTTTTTAAAACAGCATGAGAATGTAGCTGTCCTATTCCCTGAAAGAGATCTGTGTCTGTCTCTCTTTCTCTCTCTCTCCCCACTTGAGTTAAAAGCATACCTTTGACTAGAATTAAAATCTTAGTGAAGATAAAGCCTAGTTTTCTTCTCATGAGCTAGCAGTTGTATTTGAAGCGAATGTGATGTCATAGAGAATGTGATTAAAAAGTACAAATGCCTTATCTTCACTTAGACTGTAGATTAAGAGCTTGCTGGCCTTCAGAGGGCAACAAAATACAACACTGCTTTGCCTGTGATTTACATTAACCTAGTGTCAAAAACAGGAGGAGCACAGAAAGAGAGAGGTTTCCATCCCTGGGACTTGACCAAAAATATGTTTTGTTAAACCAAGGCTGCTTTCAGCAAGGGGAAGTGGAGAGGGCACATTAACCTTTTATTCATACTAGAAGTTACTGAGAACTCTGGCGGGGGGTGGGGGAGTGGAAATTGGCCAGCTAACTTAAGTCTAAATTGAAAGAAAAAATTATTTAATGCATTTATGGTGATCTTGGAGGCTGTAAAAGAAGGCAAGAACCCAGGCAAATAACAGGCATCACACAATGAAAATGGGAATGAGTGTCTTCTCAATCACTCCTAAAAATAGGAAGTTTGAAATTGAGTAACTGGGAGAATGTGGCTTCCAGATGGGGTAGTTGATAGCTTTATGTTTAGCAGCCATGAAGTGTAGATAACCCCTATCAATAGAGACATAGTAGTGACAGCACTCGTTTTCGCAAATGAGTGGGACAAGGCTGAAAACCACAGATGAATACTGTTTTTTCCAAAACGAAAAGATGACAGATCAATATTAGAAGGAATCTTTTCATTGGTTTATTTAGCTCTTTAAATAGACCGTTAAACATTGCCTTAAAAGGGGATGTTTAACAGTTAATTTAAAGTCTTGTATTAAAGTATTGAAGCAGAATAGTATACAGAAAATGCTACTTGATGTTGGGTCCAACCCAAATACTGGACGATTTGAGGGGTTATTGAAACAAAGTATTAACAAACTACTGATGCAACGTATTGACAGTGAATTTGATTTCCCATCAAAATTAATTATTGCTCTTTTTTTTTTTTTTTAGTGTCTTGTTCACTTTAGAATAGATTGATATACACACTAAAAATGCATGGTATATAGGGATTTTTTCCATCTCTTCACAAAAAAATATGATCCACGTTTGCAGCTTTAGGTAAATTTAGATTTTTAATTTTCTAATAGAATTTAATTTCATTTTGTAGCTCCTTTACCAAAAACAGCATCTAGTCTTGGTGTAGGGAAGAAATAATAAAATTATTTACATTCAAATTTTGCCTGGCAAAATTGCCAGCCATTGGTTTAGATATTCTTAATTTAATCAAAATTGCCATTGTTATATGCATAGGAAGCAGGCCTGAGTGTCTTTATAAACATGCATTGTATGTTCTACAGCTCTATTAAAGGTGACCTTCAGAGTCAAAACTAGGCTTGTACCTTTTTGGTTGCTGCTTAATGTCTAAAAGCCTGAAATTGAACTTGGAAAAAAACAATAAAAAATCCCTTCAGGCTTTCCTTTATACATCAAAAACTAAAAGGACACAAACCTGTTGTTTATTAAAAAATGTTTTCCACATGATCAGGCAGTATTCCTTAGGCAGTCTTGATAACCTATAATTTTTCTTTGTACCCCTGTACTGTGTTGCTCTGATCTTGGCTTTCTCAAAAACTTTAACTTGCTCTGACACTTCCTGACAAAGCTTGATGGTCATTGGATAGTGGGGCCCAAACAACAGGAAGTGATCACTATGGCTAGGGACAGAAATTACACACAAAATGGTATAAATGGTCAGAAATTGGTTCAGATCTGTAACGCAACAGAAGTTCAGTGCATATAAACTGCTTTCAAAATGGCCAAAACCAGTTTAAGATAAACCTGGATGGGTGTAGTATCGGACTTAAACTGATTTAACCTAAATCAGTTATCACACTTTTGTCCCAGATCCCCTCCACATTCAAGTTAACTCACAGTCCCCCAGAATCCCTGGGAAGTTTGCATCTCCCCTACAAATTCTCCCTTCCCCCCCCCCCCTTCACAGTGTGGGCAGCTAGCCTTGGCCGAAGCTCTTTGTTGTAGAGCAAGCAAAGAGGAGGGAGGTGCATTTTAGCACCTGCTGTGTTCTGGCCTGGGCCAGTACGGGCATGTGACTGCATTTCCAGAATCAAAAGTGAATGTCTGTTCATTTGCTTATTGATTCAATCTATGCAGCTTAAACTAACTTGCAAAAACTGAATTAGTTCAGCCTTGGGCTTTTTGACTGGCTGTACTTAGACTGTAAGTGTGTAATACTTTTCCTGGTAGACCTACCCTACTTGTCTGAGTTGGCCAACGAGGAGGCCTCTATTATATTGATGTGAAAGGACTTTTTAAATGATGAGATGTAAGGGGAATAATAGGAATTCAAACCTAAAAAAGACAATTTGGTAATTTAAACCCATCCCCAGATAATCCACTAGTTATTAGTACTGTTGTGAGGATTATAACAGATCTGTGTCTGTCCTGGCTGTCTGTGTCTAGTTATACATAAGCATATAGATATGGAATGTCAGCTTGAATAGCTGTTTGTCATGTGAATACTAGTTATACCAGAGTGGGCTGCACTCATGTGCTTTACTGTTCTTTGTAATTTTATGGAGGTTTTTCTTTTTTCTTTGAGTACCAGACATTGTAAATGCTGTCTTTCTCAGTAGTGGGCAGTAAATTTGCCCTTTTTCAGGGATTCGTGAATTCTGTGATGCTAGCCTTTCTGGTGTTTTAAAATATCTTTCATGCATGCTTTTAAATAAATCACAAATACCACAAAGTCCTCCTCCGTGTGCAGTGTCATGTATTTTACTAATGTCAAGGCAACACCTACATACAGTTTGTACTATTTATATAGTGCCCATCACTCAGTCAGGAATCACCAACTGCTTTAGAAATGCTAATTAATTAAAGCCATAGGGCACCCCAGTGAGGCAACATTTGTTGCTTCTAAAGTGCTATAGCCTTTTTATAAACATACTCATTGTTTCCGCAAAGAACAAAAATGTAGATACTTCATTGTAACTTTTCATGCTATTGTTGAAATGAATTCAGCATAGGGAATGAACTTTTCTGATATCTCCTTAAAGAATAATACAGTAAAGCACACAATATCCAGTAAGCTCGTAATGTGTAGAACACAACTTTTCTTTTCCAGAAAGTTGAGTAAGCAACCAACAGGTTGATCTTTCTTCTCCTGACAAAGGAAGAAAAATTGCTCGCAGATGTGAAGGAGACAAGAGTCTTGGAAGGAAGTATTTATAGTATAATAAAGTTTACGATTATTTAAAAAAAAAAAAGGCACAAAATTAGCAAAGGAGGAATATTGAACATCAGAAGGGTAGATTTCAATCAACTCCATAGCATGGAAGGTCCCATGGGTAGACCAATTGAAGCATAGTGGGGTCCAGGAAGCCTGACAGTTCCTTAGGACCATAATATTGGAGGTTCAACAAGAAGCTATTTCAGTGTGGTAGGAAGAACTTCAGGAGTGATTTGTCTATACAAGAACTTATTGCTTACCTCAAAGCAAGAGAAACATGGTCAGAAGTAAGATGGGTGAGTCACTAGGGATGCATACCAAGGAGCTGCGAAGATGTTCAAGGACAAAATCAGGACAGGAAAGACAAAAATGATATGCCATTGAAAACGGATGTTGAAGACAATTCAATTTAAATGTCAGATGGAATAAGACCAAGGGAACTGTGAATGATCCTACAGATCTATTAGCAAAAGCCACAAAGAAGGCAGAGTCGCTCAATAATTGCTTTGCTTTGCCATTTTCTAACAATTAAATGGACCAAATAGCTAAGAAAACTAATACAAAGCAGGCAAAAGGCAGCAGATCGCTATAAGTAAAGTGCATATCAGAGTTCTTGACGAACTTTGGATGGATTTGAAAAGGGCAAATGTGACATGTTACACAGGGGAGAATAATGACATGCACAAAAGCAGAATGGGCAATGTTTGGCTTCGCAGTAGCATTACTGAGACACTTCTGAAGGCTTTGGTGGATCAAACTCCATGTGAGCCAGCAGGGTCATACAGTTGTCAGACAAGAGCATAATTTTTGGCTGCGTTAACAGGAATGTAGCATGTAAGACACAGGAGGTGATGGTACTATTTTACCCAGCAGTGCTTAGACTTCAGCTAGGGTACTACTTGCAGTTTGGGCCCTGCAATCAAAGGATGATGTGGAAAAACTAGAGAGGCTTCAGAAGCAAGCAACAAAAATGCTAAAAGGGTGTAGGAACACAAAGTTGTACAAGGAAAGGTTAAGAGAATAGTTATGTTTAAGTTGGAGAAAGTTAGATTAAATGAACATTTCCAACTGTTTGAAAGGCTGCTACATAGAAGAGGGAGGACAACCTTGTCTCGGAGAATGGGACATGAAACAATAGGTTTAAATCTGCCTGCAACGAGGCAGATTTAAATTAAGTATCAAAAACAAGTCTTTGTTACTATAAGAACAGTAAGGAACAAACTTCCCAGGGAATTTGTGACATTTTCATTAGAAGCTTCCAAAAAGAGGCCGCACTGTCATTCATCTGGAATTGTAGAGAAATTACACATCCTGCATTTTTGAGTAGGGTGTTAGACCCTGGCAGTGCTTTCCAACTCTGATTCTGTGAAGTTGTCAACTCATGACTTCACCTAGTGTTGCACTGTAGTTTTACCTAAAGCCCCACCCAGTTCCTGCAATGAAGTAAATGTATTTCAGCTATTTTTGAAAAAAAAAATGTTTCTGGCCTTCATGGTTGTAGAGTAAGCTTTGAAAGCGAACTCTAAAGGCTAGAAGTATACCGATATGACAGTTGCCTATCAGATCAGCACTGATAAAAGGAGAAATGATATTATTGGTTATCGGATTCTTTTTTTTCCTGTTGTAACCAATAATATTTACCGATAATTATGCCTTCTGGCCAGGGCTCTGGACACTTGGGTTCCCTCTTCCCCCATGGGGCCGGGACCCTCAGATGCCTGGGTTCCCTTGGGAAATGGCAGGTTTTCCCTTGCAGAAAGGCAGCATTCTAGCCTGCAAGGGGTCCTGCTGCCTGGAGTGAGACACAAGGGGTACTGTGGGCATGCATGTAGCCAGAAATGCAGCCAGGCAGCATGGAAAGCAGCTCCCTGCAGGTGAGTCTATGGAAGGAAAGGGGCAGGGTCAGATCAGGGCCCCCACAGTGAGGGAGAGAGTGGGGCTGGGGGAGCTGCCCAGCCAAGGTAGTGTATGGGCCTGGGGCAGAGAGTGGGATGGAGCCATGGGCAGCTCATCCAGGGGGTGTGGGTGGGATGGCTCTCCACTTTGCTGCCTTTCCCTCGGGAGCCTCCTGCTGGCCCTGCACTCCCTGCCTATGCAGTAGTAGTGGAAGTTGCGAGTTGTGCCTCCCACTGCTAAGTAGGCAGGAGATGTGATATGGGGCTTCTGAGGCAAAGGCAGCAGGGTGGAGATACCAGAGCCCACAGCAGGCAGCCTCCATCCACCCTCACCCCACTCGGCTCGGCTCTACTTTAAAAGCGTACCCGTGCTTTAAAATGGTAGTGGTGGTGCTTATTCAACAACCTGGACCAAGGAGAGGAGGTTGATGTCATATATCTTGACTTCAAAAAAGCCTTCAATCTGGTATCCCATGATCACCTCTTGGCAAAACTGGCCAGTTGTGGCCTTGGGACCGCCACGATCTGCTGGCTGGGAAATTGGCTCCATGGTCGTACCCAGAGGGTTGTAATTGACAGAAGTCAATCGTCATGGTGCCCTGTGACCAGTGGGGTCCCCCAAGGATCTTATAAAATCCTGAAGCTTACTGTACAAAGATGAAGGGCAGCTGACTAGAGCTTCTACCTGCTGTTGTACAATTGGTACAGTACCAAAGTGTATCTCTACACACAGCAGGCTACCTAGATATGTAGAAGAAAGATATGTCTGTAATGGACCTGGCTAATATAAGCAATTTAAGGAAAGTACTGAATGTGTTCTCTACATGAATATCGGTATTTCAGGTCTCTTCTTCCTACCTTCACTTCGCAGTGAAATTCTTTAATTAATTCTCATTAATGAGCCAACCTGAAAGGCCATAACAGCGTGTCTTATGTCTTTGCTAAGAGCAGTATTTTGTGCAAATACTGTAGTTGTATGTATTCACCAATGTTCACCTGTTTATAAACTGAAGATAGCACTTGTGTGTTTGATTCAAGGATTTGTCAAGTAAGAAAGCAGCCCCTCACCTTTCTTTTCTGTTTTCTCCAGTTGAACATTCTGGTTGACACTGGAAGCAGTAATTTTGCAGTTGCGGGTGCTCCAAATCCTGATGTTACATCGTACTTCGATACTGAAAAGTAAGTGTCTTTTCCTCACACTTTGAGCAGGGTTGAGTGCCACTGTACGAAAACCACAATGCAAAGCAAAGCAAGCGGACAGGATCCTGTGACAACTGGTAGTTGGTTGTGGTGTGTACCTTTCTTTCTTGAGGGTCAGAGTTTTACCAACCTTTCTCCAGGCTGAGCAGTATTTTACTTCCCTTAATGGGCTGATTAGAATAAAGGGCTAATTAGGATCCAGTGAAAAATTTTTGGACAAAATCTTTTTGCTCCTGATACAGCCTTCAGTGAATTCTTATCACAACAAAACCTGAAAAAAATTCTGAAAGTTGAAGTGAAATGATGCATAAAAACTGCTGAACAAATTGTTGTGGTTTTTTTTTACTTTGCATTTTGTCAAAAAATGTTCAATATGGCATGACTTGCTAGAACATCTAGTCACCAAATATAGCACTACCATAAGCTTTATTGAGAAATAGGCTCAGTCATTGTCGCATTTTGCTATTAGTATGTTGTTTTTCTCTTGATTTCAGTATTTCAGGTAAGCTGCTGCAAGAAGGTGTAGCTGTACCCATCTTTAACTGAACTGCAAGAACATAGCCCAAACTGCTTTGATTGAGAGAGAGGAAGATGCTTGCCATCCCTCATACCTCTTCATACATCTCAGATGTGTAATTTTTGCTTTATTTGAGCTATTTTTTCCCATAAAATGCACTGTACATTGAGGGAAAAACTGCATTTCTATGCCAAATGTGATGGTTAGTAAGACTACTCTATATTCAGCAGCCTTAACGGAGATTTTGCATGGCTTATTCCAGAAATAAAACCTATCTGAAGAATCCAGCATTTGCCTTTGAAAACTATTCCTCGAATACTTAAAAGTATAGAGTCCTACATGCCAATTGTATATGCTGCATTTTCTATGAAATAGTGCTTAATCTGAGTAGTATTGGGGTGTGTTATGTAGTGACAGTAATTGCTCAGCAATAGAGTTTCCATTATAAATCCCTCACCCCCTGTACATATGTGCACACACCAACTACAAAATCCTCAAATTTTGGCAGGCTAGATTTTGTATAAAGTAAGGAATCTTTCTGGTAGGTGTAAAACCAGTTGGACAAGAGATTCCTCAGAAACCCCAAAAATAAGGCATTTGGGGGAGCCCAAAAAATCTACTAAAGGAACAACAAACCTAGTGACTGGACTGCTCCTAGGACATCTAGTGCAGAGGTTCTGGGCTTTGAGTAGGGTGAGCATTGAAATCAGGGGACAAGATTTCCTATTGAAATCTACTGTGGAGCAAGACCAAGTAGTGGAAGATGGCATTCATCTGAGTATTCAGCGCAGTGCCAAGGAGAGGGGGGCAGTCCCAGCCTTCCTGTCAGCCTTGATAGACTGGTTGGGCTTTTGTAAGCATCATACTGATCTAATTGGGAGGAGAATGGGCATATGTTGTGCTATGTCCATTATGTTGGCTAGCAGAACACGGAACATACACCAAAAATATAATAAGAGTTATAGTATAAGAGCAGGATAACAACTTCTTAGGAAAGGGTTGTGAGCTTCACAGCTTGGACCTGTGGAGACTTTCTGGACCACTGGGTTTGGTGGGTACTGGGAGGATGCATGGCTGATCATTTTAAGGCTCAAAGGTTAGGAGCAGAGAAAGGGGCAGGAATGTTCCTCCTAGAGACCCCATGCATGGAGTTTGGGAAGTGCCATGGAGTGCTAGAAAGGAGTTCCTCAGTCCTTGTAATTCCCAAGCATGGAGGCTTGGGAGAAGTTTGTCTCAGTAAACCACTCTTTTTAGGTTGTATGCGGTGTCCCTGTACCCATCTCCAGGTGGCTTAACAAGAGAAGAGGAGCTTCATTCGGTGCCTTTCCTGGTCTGAAAGAAAGAACTGAGAAGTGGGGACTTTCTCTACATATGGACTAATGTAGCCAAAGGACTCTTTTTTTCAGAGGAAGTTGTCTGGGGACTAATTATGGAGACATTGTGGCCATCAGCCAGTCCTTCCCAGCTTTGCTCCCATTTCCTAGCAACTTCTCGTATTTGTAGGAACATGGCTTCTGTATGTCAGGTCCAGTTAATGAACAGAAATGACCCCTAAGAAATGCCATACAGCACCAGAAGTTTGCAGTCATGTATCTGTGTTCTATATATGCCCTCCTTAACTTTTGGCAGGTAGCAGCAACAAAAGGGAAGTGTCACTGAAAAGGCTGTAGAGAGGAACAAAAACATATTGGTACAAATATACAAGAACTTCATAATGCAGCATAAATTTTTATATTATAACTGTGTTGGACATTCATATGTAGGACCCTTATACTTCAGACTTCAAATAAACATACCCTTGATAGACTCCTGGCCCCACTGGAATCAGTGACAAAACTTTTATGGAATTGAATGAGGCTACCATTTCACTTCTTATTTTTTTCAAAATGAAACAAATATTTGGTGTGCTTCAACACCAGCATTTTTTCTTCTAGGTCATTTTACCTCTGTTAATTGACAATGAATGCACACTTCAGCAACAAAGTTATAAAATGCTCCCCACATCTCCAAAAAGCATTAGTACTTATTTTATTTTGTTACATTTTTATGTAACTATTAAGGTGGAGTACTGTTAGAATCTTAGTTCAGTGTTAGTACCTCAGTTCTGAATGCCCTGGGGTGCTATTTTTTCTTTTTATTTAACTCAAATGATCAAAATGCTAAGCAATGTGTGAGAGGTCTTGACTTTAGTTTGTTTTTATGTGGACAAGAAAATTGTCTTGTTATGGAGTCTTGAGGAAGATAGTGCAGAATTATTGGTTTTATAAGACTGACCTCTGTGAGTGTTCTAGGGGGGAAAAAAAAGTCTTTGAGAAACTGTCCTGTGTTGTTTTTTTGCCTTCATAAAGGTCTGATGCCTGTCTATGAGTCTATTTAGCTATAAACCGAGCAAACTTTGCAATCTGATATTTGAGCACTTTGAGTATTCAACTGCTAACATTCTCCATACCACCTAAAACAGTGGTTTTCAACCTTTTTGAAGTAGAGGCACCCCTCCCTCATTTTTTTGAATTGTGTGGCACCCAATTAAAAAAAAACTAATTAATTTATTATAGTGCTTATGTTCTTGCAGAGGGGCCTGGCAATAAGGATTGGGGTATCATCCAGGCAGAGACTAACTTGAGCCTCCGCTTACCTGCTTATTTCCTGACACCTTGCTTATCTCTTCCCATCTCGTGATCTGGCAGACCCCTGGTTGAGAATTGCGTATCTAGATTCACGTGATGGCAGGGCAGGGATTGAGGTACTTTGGTAGTCTCAGTTCTGAAAAATTCAGCTGGTATTAGCTTACTGTGTTTGTTGTTCATCAAGTTCTGCTTCATCAATCTTGAAGTGGGGTAGTAGGAATTTCTTCTGTTTAATGGGGTAGAAACCATTTGAGTATTTTGCAAGTGAACTTATTATGCCCTTAAAGCAGGGAGAGAGGGGCAGAAGGTTGGGAACCTGGGAACTTCATTTCTCATGCCATTTGAAGTCTGTCTGTCTTTATGGAAAAGTAGCTGTGTGCATGCATGCGTGTGTGTGTGTATACACACACGTGTGCACTGTGTGTATGTATATATGTATGTACAGACACGCACACATGTATGTATGTATTTATTTATTTATTTATTTATTAGTGAACATAATGGGCTACTTTTCCATAAATAATTTACTTGAAGTACAAGAGTTTTTAACAGTGCATTTCAGATTATATCATCATTGCTTAGGCAGGTGAATGAGTGATAGACAAGTGAGATGGATTTAAACAGCAGGCCGCTTTTATTAATGGAAACATTGGCTGCCTTTTCCCACCCTCACCCCCAAAGAAAGGAAAAAACTCTCTTGCCAAACTTGTAATTACTTCACTCATGGGTTAAAACGATTAGTATTATTTATATAACTAAACCACTTAGGAAAGACCTTCCTTAGTCTAACCCTGACCTCGTCTCTCTTTTCAATGTTAAAGAGGAATTGTATGGTGGAGGCTATCAAGTGGGTGGACATCTCAGTTGCAAAGACTTCAGATCTCCCCCAGCAACATCAGCAAGCAGAGCATCCCACAGCAAAACCCTGCATCATCTACCTCTTGGAGCTAACCTCTTTTAAGTTTGTCAGCTACGCTAGACAGTAGCCACAAGCCACAGCAACCTTTAATTTATATTTTCTTATAACTGCTAACCCATCTGCCTCTGAAGCAAGAAAAATAATGGGATGGGGAGAAGGAAGGAAGAGCATTCATAAACCTCTTGTAAGCTCTGGCTTGGCTAAAAGGAAAAAAAAAATTCTTCAGGCTTATACAGACTTTTTTTTAAAATAGCAGTATTTTTCTACAATCTTAATTATTGTGTTTTTAATGAAAAATATGTCACAAATTTAATGATGCATAAATATTCATTGCTGTAAACAGCAACTATCTTGCTATCAGCTCTTAGAATGTTAAGATCTCAGTCAAATTCAGTTATGGAGGTGCTGTTTGCTGCTGCTGTGTGCTGACCTTTTAGAGAGGTGTGTAACATACCTCCAACATGCCTGAGGGAGGACACACAGACAACGTAATGTCATCTGAAAGTTGAGTGTGAATACTATCCACTTCCTTCTTTTCGAATGCAAGCATTCTTTGAAACTTCCTGAATTCTTACATTTTGGTTACCTTTTTGCAATTAGCAATCATACAAGAGTTGAATTCATCACACACATCTGACTCTCAGCATTAGAAAAAACAAAGCACACTTGTTACAACTGAAGGGAGGGAAGACAGATATCCAGAGCAACAAGCTTTGGAAGAGGCCTCAGCAAGCTTAAATATTAAGGGGGGAGGTCAGAGCCAATGAGCTGGCCTAACTTTTCCCCTTGCTCTAGCTAGTGGAAAGGCAAAGGCCCTGAAAGTATCCTTTCTTTTCTAATATGCTGTCTATAGCACCCCAGGAGGTGACTACAAACACTTGCTGTCCTCCATACAAGTTCTCTGGCAGGTGAATTCCTGGAGGAGAAGCTCTTAACCTAACCTAATTTTAAAAAAACAAGGATTATTTAAAAAAAAATGTTTGGTAACATATGGAAAATCCATCTGGATTTCTCCTTTAAGCAATCTCTAACAGCTTGATTTTATTAGCCAAGCCTATTGTCATAAAACAAAGGTTTCCACTGTGATATGTGTTTGATCATCCCTTGAATGTGGCAGGCAAATTTAACTCTCCATATAAGGATGTCTAAAACTATGGGGTAGTAATATCGCTTGACATAGTACTAAAAATATATGATAGTAGGCAGAAGTAAACACTCTGGCTTTGCACTGTTTTTGTATTTGATTTACTTGTGTGTGCAGTTCACAGGTTAAATATCGTATTTCGACTAATTGTAGTTTTTTCCCCAAGAACACTCCTAAATTAGACTTTTACCTTAGTTAATTTAGTTAAATGTTAGCTTATACCCTAGCATAGACTCGGGAGGAATCTTGCTGTTTTGTTTTGGTTCCCTTTTGTTTGCATTAATGGAGGAGCTGGCAGCTAGGCAGACAGTCACCTTGGAATCTTGAGATCTTTGTCTTTGGGAGATGTAGAAACAAATTTTTGTTGAGTCTCTTGCTCACTCTATCATTCTTATCTCTTGTTACTGAGCTTCTTTAGACATTGATTTGGTGCAATGGAAAATATAAGGCCTTAACAGGATCCTGCATTATTTTATGGCTGGGGAGTAGTAGGGGTGAGTGGAGATTATGGAGGGGATTCACAGATGGATCATGGCCAAGTTAAGTACTGGACAGATATCCCTATAGCACTCCAGCAGTGGAACTGCTTATTCCATCCCATGCTTTCAAAGGAAGAATGACAAATTGTATATTAAGGTCTATATTTTAGATCTGCAGGGCAGTAGACTGTTCTGACTTCAATGAAATCACAATTTACTTTCAGTTTTGGTTGAAGCCAAACAGGAATTATTTTTGTTCAGTAAAACAGGTTGTTCTTGCTTTTGTTCTTTATCTGTGTTCATTTCATAAACAGAACAATAACACTAGTTTTTGCAAGGTGCTTTCCAGACAGTATGCAAGCTTACTGGCTAAGGTCCAAATCCCACAGAGCATGGGAGACAGCCATGTTTGGAGCCTAAAAAGGCATGTAGAGTACTTGGTATTTATGTACTTGTTTGCATTTTGTCAGACTATATTATGTTGCTGAAAGGAGTGGCACTGTATGTTAAGGATAGTATGGACAGTAACAGTATAAAGAACTTACGAGAAAGGAAACTAACATAGACATCCGGTGGCTAGAAATTTTGTACTTGATTAAAAAGAATATACTGTAGTACTGTCGTCACATAGACCAGATAAACACATTATCACAGCAAGATGTGGAACTAAAATTTCTGGATGTGATAAATGACTTCT
This sequence comes from Crocodylus porosus, assembly GCF_001723895.1. Classification (NCBI taxonomy): domain Eukaryota; kingdom Metazoa; phylum Chordata; order Crocodylia; family Crocodylidae; genus Crocodylus; species Crocodylus porosus. Next base: position 41,740,993 of record NW_017728906.1, read on the forward strand.
TTCTAGAACGGCTTATCTTGGAATCTACAAAAAGAGAAGCAATTCTACACCTAATCTTAAGTAACGCACAGGACCTGTTTCAAGAGAGATATGTTGGTGAGCCACTCGGTAATAGTGACCATAACATAATCACATTTGACAATCTAGCAGGAGGGAGTAAGCTAAAAGAAAGTTCACTGCACTGATATCAAACTTTAGGAAGAGAAATTGCACAAAAATGAGGAAATTTAATTGGAATGAAGTTTAAAGGTGAAGTAAAAAATGTAAATGGCCTGCTAGTAGTTTGGAAGCTCTTTAAAAATACTGTATTAGACCATGTAAGAAATGTTTATATCATAAATCAAAAAGAGTACCAAGTGAACCAATAAAACCCTTGAATGGTTTAATAGCATAGTTGAAGAGGCCATTAGAAGCAAAAAGGCATCCTTCAAAAAATGGAAGGCATACACAGATGAGGAAAACAGAAAAGCTGACAAACTCTGGCACTCCAAGTATAAAAGCAAAAGAGGACTGGCCAAAACAGGATTTGAGGGAATGTCAAGCAAAAGATGCTAAAATTAATAATAAAAACTTTTAAAAACACATCAGAAGTGGGAAGCCAGTTAGAGAACTGATGAGACCATTAGAAGACCAGGAGGTAAAAGTTGAGCTCCAGGATGATAAGAAAACTAAAAGATGGAAGATTCCCATGCCAGATCAATCCTTCCTAGTAGATAAGTCTGAAGAGTTGGACCACGTTGATGTGGCAACAGAAGAAATTTCAGAACAAATCAATAAATTAAATACTAGTAAGTCACTACAACTAGATGACATTCACCTGAGAATTCTTAAGGAACGCAAAGGTGAAACTGCAGAATTATGGGAATAGCAGGGAACCTATTGTTACAAATAACCCCTGTGCCAGAGGACTCATAGGTTGCCAACATAACACTCATCTTCAAATGGAAACTATAGATCAATGGGCATGTCTACATGAGACACTTAATGTGCAGAAAACTAATTCAGCTCAGTAGCATTTAATGTGAGGAAGACTAATTTTACTGCTAATGCACAGTAGATTTAATCTACACAGTAGATTTAATCCTGGAATGTCTTCTAGCTAAAAGGGAGGCATACACCCAATGGAAGGGAGGGGCCATCACCAGGGAGGACTATACTGCGGTTGCTCGGGGATGCAGGGGGGCAGTCAGGAAGGCCAAGGTGGAAATGGAACTGGGACTAGCTACCCGGATCAAGGACAACAAGAAGTCCTTTTTTAAATGCATAGGGGACAAAAAGAAGGTACTGGGTAACATGGGGCCTCTGCAAAACATGCTAGGAAATTTGTTCATCACACCAGATGACAAAGCTAACCTATTTAACAACTTCTTTGCCTCCATTTTCCTGAGCAGAGACCAGATCAGGCCCCAGAGGAGGCGCACCTAGGCCAAGGGTCAGGGAGGATCTAGTCAGGGAACTTCTGGAGAGACTGGATGTATTCAAATCAGCTGGTCCGGACGATCTCCACCCCAGAGTGCTGAGGGAATTGGCTGAGGTTATTGAGGGACCCCTGGCATGGCTTTACGAGCACTCATGGTGCTCTGGTGTGGTGCCAGAGGACTGGAAGAGGGCCAAAGTGGTTCCCATCTTCAAAAAATGGAGGAAGGAGGACCCAAGGAACTATAGGCCAGTTAGTCCTACCTCGATCCTGGGTAAGCTTTTTGAGAGAATTATTCTGGCACATATCCACGAGGGGCCAGCAGGGGAGATTATGCTTAGGGACAACCAGCATGGGTTCATTAGAGACAGGTCCTGTCAGGCCAACCTGGTGGCCTTCTACGACCAGGTCACCGAATCCTTAAATGCAGGGGTAGCAGTGGACATAGTCTTCCTGGACGTTCGGAAGGCCTTCGACACTGTCTCTCACCCCGTTCTCATTAAGAAACTGGGGGACTGTGGTATCAACACCTACACAGTCAGATGGGTTGCCAACTGGCTGGAGGGCTGCACCCAGAGAGTGGTGGTGGATGGGTCATTTTCAACCTGGAGGGATGTGGGCAGTGGGGTTCCGCAGGGCTC
>NW_017728906.1:41743950-41753711 GCF_001723895.1 Crocodylus porosus
TACCCTGGGGGTCTTTAAGACAAGGCTAGACAGTCACCTTGTTGGGGTCGTTTGACCCCAGTACTCTTTCCTGCCATGGCAGGGGGTTGGACTTGATGATCTGCTCAGGTCCCTTCTGACCCTACTAACTATGAAACTATAATCTAATGTGCAGTAGTGTCACAAAAAAGTTCATCTGTCCTAATGTACTGTGGTGCCGATTTATGGCACATTGCTAGTACCTGTCATTATAGATACTAAACTTAATGTGCTGTAATTATACCACATTAATGAACAAGTAGAAACACCCAGTGAGTCTCATTTCCACCCCTGGACATTGGTAGAATACTATAATAAAGAATTAAATCAAGAGTCACATGGACAAATAGTATCTTCTGAGGAAGAGTCAACATGGTTTTTGTAAAGGGAAGCCCTGTCTCACCAACCTGCTAGAGTTCTTTGAGGGTGTTAAGAAGCACGTGGGCAAGGGGGATCCAGCTGATGTAAAGCTTTCAATAAGCTCCCTCACCAAAGGCTTTAAAAAAGATGATGTTTCCACAAGACTGGAGGGAAGGTGCTTTCATGGACTGAGAGCTTGTTAAAAGATAGGAATCAAAGGGTAGGGTTGAGTGGTCACTAAAGGTGGAGGGTTAAGGGTGGATTCCATCAAAAATGGAATCCCATAGGGATCTGTGATGGGCCCAGTGACCTGGAAATGGGGGTGCATGGCGAAATCTCCAAATTTGCAGCTGATGCTGAATTATTTCAAGACTACTGAGGTAGTCAAGTCCCAAACTGACAGGGAGGAGCTGCAGAAAGATCTTGCCAAGCTGAGTGGGCAAAAAATATGGCAGATGAACTTCAGTGTCATCAAGTTTAAGATAATGCACCTGGGAAAAATAAGCGCAGCTACACATACATAATGCAGGATTCTGAGCTACCTGTTACAACACAGGAAAGAAACCTTGGAATCATTAAATAGAGTTCTCCAGAAACATCAGCTTAATGTGCAACAATGACCAAAAAAGCCAATTAAATGTTGGGCACTAGGAAGGAACTAGAAAACACCATTGTGCCATTACACAAATCTATGATGCACACCCACTTATTGAATATTGGGTGTAGTTCTGGTCTCCACATCTCAAAAAGGATGTAGTAGAATTAGAAAAAGTACAGAGAAAGGCAACCAAAATTGATTCGGAGCATGGAGGAGTTCTCCATTCTCTCAGGGAGAGATTTCCATATTTCTCTAATTGTGATCTGTTTAAACACACAGGACATGCATTAGAACATTGTATTAGTTGGATTGGCTTAGAGGTTTATGCTCTTTTGCATCTGTCAAATGGAAAACACCAAAATAGATTATAAAAACTAGGTATCTTCAGTTTGGAAGGGAGAAGGCTGAGGCGAGGATATGATCGAGGTTTAACAAATCATGAAGTTTATGGACCAGGTGAACAGGGAACTGTTGTTTACCAAGTCCCAGTTCCTAGAACTAGGTACACTCTGGGGTATTATGTGCAGAGAAATTCAAAATTATGGAAAATTAATTGGTTTTTGTTTTTGTTTTTGTTTTTGTTTTTTTTACAAATAACACTAAATACAACTCTGTTTGAAGCTTCTTTAGAAATATATGCAGGTATTATGTAGGTTTGGGGGTGGGATTTGTGGGAGGAATGGAGGGTTGTAAAGGTGTGCGGATTTGAAGGGGTTGTGAAGAAGGATGGGGGGGTGTGGGTATGAGAGTATGTGGGGTTTGTGGATAGGTGTGGGAGGATATGGAGTTTGTGGCGGGTGTGGATACGGGAGTGTGTTGGGTTTGTGGGGTGGTATAGATGGGTGTGAAGTTTGTGGGTGTGCATGGGCCCCTGCCACATGCTTTTTCTCCCTTGGTGCATAGCCCCCACAACTGGCAGCTCAGCAGTAGCAGGTGGCAGGCCCTCAGGGCACTCATGGCTGCAGCAGGCAGAGCCCCCGGTGGTGTATGGCTCCAGCTCAGTCCCAAGGATTGCACATGGAAACAAGGCATGGAGCCAGCTCAGCCCAATGGCATGCAACTTCATGTTTCCATGTGCAGGTCCTCATTAGAGTGCTAGAAGCCCCACATGGAGGTACACAGCCTGCCAAGCCTGGCTTGATGGTGTGCAGAGCAGGAGCAATGTACCATTGGGGCAGACAGGCTCTGTGCCTCCACATGGGGCTTCCAGAACTCCAGTGGGAAACATCATGTGAAAGCATGGAGTCGCGCACTATCAGGCTGTGCTGGCTCTGCCTCCACATGCAGCTTCCAGCTGGAGTGCTGAAAGCCCCACCTGGAGGCATGGAGCTGGCCAGCCCAGCCTAATGGTGCACAGCCCACGCCCACCCATGCCTTCCCCTCCCTGCAGGCAGGAACTCCTCTGGCATCTCTAAAACAACAAAGGTGAATGCTAGAGAGGATAGTGGGTAGGGCAAGGATGGGGAACATCTGGCCGGCAGGCCAGATCCAGTTGGCTGGGGACTCCATTTCCCAGCCACCCCTGCCTGCATTGCTTGTGTCAGTCTCCATGGAGACCCCAGCCTCAGCCACACCAGCAGTGCACATGGCAGAGCAGCACAGGGGGCTGCTCGGGAACCACTGGGAACTTGCGGTGGGGCAGCTTGCTCCAGAGCCAGGGCAGAGCTGTGGTATGTAGCCTGCATGCTCCAGGCAGGAGCACACATGCAGGGGATCGTGACTCTGTCCCAGCCCCTTGCAGCAGTGACAGCCTGTCTGGAGCTGGGGCAGAGCCATGATCTCCTGCATGTGTGCCCCTGCCTGAAGCGTGCAGGCTACAGATCACAGCTCTGGAGCAAGCTGTCCCCGTCCCACATTCTTGGCAGCTCTGGAGCAGCCCTCTGAGCTGCTCTGCTGTGTGCGCTGCTGGCACGGGTGAGGTCTCCATAGAAATTGGCACAAGCCATGTCCGCAGGGGCAGCTGGGAAATGGAGTCCGCAGCCAAGCACCAGCCCAAAGGTTCCAATCCCTGGGGTAGGGGATAGATCATTCTAGGAATGTTCTCCCTCTAAGCATCCACTTCTGTCACTGTTGGAGACAGGTTACTGGGCTACAGCAAACCTTCTTATGTTTTTGTGAAATAATTGGCTCACTTACCTCATTTTCCTCCTTGGAGGAGGAGTAAACTAATAATGGCCATGCAGCCTTCCATAGCCTGTACTTGTAGGGTCCTTTCCTTACCCTTGTAGTTCTCATGTGCTGTCTCTTGGGGAGATGGAACCTTTTTCCATATTTCTCTGTGATCTGTTTGGGACTCATGCCATGCATTAGAGCAATGTGTTAGCTGATTTGACTTTTAAAGAGGTTTTTGCTCTCTTGGATAAGTCAAATGGAAACCACTTTGATTCAGGTCAAGCATCAGAACAAGCATCAGAAATTTATTTATGTTCTGTACCATAATGCTGCTGTCACCAGGGTCTTGTATTAAGAGTTTTAATATTTTGGAAGTGACTCAGATTATCACTGTTTGGGTGAAGAACAATACCTTACTCTTAAACAGCACTCTTCACCTTTCCAGCACTTTACAAAGGAAGCCTGGATAGTTATCCCCACTTGACATATGGGGAAAATGAGGTACAGAAAACTGAGGGGATTTCATAACAACTTTAAACTACCTGAAGGGGGTTCCAAAGAGGATGGAGCTAAACTGTTCTTGGTGGTGGCATATGACAGAACAAGGGGCAATGGTCTCAAGTTGCAACAAGCAGGGTTTAGATTAGAAATTAAGAAAAACTTTCTCCCTAGGAGGGTGGTGAAGCACTGGAATAGGTTACCTAGAGAGGTGGGGGACTCTCTATCTTTGGAGGTTTTTAGGGCCCAGCTTGACAAAGCCCTTGCTGAAATGGTATAGTTGGGGATGGTCCTATTTTGAGCAGAGGACTGGACTTGATGACCTCCTGAGGTCCCTTCCAACACTCATTTTCTGTGACTCTCTTCAGGTTCCTCACAGCAGACTGACATCAGCCAGAAATGAACCTATGATCTCTTGAATCCCAGTCCAGTGCTTCATTTGTAAAATAGCATATAAAATAAAGACCACATGCTTATGAAATCACATCGCTAATCTCAATTTACTCCTCTCCCCAGACAAGAAGTGAGAATGGCTTTAAAAGCATGATATTTTAATTAAAAATAACTTGCTTGTCTGCCTTGTAGAGCTGCAGGTCTTAAACTGGTTCTCAGGGTTTTTCTTTCTCCCTAAAACTTTATATTGGGAGGCTCTTCTCCCCAGTCCTGTGTGGTCATTTCAAGCTTGTAATTCATATTTAAATTAATGTATACGTAAGATTCATCTCACTGCCTACTTGAAGCAGAACTCAGTCACACCTCCAGAATTTGGGAAGTGATGATGTTTTGTTCTCCTTTTGTTTCTTTTCTTGTCTTTCTGACACAGATTCATATGTTTTCTCCCTCCATGCTGTGACACACCATCTTGCATTTCCTTTCTCTTTGTTCCCAGTGTAGGGGCTGCTGTGGTTATGTAGAGAAGAACTGGGAGCCATCTATGCTATCTGAGAAGTTTATGCTGTTTTCCACATAGCACATTTACTGCTTCTGAGCTGATTATATTTGATTCTTTGACTTGCTGTCTTGGGCAACAGAGAGTCCGGTCAACAAAAAAGTAATGCAACAAGAAAGGAGGCATGAGAGGTGACCGGCTTCCTCTTGCCTTTCGGAAGGACGGGTGATGGGGTCTGGAATCTACATGTTGAAAATATTAACAGCCAAGTTGCTTTTACAGTGTCACCAGATTAATCATTTTTGTTCCCATCCCCCCTCCAATTTTTTCCAAAAAATGGTATTGGGTTATGAAGCTAGAAGTATCTGTCCTTGCAGGTTGGGTAGCTTTTTAAAGGAATGCGAGGTAAACTGTCCAACTTCACTCTGCCCTTGCAGTGCCACTCGTCTTGAGGGAGGAAACTGTGGTCAGGGCTTGGCCTTATCCCTGCAAATCTCAGAAAGCATTGCATTTTTATCAACTCCAGGGAAGGTCTGCCTGGTTTTGGATTTTTCACTTACAGGATTTTAGTTCAAAGCCTAGAAGTAAGGTTTGCTTAGATAAAAATGGTAGACAATAGATTGAAATCGGCATTGTTATATGGCTAAGCAGATTCTGTGTTTTTCCACTGTGTATATAAGTGGTCTGTGCTATACCAAACCTAAATTTAAATATGCCTGTGGGCCTAAAGGCAGGAGTTCAGCAGAACTGAGACTTGGCTTTAATGTGCATACATCACTGTATTTAAACTACACATATACATCGTATATGTAAAAGTCAGTACTGTGAAATAATCTTAAAATCACAGATTTCAAATTTTCTTTGAAGATTTTTACTATAAAATAGTAGCCTTTTTAAAGATGTTTTGAAATAAACTTAGCCCTGTCATTTGTCACTTTAAAATGCCAAATAATTGGACCAAAGATGAATGGTTTAAAAAAAAAATCAAGTTTCATTGACCTCATCTACTGAAAAAAATAATTGTTTTAGAGTTTAAGTAATGGTTGTGATCAATATTAAAAAAGGACCTTCAAAGTAAAAAAACAAGAACAAAAAAAACCACTTGTGTGTGTTCTAATCCTTTTTCTTCTCCCTCCTTTCCCCTGACCCATCTTCTAAATTTAATTAAAATTTTTCACTTTTAAAGAATAGATGTTGGTATGTATTGGCTGAAAGCGAGACGGATACTCCAAATGTGATCTTCTGACACGTTTTTTCTGTCCTTCTTCATCCGCTCAACATCCTTGGCTCTGATTTTGCTCTCACTGAAGTCAATGGCAGAACTCCCATAGACTTTAACTAAGTACAGACGGTCAGAAAGCCCGAGGCTGAACCGATTCAGTCTTCACAGGTTGAAGTATAAGCTGCGTAGATTGAACCAATAAACAAGTGAACAGACATTCACTTTTGATTCTTGAAATGCAGCTACGTGCCTGCAGTGGCCCAAGCCAGAAGCTAGGGGGTACTAGAACACATCTCCCTGAGATGAGGGGAGTTGCAGAGGAGGTGCAAAGCATCCTGGGATACTGAAGGACTGTGAGTTAACTTGAATCTAGAGGGGAACTGGGACAGAAGCTCAATAAACTGAAGCCTGATACTGGTTTCGGCCATTTTGAAGGGAGTTGTGTGCATTGAACTTCCATTGTGTTACAGATCTGAACTGGTTTCCAATCACTTATACCAGTTTATGTGTAATTTCTATCCATAGCCTAATGGTGTAGCCTGTAAAGCCTTTGATTCTTAATCAGAGTGCCATGACACCCTGGGGTGCCATGAGATCTTTTTCAGGGTGCCACCAGCTGCTGAGCAACTGTTAGGTATGCAAACAACTACATATGATTCACAAAATAAAACTAAAGATTTCAAATAGGAATCTAGTGTCAGAACATTTTGACCTGTTGCAGTCTTTCTGAGTTCTTTGCAATAGAAGAATTGTAATATAATTTTTCTGTAGTCAGGAAACAAGTGAAAGCCAGGAGCTGATATTTTTGGAGGGGTGCCTTGATTCGAAAAATGGTTGAGAACCATTGGTTGCTAAGCCCTTAATGTTCAGAAAGCTACACCCAGCCTTTCTGAAGAAAGTCAGACCATACAAACCTTGCTTTGGCAAATCTATTAATCTTCAAACTCTCACTGAAATGAAATGAAAAAGATTTTCCCACCTCACCACCCCTGCCCCCGTGTCCTTGTCAGCAAAGCCAGGCATGGGTTTGTCTCTTCATAAATTGTTTTACTCTGCTTTTTCTCTTTACCCCCTGGCTTATCACAGCTCTTCATTCCTTTACTATTGTCCCCAGTGTACAAAATGTTTTTCTTCTTTCTCTTCCCTCCCCCCATTATTGATACCTTGCTGTTAAATCTGCCTGCTTGCTTTCAATATGCAGTTCTGATTGTTTGTAATGCATGTAATGTATGTTTCATTGCTGTGCAACTAGAAACAACATTCCAGTTAACCCAAAATGGAATTTTAATCGTGTTAATAGAGTGTGTCTAGACCTCCTTGGGTAGCTAGGCACTTCAGTTTTTACATCTCACTGCAGAGCTTTTTTGGTTACTTTATAAAGCTTAATACACTCAATTTACAGTGAAAGTTTTTATTTTTATTATGATAGCAAGCAGATCAGAATTGGGCTTCTGCTATGCTGAATGATCATATAATCACAGACTTTAAAAGTCTCATGCCCCAGTGAGTTTAGTTATTGAATAGTTTTCAGAACCAAGCTATGGGGTGGGGTGGGGGTTCTTCCTTATGTGCTGTCTCAGATATGCATGGTCGGTCTGTCTGTCTGTCCCTCTTATTTTAAAGCACATGTGACTTCCTTGGCAAAAGCCACATTTTAATGAGCAGGGCATTAAAACAATCTTTCCTTTTATAGGTCAAGTACATACACATCTCAAGGCATTGATGTTACTGTTAAGTATACTCAAGGAAGCTGGACAGGAGTGCTTGGCAAAGATTTTGTTACTATTCCAAAGGGAATCAATGGCTCTTATCTTATCAACATTGCTACCATTCTTGAATCGGAAAATTTCTTTCTACCAGGAGTGAAGTGGCATGGAATTCTTGGACTTGCCTATGATGTCTTAGCTAAGGTAAGTCTTCTTATGACTTGGAACAAATCAAAATATTAGATGGAGAAGGCAAATGCCTTCTAATGGCTTCAGTCACACCCTGTCAACCTTTATCAATTCTTTATACCTCCCAAATAGTAGGCTTTTCATATAGGTCTGACAAAGCTCAGCAGGGCTAAGTTGGTTGCTCCCTTCAAAGTTCCATGTGAAGATTTAAATTTTTCTGATGCTGGATGATCCAATTATTGCTCCTCTGGAATGAGTTAGCTTCTTCCAGAGCTTGTGATTAATGGAGGAAGTTAGTTTTGAATGATCTTGCAGCAGCACCTGACTGTATTTAAGCCTCCTAATACATGTAAGATCATGAGGCTTGCTAGTAATTGATACACTTGCTAAGTAAAGCCCTGTGGGTGTGTCTACACAAGATGCTTTACTGCACAGTAGACTAGACTACTGCACAGTAAAACGTTGCCATCTACATGTATATGCCATTTACTGCACAGTAGATTAGTCTACTGCGCAGTTAGCTAGTGCCTGTAAAAATACAGGTACTGGGTTAACTGCATAGTAGTTACTGTGTAGTACCACTCATGTAAATGCTGACTAGGAGCAAATTTGATCCTGGTTGGCCACAAGGGACAGGGGAGCTCTCTGTCCCTGGTCCTGGTGCTGCTCAGCAGCTAGCTCCCCACAAGGAGCTGGGAGCCAATCAGTGTTAGAACAGGGTTGCTCTCTGCCTGCTCCCCACAGTCCTGCCCCCATCCCAGCACTGCAGGGCTTCTGGCTCCCCACAGGAGCCAGGAGCTGAGCAACACTGTGACTGAGGAACTCTCTGCTTCCTAGCTTAGCTGCGGGGCTTGCTAGCACCTGTCCTGCTTGTGGGGCACCTGCCAGTGAGCCAATCCCCCCTCAGCAGGGGACTAGCCAGGACCTGTCGTACTCATGGGGTGGCTCCCAGTGAGCCCCCTGTTGAGCAGGGAAGCTCTGCTGGTCATGGAGCTCACTTGCAGCGATGTATCCCCACATGCATGGTGCCAAGAGATCTCTGGCAACTGCAGCAGCAGCCATCTCCCAACCCTGTGTACATTAGGCCCCATCCCAGCGTGCACAGGGACAGGAGACAGCTGCCACTGCATCTGGCAGAGCTCTCTGGCCCCAGTCGCATTGGAACTGGCCCCGTACCCCCTGCTGGCCCCTGAGCTAGCACCCCAGGAAAGCCTGGAGCTCCACCTGGCTGCTACAAAGGACAGAGCAGGGCAGGAGCAGCCCTGTACTGGCTGTTCCCATTGGAAGCAGACTTGCTCCCAACAGGGTGCGCACATAGGCAGACTCCCAAGGAAGGCTTATGGCACAGTATTTTACTGTGCGTTAAGCCTGTACTGCACTAATAGCGCATGTCGATGAGGCCTGTGGTGCCTGTTTAAAGTATACAAACTCTATTCGTCAAGTGAAGTTGAGGCTGAGAGCACATACTGGGTAACTTCAAAGATAACATCCTTTGCAAAAATGCTGTCACTAAAAAATGTTTATAACCTGTCCTTATCCCTACTGTTACAGAGCCAAGAAGTTTACAGATAAAGTGAATATACAACAATAATCCCAGTGTGAAAATTCAATTAGAACTCTCACGTTTACCTTAATTCTGCTGTCATAATGATTCCCTGACAAATCCAAGGACTCAAACTTATCAACCTACAATGAACAATATTATTCTTTGTCTAGAACTAGAATGCTTTACTCCAAATTGTACAAAGGCTGTGTCAGCTTCAGCCTGTCTGCTGTTGTGTTCTGTCAGTTTAGGAGAAAGGGGAAAAGAACTATTTTCAAATTTTGGATTAGGCAAATGGCATGTTGAAGGCAATTCATTGCCTCTCCTTATCGATGTCTCACTGCTATAAGATTCTCAGGATGCTGAGCACCTCCCAAGGTAAAGCCCTTTTATTCTGTGTGCCAAGCAAATATTGACATGTCATGAAATGCAAAGTTGAAGCGTCTTGATATAGGCTGAACAGGTTTTTTATCATGAAATTGTGATGCTTTTACAACCAGAGCAAAGGCTAGTGTGGGGGCAAATGCATCTAGCTTCTATTGGCAAACCAATTGTTTGCCAATAATGAATCAGATGTAAGTGCATTTTGATAGTTTCAGGGTTTCTAGGGTCGGAAGGGACCTGAG
>NW_017728906.1:41753722-41769361 GCF_001723895.1 Crocodylus porosus
GCCCATCTCCTTCAGCACACACCCCAGAGTGTGGTAATCCTCCATCAGGCGATCAGGGCTCCTCCTGGCCGCATTGTTAGTGCCTACATGGACTAGGACCATGGGGTAATAATCGGTGGGCTGGATTACGGTCTGGAGCATCCCTTTCACATCCTGAATCCTCGCTCCAGGTAGGCAGTATACCTCATGTGCCGTGGGGTCCCAGCAACAGATGGGGCCCTCCGTACCTCTCAGGATGGAGTCATCAATGACGATCACGCGACGGTTCTTCCTCCTGGCCTTCTTGCCTCCTTCAGCTTGCACGGGACGCGGTGAGCGTGGAGTTGCCTCCTCTCCGGTTTCATCCTCTCCTCCCTCCTCCTCCAGGGCTGCCAGGGCTTCGTACCTGTTCTCCAGCCAGACTGGAGGAACTGGCGCTGCCATGTCTCGAGCAGCCCTGGCACGGGAGGTGACCGTCTGCCACTTAGCAGTGGAGGGCTCATCTTGAGGTGCATCCTCCTTGGTCGTACAACCCTGCAGAGAAAGAAAATAGCTGTCAATTTCCTCCTCTGCCTCCCTGATTCCCCTCAGCCTGCTAACCTCCTGCTGGAGCTCCCTCACCTACACCTGCAGGGCCCTAAGGCCTGCAGGACAGGTGTGGGAGTCTCCAGTCCCTGGCCCCCCAGGCCTTGCTGGGCAGCTCCTGCAGGCCAGGGGGGTGGGGGGTGCCAGCCCCCCCCCCCGTGGGCTCCGTCTGGGTGGAGGCCTCAGACAAGCCCCGGGAAGGCCGCGCCCCCCGGGCAGGGGCCCTGGCAGCACTCCCTGTCGACACCATCATAGGGGTCGCTGAGTTTCTAGCTGAGTTTGGGTCCTCTGGCCCGCGCTAACACGAGTCAGCCTCTGGGCCTCTCCTGCTCCCCACCGGCGCAAATGCTGGCGCGCTCTTACAGACCGTACCTGTTTGTGCGGCTTGGGAGCACGGCTCCCTACCGGCTCAGCTAAGAGGGATCCGGGGGGCTTCCCCTCCGGATCTGGCTCAGCTGCATCGATCCCTCTGCCCCGGTTACTTTAGGGGGATCAGCTGCTGCTGCCCCTGCTGCTGCTCTGTTTGCCTATGCTGCTCTCGCCTCCGCTCTGGGTCAGGTAAGTCCTTCCTCTCCCTGCTGCTCCTAGCTCCTGATATACCACCCCATCACAAAAAGAAGGGCGAGATGTGCACTACAAAATTGTTACATATAAATTACATTTATAATCCAAAATGCCTGATCTTTCAGGTAAAAAATACTGCCATTTAGTGTTAGATGGCAGGGAAAACGGTTTCCTGATTCTTTCAGAATCCCACAAAGAAATACATGCCCAAAACTTCCACAGAAACCAGGCTTGTAGCAGCGAAGCTTGTAGGCTTTATTGTTTGGGGGTGAGAGGGGTGGATCTTTTTTTTTTCTGGATCTATGTGGTAATCCACCAGCATTACTGTGCAGTAACAACTGCACAGTAGTGTCTCATGTAGATGCACCCACTAGCTAGTAAATTCGTTTTAGCCATCCTTGTTTCTATAAAACTGATCCTTTTATGTGAATACCTCCTCACTTTTTTTTTTTTTCTCCCCACTCTAGCCTTCAAGGTCTGTGGAGACGTTCTTTGATTCCCTTGTGAGGGTGGCAAAGATCCCCAACATTTTCTCCCTGCAGATGTGTGGAGCTGGATTGCCTGTTTCTGGAAGTGGTACCAACGGAGGTAGTCTTGTGGGTATCTGTCAGTCTGAAAGGGAAAATACTCCTTAATCTCTCACTCCCTTTCCATTACTGCCCTATTCTTTCCAAAATTAACTATTAAACATGTGAAGCCTGTTTTAATTCTGCCCATCTAACTAATTTTAAATATTTTTAAAGTGCCTCTTTATTCTTTCCAGCCATTTTCCATTTGTACTAAAATATACTTAAGCAATTCTTTTTGACAATATTCTTCATTTTAAAGATTTTTAAATTTTTTTTTTTTTTAAAAGCACTATCAAGTATGTGGTGGTGTTGCTTTTTACATAATGTGTTAGAGTTTGATTATGCTGCCCCTCTGCTGTTCATGGCAAAAGGTTCCATTCAATGCAGATCTGGGTCAAATTAATAGGAATGTTTGTGATCAGATAATACTGGATGTAAGTTCCAGATTCTGCCAACTTGGCTGCTTTCAGAATTTTTCCATGGTTAATATTGGCTAAGGAGAAGGCAAGAGACATTTATTTAACCTATGATAAATACCAAATTCTGATCCCATTGTAATCTGAAGGAGTCTTGCCTCCAGTTTCAGCAGGACCAAGAACTGGCCCTAAAGTTTTGTTTACACTGGAATTATTCTGGTCTAAGTATTCCAGATTCGTTCGTCTTACCTTTTTAAATCTTAATTTCCTAAGGAAAAAAAATCTAATTGAGAATGAATACAGCAAAAATAAATTCAGAGGTGGGAAGATCTAATACAGTTGCAATGAATATAAATATAAATGCTATCGGGAGCTAAAATTGACAGGACTGTTATTATATTTCTTATGCACCCAAAACGGAATTTTTTTTAGGCTATATTAATCTTGGGTGAACTTGCTAAGTGAATCTTTAATATGAAGGCTTGCTTCTCTTTTTTTGATTTATGTGCATTGCTTAGGTTCGGTGTTGGTTCTACCAGACCATTCTAATTTTAATCGGGGAAGAGAACACCAATAAGAAAATTGATTTAAAGTCACAGGTGGTGTGGATGCTTAGGACATCTTTGAATCAAACCTGAAACAGGAATGTTACTATTACTGAAGCAAAAGTGCGGTGGCATCTAGATCTTTTAAATATTAACAAAATATGGCCTTTGTAGATTAACACAACTTTTCTGTTATCAGCAGAATCTGTACAGATGAAGCTAAATTAAAAATACGTTACCTGTATAAACTGTTTGTAACTCTTGTTTTGCTTTCTATATTTTTAGAGGAAAAAACAAACCTATGTGTTAAGAGATTTAAAATTTGTAACTCTCCCTTTTTCTCTAGGTGATGGGTGGAATTGAACCAAGTCTGTACAAGGGTGATATTTGGTACACACCTATTAAGGAAGAATGGTATTACCAGGTTGAAATTCTCAAACTGGAGGTTGAAGGCCAGAACCTTGACCTGGACTGCAGAGAGGTATTTGCAGTTAAAATAATTGTGTGTCTACAGGGGAGGAGGAGACATAGCACTAGTCAGTCAAAATGCTGGAGTTTAGATGTATGCTAGTCCTCTTTATAAGAAACTTGTTTAACTGTGTTTGAAAACAAATTAAACAACACATTGAAAACCGTGCTTAAAAGGAAATAGTTTAAAATACTACTCTGAAAATGGCTACTTGTGTTAGTTTTGCTGCATGCTTTTTGCCAAATAAAAAAAAAAAAATTTAGTTTTATCAGTGAAGCTTATCACTTCTTTAATTATTGTCACTACTGGCTTGTTTTTTCCCCCCCGTCCATTGGATAATGGCTCTGGTGTGTTAATCATCCTGCAGAAGACATAATTTCTACTGTAATAGAGACTGCTAGTTAAAAATGAGCCTAAGACCTGTAGGGGAAGGGAAAGGTAATTATATGGTTAGCTAACTAGATTATCTTTTTTTAATTTCCAGATACATAATTATTATTTTCAGGGGATGAATTATGTGATTGGCGCTCGCTTTGTTGTTAGAAAGGGAGCATTTGTTTTGGAAAAGTTATTCACCAGTGATTATTTCTCTCTGGAAATAATCCTCTCCTTTGGTTAAATACTGGGAAATTGTCCGGATCATAGTGCAGTTATGTTCTTGATCCTGCTAGCTGTGGGTTGGGGGAAAGAGAAACACTGAGCTGTCTGTATAGCTGCTGCGCATGGGAAATTAAGTATTAATCAGTAAGATTAAGAATAGAAGGGTAGTTATGGAACACTAAAAGTATACTGTACACGGAGTACAAAGCATTGAGCAACTAAGGTTCTGCATGGTCATGGTGTCTCAGTTTTCTTATACTTTCACATGCGTTTTTGTCAGTGGATAACATGTTTGCTATGTTTATTTCCAAATGTATTTCTTGAGAGTGCCCAGCATTGGAAGTAAGAGCAATTTAAAAGATTTCTTTTTTTTAAATGGCTGCTGTTTGCTGATGTGTGCTATGGCCTTAACCTCTGATCATTTTCCCTCTGCTCTGCAGAAGTATTTTTTTTATGGTCTTCAGCATCTGTGGGACATCCTAGGTAGGATAACCATATGTCCCAGTTTGGCTGAGACAGTCCCAGATTTCAGAGGCTGGTCCCAGCCAGCTGGTGAAAATTAAAATGAGCTGGGGGTGGAGCAGGAAACCAGAGCAGCATGAGCTATGAAATAGGATGCCCTAGCAGACACCAAAGTTGCCCTAAAATAGGTTAGCTTGACTAGTGGAATGACCATTAAAAGGGAAAACAATTGTTAACACTTGTGAAGTGAAGAACAGTGGGTCATTAATGGGCTATTGATTCCTTTGGCTGCCTGACTAGTAATACCAGAGCTGTACTTTGCCACCCTGCCCCCACCACCTTTTTGTGCAGCAGCACTCCTAACTTAAGAGGTAAGTGTCCTGAATTTCACATTGTCCCATATGGTCACCCTAATCCTAGGGAGTACCATAGTGAAGAACAGCATAGCAGGCCTGCTCCCTGTGTGTTGCACCCCAAAATGCCTGAAGCGTGGCATTGGGCACACATCATTAAGCACAGCTGAGACAGCATGCCCTGATGCATCTGTTTCAGAGTTTAGTGTGTATAGAGCAAGCATGCCATACATTCCTGCAGTGCCCCCTGGCTCAGGTCAGAGATGGCATAGGCTGAGCATGGTAAGTGGATTGGGTGGGTGCTCAGCAACTTGTCAGATCCAGGCCTACCAAAAGAAACTTAGCATAACTCGCAGTCACTCTTGTTCTAACAAACTTATGTTCTATCAGAAGTGAAATGGAACAGCTTTGCACCCTGTGCAGCAACAGTACACAGGGCAGTGACAGCTGCAGCACTACTGGCTGTGGTGGTTTGGCCAGCCCCCAGCTTCAGTGGCAGGTATTTTTCTGGACATGAAGGCACATATGCACATACAGCAGCCCCTGAGCTCCTGTCTCAGTCTCCCCCCGCCCTCCAGTTATGCTACTGCATTCTGTGCAACTGATAATAATTTAAAGCTAAAGCTTTCCAATTGTGTTGCTGCTACTGGTCTGGTGCAGCTTGGCCCCTTGCTTCCTTCCCTAACAAGCTTCTGTAGTTTTCTTTATTTTTATTGTGCCTTAAACACACAATTGTCAAGTCCATTTTACTCTTGTTGGCTGACATTACAGAAAAGGTAATTTAAAATGTGGCAGTGATGGGTGATTGTTTTATGAGTGGCTGTGGTCATCAAAACGCATTGTGAAAAGACATGTCTTTTAAAGTTTGTTCATCTACTGTTTGAAGATTTATTTATTTTTTTTATAGTGAAGAGAAATATACCCTGTTGCAGGGTGGGAGCAGATGCTGACCGGTTCAGGATGATGCGTGTGCCCCACCATACCCACAAACCCTCCCCTGCAAACTCCACAACCACACTCTCCCCCACACACAATCAGACACCTCACAAACACTGAACCCACCCATACTGAAAAGCCCAGCACAGGTGCAGCCTGCCCTGCCCCACCCTATCCTGTGCAGATCCAGGGGCACACTTGCCCCACCATGCCTTCCTGGGGTGCAAGCAATGGCAGGATCTGTCCCCCCCTCCCTGACGAGCCATGACTCAGTCCCACCTTACCCCAGCTGGACCACACCTGCCCCTGCCCCCTCCTTTACCACAGGGGCCATTGATCTGCCCCCCACCCCACGCCCCTTCTCTTCCTCCTCCCCTTCCACCACAATGAACTTAGAGTTCTCCTACTGCCAGCTGTGCTTCTCGCTGCCTGAGTGCCACAGCGTAGCTGCGTGCACACAAGCATTTATCTCACCCTAAATGCGCACACGTGCACCCACACCCCCCCGCCAGGCACCCTCTCCCTCTGCACAGCCCACAGTCACCCACATCCACATATACCCCCACACCCTACATACACACACATCCACAGCTACCCACACCCCCCACAAAATCCATATCCACCCACTCGTACGCCCCACACTCCTCCACATATACAAATGTAAGACTTCATTTTGAGCTGTTATGGAATCATTTCTATATATACAGTGCAAACACGTGCAAATCAGGACAAAAATATATATTTTTAATCAAATTAAAATACATTATTACAAATGTTAGACTTTTAGTGTATAATTTGGGTTTTTTCTGGTTCCAAGATGGCAAACCCCCTTCTCAAAAGGAGTACTTCTGGGGCCAAGTGGAGGGACTTCTGATGGCAAAGGTCAGAGTTTAGGGGTAGGACTCCCAGTCCCTAGATGGCAACCAGGGGGCCAGGCTCTTGCCAAGGGGCAGAGCCACCCATGGGGCCCCCAACAGCTCACCAAAAGTCATTAAGCAGCCCTCTGGCCGAAATAATTGTCCACCCCTGGATTATAGTGTAGCAAGACTTGTACTTATCAGTTTGTTTTTAGTTGCTTTTATACTTTTGACTCTTCTGGAGTATTTCAAACCCCTGAGACAGATAGGAAGGTAATTATTTTTTGCACCCTTGACACTGACTTGGTACTGTATTGCAAGCAGGAGTGAGGATTGCTTCCCACTGTTCCTTAAATGAGGGTACATTGTCCTACAGGTCATGATATAGTAGGCCACTGTTCTGCACTCAAGTCATGGTGAGCCATTGCCACCATGGCAGAAGCCTTATTTTAATGTCTTGTACTTTCATTCTTTTTCCTTCTTTTAACTTGGTCTGCCAACTGTAGAGTTCTGCCAGAGTACATGTAGCAGATGCTTATGAAGACCAGTACTGAAAAGGAGCAACCTAGTAATTATTAGAAAATTACTGACTACATGCCTTTGTATGCAGTGTGTTAACTGTGTTGCTTATCTTTTTCTTAGTATAATGCAGATAAGGCGATAGTAGACAGCGGCACCACCCTCCTCCGCCTGCCCCAGAAAGTCTTCACTGCTGTTGTGGAAGCTATTATTCATACATCTTCGGTAAGCTGATGTTATCGTAAAAACTGGTCTTGTTCCATTGCTTGATTCTTGGAAAAAGTGTATTGGGAAATCTTTTAAGATTCTGGTTAGCCTAAGAGCGTTTGGATTCTCAAATTGTGGGTCACAAACAGGTGTTGGAAACATATGAGCTTCCTGCCAATGCCACTAAAGGTAAGTTCCCAAATCAAGAAGAAGAAGATTTCAAACTAATATAGAGGTAGAATCTTTGCTCTTCTTCATTTCAGAAACATGAACATAATCCCTCCTTTTCAAATTCAGAGCACTGAGCTTGAACATTTAGTTTGCTCCTTCAAAAAAAGATAAGCGTCCATAAGGTATACAGGCAAACATTTACAACTGTGCCTGTTATCAGAGTTGCACAGACTTCATTCAATATCTGGTTAACTCCTTACAGATCTCATTATGCCATCATACAGATCTCTGCCCAGAATTGGGCATATTGGTGACTTGAGCCAAGGTCTCCTACAGCTCAAGTGAATGTCCTAAAGACTGAACTAAAGGTTTTAAGGGGGGGAAGGGGACTATTGCCTTCTGCATTTTACTCATATTGCTTTATTGTTTCTTATTAAAATGCCCCAGAATTAAACTAATTGCTTCAGTTTGCTGAATCAGCAATCGTTTAGTTTGTGGGGTTGGCGGGGGGGGGTATGGTTTGGGGTTTGCCTAAAACCAGTATTTTGTTTCAGCCACCAAACCAAAAATTTGAATTATGTGCACAGCCCTAAGCAGATGGACCATTTGTGTAGTAAGGTACTCCTTAGTAAGAGTTAGTATCAGAGATGGTATTTAGTGAATTATTTATATAATGCACTAATAGGACCATTGTGCCATTGTAGTACTTTGAAACAATGCCTTCCAGAAATACAGCATGTTGAAACGATCAACTTGTTTAGATTAATATTCTGTGAATAAGTAGAGAGAGGAACTCTTAAATACCGCTAAAATAATTTATTTCAGTTACATGCTTTGTCTGTTTATGTAGCATAAAGCCATGTGTCTGCATCCCAAGATACATTTTTTTTAAGCATATAAAAGCAAGACAGGTAAATGTAATGTACTAAGCAATCATTCTGGGAAATCAAAGCATGCATTCAAAAGAGAGCACTTTTGCAGGCTTCATATACTCTCAGTCTGCATTTTATTCAGACTAGCATTTGTTTTCTACTCTAGGGAAGGTAGAGAGAGAGAGAGAGAATATTTTCTATATTGGTAATTTTCCAGTAAGACAGACTGGGGGCCCTGTCCTTTCACGTGTTGGCCACTCAGGCCTAAACGGTCTTCAAGCACACAGCAGTCTTTTGTCTTCAGTAAAACAGGGTGGGTTGGGATGGGGGTTACGTGTGCATGTGCGTGCACTTAAATGCTTTGCTTGCCCGGGGACAAAGTGCTCAGCACCATGCAATATGCAGCCCTATTGCAGAGCAGTGGGCATAGCAGAGCATATCCCATGGGCATCTCAGCTGTTTCAGAGTTGTCTGTGGAAATGAGCTGGTCAGTATCTCAAAGCATTTCTCCAAATGCTAATTTGTATAATGTCCTTGTCCTCGGACATCTGTCTAAAATAACTTGTTCCTATATGCCATGTAGGAAGGACACTGGCATCATTTGAGGGATTTTTTACCACTAGGGAATTCCCATTCCTTGGGGAAATTCTGAAATTTCACTAATATTTTTGTTAAGCATTAGAACTTGCTCTTCTGAGATTTCCCATAGAACAGGAGACTGTAAATTTTGACTTCAAAGCATTTGATCACTGATGCAACTGTGGGGGAGGGGGCAAAAGGGGCAGTTACCCCAGGCATCAACTTTGAGAAGGGAGGAAAGAGGGGAAGTGGGGAAAAAAACCAGCTTCAACCAGCATTCACCATCACAATAGCAGCCAGAAATCGCTGCTTCCACTTTGCCCTGAGTTCCCAGTAGCCATCTCTATGGTGCTTCATAAAAAACCCCATGTTCCTTTAAAACTTTTCAAAACTCAGTGGTCCCAGCATCCAAGCTGTTGGTAGCTCCTACTTCCTGTCTGACAGGTTTCCGCTCTTCACATCAGAGTGGAAACCCTGGAAGTCGCAGCTCCCAGGGGCATGGCTCTGTAGCAGCCCAGAAGGCAGATGAGCTGGCAGAAGGCTTCCCTCAGAATCAAGGGCATGTACTTTTTTCCCCCGTGTGTAGCAGTGCAATATAGCTGAAATCTAGGCATCTGATGAAAAGGCATTTATTATCAACTGAGCAGCTCGTCTTGCCATGACAGCACAAAGGCTGGTACCTTGGTTAAGGTACTAACCTAGTTTTTGAGGAACCCCATCTTCTATTCCTAACCTGTATTTTGTATCCTCAACCTGTAGTATTCTATCTTCATGCCTCAGTTCCTCATGCCTTTAAAAAACCAAAACAACCCTTCCCCCACCTTCACCCCAAAAAACTCAAGAAATCAGCGTTTTTCTACCTCTAAGTGTTAAACTATTAATGTAAGTATTAAAAGTGCTAAACTATTAATGTAACTATGCTCCTATAACTGAATGCATTAGGAAAGGTTGAAGTCCTAAAAGAGTGGACCCCTGTATGCTAACTACCAAACTCTAGAGTTTTTATTAACATATTCATGTCAACTTTGAAACTTCCTGTACCTAATTTCAAAGTACATGGTTTTAGTTTGAAATGGTTATGCAATGAACATGCAAAAATAAACTGCACAAGAAAGAATTGGGGATAGTATTTTTATTAACTCAAGCAGAGTGATTTCAGTGTCTCTTGCAGTAAAGTATTGTGGGGTCTGTGTGTGCTGCTTCCTAAGGAAACAGGAACAGGCACAAAGTACTACCTTTGATTAAGGAAATGTTTTGTTTTGTCTTGCCTGGCATCTTATCAACACTGTGCTTCAAGGAGCATGAATGTTAGGCAGGATGTTTGTTTTTAGGTGGAAAAACTCTACAGGGAGGTTTAGTTTGCTTTGTTGGTGCCTTGGATATGTTGGGAAACCCTGTTAATCAACTTTTGATTTTAAAAGTTTTTCAAGTTATGTTGCTAAGAATTGGTATGACAGCAAGAGAGTTGAGAACAGGCCCTTACTTCTTGCCTTGAAAGTGGCATCAAGACAACAGTTTGTGTACAGGGAAGGGAATAATTTACCAGTGACCTCATGTTTAAAAGATACTGA
Source organism: Crocodylus porosus (assembly GCF_001723895.1). NCBI lineage: Eukaryota > Metazoa > Chordata > Crocodylia > Crocodylidae > Crocodylus > Crocodylus porosus. Next base: position 41,763,977 of record NW_017728906.1, read on the forward strand.
CATTTAAAAGAAAAAAAAAAACAAAAAACTCTGTTCAGTCCCAGCTGTATATTAAAGTTTGTAGAGGGGGTGGAGAAGTAGCAAAGGCCAGTTGGTACTTTTCCTGTTTTTTGTAGTAATCACTCAGGAGAGCTTATAAGTTTGACCTTCCGGCCTCTGTGTTCACTGCAGCTGGTTAAATAGTTTATTCTCTTTCCACTAGTATGGCTAAGCTTATTTTTGATCTGTACATCTAATAGAAATAGACATGTCCCACAGTCCCTCCAGAGGACTGCCACTAGATATATTAGGCCTTATGTTATGCAGTAGTAACATTTTTCAGTAAACAGTCTTTACATTAATCAGTCCAAGTTTCAGAATGACTTATTAGTAGATTAGGATGCTTACAGCATTCATAATTTAAAGGGGAGAAAGCACTCATGGAATACTAAGGATTAAAGTTCTAGATCATTATAAGCATCTAAAAGAGAATGTAGTTTGTATATATCCCTTTTCCCCCCCTCCCATCTCTCTCACCACAGATCCAAGAATTCTCTTCTGGATTCTGGACAGGCTCCCAGCTTGCATGTTGGGATAAAACTGAAAAGCCCTGGTCCTTATTTCCTAAAATCTCCATCTACCTGAGAGACGAAAACTCAAGCAGATCATTTCGGATCACTATCCTACCACAGGCATGAACTTGTTTTATTATTTGGATAAAATCAGAAGTTCGACCCCGTTGTTTTTATCACTGTTGTAAAGATTTCCTCTTCTCCTTATATAAACTAATTTGATTAATGTAGTGAGGCCTGAACCTAATAATTCATTTTAGCTAATTATAATTGGAGTTCATACTTTAGGAAAAATGTTTTTAACAATATTAGTGAAAAACTGGATTCTGTCTGGCAAACAGTTTTTTGATGAAGTTAAAAAAATGTAAAGGGGAAATAGCACATTTAATTTTTTTTAAATGGTCTCCTTACTTTGTTGATTAACAATGACTTTTTTTCTGGAGATTTGAACAATTCTCAAAAATATTTTTGCCCACTTCATTGTCATGGCAGCTGTTGATCCTTCCAGATCATGTTGTATGCATGAGAGGTCACACACATGCATATGCCTAGGCAGCAGTTTTTGGGGGAGTGGAGGCTGCCTAGACCTTCCAACCTCCCTTTGGGCCACTGAGACAGAATCCAAAGACCAGACTGGGTCCAGATGCTTATACAAATCATGGAGGCACCATGTCATGGAGGCGCCAAACATCTGGGAACTGAACCTGGGTCTCCTGTGTGGCAGACAAGGAGTCTACCCCTGAATCATAGGGGACTTGCCCACTTCATAAAGCAGCTCAGATTACATCAGGCACCAATATAGTTTTTGGTTCTGATGTTTTTAATCTACTTGAGGGGTAGGCAGCTCCTAGCACACATGCTAGAGCGTGGCATGTGAAACCATTTTGCTTCCCCTTCCCACCCTCTGCCCCTCTTCAGGGAAGGGGCTAGGGCTATGCTGCCACAACAAGGATTGGGCCCCTCACAGCTCTCCTGCCATCTGCCCCAGGCACACCAACATCTTAACAATTCAAGGTTGTGGGTGTTTTTGTCACTCTGCCCAAAAACATTGCTGACCCCTAACCTACTTACTTTGGAAAACAAATTGATTTGTTTCTCATGGCACCATGATGAGAAGCACTTTTCCTGAAAATGATGCTTTTGGCAAAGGGCCTGTATGATCTCTGTGCCAAATTCCATAACTTGGTCAATTTATATTTATTAATATTATAAACCTATATGGATTATGTACTGTCTGGCTTTTAAAAAATAATGTGCTACTCAGTTCTGTTTTCATCATAAGTGTGGTTCCTGATTGTATTGCAGTTGATGCTGAAAAAGCAGAGTGAACATCAACTGATCTAAGTAGTATCCCTACTTAGCACAGAGGGTGGGGGGCAAAGCTCAGATGTACACTTAACTTGAAATATAGCCAAGGCTTACAGTAAGCTAAAGAATCAATGTAGGGGATGTGAGAAAAACCCTTATCAGTCTTCCATCCCCTTGGTAAAAAGTGTGTGAAATTTGACTTCAGTTTATTCACTCTGAATATTTCTGAAACCGACAGAAATGCTCTCTGGATCCATTGCATCCTAATCATTTAAATATTTCTAAGTTGAATGCTTGTTCCTGACTGTCTTTATAGAATACAAAATAAAGAAAACCCCCTATTTTTTTTCTTCATGAAGATAACCTTAAAGTAGCAACTAATCAAAAGCCCAAATGTGAACTTAGACTTCCTAAGTCCCATCTATTAACTTCACTGAACCTCTGCCCTCTCTTAGGCAGAGGAATTTGCTTACTCCAGTTTATTCTTTGTTTTTAATTAAATTTGAGTGACTTAAAATCAAAATCGTGGGAAACACTTTGAGTTAAAGCACCCTATTGGTCAGCATCCATGTTTTTGAACTGTAGTTATCTTCTAAATACTGTACATTCCTGCTACTTATTTTATGTCTCTTGTTTGTGTGTCTTGTTTAATGAACAGCTTTATATTCAACCCATCCTTGGGATTGGACAGAACCTGGAATGTTACCGATTTGGCATCTCTTCCTCCACAAACGCTCTGGTTATTGGTGCCACAGTTATGGAGGGTTTCTATGTCATCTTTGATAGAGTTCAAAAGAGAGTAGGCTTTGCTGTGAGTCCATGTGCAGGTAAGAGAGGAACTCCTTGTGAGAAATAGCTGTCATTTTTGGAGCTGCATCAGTTAATCTGTCAACAAGAAACATTGCACAGGTTCCACAATTTGCAGATAAATAGATTCTAAAGCAAACTTTCTGCAGTATGCAATAAAGATATTTTTAGGGGGGGGGGAAGCCAACACAGTTTCTGTATAAAAACAAAGAAATCTGCCTTTCTGACCTTTCAGCAATATTTTTGAAAATTTAAGGTAGTTTTAAGATGACCAAGCTGCTGTTAATACAACTTGTACTGGCCATTGATATTTCTGTGGAAATATTGCTGCTAAGGAATGAGAAATAAAGGCTTCAGGGGAAATGTAGGAAAGTCAACTTTTTCTGAAAGGTGTTAGTAAGGAGGTACTGTATAATGAGAATTGTACTTTGCCTCACTCTTAGAAGCAAAGTGCAAAACGATGAACAAAATCTATGAGGGATGTTTCGTGAATCACTTCTTCAGATGATTAGTCTCTAATCCTTGGGTTGCCACAGGCCCACAAAGCTATTGCTGGTTGTCCCTCACCAAAGAGCTGATTCCATGGAACTGGCTTAATAACCTGTTTCTAAATGATCCATATATTAAATGTGGCTAATAGATACCTTTCTATTTTTTTTATTTTTTTATTTTTTTGTACATATTAGCCATTAAAAAGGTGCCATAAGAATATAGAATCAAAATGGAAGGGGCAAAGAATGTGAAGGTAACTGGTCCCAAACCCCCATCTCTACTTAGGCTGTAACACTTGATCCATGTGCAATGGCAATGGTTCCTAGGTACACAGATATATAGATTAGCCAAAATTAGGAAGGGCTAGTGAGGAACTCAAGGTCTTTATGGAACGGTGTAACTGAGCAATAGAAGATCAGTACTGGCTTTACACGCCCTAGATTCTGGACCTTTTAAGGATTTGTCTAAATTCATAACACATTTCTGAAGCCATTGCTGTAAACAATTTAAGCCCAGCAGCAAAAATCTGGGCATCTGTGTGGGCAGCTCAGTTAAGAGCTCTGCATGGGGAATAGGCTGATGCATTTAGGAGATGGAAAATAACAATAACATTGCCGCAGACCACGTTTTATAGCCTCTTCTCCCTTTAGTCCTCAACAGGCATAGAGCTGATATAACTGACTTATACGACTATATCTCTTGAGCTGCAACTCTGGATGGGTACATAGGTAGAGTGATGCCTTGGCTCTTCCATGCTGGACTGATGGTCCCAAGGGGACCCAGGCCAGCTGGCATAGTTCAGAGTAGCCTCTGAGCTCTTCTAAAGTATTTCATGATTTGCATCAGAATCAAGGAGCTAAAATCTTGCACTCTGCTGTACCCCATATCTTTGTAAATAAATACATGGTACTTAGCTACATTGTTCAGTTCTAAGACCCTTACTTCACAGAGAGAGGGAGGGAGGGAGAACTGTATTTATCAAATAAAAATAAAATATTTTTAAGAGGATACAAGCTGATCATTAACTGGTTTCAGTAAAAAGCTTCCCCTTCCCACCTCCCATGCCTCTTCCCAATCCCATTGTTTAGTTTTATGCAACTGTCCATATCAATTATTATTTGTAGACTTCTGAAATCATGCGATCTAATCTAACACGCTATTGGAGGTGAGATATTGTGCTGGTATGACAATCTGTTTGTACACATTTGTATATACTAATGTGAACAAATGTGTACACCAGCCTCACTGATTTCATTTCTTCACAGCTTATGGTTTCCATCTGAGGCCCCATTTCATCAGGAAAAAAATAATGACTCTGCATGGAAACTAGTCAGTATTGCTTGCAGGGATTAAGTGTCATAACTGCCTTTACACAGAAACCAACCAGGACTTCCATAGCAACTATACTAATGTACTTTAGTTGAGGCTTTTTAGTCTGTTCAGAGACATTAAATTTAATTGGGACTACTGATGGCATAAGCCTTTACAATTGGGGAAATATAGAACAAATATATGTCCGTCTACTTTGTATGGTGATGCAGGGTTGATAATTTGATGCAATGTTTATCCCAAGTATGAATTCCCTAGCTTTATCATTAGACTTTAATTAGGTAATTTATCAATCTGGTTTTGGTTAAAAAGATAAAAACTGAATGAAAACCATTGACTAAATTAGACCACAAAGTTTGAGGTTTGGCTCAGTATTAAGTAAGCAATGGCTTACTTATATCACTAGTCCATGTCTTGCCTTGTTGGGGAAAAAGCTAAGGTCTGAGAAGAGTCTGAAGGGCTTCAGGAAGCTGATTATTGCAGAAGAACAAATCCATACTTCTTGTTAATTCAGGTAAGTCCTTCAAAAGTTCAAAGGACTGTTTAAGGCTTGTTTCACATATTGCTAATTTCAAATCAAATCAATATGACATAAAGGAGCGTACTGAAGCACACTGTATGAAATTGGAAAGTTTGAAGGTGATGAGAAAGGCAAGCAAGGTGTTCCAGATTCTAAATATCTAATTCAATTTTTAAAAAATCATGGTGTCTGGAATACTGATGCCAAGCCTTTTGGGGGGTGGTGCTGAGATGGTGACTAAATCCATAACTGCAGCTGCTCCTATACAGTTTTAGATTTCATAGACATGAGAGCTGGAAGGGACCTTGGGAGATCGAGTCCAGCCCCCTGCCCAAAGGGCAGGAAGTCAGCTGGGGTCATAGGATCCCAGCAAGATAA
>NW_017728906.1:41769372-41784979 GCF_001723895.1 Crocodylus porosus
GCAGTCTCTGGACTGTGGCCTGGAGCTCCTCCAGCTGGCGTGCCAGAGACCCCAGTAGGGAGCAGACCCCGCAAGGGGAGGGGGCCATGCTCCCGGGCCCCAGAGCCTGAAAAAGATCAGGAATAGATGTTCACATAATGCAGTATTAACAGTGCACTTCTCATTAACAGTATTTCTGCATGTTGTTAAATCCTGCCTTTAAAAAAAAATTTGTATTGAATGATAAGAATATAAAATTAAGCTTTGTATATGATTTATCGGGTGTTAATGGTGAGATTCCCCACCCCCCCAAAAAAAAAACTTTCTATTTTTAAATCCAAATAAGTTGGACCAAATTGATTGTTCACTTCATAAATTATATATTTTAAAGAGAGATTCTCTTTAAGTGGCTATATCTGTTAAACTGTTTATTTTATGTATTTGTCAGGCAGCACTAAATTTAAAAATTCACAAGTTGCATTTCTGAAAAATAGTGGCAGGTGACTTATGAAAGCTAGTACACTTTAGAAGATAACCCTAGCCTGAAAGGGACCAACTTTGCAATGCCACGAGGGGATTTACTGCATACTAAACTGCTTGAACATGCATCTGCTTGTGTTTTAACTGTGCTTAGGAAGTTAAAAGCAAATAAAATTTCATTTCCAGGGTACAAAGCAGGCAATGGGAGGAAACTTCAAAAAGAGCAAATAACCCTCGGACCCTGTATCTTGTACACACATGTACACAGCGCTATCTTTCAGGCAGTCTTTGTACTTCTATAGAGAAACCAACAGAAATACCCCCTTTGGATAGGTCCTCTCCTTAATCATGCCTGCAGTTTTCTACCTTGAATTATCTAAATATAAGAATACTTTTGTCTCAGGCACTGTCTTTTTGATTTGGCAAGGCTGTGTAAAATTTTAAATAGAAATGGTGATCAAAAGCAGAAGCCCTGCATAAAAACCCTATGTATAGATGCCACAGGCATCTATATTTGACTACAGAGGTGGACTACTTAAGGATGAGTCTTTAAAATGCAGAGGCAGTACTAAGTCCCTGCTCTTAGTTGCCCTAAGCAAACTAGAAAATATTCAGCCTTCCCAAGCTACAGTGCTACAGATATGAAATGTATTGTATAATTTGCTGTGTTGAACCTGCCTATTCTGCCTCTGAAATGAATAGCCCTAGCCATAAATCAGAGAAATTCTCTGCTGTTTTCCATGGTTGAGAGAGTTCAGGCACATATTTTTTTAAACAAATGAGTTTGTATGTAATGAAATGGCAATACATCACAGATTACATAATGTGTGGGTGTCAGAAGGAAGCAGTCCAGGCAGGCTTCCTTGTTTGTAATGCAAATCCCATTATTCCTGTTTTTCAAATCACTGGGAATGGAGAACACTTCCTACCACACTGGATTAAAACTCTTCTTTGTAATTCTGGTCCTTCATAGCTAACTTTCTCTTCCACACTATCCTCATGTCTCGTGTCACTATCCCCCAGTTCATCCATTTAGCCAGAATGCCAGCAGTGACCTCTTCCTGAGCTTCCCTCATCTGCATCTCATGAAGATGTTTTTCTGCCCCTTACACATAGGACCACTTCCCCTGACTTAACTCTGATGGCCAATGCTTTTTGAAATAATATCTGCTTTAAATCTCTCTGCAAGGTCCTCCTATTCTGTGAAATATAAATGCAGCATATCTTTTTGTCCAAAATTGTGCAGAGAGCCCTTTAAGACTCCCAGGAGGTGGGAAATGCTGGTTCTAGCTCCTCAGTCTGAGACATGCAAGTTTCCCACTTCCTGGCTGAGCATTCCAGCCTGTCTCTTCAGCATTTTCTGCTAGTTGGCTTGGTTATCTCCCTCCTCAGCATGATGGCTGTTATGAATCCCATTCTTAAGTATCCAGCTGTCCCCATTCACTGTGTAGGGAAATCAGGAGCCTAATATGAATTCCACCCCTGGAGGCAGGTAAATAAAGTTAAAGATAGCCATTCTGAGCATTATTCTAGTCCGTTTCTTTATGGGTCTGGTTCTTCATCTTTCTGTGCCTTAGTTTTCTGTTTGTGAAATTGGGATGCAAGTGCTTCGTTTCCTCCCCAGACTGTTGTGCAGATGAACATACTGCAGAATGATATGCTCAGATATGGTGGAGGTAGAGACCACTTAAGAAATCTTTCCTCATTATTCTTAAGTATTGATGGTATATCTAACATTACTTTTCTTGTAATTTCTCAGAAATAGGTGGCTCTCCAGTATCTGAGATAGAAGGACCTTTCTCAACAGCAGATATAGCAAGCAACTGTATTTCCACAGGAACCTTCCATGAACCACTGTTGTGGATTGCCTCCTATGTTCTCATGAGCATGTGTGGCATCATCCTCCTTGTTCTGATCATCTTGCTGCTGGTCCCATCTCGGTGTAAGCATTGCTACACTAACAACGATGTAGTCAATGATGAGTCGTCCTTGGTGCATCATCGCTGGAAATGAGGACCTTTTGATCATGGCTTGGGAAGCCTTAGACTCCATCAACACAATAAAGAATGAAGTGTCCAGCCTAGGAGAGGAAATTAATACCTTGTTCCTTTTTGTTGGTCACAAATCACAGTTTTCTATATATACTGCATCATAATTTTTTAAGCTTTAATTTCTAACGCCCAATTCCAAACCAAAACACTAAACCCACCTTTCAAGTGTTGTCTTGCTGGATTGGTTCTATCATAATGCAACTGAGCCTTTCAGCTCCCAGTCGTACCCTTTTTAAATGTTGACATGGTGTTCTTCCATTATCCGGACAAAAAGCTCATTCCTCATTCCCAAAAGAAAAGGAACCATCAGATATACCTAATGTTAATCAAGACTTGAATGTTGGGGGGAAGGGCAAGTTTTAATGAGTTTTCTTATTAATCACATTAAAGAAATAATGTTTGGTTCATTTTAAAACAGTGCTTACAGAATAGGGGAGGTGGAAAGATCAGTGTTGTGCAGCTAACAAAAGCAATTTATGTGAAGAGGAAACTGACTTTTTTCACAGTGAGGCTCCTGGTGTCATTTGAGTAGGTCTTTGTTAATTAGCTGCCCTTCCAGAATAGTTTGAGAGGGGAAAGACAGGGAAGCCAAACTGTTGTTCTGCCTTAGTGTAAAACAAGACTACCTCGATAAAATTAAAAGGGCACTTACTATCGGTAAGTGGGTGGCACTAAGAGCTACTTTTTAGCTGTTTTAGAACAGACACAAATCCTGTACCACAAAATGCAACCCCTTGTTTCCAAAATAGCATTTTGCTTAATCCTTCTGAGAGGTTTATAAAATAGCTTTTCACATAATCACGTTAAAAAAAAAAAAATCCTCTCAGTTTTCCGCCCATGTCATCTCCGTCTCAATTTGGGCACATTGCTGTTTAGAGTAGAAGAGGGTTCACTATATGTGAATGGCACAGAGCAGATAATTGTTAAGGGCAGATGTTGCTCTTTACATCTCTCTTGGCATCTCTAGTGATTACAAGGAAAAACAATAAAATGTAAAGCAAATCTCTAAAGAGAAAACGAAACCATGTTTGCTGAGCCCAGCAGTCTGAAAGTTCAATATAAAAAGTATTTCTCTTTTGAATAAACTCTGGAAGCTTTGGTGACACTGACTGGCTGTTTAACTTGAATAGCAATTGAAGACTTTTTAGTTTAGTTTTTGTAATATGTCCATCTTGGTGGAAAAGCATTATACACAGCAGTGGGAAACCTGTATAACAAACTGAAAGTATATTGGTTTCGTAGCCCTAAATAAATGTGTGTGTGTGTGTGTGGATTTAGATTTTTTGGGGGAGGGGGAGGCATGATAGACTAGGTACATATCTCAGTCGAACAGGTATAAAACTTAAATTTAACAGAGACAAGAAATGTTGGTACTTTCTTTAAAGCCTAAAAAGACTTTTCTTACAGCTAAGAAAGGTGGTGCAGGAACTAGGCTCAGAAATCCAATTTTATTTACTTTTTTAAAAATCACAAAGCTAAAAGGGCCTCTTTTTTTCCTTTTTTTTTTTTCTTTTTGCATTTTTGTTGGATTTAAGTAAAAGGGTTGGAGTTTCTGTCATCTGGAAGTGATTTTCTTGATACTGGGAGCTGGAAATATTAGGAGGAAGGGATTTCTGAGTTGTTGTCTGCTTTTTATTTTTCACTGACCTTTATGAAAAATTGAATTTAAGGAATGCAAGAATCTGTGCATCTTAAATTATAAAACCTTCATATAATTAGGCTTCTATTAATAGATGCAGTTGTTTATCATTTAGAAAACAATGCAACTTTCCTTCTTAATTCTTGTAGACTAAAAAAGATTCTTTTTTTTCCTTCATCAGTCCTAAGATTCACATAACTAAAATCATGCTAAGAAAGCTGTAACTCTTGTGTTTCCTCAGGTGAACCAAGTGATTAAGTTTCCTTCATATATATCATGGTATTTCTGTTCTATAATCTAATTTCAGTTGAACTTTTTAAAAGTTTTTCTTTGTACAAAGATCCAATAAGATCTGATTCTTAGAGATGCCAGGTACCAGCCACTATTAATATCAGCCAGCATTAAGAGCTTTTGAAAATCAGGTCCACGCCTCTTTAAGTGACGGCTCATAGCACTAAAATGGATGAGCAGTGCGTTAAAATGTAAGAGAAGGTTCCACTGAGCTTGAATCAAAGCAATAAATTTTATTTTGGAAAGAACGGTGCTGCTAATTCTGCAATCCAGCTCCATATAGTACTCCTGGGTTTGCCTCAGCTCATAGCTAGTAATATCAAAAGTCATGTTCCTTTTTTCTTTAGGAAATATCTTAAATAATCTTGTCGCATTTTCCTTGAAGTCCGAATAATTTTTTTACCCATTGTTCCACAGCCTGGATCAACAGCACAGGAGAGAAAGTACCACCATTATTACTTTTGAAGAGCAAAAATTGTGTACTATTAAAATACTTTTTACTTCAGCTTTTTTCTTATTAAGGAAGGAATTTAGCAGTCAGATTATTGGATAATGTTCCAGGTATGCTTTGTAATGACAAGCTTGATCTCTCCAGAGTAGTTCAGTGAAGCCTTTTAACGCTCTATAAAAGGCCTTGAGTTCACCCTTTCGTTTTTGAATGTCATTGGTCAAGACATTTTAATAGAAATGCTTGAATTATATGAGCAATTATCTGGTAACAGAAATGAAATAGTCCTGCAGTGTGAGATTTTCATGGCATCCCTTGCCACTAAAATTTGGCTTATAGTAAAGATGTTGTTAGTGACATCTGCTAGCAGCACAAACTTCATATCAGACTGTAAATTGATACTTGCAGTGGCAGATATTCAGGTGAGTATTGCTTTGTTGCTCTGGCAACAAGAAGAGCAATGCTAACCCTTGAGGGTTCATTTTTAGCCTGCAGCACATTTAGAAAAATAATGCACTTGAGCATTTTTCTATGAAAGATGAAGCTCAATGGTAGACTACAATTTTACCAACTGTGGCTTAGTAAAGAAGATTTATTTTCTGATTTTTTAAAATGAAGTGATCTAAGGGATTCTCTGCTTGTGTTAACTAACTTCAGGGATATTCTTTGATTAAATCATGCCTTCACATACAAAGTTCAGGGTAAAGATGGTAGGCTTTGACTTCCAAGATAATTTGTTGCTAGTAATATAATATATCCCAAGTGATGGGTTACTAGACAATACATCCCAATGCCCATATACTCTTAATTTTGGGAGCAGTGCCTTTGTATACCATGCTATTTACCAGACAAGTGTGGGGAAAATTATCTTTAATTGCATGGAGCTTCTTTAATAATAGCTGATTCATAATGAATGCTATGTGTGATTGAATTCAAATTATGCCTGAATTTGAGCTAAAGCAAGGGATACAACAGTTCTGTCCCACTGGTCCATCTACTGTCAGAGTTCAGTTTCAGAAATGTTACCTCAGATACCTTGTACAACTCAGGCTTTGACAAAAATAGATTAAATGACTTAGTAAGCATTTGTTTCAAGTGCTGTAAATAAAGTTTAGTTCAGCTTTAACATAAAGCAGCCTATATTGCACCCATCGCATTTATATTGAAAATACTCAATGAATATTATGTATCAAAGGAATATAATATTCTTGGCTTTGGTTTTGTACTAGCATTTAATAGTAAATCACAAACTACATAGAGATGTTCTTACTTCTGACTTTTTTTCAAATTGAGGAAATGCTAACCTTTTAACAATAGCTTAACCTTTATTAGCTGAAAGCCAGTCATTGGGAAGAACAACAAGGGCTGTTTCTCATGTCAAATGAAGTCTTTCTTGGGACTGATGATTAAAAGATTTATCTAATTTGGTTGTTGACAGTTACTTTTATGTATGGAAGTTTCGGGAAGCAATCATCAAAACAGGGTAGTAGTAGCTTTGTTGAATGGGATCTATTTTTCCCTGGTAATCCAGGGAGACGGACATTTTAAATTTTAGAGAAGTGAGAGAAATCATTAAAGTGATTCTTGACATTTCTAAAGATTCTAAGATTAGTTTTTCAGTTCTGCCTTCAGCGGGAAGAAACCTAGCAAGGTAATTTGTGGCACTGAGTGCAAATAAATAAAAAAAATTGCAAGTAAGATGTTACTTATTGCTGTATTTTATAAACTCTTCCAAGAATATAACTTGTGAAATGGTCCTTTTTAAAATGATACAAATTATCAAAAAAATGTGTTAATTGTTGACTAATACATATTCCTGTAGATCTAGGTTATGTTACGGCTTGACTCCCTGATGGATAAAAGCATTGGAAATGACTTGCCTCCACTCCCTTGACCAGAACTAAGAATTGCAGTGGTTAGGAAACACTGAAAATGCTGTTAAGCCATTTGGAATCTCTTATTTTTAGATACCTAGTTCAAACTTAGGCCAGGTTTTTAAAGTTCTAAAGCCTTATTCTTCTTTAATGGCTCATCATTTAAACCCTCTAAAATTAACGATGGTTTTAGTCAAGATTCTGGATGAGAGTTGTTTGTATTGAAGAAGCCACTGTCACAAATTGCACCAACTGAGAAGAAAGTTGAGGCTTATTTGGAACTAATTAGTTATGCAAATTAACATGAAAATGGAACTGTAATCTTTCCTAACAAAGATCCAAATCAAGGCTGAGGGGCAATAAAACTCACCTGTGGATATATAATATCTTACTTCAGTCTCTCACTTCTCATGAGAATTCACTTGGTGTATTTTTTAAAACAAGACTACCCTAAGGTATCAGTTAAGCTTAGTGTGAGTATTTTGTATCCATTCTGTTAGCAATAACTGGCCAAATAATTTCTAAATGGATTTTACAGTTAACCACTGAATATTTTTTTTTCCTGAATCATATATGTTGTTACATTACCAGTGCCTTGTTTGCAGGTATACAAAACTAAGTTATTTAACATTTTAAAACAATTGCCTTTGTTAGTTTCACAAAAATATTTGGTGTTTAATTTTTTTTTTCTTTTCACTAAATACTCGCAGTCAGTTTAGCTTGGTTGGATGTTGAGTTTTAAATAGTTTCAAAGAAACTCTTTCTACTCTTACCTAAGCAAAACCCCGCTACGGATAGGAATTTTTCAGCCAACCAAAGGTCAAAATATAAAAAAAAATCTTGCTTTCTAAAGGAATATAACCTTCAACTAAATGTTCAATCTGGTACGAGACAGTGATTGCTTTCTTATAAAAACTGACTCCAGCTTACCTGTTTGGGGGGCGGGGAATAAAGAACACTGACACAACTGACTCCTTTCCTTTGGAATAAAACCATAAGAAACTGACAAAACCATCAATGTATGCCTGATCAGTAAGGATAACTTAAACTGTTTAATGTTAATGTCAAAATATCTACATATATACTTTTCATGCCGTCTAGGAAATGTACAGGGGAGGGAGGAGAACAGGAGATAATTTTAAAAAGAACCCAGACTTCAGGAAGCTGCCAGGGGAGTTGGTCAGTAATGGCAGAACCAGCCTTTAAGCATCTGATTGCTTCTGGCATTCTGGTGTAAAAGACCCCATGTATTTTGGCCATACTGCTGCCACACCAACAAAACTGGGCATCCCACCACCCATGATCCCTTCTTTCCAACTCTGAAGTCCTCAGCTTTCCAGATTGAATGACTTGACCCATTTGGATTACACAGGAATGGGCAGGAAAGAAAGAGGGGAGTCAGTGCAGCTTGGCAAAGTGCCTAAGCCATCTTTCATTAAGAATAATTAAAAGACTCCCATGGATTTTAATGAGTTGAATCAGTCCTAAAAAAGCTAAGGCAGGCAGGGTGTACAAGTTGGCCTAGTTTGATACCTAGAAGAGGCCCTGAATATCACTTGGTTTAATTTATAGAACCTATGCAAAGTAGGGTGATATCTATGCAGTCAGCAGGGGATTACGTAATTATTTTAGGGAAGCGTAAAATGACTGAGCCTGCAATGATGGATAGTATAATCCTTTACCCCTTGCCAAAAAAATCATGGGAAGTGAGTGAGTCGAATTGTCAAGCTTGCGTTTGACTTTATTTCAATTTCTTGTCAGCAAGGTATGTATTATTTTAATGCATCCTCTGAAGAGTGTTACTAGCCAGTGAAATGTGCATTTTATATCCCAAAAATTTGAGTTCTGAAACAGGATTTATCTATAGAAGAAAACCTAGATGAGCAAATCGTGTTTTAAATTCCCTTGCTGTCTAAAAACCTGTAATGTGGACTTCTCAAAATCTGTTAATATTTTATTTGGTGCCACATGATGCACCTGATGGAAACTTCACTTAAGGAAACAATTCAATTCACTGGAGAAATTTCTCCACATGCGAGCCTAATTTTATTTTAATGGGTCACTGATCCTAATTAAAGGAAAATGGGGTCAAAATATTGAGATAGGTATGAAGAGGCTTAGTTGCTTTTTAAAAGCTAGTCTTCAGCTGCTATACAATATTTGTCCAAATTACTGCTAAGCATCATTACTGGATTTTCTAAAAGTTGGTATTTTTGTACTTAATGCCCCACTGTTTTCAGATGTGCACTTTGTAAAAATTAAAGTTTCTGCTTTAAAATAAATAATTCCTCTAGCCTGTTCAGTGTGTCTTGTTCAGTTCTATGGAGTTACATTTTGTAAGTACTAATGCTCTGTTGTTCACCTGACTGCTACTTAATACAATGAGGCTTTAAACTCAGAAGTGAGTGGAGAACGAATCTGTAACTGGTTTGAAGTTTAAAATTTGTAAATGTATCGACAGGGGCGGATCCAGGGGGCTGCAGTAGTACAGTTGCACCCTTCAATAGTGAGGCTTAACTGTCGTTGGCCCCAGTTCCCCAGAGCTGCAGGTGCCTGGGTGCCCAAGGCATAACTGGATCTCCAGGCTGGTAGGGGATATGCAGGAGGACCAAAACAGAGGAAGGGGAGGCTGACCACTACTCTCTGGCTGACAGGGATGGGGGAAACTCCAGGCTATTCATGCTGCTCCACCAGGGGGCCATTAGGATCAGCTGCACAGGATGCTGTGTTCAGTGACAAAGAGCAGGTCCCTAATCCCTGTTCCCTCCTTAAGGTTTCTCCCATGAGCCTGGAGCTCCAGCTGTGGGAAATGACTGCATTGGGTATTAGGCTGCACTGGGGACCAAGGCATTGGTGGACATTCCTCCTCCTTCCAGCACCTGCTTCTGGCCAGTGGGGACCACCCAGGGGTCTAGACAGGAAGCAGACACTGCAAGTGGGGCCTCCACCTGCTGCTATCTCTGACTGAGCCCAGCACCCCAAGCAGCCACTTGCTACAGCCCCCAACTGGAGTAGGGCAGGAGCAGCTCCAGGGCTCACCTGCCTCTGGTCAGCTGAGGACAGTGGTAGTGGTGGGCTGGTCCAGGGAATGGTAGGAGGGTGGAGAGGTAACGGTGTCAGACCTGCTTCAGGCACTCAAAAATGTCACCAGCAGATGATGCCACAGCATGATCTGCCCACAGGATGGGAGCACCCCAACATTCCTGAAATCATAGTTCTACCTAGATGTAATTATGAATCCTTTTAGTGAAAAATGATTTTTCACTTATTCAGTAAAGTTGACCCCTTTTTGCTTCAGCTCTCAAACAAAATAAGTTGCTAGCAGAGAAAACTTCAGTCATGGCACACTTCAACCAACCAGACAAAACTTTTTGTTTGGAAGGATGGAATCCATGATTACAATACTAACATTTGGTTATTTTTAAAAATTCATAATGATCTGGCTAAACATGAAAGGGAACACAAACTTGGCTTAGATTCTTGTTTTTTAGTGCATCTTGTTTTGATATTTCCTTTCTTAACCTAAGAGATAAAGAAATCTTTAACATGTCCTGCTTGTTGTCTCCCAAAAGGTGGCACTCTTGCATAAACTTCCCTTTATATTCTTGTTTCTTCTTTGTATTTTATTTTTAGTGAGCTCTATTAATAGTTAAGTGAAGTGTTTTTTTTCTTTTTACCTACATTATATATTATATTAACAGTAATATATTATTATCTATTTTCACGTGCAAGCTTGCCATAAGGATAGTCTGATTTATCTTGAAGAATCAGTACTCTCTTTTTGAAGTCAGTTTCCAGAAATGTATTGCTAAAGATAGTGGATTAAGCAAGTGATATTAAATGAAAATTGAACATCATCTACTTTAGCACTTCTGCTTGCATAAGACTATCCATTTCAGTTGATTATTGCCTTTTCCTGTTTAATGAAGTCTAATACATCCATTTTTCCAACTTTTTGATAGCGAGCAATAGAAGCATTTTGAATTCGTTCCTGTTCTTGTTCATCTTCTAGACAAACAGGCACTGTATTATGTATGGACCGTGAAATGCTCATCTGTTTTCCATAGGAGTGCTAACCCTACAACTCTGTAAAACAGTCTAATACAAACATATCCATAGTTGGACTGGTTTAGTTTAGCACTCAGACTTCTGCCACTTTTAAAGCAAGGTCATTTTAGCATTCATAAGCAAAATACTTACTAAGTGTACAAAACTGAATGAAAAACTCTTCAAGAATGCTGTAGTGAGCAAAAACGTTATTTAAAGCCAAAATGTTCTGAGCCAAGCTTAAATTTATAGTACAGCCAAGCATTTGAAAGCATGAAAATTGAGTTTAAAGTACCCACATTTTTTCACTGCAGCACCTCAATTACATCTTCATAGATTCATAGATATTGGGGTCGGAAGGGACCTCAATAGGTCGAGTCTGACCCCCTGCCCTGGGCAGGAAAGAGCGCTGGGATCAGACGACCCCAACCAAATGCTTGTTCAGTCTCCCCTTGAAGACCCCCAAGGTAGGGGTCGAGCACCACCTCCCTTGGAAGCCCATTTCAGATTCTGGCAACCCTTACTGTAAAGAAGTTTTTTCTAATGTCCAAACTAAATACACTCTCCGTCAATTTGTGGTCATTGTTCCTAGTTACTCCAAGAGGTGCCCTAGTAAATTGGGCATCTCCTATTCCCTGCTGCCATCCCCTGATGAATTTATAGGTAGCCACAAGATCACCTCTCAGCCTTCTCTTGCCTTTCCTAATTTTGTTTTCAATTGTTTTGCAAAGTGTGTAGCACTTTGAAGTATTTGTTACAGTTAGGCTGAGTACTTCATTTATTGGTAAAATTCTGGACAGCCATTGTACTTGTGTAGCTGTATTGCTCTAAACTTTGAGGAGCACTGGCTTATAACTGATTTTATGTCTTCCAGGCCCTGTTAGATGTTTCTATTATGTACCTGAATCTTTGCTGGTACTTGAAATCATTGTATCTGACAATGTTTCATCCCTCAAAATTTGGCATTTAAAAGAATGGAGTTAATGTTCTTTTAATATGCAGCTTACTTAACCTGTGTATTGTTTCTTGCCAAGTGTGGATGGTTGTAGGACAGGATAGGGTTGACTCTGTCAATAGATAAATAATGGCTTATCAGAATGGGTTTTTGTGGCCATTGATAACATGAAACAGTTTGTCGGACCAAGACCATTAAAGTGTGGACTTCAGGTAACTTCCACATGAATATTTACTTTTCAATTTCTCAGCATAACTAATGTTTAACTTTAAATCTAACTTCTCTGGCTGTTAAATATTTGTGATATCTATAGATATTTTTGCTGAGTCATTTCTTTGAGGTTTTGTTTTGACAATTAAAATCCCTTGTAGGGATTTTTTTAACCTTTCATTTACTAATATAGTCTTTGGGTCACATTTACACCCTTTTTCACTAATACAGCTCATTCTTGCATAATCCTGGAAGTTCAGCTCAGCTCTAGGGGTGTAGGTTGCTGCCGTGTTGATCTAAGGACATAGGCAGACAATGCTCTTTTCGTGAATCTGATATCTTTTATTAGACCAACTTAAATAGTTGGAAAACAGTTATTAAGCAAGCTTTCGGGTTATTAAGCTGCGTCAGGCTAAGGAAGTTTCAGCAGTTGGTGTGTGCTTTTCCTGGATGGAATGAAAAGTAAAGAAGCCGGAGGCTGGGCTGGTGCGCATGCAAGACGGATAGTGAAGATGTAGATTGAGGAGTCAATGGGTGAGAGACAGGCTGGTGGGGGAGGGGACAGAGAGAGAGAAGAGGGATGAATAGTGGAGAGGTACCTGGGGAGTTGGATGTCAGGCAGGTTATATAATGTGTCCTAAATCCAATATCTATATTCAGTCCATGATTTTTAGTATCCAGGAGGTTGATGAAGTGGAGTTCATAGGTTCATCTCTGGGAAGTGTTTTCTAAGTGTCCTTTGAGGATCAGGACTGAAAGATGGGGGAGAGAGTGGTTTTCTTGTGAGAAATGTGCCCCCATCAGTAATTGGGTATTCCTGTCTTTGATAGATTTCCAGCGTGCATTCATTCTGGTGCACAGTTGTTGTTTGGTCTCTCCTACATATTTTCCATCCATCTGGTGCACTGGATGAGAGATGTTACATTTCTGGAGGTGTGGCTGTAAGATCTGGGAATGCTGATTGCTCTGTTGTGGGGTGTAGTCATTGTGGGGGGGGTGGAGATGTGTTGGCAGGTTTTGCATTTCTTGGCATGGTCTGGATCCAGTTGGTGCGTTCTGGGCTTGAGGAAGTTTGCTTCTGGTGATGACGTTAGTGAGGCTCAGTGCTTGTTTGAAGGCTAGGATGGGTGGCTCTGGGAAGATCTTTTTAAGAGTAGGGTCTCTTTCTAGTATGGGTCCCAATTGTCTGAGGATTTTCTGTGCAGGTCTAAGGGAGGGGTGATATGTCATATGTCCCTAGAACCTCAATTTGGAGTCCCAGGCAGGTTTGGAGGGTCCCTGGGGGTTGTGGTGGGTTTTGGAGGGATGCCTGAGCCACTGGGAGGGTCTCTGGGTTTTGGAGGGTCTCAGTTACTGGGGGGGTCCCCAATGGGTCTGGGGGGGACCCCTGAGCTACTAAGGAGACCTCTGGTGGGTTTGGGGAGGTTCCTGAGTTGTTTGGCATCCCTGACAGGTTTTATGGGGTCCCTGAATTTTGGGGGGTCCCTCAGTCCCCCAGCAGGGACCCCCAAAATGCAGGGAGTTTTTACAGGGTCCTTGGTTAGGGGGTCCCTAGTGGGTTTGGGGGCGTCCTTCAGTTACTAGATGAGGTGCTGAGTGGGTTGGGGGGAGCCCCTCAATTGCTAGTGGGGGTCCCTGGTGGGCTTGGGGGTCCCTTGTTTACCAGAGGGGGTTCCTAGTGGGTTTGGGGGGTCCCTCGGTCGCTAGAGGAGGTCCCTGGTGAGTTTGGGGGAAGCCCCTCTGTTACCGGTCCCCACGGGGTTTGGGAGTTCCTCCGTTAGCAGGGGGGGTCCCGGTGGGCTGGGCGGTGTTCCTGAGCTACTGGGGGTGCGTGGCCGATGCCAGGGTGGGTTACGGCAGGGCCGGGCAACTATCAGCTTGTGTGTCTGTTCGCTGAGGCGCGGGGCGTGGCGGGAAGGCGGCGCGGGAGCAGGTCGCAGGGCCCGCGCTGTTCCGGCTGCGGGCGGCGGGCGCACGGAGTCTGCACACTTCCTGCTGCCGCGGAGGAGGCACCATGCGCCTGGTCGCCACCAGTGAGTAGCGCGGCACTGCCATGGCCGTTGTTCTGGGGAGGGGGCGAGTCGCAGGCTCTGTCCTGCAGCAAGGGCTGGGCTGGCTTGGCCCCGGCTGCTCCCCAGCGGGCGGGCGGGGGGAGGTGAGGCGCCTCCTACCCCTCTCTCTTCCCCTCGGCTTCCCGGCCCCTGGGCTGGGCTTGTTTAGTCTGCAGGGGGATTTGATAGCAGTTTTTAGCTACCTGAAGGAGGGCTCCGAAGGGGACGGAGCTGGACAGGTCTCAGTGGGGGCAGATGCCAGAGCAATGGGCGCAAGTTGCAGCTAAGGGAGGATTACATTGGATTTTAGGGAAACCTTTCTCACTAGAAAGGTGGTGAGGCAGTGGGACAGGCTGTGCAGAGGTGGCAGACTGACCATCCTTGGAGGGTTTAAAGACAAAGCCCTGGCTGGGATGATCTCGTTGGGGTTGGTCCTGCTTGGAGCTTTGCTGGGAAGGGGCGTCTGGCTCCCGGCCTCTATGAGTGCTATCCTTATGGGTTCCACCGCCGAAGAAGCTATAGTGCGGTTCTGGGAGGGTGTAACAAACTGCCGTCGCTGCTCCATGTCGTTTCTGGGTTGTATTTGGTAACCGTGTTGGTCTGAGACCAAAAGAAATGCAAAACTGTGGAAGTCTTGGCTCAAAGATGATGCCTTTTCTGAGACCAACTAAGAAATCGCAGAAAAATTTAAAAGCAAGATCATTTTTTTGCTATGTCTTAGTTGGTCTCATAACAGGTATCTCTGAACCAAGAGTTGTAGAGTTTTGCATTTCTTCCATGTAGTTTCTGGCACTTCTTTTTGAGTGGGAGGTGTCAGAATTTGGCTTGGGGTGAGAGGTCCTTCTTTTGGTTGGGGCTTGGGGCAGGGGGTTGGACCAGATGACCTCCTGAGGTTCCTTCCAACCTTCATTTTCTGTGCAGAGGCGCTAGCATGAGTCCGGCCTGATAGGTGTGGTGGTAGCACTGGGGGGCCCTAGCCTAAGGCAGAAGGGGCAGAGCTGGGGAAAGGGGCATCGTTCCAGTCGGGCAGTGCAGGCTCCGCTCTACTTCTCACTTCAGTGGCAGCTTCGCCAGCTTGGCTCCCTTACTTGGCTCCCTTGCTGGGGCCGGCTGCCCTGAGCATAGGCACTTTGCTGAACTTGGGCTTGTCTCCCTTGGGAATCCCCACTGCTAATGGGAGAAAAATGCAGGGCAGGGCAAGGTGGCCTGAGGTTTTGGAGCAAGTTCCAGCCTTTTGGAAATGCTTTTCAGTCTTTGCTTCCTTGGCCCCTGTGACACATTACATGCTTGACACAGTTCATTGGGTAATCGAGCAAATTTAAACCACCCCCAAGCACTTATCGCACTATGAACTGCTAAACATGGGCCGGCAGTGAGGAGAGGCAGTTAGGAAGGCCAACCACACCTTGGCATGCATCCACAGACGCATCTCAAGCAGGTCCAAAGAGGTGATCCTCCCCCTCTATGCAGCACTGGTCAGGCCGCAGCTGGAGTACCGCATCCAGTTCTGGGCACCACACTTCAAGAGGAATGCGGACAGCATGGAGAGGGTCCAGAGGAGGGCCACTCGCATGATCAGGGG
>NW_017728906.1:41785206-41800693 GCF_001723895.1 Crocodylus porosus
ACCCTGGGGGTGTTTAAGAGGAGGTTAGATGCACATCTTGCTGGGGTCATTTGACCCCAGTACTCTTTCCTGCCATGACAGGGAGTCGGACTAGATGATCTGCTCAGGTGCCTTCCGACCTTAGAAACTATGAAATTACACAATAGACTTTAGATCGGTTGCAGGTGCAAAGCAAGCCCAGCCTCAAGCCCAACATATTTATTATGCAGTTAAGTAGTGAATCACATGATACATTTAGACCAGTTACACCTGTAAAGTAAGACCAGACATAAGTGCAAGGCACTTATTGAGCTGGTGAATCCTTCAATATTTTTAAACCAACCACATGTGCAAATTAAGATCACTCACAAATACAAAGTACTTATCACATAGTTAACTGGTGAATTGTGCAATAAATATAAACTGGTTGCATGTGCAAAGTACTTATACAGTTCACTGTATCGTGCAATAAATTTAGCCCGATCACGGCTGCAAAGTAAGACTGACCACAACCGCAAAGAACTTGTCACACAATCAAAACTGGTGAATTGTGCAATGAATTTAGACTGGTCACACATGCAAAATAATTATCACATGATAAAATGACTGCCCAGCTATAAAAAGAGCCAACCAGATATCAAACTGGTGCTTGAAAATGTGTGACAACTCTAGCTGGTTTCTAGCTAGAACGTGTAGCAGGGTGCCTTGTCATTCTGTTCAACACGAACATACATAGTCTAGAGAGACTTTGACAAGCATCTCAAAATCCATCCAGATAAGTATGTTCATATGGGCTGGAATTTGACCTGCTGTCCTTAAAGCTCTTCCCTGAGCGCTACGTGCAGGGAGGTGAATTATGAACAAGGAGTGGCAATATGTGGATGAGAAATTACACAATAATTTATGCATTTGCCACCTGTGGTGACAAAGGTCTAATCCCAGGAAAGGGGAAAGAGAGAGATGTGTGCAGTTGTCCTCAAAACTGCCCTTGCTTGCCCCCAAAAGCATTCTAGTAATACTGACCCAATCCAAAATAAGCCAGTGCTGGTTTTATGAATTATGGGTCTGTACAATGTGATTCACTTAGTATATGTTTCCCTCAAATATTAGAAGGTGCAAATTGGAAAAATTAAAAAAACCTAGGGTATGCAAGTAAAACGCACAAATGTTACAAGAGAGTTCCCGGGCTCTTAATTAGTTAAGTCTTCCATGCTTTTCTTATTCAGGGATCTATTTGGTAGCCATGTTGGTCTGAGGCAAAAAGAAATGTAAAACTCTAGAACCCTTGGTTCAGAGACGATACCTTTTATTAGACCAACTAAGAAATCGCACAAATAATTATCATCTTCTGCAAGCTTTCAGGCACACGTGCCCTTCCTCAGGCTCAGGGGAAATTAAAGATGATAAAAAAGTCCCATAGGTAGAAAATAAACTATTTTTGCTTATTTTCTCTTTTTGTTTATTTTCTATTATGTTTCTATTTTGTTCTATTTGTATATCCTTGAGATACCAGTGCACTTCAACATACTTGTTTTTTCCACCCAAAGTTTGTTACAAAACTTTAACCAAATCAATCCCAAACTCAACAACAAAAGAAAATAATTCTGAAATAAATTGTAGGGGGTCTTTTTTTTTTAATTTATAAGTTTCTGCCACTTTGATAGGGGACTTATACCCTACTGTATTTGTAAACTGGATCTTTACATTTTTAATACTGGAAAGAGACATTCAAGATTTAAATTTCCACAGCTACTTTTGAGCTTTTGACTTATTTAGAGTCAGTCATGCTGGCTCAGTAACAGAAAGGGTATTCTTTTGTGGTTCCATTTCCCTGTCAGTTACATTATCCTAGATTTGCAGAAAGTTGTTGATTGTTGTGTAATGTGAAGTCCTTCTGAAAGCTCTTTAAATTGCTCTTTTTAATGTTGGATTGATGAAAAAGTGTGCACTGTGTATGGATTTAAATTTTTCATATTCATACAAATTTCAGTATATTTGATGGTTCGGTACAGGTCTTAACTTGCAGAGTTCAGAGCTCTGCTGTGAATGTGGTGAAGTTGGAACGACCTCCAAATGACTAGGAAGTAGAGAAGAGTTAGTAAAGAATGTTGGCATGTAAACTAGAATTGTCAGTAGTTCTCTTTTTAATCAAGTCGGTTTAAATACTGTGGTGAACACTTCTACGTCAGGAATTAAATGACTGCACCCAAGACATTCATTTACATTTATTGTACAGCGAAAGAGAAAGAACTACTCATTATGCTTCTTGCAACTTGGATGCAGTTTTCCATTTTATTTTATTTTATTTTCCTCGCCAGATGCAATAGCACTAATTAGAAACACATTTTTTCCCTGCATAGCTACTTGTAACTGTTGTTGGGTCCTTTTCTTTTTTTTCTTCATCTTTGACCTACTATCACACCTAAATGTTGGTGCTAATTCTCCTAGTTCTTCTGTTATATCTCCCCCTATTTCAATGGAAACACTTAGAGAGAGATCTCTGCTACAGTCTCATCTATATTTGAGTTTTCAGTCTTGAAGAAAAATGAACATGCTGTATTAGAGGGCATGGTAGTCGAGATGTGTCTGGAGGAGTAGATGCTTAAATCATTTAATTGCATTTCTCTGGAAAGGGTGCATTAAAGAAAGTCAGTATTTTTTTATGAAGTGAAAACTTTTCCTTTCACTTACTTTATTAGTATAATCATAGCTTGATTTCTTGGCAGCTAAAATGAACAAAAACCTGCTGCTGGATTATACCATGCTAAGCCTGGAATTTAAAGGAGCAGCATGAACATTTTCAATAATGATATTGAAAATGCCCTGCATAATAACCAGATTCAATCTGCTCTTTCATATTAGCAGACCATTGTGTTCAGTGGCACGTTTAGATCTTAGTTTCCAAAGAAAATGAATTTTTTATACTTCATGGTGTCCATGAATCCTTTCTATCTCACCTACTTGCTGCACTTCATATTTTGCTTTAGGAGGATTTTTTTACCCATTGCTTCCATCTGTGTTTTGTTTAGTTTTTTTAGTTTCATGGCACAGTTTTGAAATTGAAGTGAAAGAAAAACATTTTAATTGAAAAGACATTTATAATTGCAGAAACCAAAATGCCAACTTTACATGGTGTTATTGTTTATATATTATAAAATTTTAGCTTATGTACTTTAAAATCACTTTTTTTCCATAGGGCTTAGCTTGCTGAAATTGCTACAAAGTCCTAGCATGTCAGCCTTGTAGTGAAGTAATTTGTCAGGACAACCTAAGCAGAATTTACATACAGAAAATATCTTCCATGTTTCTGGATTTTTGGTTGTAGCCATGCTGCTCCAAGGACATAGGCAGGCAAGGTTCTTTGAGTAGAAGTGATATCTTTTATTAGACCAACTGCATAGTTGGGAGAGGAAAAGTTCATAGCAAAGCACAAACACCCTTCTTTAGGCATAGGGAGTCTCTGCTGTTTTGAGAACTGTCTCATAATGGCAGAGACTCCGTATGCTTGAATAAGGGTGTTTGTGCCCCAAAGCTTGCTACAAACTTTTCCCCTCCCAACTACGTAGTTGGTCTAATAAAAGATATCACCTCTACTCAAAGAACCTTGACTGCCATACAGAAAATAAATATTTAAACCAGTAAAACCTGTAAATATTATGTTTCATCTTCATTTTCCTGTCTGAATTGTGATGTATGTTTTCCCAGTATTTCTCTGTCCTTTACATCTTTTCCAACACCCCAAAATGGCTGTATTTCAGTGGTGATCATAGTTTCTTATTCTGTAAAATGGACATATTTACGATGTGAAGCACTCCAATCACTTATGAGTGAAGACACTAGAAATGTACTATTTTGTTCATTTTACCATCATTAATCCTGCTGCATTTTATCTCCAGGTCAGTGGGTTGCTGGTAAGTAAAGGTATCAGGCATCTGAAATGGTGGTCTTTAAGGGTGCACCAATAAAGATTTTTCTGGGCCAGCATCGATGGCTGATTTAGTAACAATGGCCAATTTTTTTTTTTTTTGAGGCTGATTATTAACGATGTCCGATTATTAACAAGCCCTATTGGCTGATACTGATCCAATGGCTGATGCATAGCCCGGCAGCTTGGAGAACAGTGTCCAGTGTCCCCCAGTGCCCACTCTGGTGGGAGGGGAAAGGGCATGGTGTGTGCAGATCAAGGTTTCACAGTGAGGGAGGGAGTGAGACTGGGGCAGGGACAGGGTCGGCCCAGCCTTCATGGGGCACGGGCTGTAGCAGGGCATGGGCCAGAGCTACAAGTGGCTCTTTCGGGGGGGGTGCGCAGAGGTGGGGGGCAGATCCCGCCACTACGCTTACCCTGGGGGAGTTATGGGGGGTATGTGCAAAGGGCATTGGCAGGCTACTGCTGAGGCTGGGGCCAGCACCAGGCTCTTCCCGGCTGGAGACCTGAGCTGGGACTACGGTGGGGGCAGGGCAGGCAGCAGCAGCACTAGGGGGGTGGTGCTATGCCCCCCACATAGCTCCCGCTCCCAGTGCCACTGTCCTGAGCACAGCCCTGGCCCCCTGTGCTGGGAAGAGCCCAATGCTGCCTCTGGCCCCAGCATGCAGCAGCAGCCTGCTCGCCCCATGACTCCCCCAGGGTACACATGGCAGAGGGATCCAGCCCCTGTCCCCAAGCCCCCCACATGAGCCACCCACAGCTCTGTCTCATACCCCACCCCACTGCACAGTGCCTGCCTCTGCCTCAGCCCCACTCCCTCCCTCACTGGGGACCTCAATCTGCCCCCGTCCCTTCCCCTTCCCCCAACAGACTTTACCAGCTGGACGCTACTCTCCAAGCTGCCGGGCTGGTCATGGCAACATTATCTGCCTCATCAACCCAAAAAACCCAGTTGCTAATAATGTAAATTTTCCTTTTCTCAATGCTGATATGATATGGATCAATGTATTGTGCACCTCTGGTGGTCTTTACTTACGAGTTTTGTTGCAAAGAAAGCTGCAAACACACATCTGCCTCCCAGCCGCTGCATGTACTGTTCTAGGTTCTCAATTTGAGAAACTCTCATGTAATTATGGGACAATGTAACAGGCTGCCATCACTGCTCCATGTAGTTTCAGGCACTTCTTTTAGAGTGGGAGGTGTCAAAACTTAGCGTGGGGTAAGAGGTCCTTCTTTTGCTTGGGGTTAGGTTTTATAGGACCCTTAAGGTTTTAGGAGGAAGAAAAGGGTTATCAATGTTAAATGTTATATTCCCTCTGTTTGCAACCCTATCACAAGTTTTAAATAGTGCAGAATATTGGAGCTGATTTTCAAATACTCCTTATCAAAGCAGTCCATTTGTATGGCGTGTCATAGAAGAAACAACACTTTGAGGTGTCCTTGGATATATTTTTTATTTCCTGTTGGCTTTCTCATAATAAATGATGGATTTCTCTGTTTCTTGCCAGATCTTGTGAAGTTATCAGGGCTTCTGTTAGCATCAGGCTGTGCTTGGTACTTGGGTTACGTGTTTGCAGATATCATACCTGAAGAGACAGTATCAACAGCTATTCAAAATCTTCAGAACATTGGAGAGAAACCTCTAATCAAAGGTATGTGGTCGTATCAGCTTTGCTTTCTCATAATATGCTTCATAACAATCATGGTGTTTGTTATTTAACCTGTAAACAGATCATTAGTCAATAAGTGTTTGGTTAAGTGCTGTTCTAAGAATGAATGAGTTGCTTGTATAGCATGGTGGATTTCCCCCCCCCCCATGTTGGTCACTAACAAATAGTCGTGGGGCTTTGCAGGGACTTAATATCAGAATCTCTTTGCCAATAATGCAAGTATAGTTAGATTGATTTGTCAAACAGTAAGATCTTTTTTGTTCAAAAGCAAAAACTTTAAATTTAAAGTTAATTTTTGTCACTGCAGTGTAATACTGATGAAAGATTAATGTGAGCTGATGGGATATTCTTAGTGTTGATATGTGGCTAGGCTCACTATATTTACATTGTTTTGTATGTAGCGGTTCATATAGTATGAATTTACATTATACTATCCTATAGCTAAAACACGTGCAATGTAGTATACAAAACTGCTAGAAACACTTAAGTGTTATGCTATGATCCCAGACTAGCACTTTTGCCTTTGCTGTGAGGGAATCATTTAAACAGACATGCAGGGAATGTTTAGAGCATAGAGGTGTCTTACGTTAGTATGTTAAAATACTGGAGGGTGTGCATATGTGGTATATATGTCTGCATGCACACAAGTGCATACACGTATTGAAGCTGTTGTTCAACAAATAACAGGTTCTGAAGATCAGCAGGGAAGCAGAATTAATCCTGTAAACTGCCCTCATGAGACCGTTACTAGGCTACTGTATTCAGTTCTGGTTTCTAAACTTAAAAGCTGTTGTAAAATAGAGAGAGGTAGTTAGCCAAGTTAGTCTGAAGTCAGGCAGAAGGCAGGAAAGGATGGCATCCTAGGGTTCCTATATACATACACCAGGGTGAGGAGGTGTGTTTTAATTAGAGCGGTACAGCATCTCATATATTCAGTGCCCCATGTTAAAGGGGCACTTTAAAGCTCATTTGGTGAGATTTAAAGTTCCCCTGCTGCTGTTTTGAAATGCAGGACACTGAATGCATGAGATGCTGTGGCACACTGGAGCATTCTGATTAATCAAGTCTGGTCCAACTTGTTCTAATCAGAATGCGTCAGAGCACGTGTAAAAGTGTCCTTAGAGACTACCTCATTCATCAAATCAGCTTTTGTAGGCCAGTCTACTTAGTCAGAAGTTTCATAAGATTCTGACAAAGTTGGCAGTTGTTTACAACAGCTCATGGTTTTCTGAACAAGATGGTCTCTAAGGTATCACCCTGCACTGCCTTCTGCCTTTTGAAAAATTGGAATTTTTTTTCGAAAAGGACTGAAGGAATGACTTGCTTTCTGGCAAGCCTGTCCTACAAAGAGTTTAAAGAAGACCGGTTTAGTTAATTTAGCCCAAAGGTTAAGAGGTGACTTGATCATGATCTAAAAGTGTCTCCAAGGGGATAAACATCCTGATAGCAAAAGGATCCTTTACTGATACAAGTATAACAATATCCAGTGGCTGGACGTTAAAGTTTGAATCTAACTAGGTATAACATGCACATTTTTAACAGTAAAGGTAATTAACAATAGGAACTACTATTTACCAAGGGCGTGGTAGATTCTAACTGAAAGTCTAAAACAAAATTAAATGGCCGTCCAAAGGATACAGTATAGTAGAACCAGAAGTCATGGCCATAATATAAGAATTACTGGCTGAACATTTGTGCCCTATGTTATACAAGAGGTCAGACCAGATTCTCATGATGATTCCTTCTGGCCTTAAAATCTGAGTATTGGGGCCTATTTCATTCAGTTTCACTCAGTGCACCAGGTGTGAGAAAAATCCACGTTTGCTAAGGAGAAAGCAATCTAACTGGTAAGGACTCATCCTATTTCTTGCATATTATAAAATGTATTTCTTACGTAGGAGCATTGGCTCAGGAAATTCCTTTCTGTCTTTCTAGTCAAATCTCATGCACTCACAGGCAACTATTTTTCCAAAAGGGTCTCCAAAACCATGCACTCCAATCCATGTTTTGTAATAGCCACAAAGCATTCTATTTAAAAAAAAAAAAAAAAAAGTGTGTTGTAAAGACCAGAATAGATGAGGGCATTGCTAGTGCCCTGCCACGCAGTTAAACTATGCTTGAATGATCCCAGAAAAAGGGCTGTGCCTCATGCTGCCATAGTAGGCAAAAAATGCTGCAGTCGTGCTTGCAAAAACTCCTTCCTGAACCCAAATGTACAGATCAGTTTGACCCAGAATGCACAAGTGGCACCCTCCAGCCAGGTACCTAGGAGTTTCTAAATACTGGTAGGCACATTATCACACTTCAGCCAACCCCCGACTCTAGGTATGGCCCATGTCTGATGTTTTGAAGGAAGGTATGTGTAGGGGAAACCAAAAGCCAATAGTGCGTTAATGCAGGAAAGGTTCTTTAAGTAGATGTGATATCTTTTATTAGACCAGCTGGGTAGTTGGAAAAAAGTTCTTAGCAAGCTTTCAGGTGCAATCACCCTTCCTCAGGCATAAGAAGTCTCTGCTGTTCTAAGACTCCGAGGAATGAGAGAAGCTAAAAGTGTGGCAGGAGGTCAAGGAGAATGTAAATAGGTAGAAATTAGGAAAACAAGAGGTAAAGCAGGGAAGGAAGGTGGCCAGGGGCAAGGAAGCAGTGGGGGAAAAAAAGCCAAAGGTGAGTAAGGTAGATTACAGTAGTAGTAATTCAAGGTAGAAAAGAGGCTGTCTCTGAAAAAGGAAATAGCAGGAAGAAATTCTTACTGGCCACTACAGGTGTGCTGTGGACCATTGACTGAAAGATCTCCTGGAAAGATTGCTGGACCCAATCTCTTTAAATTCCTCCCTGCTTCCTGTAGCCATTTGGCAGACAGTTGCTTATTTCAAGTCCATATGAACGTACAGTGTTTTCAGCATGATGATGGTAGGCTGACAGTGTTGGACTTTGATCTTACCCTGTCATGCTGACATTAAATAGTAATTTTCCGATACACCTGGTATTTACGTAGTGTTTGAACAGAAAATGATCTCCTTCCTCTTGTTATAGCCCCACTTCCAAAAAGACAGAAATGTGACCACTGGTCTCCATGCGCACCTAGAAGCTATGCTTATCGATTGCTCAGTGGTGGCGGCAAAGAAAAAATGGCTAAAATTTGTTTTGAAGATGAGCTGTAAGTACCTATCTACTTTGAGCCCAGGCAAGGATAAGCTCAATAGCAGAAGAGTTTTAGTTTAGTCTGCTAGCAGCAAAAGCTAAGTTTTTTTTATTAAAAAGAACTTCTTGGATTGAGATAATCTGCATAGCACAGAGCCACTAGTCTTAGGCAGACATACATTTGAAGCACTCCAATTTCCACTCCAGTCTGGAGCACTTCTAATTCTCCTTGGAAGAAATGCTTTTTTACATTTCTATGGCTGTTGGGCTCCTTTTGAAGCACTTTAAATGTTGCATCTGTTCTGGCATTTATGGCTTTTTCCTTTAAATACTAATGACTCTGCTATACTGCCTGGGTCCCTCAAGCAAGACATCTAGCATCTTCAAGTCTTGCGGATAAACTTTTTTCATTTCTGCTAGATGGCTGCTATTTTATACCACAGCAGAAGGTTATCTCAAGGATCTATTCTTGACTCTCCTCCTCTCCTGATTCAGTTATAACAGTTAATACAATGCTGATGCGGAAAAAGACAGTTCATTTCCAAAAAGTTTAATCATAAAATATAAGCATATCACAAATAAGACACACCTGAACATCTGGAGTGGGATTAATTTAGATTTCATACATTCTTGGTTAGTAATTATTAGCCTTTTTTCTTTTTCATTTTTTTTTAAACATCCTTTTAAATTATTCTCATCTGTGCTCCATGTGTTTTCTCTCTTTAGACCAGCTAGTTGTTTTCTATGTCCCTGGGTCTGAATACTATTTTCATTGAAGTTAGTGCCAGAACTGCCACATACTTTGGATTTAATATTTCTGTCACTCTTGTCCTTGTTTGTGTAGCATGTGCTGTCTGGCAGTTCTCGTCTTGCTCCTTCCTCCTAAAGGAGTTACTAGCTTTAGTGAGTTTTTTACTACTCCCTTCCTTTTCATTTCTAAATAATTCTGTTTGGTCCACAAACAGGATGCCTTGTCTATTTTACCCTGGAGCTTTACAAGGCGGTATTTTTCCTTGTATTCATTTTTACAATAAATGCAACTCAACTTCATCTCCTTTTTATTTTGTCTTTTTAGTTTTCCCAGACTGTATGTGTTCTTAAAGTACACTTGTTTTTATCTGTGTTACTTTTTTTCCTTTTACTTTACTCTTATTTTGTTTTCTTTGCGTGTATGCATGTGTCTTTCTCTTCTGGCTCATTGACGCCTTTTATGATCTTTCTGTATGGTAGAGAAATGGCAGAGAAGAGTTCTCTTTTGTGTAGTTGAAACAATCAAATTGATTAAATTAGGCTGACCAGATCCTTAAACAAAACAGTAAAAACAACCCTTGTATCTAAGCTTTTATCTCTGTTTCTTCACTTAAGCTGCTTTGGCCCAAGATTTTACAATGTGACCTGTGCTTTTAAAAGTACTTCAGTTTTTGCGTGTCCAACTAGAAATCCTGAAAAGTTTTTTGGATTTTTTAAAATTTCAGCATTTCTATAAATCGCACCCCTTTTAGTGTATCATCTGAGGCACATACAAACACTGGTTGCTCTTGACAATCTTGACTCATACCCTCTGTGTTGATAGACTTCCTGCTTATATAAAACTTATATGGGGTAGCGCTACAGAGAAAACTGTCCAATAAGCAGTAAAACCCTAGATTTTTAAGGCCATAGGTCCTTTACTTTTGGTAGTCATCCGTTAAATGAATAACCTGAAACCTGCATAGCAGGAAGTAACTTTGCATAAGTATATATGACTTGGCAATGTAGCCTTCAGGAAATACAATTTGTGACTGACTTGTCTTTTTTTTTTTTTTTTTTCAGACTCATAAGTGAGCAGAGGGGTAATGTTGGAAGAGGGATAAACATTGCCATTGTAAATTGTAAGTAAGAGAAAAAATGTTGCAGAAAGATATGATAGCACATTAAAAGAAATGCTTTGCATACAGACATTCAAATGCTGAGTTCCTGAAGAGTTGAGTATTTACAGTGCTGCCACTGTAGCGGGGGAAGGGCCTGTGCGCACATCTCGGCCTGCTCTGCAGACTTCCTTAGTCTGCCTGACAACAGATGGCAGCATGCATAGGGAAGCACTGATTGCCTGACCCAGATTGCTCATGGTCAGCCTGTGTTCTCCTGCATCACAGTGTGGTGATTGTGAAGGGGACATAAATAGCAGAGTCCAGGGAGAGACTCCTGGAGTGGGGAGGAGGGATGCTGACAATAGCCAGGGGTTAGAGAATTTCCCTAGCATGCAGGCAGTATGGCATCTTAAACCTTTGCCTCCATCCCTCAAGTGCTAACCCTAGAGTTTCCCAATCAGTCATACTGGACCTGTTGTATTTTTTATAAATAAATATTCAGTGGGCCAAAGAAAGACACAGGTTATACTCTGATGGCTAGGGAAATCTAGTTCCTGCCTCTCCTGAAGCCTACGTTCATGTCTTAAATCCTGAGATATTGATAGTTCTTGTCTCATTCCCTGCCCTATTTTCACAAAAAAAATCAGAAGTTGTCATTTTCAGCCTAATGAACAGAAGAGAAAGTGTGTTTGCAAAATCACTAAAGTTTGTGCATGAGAAGAAAACTACTTCCTACCCAAGTCTAAGTTAATAGAGTCTTGTGCCCTCCAACAGTTTGCAGACCCTTGTGTACCTCCCTGTTCAGCATAAACTGGTCCTTGAAAGTCCATTTGTCCCAGAGAAAAACAGCTACCTTCTCCATGGCAGTAGAACAGAATCTGCCACATTTGTGTGCGTCTCTCTGTCACTCACTGCTTTAGGGCAGTTCCCATTTCCTTATGGTCTCTAGTAATGGCAGTGTGTTTTCAGATGGACTGAAGTTCATCTTAGACATGATCAAAACATATTTTTTGGGAAACGGGAATAAGATTTTTAATTTCCAAGCATAAGAATGCAGATATCCAAAGAGATAGGATTACCTGATAGGTAACGTAACAGAAATGTCTTGGTCCTTTAATGGGAGATGGGAGGGAGGAGGGAATGCAGAGTAAAATATATAATTATATTGTATACAATATATATATGTTCATTTATGCGTGTGTGTGTTATATAATTAGGGGCATACTTAATTCACAGTTTTGTGGAAACAGCAAAATCTGCAATTCTCCATAAAATCAACCTAAAAAAAAACTTAATAGAAATGCTGGCTCCCCAGTGGGACCCAGTCTGCCCAGGAGAGGGAGGTGCCAGCTGGTGGGGCGGTATAAATCAGCTCTTCATTCTGCAACCAAGCCATGAAAATTCATTTAGCTGTGAATTAAGTAGGTCCTTAAATATAATATATATGTATAGAATGTGTGTGTATAATACATATAAATGCATGTATTAATGGAGCTTCCAGAGATCACTAACTGACCTGTTTTACAGGTCAGTTAGTGACCTCTGCGCTAAGTCTTCCCACATAAAAAATTGATTATTTGGATCTTGTTGTATTCTGACGTTAAAGTAAAAGGGCACATGAGAAGTAAAAGAGCCAGGTCCTCAACTTGTATAAACTGGTGTGGCTCTGTTGACTTAAGTAGAGGTAGTCAGCGTAATTTAGCATGAGAATCTGGTGCAAAATTTTAATTTTCATTTTATTATCAAATTTAGTTGTATTTACTTTCCATTACAAAAATCATAAAAGATTTAGTGGCCTCAGGAGATAATCAAATAAAGATGAGTTTCACGTGTGCTACAGTAAGAGATCAAACACAGTACTTGAATGTCTAAGCAGAAGAATATCAAATAAGAGTTGGGGAGAGGTGTTACCTTGGTGCATGAGGCTAATGAGCATGACAAAATGCTCTCTGGAAATTCTTGTGTCCCCATTTCCAAAACAATGTTGAAAAATTGGAAAAGTTTCAGAAAAGAACTACAGGCATGGTTTCAGATTTGTAATGATTGCCTTAACAATGAGGCTAAAGGAGTTCAATTTATTTAGTTTGCTCGAGAGATGACTTGACCACAGCCTAAAATTACTTAAATGGGGAAGACATTTCTGACAGTAGAATTTTTTTTTAAATCTAATAAAGAACTGGAGGTTGAAAATAGGTTCATTTAAATTGGAAAAACTGTATGAGTTTTTAACAGTGGTGGCAATTAACCATTGGAACAAATTACTGTATTTTCTTGCATATAGCCTGCACCTTTACTCCCCCCAAAGTCTAGAAATTGAGGTAGGCATTATATGCAAGAAATACAGATCCCCACAGGTCTGAAAATTTGGTGGTGGGAGAATGGTAGCAGCACTAGTTGCTGTGACTCTAGGAGCCTCAAGAACCAAATCAGGCTGGCACGTGGGGTTGGTCCCAGGCCCAGTGCATAGGCTGGCAGAAGGCTTGGGAACAGACTCTGCTCCTTAACTTCTCCTACTTGGTGGGTTCGTCTAAACAAGACACGTACTGTGAAGTAGCCTAGTTCAGTGTTTCTCAACCTTTTAAATAGCAAGTACCCCCTAACTTCTGAAAATTTTACCAAGTACCCCAACACTCAACTTTCCAGGGGATTTTATATTTACAGACTAACGTGTACCATATGTTGGAAGAAGGGCTGCGTATATAAGGCCATGATATGACAGATGTCTGATCTGCTGTGGGTAGGGATGCTACCTTTTACACCGGGGTGCTCAGAATTTACGTGGGCTAGAGGTGATGTTGGCCAAATCTAGGAGGGCTGAACCCAGTGTCATACAAAGCATGGCATACCAAATCATTGTTGGGGAGCTTAAAGTGCCGCGCAGTGCGCAGCATGCCAAATTTTTTGCCATAGTTTTGAGAGGAGGAAAGGGGTGAGAGAGAGAGAGGAAAAGAGGGCCAGAGAGAGAGAGACAGACAAGGATATAGCACACAGGAGAGAGAGCGAGACAGGGAAGTGGGGAGGGTGAAAAGAGAGGGAAGTGCAGAGAGAGAGGGGACAGGTAGTAACCGTAATTGTGGAGCAGGCAGATGGCATTTGGCTGCTTCCGGGAATATGCATACCACAGGTTGAGAAACTACAGCCTAGTTTATTGTGTAGTAAGCATGCACTTCTACACAGTAAAAACCTTTAATGGTGAGGTAGCAAATTTATGCGGGATTAGTTAGTGTGCAGTTACACACTTGTAGATGTGACCCAGGAGCAAGTTTGCACTTGGGTCAGCCTTACCACTAGGGGGCCACTCCAGGCTCTGTGTCCCCCTGGGCAGGCCACAACCTGTCTGTGCCAGCCTGCCTGCACCCCAGCACCGCTGCCTGGCACCACACTGCCATGCAGCTGTCAGGACCTCACTGTCCAGGCTTTCAGGATGCTGCATGCTGCCAAAGCCTACGGCCAGGCCTGTCAACCCTCAAGCCTAGCTTCAAACAGCTTCTGGCCAGCAGGGTGTGCTCCACCTGCCTGCAGCACACCCCCAGTAGCCTGCCCAGAGCCTACACATGCTTCAGGGCATTGCCTCTGCTGCCCGGCTGCCAGTTCCATGCCATGCCCCTCTACTGGGCACTGCTCAGGCCTGGCTGCATGGGGCCCAAAGAGCCAGTGTGACATCCCCAATGGCGTCTTCCTCGCCCACACAATCCTGGCCTGGGCAATGCAGGCCATTGCTGATGACCGCCAGGTGCTGGACACCATTCTGGCCCTGGCAGTTGCCTTCATGGTGCCTGCTGCCTAGCCCCGACCCTAGCCCCACTTCCCCCTGAGAGCTGCCTGCCATCCAGCAGCAGGCCCCCACCTGACTGTAGGAGGAGGTCCTGCACTGCCACCAGGATGCTGTGCCCTGGACCCCACCTTGGGTCCACTGCTACCTGGTCCCCCTACCTGAGCCCAACCCCATCACACACCCTACTTCCATGCAGGCAGGAGGCAAGCCGGCCTGGCTGCATTCCTTGCTACCACCTGCCCCATTGGCCAGAGCTGCACACCACTGGGTGGCAGCACCTGCGTGAGCCATGAGCACCCCAAGCACCTATTGCTGCTCCCGGCGCCAGGGCTGTACACCATGGGGGGAGTTCCTGCATCCTCCCTCATACCCCACAAATGTCCCATGTTCCCACAACACCCCACATTATATATACACACACTTCCCAACATACCCAACTGCCCCCCTCACACACACTCCAGCAAA
Source organism: Crocodylus porosus (assembly GCF_001723895.1). Classification (NCBI taxonomy): domain Eukaryota; kingdom Metazoa; phylum Chordata; order Crocodylia; family Crocodylidae; genus Crocodylus; species Crocodylus porosus. Next base: position 41,800,012 of record NW_017728906.1, read on the forward strand.
CACACACCTACCCGCAGCCACACTCCACACCCCCACACTATATATAAAAGTAAGACTTCATTTATGGGCTACTACACAATTACCTCTATAGAGTATATGAACACAAATCAAGACAAAAATATTTTTGTTATAAAATTAAAATACACTATAGTAGGTGTTTGACTTTTAGTGTATAATGTGGGGTTTTTTCTGGTTACAAGGTGGCAACCCTTCCCTCCCCTCCCAAAAGGCGTACTTCTGGCAGGGCAAGAGAAGGAACTTCTGGTGGCAAAGGTTAGAGGTTTCGTGATGGGACTTCTGGTCCCGAGATGGCAACCAGGAGACAGGGCAGGGTACCCTTGCAACTCTCTACAGCTCACTAAAACACATTAAGCGGCCCTCCAGCCAAAATAATTGCCCACCCCTGCTCTACATACTTGGTCCAACAAGAGATTCCACCCTAAGAAATCATTGCTGCTTGCATAATTTCTGGATCATCACTGCTACAAGATCAGTGTTATGCTACCAAAACATTAATATATAAGTGTTCAGATACCATGATGACCAGTACAGTTTTCATAGATTTCATAGACATCAGGGCTGGAAGGGACCTCAAGAGACCATCGAGTCCAGCCCCCTGCCCAAAGGGCAGGAAGTCAGCTGGGATCATAGGATCCCAGCAAGATAAGCATCCAATTTACTC
>NW_017728906.1:41800793-41816123 GCF_001723895.1 Crocodylus porosus
TAGCTTGTGCATTGAGGATCGCTTCCTTGAGAAGCAACCACTCTTCTTGAACTCCCATCTCCCTGGGGTCATGGTCCCTGAAGGCCTGACCATGAGTTGAGGAAGCGGCGTTGATTAAAATCAGGTCCTTCTTACATAGGCTCAAGTTGGGCATTCAAAAACAGTTGCCATTTTGGAAAATGCTTTAGTTCCCATTTAAAAGAAAATTTATTTAATTTGATGAGCCAAATTCAGTTGGCTGTAAAATGAATAAATTACATTATTTGAATTTGTGGATGTATAGTCATGGTGTTTTCTTTGATTGATGTCTGATGGATAGACCTGATCTGTTAAAGCTTTCTTGAAACTGGAGTCCAACAAACTAGCTATGTAACAGAAAAAAACTCTATCCAGCTTTTTATATATATGCTGTTACCAGATCAGCTTTTGGATTTGAAAGTAAAAGTAATAGAAATTCAAAATCATAATATAAACAAGATATACTTATAGTGTCAACTATTGTATTTACTTATACCTAAATAGCCCTTTCCATTTTTGTCTGTATATTAAAATGAATCATTTTCTTTATTGCAGATAAAACAGGAGAAGTTGTTTCTACAAAATTTTTTGACATGTGGGGAGGAGGTAAGAACAGATCAGAGTATTGAAGCCTAAAGGTGGCATAGAGGCTCTTGTAGATACTTTACTATTCAGAAGCGACTTGTTTCTAGTTGTGTTATTATATAGATTGTATGCAAGAGAGAACACAATTTTTAAGAAAGTAAGTCCTTTTTTTTAAAAGAGGGCTGATGTATACAAATGAAATATGAATGGGGCTTGGGTCTCACTCTTGAAACAAACTAAATTTAGGTTTATAAATATATTTGTATTTTTAACACTTCTAACAGTCAAGCAAACTAACCTGAGATCCTAGGCAGTCCTGGAGAGCATAAAGCTGTCATGGACTGGGTCTGTGCTCTTGCAACCACAGAAAAATGCACGCGACTACAGGTGACATCTTTGGGGAGAATCATCTGAATAGTTTTGTGTACAGTGCTTAAACTCTAAACTCTTCAGGCTGGTGTCAGGGCCTTTATATGATCTGTAAAACTCTTAGCATATGTCTGGGCATTGGAAAAGCAATAAATAAATACCAGTGCTGTATAGTTTGGTGCCACAAATCAGCTGCCTTCAAATGCTGCCTTTCTAAAAGAAATAAAACCTCAAACTTGCTCTGTGATTGTGTTAGGATGCATGTTTCAGCTCAAAAATTAGTAGACTAGCACCAAAAATCATTACGCTATGGAACACTGTAGGAGTGACTCATACTGGAGATGCTTATATCTTGATATGTCTGTAAATGTAACATGTTTTCAAGGTAAACATAGGGAACAGAGGAACAGAATCTGTGGTATCTATGTACAGATGTTTTGGATGTAAACATTTAAGAAGTAGCAATCTGATTTCTTTTTTCTATCTATTCCCTGTGGACTCTGGGTAGTGTTGATCAACCTGTATTTTCACTTCCATCATTGAGAGCTGAAGGCCATTCAGTATTCACCCGGGATTGGGTCCTTTGGATGCAAACAAGAGAATTATCTTTCTAAATTAAAACTAGTAACTCCTTTGCTTTTTATCTTTTGAATAAGCAAAATTAGAAATAATAGAAATAAGTTGATTGTAATAGGAAGGAAATAATGTATGTCTTGTGAGTAGATATCTAGGTAATGAAAGATCATTTGTCTGGTATCAGCAGACTTCTCTGGAGAGATGACAGCTTTCATTAAAAACGCACCTCAGGGATCACTTCTCTTGATGGTGACCCATGATGATGGAAGTACCAGGTAAGCAAGCAATACATTCCGACCTAGCTAGAATAATCAGAAGTTTGAAATTACATTCTTTTGGAAAGGGAAACTTTATATAGCTTGATGCAGAAGCATGTTTAATCTCCTACCTCAATTCTATGTCTGCTTAATGCTTGCCTGTATGACACACACTGAACTTCTCAAAGATTCTCAGGCCAGCTCAAGACCTGAAACTTACTGTACCCAGTAGCAGCACTCCCAAACACATTGTGATGCTCCATACATGCTACTATCTAGGCCTGTGTGAAGCAGCAAGCATTCACTTCGGATTCAGATTTGGCTGATTTAGAGGACAGTGATTTGATACAGAGATTCAAATCGGTGTCCCGATTTAGATTTGGCCAAATCGGATCCAAAAGACTTGGTGCCACTTCAGAGATTCAGCTATAAACTAAACAGGCAGCTAACAGCTGCCTCCAGCTGGTAAGTCTGTTGGGGTTGGGAGACAAGGGAATGAAGAGGACTAAGGGATTGGGGCTGGGCCAAGCTGCCCAGCCAGGGTGGGGGGCCACATTACTTGGGGAGGGGGGGAGGGGGCATGCTATGTGGGTGCAGCAGCGCTCAGATTGGGGGCTATGCCCTGCTGCTGCACTACCACGCCTGCATTGTTCCCCCTCCCCCCACGCTGGCTGAGCAAGTGGCAGCAGGGCATAGCCCCTGCACTGCCATGCCCACATCAGCACTGGGAGCGGGGACTCTGTCCTGCCATCACTTGCCAGCTGGTACAGGGAGGTGGGCAGTACCGCCACTTGCCCAGCTGGTGCAGCAGGGCATGGGATGCAGGCATGGCAGTGCTGGGAGCAGGGGCTATGCCTTGCTGCTGCTTGCCCCCTTCTACCCGGAGCTGTTGATACTGGATTTGGACCCAGCACTATAAATTTGTTCTGGGTGGGCATAACCCTCAGACTGACCACAACACCTGCCAGTTGATAATGGGCAAATTTATTAATACAGAGTAAGAACAAAAAAGCAACAGTACAGACAATCAAACAATTCTATATCCACCAATCCTAGGGCTGTCATCAGAGTCAAAGTACATCTGGTCAGGATGCAGGCTTACTCTGAGGCTCTCTCTCTTGAGTGTCAGCAGTCTGGAGGTGGAATGCCAAGACCTACAGCCCCACTCCAGTGGCGTGCATGAGATGGGCTGCTGCAATATATATTTGGTTTTGATGCTGCTGGTCAGATAGCAGTAGGGTTGTGTAAAGCTTCAGTAGCCGATCCAATATGAAGGAGATTTGGCCCAATTTGGATACCAAATCTCTGAATCCAAATTAAAAGATTTGGTGATTCGGTCATAGGCTAAACAGGCAGCTGACACAGCTGCCTCCATCTGGTAAGTCTGTTGGGGTTGGTGGAGGGGGAGGGAAGGATTGGGGCTGGGATAAGCTGCTCAGCTGGAGGGGGCGTGGGATGTGGGCATGGCAGTGCCCGGAGTGGAGGCTATGCCCTGCTGCCGCTTGCCCAGCCAGGGTGGGGAGGGGAGGGGTGGGATGTGAACACAGCTTGCTCCTGTTGGCTTAGAAACAGTATTTAAAGGCCTGTTTTCTGGGAACTGGCTTATAGGTATAGATATAAGGGGTCAAGATGGGCAGCGGGGGTTAAATGGATTTCTAAAGAGCTTGGGAAGACGCACATACAGCTTCTCATAGCTCTGGAAGTAGACAGGCTGTCTAGCACAACAAGGCCAACAAGGACACAAGGTCTAGGAAATAGCCTGGGAACCAAAGAAGTATGTACCATACTGTCCCATAACACAAGATAAGTAACATCAGCAACAAGGCCTCAGAGAGCAGAGGGGCCCAAGTCCTGGTTTTGGGGGAACCGACCAAATTAGGAGAAGGCTCAGAAGGCTATGTGGACGTGTGACCACAGAGAGACAACCTACCAGAGATACCCACGGATGAAGAGTCATCAGGAGTCATCAAGGGGGTAGGAGAATGTGGCAGGCCAGCAGGGGGTGCTTCTGTGCTAAGCCACCCACCTCACCGTGCCCGACCACCTTCCAGACTCTGAGTGCCTCACATCTGGCCGACCCCCTTCCTGGAGCACATGCGCTAGCCTAGGAGAAGAGCTGCCACCACCCAGCGATGAGCTTGATTCTGGCACGGTGTCCCCTGGGAAACACAGGCCTACTAGCCCTCGAGGGTATTTGACTCACTTCAAGAACTTGGGGTGCTTCCCTCAGTCAGAAGCACAAGTAGTGGTCTCCCTTAATCAGCCAAACCAAGGGAACCCCAAGGCATAATCTAGACCCAATCCCAATAAGTCTCCCACGCTAGGTACAAAAGAGAACTTTATTGGTTACACGGAGTAGGGTTGGATTAGGGTCCAGAGTTGAGTAGCATCAGAGAAATCCCATGGAACAAACAGGGTGGCTAGAGTAGCCTTTGATCACACATCTGAGTTACTGCAATCTGTATATCTAGTTAGATCTCAGGTAGCTTACCCACAAGTATCATCCAGAGGCAGGTAGAGATTCCCTCTGGAGGCAGGCAGTTCATTCATCATGAGTTTTGAGAGGGAGCAAGTTTCAGATGGTCCAGCTCACGCTCTCTCTGAGTTTTCATCATGGCTACTGCTGCTCCTCCTGGGCAGTCCTTAACTTATATAGCCCTTATGACCTCATTTACCTGGCCCAGGGGAGGCCAGCACCTGTTGGTTGCCAACCAACCAATCTGAAATGCATCACTGGTTGCTGGGCAGACTGGCAGTCTCTAGCCCACTAGAGAGCTCAAGCCCCTCACCCAAGTATGTGATGCCAGTCACATAGGCAGAGAGAGCAGGTTTTCCCCCTCTCTCAGGAATGTATCCAGCTCAGCTCAGGTTACCTAAAGAGACAGAGTAAGGTGTGTACCCTCTGCAGGGCCCATCCTAACCAAATTGTCACAGAGCAGGGTTTTTGGTGAGAAACAGAGGTGGTCTTCTGCGACAGAGAATACAATAGCAGAGACTTGAGATCAAAGAGTCCCTCCCTGTTCCTTCTCATGCCTGCCCATCTTGCTCCCTGAGAGGAATCCCCATCTCTGTCCCCCAGAAAGGGTCCCTGAAGTCACCATGGACTTCAGCACACTGGTGCTGATGAGCGTGGTAAATAAGTCTGTCCTCAGTGACTTGTGGACACAACTACAGTTTCCACGTGGCTGGTAGCACAGCCAGAGCTATGTGGTATGTTTGAGGGCACTCCTACTGGGTGTGGTACGTGGCCTTAGATTCCACTGTATATCTTCAAAGATACAGAAAATTCAGAATCCTTGACAGGGATTCAGTTTTTTGAATAATTGTAACTAACTGGTAACAGCAATCTTCCATTGCAATAGGATCCGTAATTCCAGTTACAATAATGCATCTATTCTGTATCCTTTCACACGCCTTAACTTGATTCCTTCAATTTTTTTAGTTTGGGAAATTTTAAACCCAGAGTATATTATATTAAATATGTAGTTCTTAGAGGTAACACTTTGTAGCCATGTATTCAGAGAATATACTGGGAAACCAGGCAAAATGTCAGTCACTGTTGTTCATCACAGATTCTCCCCTCTGTTCCTCCTTTGAAACTCAAACAGTGAATCTGCACAGGTGTAGTAGGGGTAGAGCTTGGCTATGGGAATGTGATGGCATGTGAGTAGAGAGCTCTCCAGTGGAAAGATACAGGAAGCTTTAGAAAACCGTCCACTGATAGATCAACAAAAATAGCAAAGTAAAATATTGACATGGTATCCTTCCTTTTGCCATTTCTTATGTGTCCTTCTTCATGTTATTTTTAAAGCCATGCATTTGAAAGATTTCTTTGCTAAATAGTTTATTTTTTCTAGATTGAAAGATGATGGAAAACAAGCAATAGAAGAGCTGGGCAGTAAAGAAATAAGGAATATGAAGTTCAGGTCAAGCTGGGTTTTCATAGCTGCCAAAGGTTTCAAGTTACCAGATAATATTGAGAAAGAAAAGGTTGGGTTTGTGTTTTGTTGTCTAGTTTGGGTTGGGTTTTTAAATTTTAAATGTACTATCCATAACACTCCATGATGTCCTACTTCAACTTCTTTCTGGAAACAAATATCTAAAAGTGACTGGTGATTTAGGGAGTCTTGATTCTCAGGAAAAAAAAGCATTGTATGTAAATTAGGACCTCTTATTAAAGTGTCTCAAGTTGGGTACATGGGCTTAAAGATGCAGAAATCACAAGTGGGGTTTGAAAATAGTGGCTTCAGAGTTCAGGAAGAATTTAAGTGGTCATTTGTGTATCAGAATTACTATTTGCAGCAGAGATGTTCTGTTTTCTATGCTCCTTCCAACACAATAACTATGCTTCTGTATTACAAGGAGACAGAAGAAATTGATTAATCTAACCTAATCAGTGTTCCCTTTTCTAAATGTTCCATTTTATAAAAGCAGATGGACAGTATGTAGATTGCTATTTTTTCCAGAATGCTCTTGAGAGCTGCTTACCAATGCCATATACCTACAGTGAAAATATACCATCATTGGTTCTGTGTTATAACATCTTTCCCAGAAGTAAAGCATTTCGCAGAATGATTATAGAATTGGTGGAAGACTACTGCCAGATAAAATAAGTAAAATACCAAGTCTCTCTGTTAGTTTCAAGCCCTCCTCTTTTTCTCTCCTTCTACCCTCTGTTTTACTGAAACCTGAATTTTGTCAAATTAGTGATGTTAGCTGTTAAATAAAATGAATATTGATGGGTTGTTTTTTTTTTAAAAGATCAACCATTCTGACAACAGGAGGAACCGATACAGCGGCTGGCCAGCTGAAATCCAGATAGAAGGTTGTATCCCAGACGACCTGATCTGAATTTATTTGTGACTTTATTAGGAAAATCTCTGAACATCACCTGTAAAATATGCAAAATTTTAATCATTTTTCCTCTGGAAGTTATGTAATATTTCATGACTGGTCTTAAACAAATGCATATTTCAATAACAGGCATAGATTAAATAATTCCAGACACAAACATGTTGTACAGTATGATGCACAGTAGGTATGACTTAAAATGTCAGGATTACCAGAATAATTCAATGTGGTCTGTTTTGTTTCATTGGTTTAAAATGGGTTGTACTTTGCACTAGTCTTCAGGAGGAAACCAAAGAATCACTTGCATTAAACAGATTTTTTTATTTTGACGTAGTAGTAATTCTTTATCATCTTAGAGAAAATACTGAATTGCCCTTATCTCAACACATCTTTGAGATGGATAATTATCCCATGTTGACAACCCAAGGATAAACTGCTTGACTCATTTAAAAGAATTCTGTGTAGGCAACCTGTACATTTCTGTTCTGTTGGCCTGCTGTTCCCTTGTCCTTAACTCATCAACTGAAAAATTGTTCAAAGTATAAATGTTGTGTAACTTTTCAGATGCACGTTAACTGTTTTGTTCATAGAATCACTCAAAGGTAGGGCTAGAATGGTTCACATGATATTTAGTTGATACCCCTGCTGTGAGACAACTATGTACACTTCATTCTAAGTGGGTCACACCTGTGTACTTAATGAGGGATTAACCAAGTGGTGCCTGACATATCAGGCCCCACAGGCTGGATGAATGGCATGGGCCCAGGGCTGGAGTGTGTCACCTGGCCCCTGGGGCTGGAGTTTTGCCATAGAAACATTAATTGCTGCAACTCCCAGAACCGCAGGAGCCACTCCTCCCACCACCAAATTTCTAGCCATGTGGATGCTTTACAGGCCAGGAAACGTGGCTGTGTGTTCCAAATCTGATCTGCAGGGCTCCTCGTTGGTCTAGAACTTTGGTGGCAGGGCAAGCAGTGCCAGCGTTAATTGTAGTACCTCAAGAAGCAATTAACACTGCTACCTTATGCCTTCCCATCAAATTTCCAGATTCATGGGAAATCTCATGTGCCAGATGACATAGCTTCATGGGCCCTGTCTGGCCTGTGGGCTGTGTCTTGGTCACCACCGGTCCAACCTGTTCAAAATAATCAGTGTTGATCAGCATTCCACAACCACTCTAGGAAATCTGCTTCAGTGTTTTGGTACCCTAATAAACAGCTTTTTTCCTCACTTCTAATCTGACTCTCCTTCACTGCCAATTAAGCCAAGTAAGTATACTACTCAAGTATGTCTTGTCCTGATGCTGATGCACATGAAGAACAAATGAGAGCTGTTCTCTTCATAACAGTCATTTAAGCAATGGAAGACTTACCATGGACTTCCTTAGTCTTCTCTTTCCAAATTAAACAAAGTCCATTCTGAGAGCATCTACACATGCTATTAAGGTAAAGCAATACACTTTGCCCCTTATTGTACTGAAGTTTATTGTTCCTGAGCATCACATTTACACATGGGCCTGGATCCTCAGCACATTGAGCCTAATTGGAGCAGCCCTGGTGGTTAGGAAGCGGGGAGGGGGGCAGGGGGAGTCAGCCTACCAGCCCAGGGCTGCTGTGACCCAGCTCAGCATGCTGCGGATGTTTCGTGTGGGGCTAGCTGGGAGGCAGCCCCTAAACTGAAACACCCTCATGCTTCAGCCAACCATTTCAGCATCTACATGTGCAGTGCTGTGGAGTGAAAAACTCCACAACAGGATAGTACTTGTATTTACAAGTACTACCCTGCTGTTGGGGTTGATTAGTTTCCTGTGCCCTAATAGGGCCCCATGTGTAGATGTGAAATGTTCACTGCAGAGCTAATTAGCATACAGTAAACATCTCATGTATATGCACCTTTCTTTAACTTGGTTCAAAGCTCATGTTTTTTTGAAGCTGTTATTCTTGTTCCCCTCTGATCTGTCTCCTACAAGACTCTTATGTGTCTTATTTATATGTCTTAAAGTGTGATGCCCAAAACTGGGCATAACAGTGCAGTTACTGGGTATGATATATGTTTGGGATCTACTAAAACCCCTGAATCATTTTTCTACACTGTTACTGCCTACCTAGTTATTCCCCACTTTTTCCTTCCTCAGTATTCCTAAATATTTTTTCCTTAACCATAACATTCAGCAGTTGTCTTTACTGATTTTCCTTTTATTATTTAAAACCATTATTCCAATATATTATGGTCTTTTTGACTTCTGTCTTATATTACAAAGTTACTAGCAACACCTCCCAGGTTTGTCAATTGCAAGCTTGAAAAGGTGGCTTCATTCTTTCACATAATCTAAGCCAAGGGTGGGCAAAATGCGGCCCGCGGGCCAGATATAATTGCCCACCCCGATCTAAGCTGTTTTAGGAGCAGTAAACCCTGCATCTCTGTGGACAGTTGGACTAGATCAGTGTTTCTTAACCTTTTTAGATTCCAAGCACTCCTCTATAACTTTTGTGAATTGAGTGGTCCCCATTTCGAAACCTAATTTATTTAGTACAGTGCTTATTTCCTTTCAGCAGGAAGCAGGCAGTAGGGGTGAGGGAGCAGCCAGGCAGGGGGAGCCTACGCCTGCCCATATCTGCTTATCTCACAGTTCCCGTAAAACACTTCAAAGGATTTCACAGCACTCCAAAGTGTCCTGGTACCCTGTTTGTGAATCATTGCTTTAGATGATCCTTGGAGGTCCTTTCCAGTCTCAGGACCCCATGATTAATGAAAATGCCAAGGAATCTGTCTTGGATCCAGTACTATAAACTTCCACTTGGTATGTCTTCCCAGTCTAACAGCTAACCAGAGATAACTACTCTTTAAAGATTATTCTCAACCACTTGGGAGCACATCTTCTATTATTTTCATTTAGAACGTATTTCCTTAGCTTGTAAGAATGTTATGTGGTGGGGGGGGACCATTGCCAAGAGCCTTGCTAAAATCAAAACGCATCATATTCTCTGCTGCTTATCCACTAAACAGGTTATCCTGTCAAAGAAGGACATTGGATTGATTTGACATGATTTACCCTTGACAAATCTGTTGACTGTGTCTTATCACCTTATCATCCTCTAGCTGCTCACAAATTGATTCTTTAATAATATGATACACTGTCCAGCTGGGTCTTCTGTTTACTTGCTTCTGTTGCCTCATTGTATGTTGCTCATTTGGACTGTAAACTTCACAGGTCAGGGACTGTAGAGGTCTCTGTCTAGAAGACAAACATAAATATGTTAACGTTACACATAAATGTAGAAAATTCAGCTGAACCGGTGTACCACCTGCCCAATCTGGCCCACTTGTACAATGAATTTTTCCACTAGATGTGTAATGAAGATAGGACTAAGCTATAGGACAAAAGACTTGCTAGTAGTCATGTGTTGTTCTAGTGGCAGACATGGAGAAGTCTTCATAACCGCTATGTTGTAAGTATATTGGATGATGAACTGGCAGGAAAGAAAGTTAGATTGTTTTTGTGTGTATGTGTTTAACCTGGTCTTGGACGCCTGCTTCTGGGTTTGGACACAGTTTTCTGAAGCAATGAAGGTGCAGCAGATGATGATTTAGAGCAGTGGTGTCCTGTCTTTTTGCTGCATGGGCCAGATGAGCAGTGGTCTTGTCTATAGGCTGGATCTGGTCAGTGGAGTCAATCTGGCGCAAGGGGCATGCAGGGCCCAAGCCTAATCTTGCCATGCCAAGTAGACGGGGGCCAGGCCCAGGCCTGATCCAGCTGTGTGGTGGGTTGGCATACTCCTGATCTGGATGCAGGGAGGGGGCTGTCCCAGGTGTGACCCAGCTACGTGCAGTGATGTAGCCTTGCCCCAATCAGGGCAGAGCATATGAGGTGTCCTGAGACCAATCTAGCTGCACAGCAATGGCTTGGGCCCAGTCCAGCCAACAGGGTGGTGTCTTGACGCTGATCTGGGAGTGTGAAATTTGGGAATTTGGCAGCCAGGGAGGGGTGGCAGCATTCATTGCCAATGCTCCTCTGCTACCAAATTTCCTGACCTTTGGGGAGCCCCATGGGCTAAATGTCATGGTGCTGCAGACAGGATTTGACTCGCAGGCCAGAGGTTGAACACCCCTGATCTACAGGAGGCTCTGTGCATCTGTGATGCAAGTGCAAGCAACTTAGCTACTTTGGGACTGCCAGAACATGTCCGCCATGTCATTACTCTTTACACACACACACCCCCCCAGTCCTCTGAAAGGGGTCTATGCCCCAGTGTTTGTGGCTGCAGAAATAGTTGTTTAGGGACATGAGTGGGAAGTTGGAAGTTAATAGCTCTTTCCCATACCTCAGCTGCTCCAAGGTGAGTATGGGGCCAGTGTCTGTCTCAAATGCGTGCCTTGTGGAAATAGGACAGAATAAATTCCAGAAGGTGGGGCAATTGAGTATTCCTTAATGAAATCTTGATCAAGGATCTCAGCAACTCCATAATTTTGCTTTACTGAAGGAAACTCCTGTTGTTTGGAGGAACAATACCAATTTTGCTGCAACTGGCCAATACAAATCATATCACTGGGCTGAGAGAGAAGAAATCAAGAGCTCTGGGAATTCGATGTTCCTTTTTGGCAAGGAGATTGGAGGGTTCAGTGTGTTGCCTACCTATTACAGACAGAAATACAATATGAAATCCCTTGCTTCTGTTTTGACACCTTTTTTTTCATGAAGCCAAAATTTTAATCAGTTAAGAAACATCAAATCAGTTTGTTTAAAAACCTCAAAGTATAAAATTAACTATTTTTAATTATGCTCTCTTGGGTCCCTTGCATAGATCTCTGTACTCTATGCTGTTCCAGAACCTGAACTACTAATACACAGTCCTCCAACTAAGAAACCCTACACTGCCTCAGAGCCATCAATACTATTTAATACTATCAGTAACAAACATTAGCCAGGTGATTCAGTATGCTCTCTCCTCTTGAATGGATGCTGTGATCTTAACACAGAAAGCATTTAGCAAACAACAGGGGTATTAGAGGATGCAATGTTGTCAAGTGGAGAAAGGTGCATGTTTTATTTGCTTTAACTTTATTTCTTTGTTCTTCCGTGTTCAACATTAGTGCCAGGTTCAAATATTGGGTTTATTGTTCTGTGTGACTGTCCATATTTAATCTCTGCATATTTGTAGAATCTTCTATCACTTGTGACTTGCTTTCCTTTTCTACATTTCAAACGAAAACTGCACACCAGAGGGCAACAAAACATTTCTAACTCAAGTAGTTTCTAATAAAGTCAAGTTTGTAAAAGTACATAGAGTCCTCACTGGCTATGTTGTTGGGTGTAAATTGGAATAGATAAGTGCGTGCTAAAATATTGTTTTAATTATCATTGGTATATAAGTAAGGGTTTTTACTTATAAAACTTGCTACATCTGTATCTTTCAAGTGGCAAGATGTCATTCTCAGTTAATTGCCTTAATTAGTTTATTGGGATAACTGTTTAGACTAGAATAATGATGTGTTTGTTTTAACAGTGAGACTTTTTGTATTTTTTTTTAACTTATACATCTGAAATTCATACCTTTAAAAGTGGGCACTGTTCAAGAGCAAGACTCATGTTTGTCTAGATTTTCTACGGGTAAATTGCCCTAAAGCCAAATCTGTGGTAACGTGAGGTGGTAATTTGAGTTTGTGGTGCAAACATAACCAATCTAGGTTTTATCTAGTTAGATAAAAGACAAAATCATACTGCCCTGAGTGTGCGAGGGCAGTGCGGGCGGTGTTGTGAGGTTGTACCCCTCACTGCAGCCCCATGCACAGGGGATGCATTGCCAGGGCATTGCAGAGCTTACAGCTGCAGGCTTTCCTGTGTGACCATGCTATGCCCTCCAGTGCCAGGTCGCACTCACGGGCTGCAGGAGCTCTGGGGGAGGGCAGCAGGGTGGAAGCCTGAGCTTGCATCATGCACCTGCCCCATACACTGATCTGGGGGATATGGGTTCCCCCCTTACCCCCCAGGAGTGCACGCTGTAGTGGGGAGCCAGGCCCCCCTGCCCAAGGCCACAGCAGGCAGGCAGCAGGGGTTGGAGCGGGCTCTGTGCTCTGCTCTGCTGCAGCAGCCACTGCCTTCTGTTGGGAGCAGATGGCTGCTGATCCGGATCCCTGGCCCCATAACCCTGGCAGCTGGGGGCCCCTCTGGGATAGAAGCACACTTAATAAGCCCGATAGAGACTGAAGAGGCTCTTCAAGTTTAAGGTAGTATTTGACTGTCAAGTATCTGCTAGCACAGTGGTTTTAGAGCTGGAGGGGCAGGGGCTGTGGGTGGGGGAGCCTGTGTGGGAGGGAGGAGTGAGGGGCATGAGGAGGGCCAGGGGCCAGCTTGTGAGGGTCTTTTATTTTAATCATGGACTTTGGAGCTTTTAATCGGAGAATTTGCAATTTTTTACCACAGCGGCAAGCAACTTTCCTGCATGGCTGCGCTCTGGCCTGCAGCACCGGCTTGTGCTTGCTGGGCTGCAGAGGGCCTGGGGATGAGCAGCAGGGTGGGAGCCTGAGCCCGCAGAAGGCAGCCCACCCTCCCCCTGCCCCATGCACAGATCGGGGGGGCATGTGCTCCTTCCTTCTGCCCCCCCCCCGGGAGTGTTCGCAGTGGTGGAGACCTGGCTCTGGCTCTGCCCCTGGACAAGCCTCCCGCAACCTCATCCCACTCCCCACTGGGCCCTCAAGGCTGTGTGTATTGCAACCTCAAGCCACACAAACTGCCCAGCAGGGGAGCAGCCCCAGCCTCAGCCCTACCTAATTTCTTCCCTCCCTATAAGGGCCTCAATTCCCCCACCCCTCAACTTACCTGCTGAAGCTGTTCTCCAGCCTGCCTGGGCCCATGTGCCTGGTGCCCTCTGCCTCCTCCCGCTCCCTCCCAGCCCCTTGTTTTTGGGAGAACGGAGATGGCTAAGCAAACTTCTTCCTACTTTAGGCTGATCAGACAGACCTAAGGCAGAAAAAGTGTGGGCATGTGCCACAGCCTATCTTGGGCTGGCTGTGCAGCAGGTGTATAGGGCAGTTTTATCTGGAAAGAGCAGCACCTGATTGAAAAGCACTGAGAGAAGCTGAGGCAGAAATCAACTGCTTCTCAAAAGCTGCAATTGCTAATCGCACGTATTCTATTAAAATGTTTGTAACAAAAAAATGTATAGCATTGTTCAAGCGGTTTGCCTTTCTGTGATATAACCACTGCAGATTTTTTTGTGCAAGAGAATGAATATCATCTTCTAATCTTCTATTAAAACTGTCTTTATTTTGGTTGCTTTTACCACAAGAACTCTTGATGAAAGCAGTAATTCATAGGACACTCTCCAGTGTTTTATAGTCAAGAACTGTTCCTTTAGGCCGGGGTGGGCAAGATACGGCCCACCAGGCCATTCTATCCGGCCCACAGGGCCCCTAACAACATTTAGAAAATTAATATTCATCTGCCCTGGCTGCCTGTTATGCGGCCTGTTATGTCAATGGCTTGTCAAAACTCAGTAAATGGCCCTCCACCCAAAATAACTAACTGCCCATCCTTGCTTTAGGCCCTGAACATAAGTAGGTAATGTTATTCCAAGTAAGTAATGTTATTGCATTATTAAAAGAAAATTCCAGGAAAGAAAAAATGGTTAAATAATATCAACAGCCCCAACCTAACATTCTTAGCAGCAACACAGTCTTTGCTCAGGCAACCTTACCACTATCTTCAGAAGAATAGCAAAAGATGAAGCCTGCAAAGAGAACTAAGTTAGCACACCTTGGGAAACTGGAGTAACCATCAACTGGAAATGTTTAAGGGTGAAGGAAGACCTCAGTGCATTGGGATCTTCACGTGCTGACTGTGCAGCTGATCTGTAATATTGAAAGAGGTGGATACAACCCTGTGATGACAACCAAGGCGATCCCAACAGAGATATGGAAGTATTAGTTTATTGCAGAAGGTCTGAGGGAGACCTCATCTGAAGTGCTGTATAGGATTCTAGATCCCCCACGTTCAAGAATCAAATCTGTACTGGGACTGGTGCAGAGAAGGGCTACTAGGATAATCGGGAACAGAGAGCCTCTCATTTGAGGAGACTAAAAGACATTGTGGCTTGTTCACCCTCAGAAAACAAACTGAGATGGGGGGGTATGGTATGGTCTTTAAATGCGAGTATACACACAGGGAGGTTGAAGAGTGGCATTTATGCTCAAGATAATGTTGGCGCAAGGCCAGATTGATATAAACCAGTCACAAGTAAATTTGGCCTGAAAAATACAAAACGGCTCCTAACCGTTAAGAATTGTGGGGGCTACAAAGATATTTTTAAGATAGGTCTTAGCTAGTGCATAATATTGATATAAAAATCGTGGTTCGTTTCTTTGGAGGCTCGCGAATAATAATTTTTCAGGCACACATTCTTAGGAACACAAAAGATATATTTGCAAATAGGGTCAGAGCGAAGACAAAAGACCACACTCTGCCCGGGGGGAGAACTTCTCAGCAGGCTTTATTCCCTCTCTCCTGAGCACGTGTGCAGAAGCAGGAACTCTTACAACTCATTTCCGGTTCATACAAACATATATGTAAATACGTCACTTCATACATCCCATGTGCATTATAATTAACTACTTAAGTATGCGGGGCGGATAGGCTTATATGTATTAGCTGATTACGCATGCTTAGAAAGCTCTTTAG
>NW_017728906.1:41816223-41837882 GCF_001723895.1 Crocodylus porosus
TCAAACTTTCTCTGTCCCAAGGACAGGATCATTAAAAATTGCAATTACTCTTATCTGCATGAGAAAACTAAGGAGTATATGCTTTACTGTAACAAAGAGATAGTAAATTTGCAAAACAAAGAGAGTGATACCTTAATACAAAGAGCCCTTGGTAGTCTGTCCTCCACCCCCTCCTCCCACCAGGGAGAGCTGCTAGCTGTGCTGTTCTAACAACACTATTCATAATGCATTTTTAATAATATTTCTAACAATATGATGCCAATAAAGCAGGGAATTGGACTCAGTGACACAGGGCACCTTCTAGTCCTATGTTCCTAAGGGGATTTAGCAACCTTGTCGCAGTGCCTTGTAGACTCTAATGTGCAGGCTGTAGAGCTCTGATAATTCACTGGAAACCTAATATGGGCAGTAAGTTGTCTTCTTTCTTGAATGGATATCAGGTTTTTCAGCCCATAGTACTGAAATGTCTACTTCCCTGCATTTAGAAAGATTGTAGGTCAGGGACCTGCTATGCCTGTGCTGCCTGCACCTTTATGGACAAGAGTCATGGGATAGAAGCACACTTAATAAGCCCTATAGAGACTGAAGAGGCTCTTCAAGTTTAAGGTAGTATTTGACTGTCAAGTATCTGCTAGCACAGTGGTTTTCAATCTGTGGTCCTGGGGGTTCACAGATTATGTCTAAAGGGTCCATGAACAACAACTACAATCAATCAAAAGTACATGAATACTCACATTTACAATTCTAAGTACCTCCATTTGAGATTTCCAGAGGGGTCCATGCCACCATTAGAAATTTTTTAGGGGTCCACAAATAAACAAAAAAAAGGTTGAAAACCACTGTGCTGGCAAAAGCTAATGAGCATTTTTAAACTACCTGCTTCTGTCATCTGCTTCTGTCACTACCTTCTTTCCCTTTTGCGTTACAGACTATAACAGAGTCTCCTGGCAGCCAGCTGCACTCCTTAGAGTTCTTCAGTTCCTCAGTGAAGCCAGTAGGAGTGTTGATGGCTTAAATGTGCTACACTGGAAAAGGGGGGCCAATGGCCCGTCTACATTGTGGGACATGAAGACCCAGGGAAGAGGCCAAGGCAGGCTCACGAGCAGGGATCTGGGTTTTCTGTTTGCCATGGAAAAACACAGGAAAATGCAGATTTTTCTCCTTTAAAGGAGGAAAACCTGAGAAACCACAGGTTTCCCCTTGCAGGTTGGCAGAGTTCCAGCCTGCAAGGGGCTGCTTCGGGCTGAGGGGAGTGAGACGCAGGGGGTGCCATGTGCATGTGTGCCCACACACATGCATGTGGCAGACAGGTAGTGGTGGAAAGCAACTCCCACAGCTCCCTCCAGGTAAGTCTCTGGGGGTGGGAGGTGTACACGTGATGTGTTGAGGGTGCAGGGGCCACATGCCACCCCAAGATTTCTGTGCCCACATTGGGGCATGAGGCTGCAGTTGGATCTGCATCCAGGTTAGCAAAGGGGGCAGGGAGAACTCTGATTTTCTATGACTAAAAAAACCCGTAATCGAACACCAAAATATATAGGCATTTAGAATTTACTATAATGATTGAGGCACTGGTAGGCTTCCAAATTGCTTTAAAAAACTGTAAATTATAGCAATAAAATATTGTGTTCAACTGATGCCTATACATATACTGTAGTGGTGTTTCATTTCAATTCATTTCATTCAAATCAGCAAATTTTGATTTGCTTTTTTTAATTGGAGAATTTTGCATTTTTAAACAGAGGAAACCAGGACCCCTGCTCATAAGTGTACTGTCAGGTTCAGGGTGTGCCCCCGGGCACGAGTTCTCAATCCCTTCAGTGCCAGAATGTGACACCATTAGGGTGCAGAAAAGTCCAGTGAGTACAGAGTGCCTAAGGCCATATCTGTATAGCAAACTTACCATGGCCAGCAGCAACACTCACACATGCCACGTTACTACATGCAGGCTGCCTCTTAACTGGGACCAGGAAAGCTGGGCTCACAAATAAGTTTCTTGGGGTAATTAGCACTGCTGAGTGACAGTTCTAATATGTTCTGTGGTACTGCATGGATGCAGCTGTACTGTTTCCAGTGAAGGAGGCAGCTTGCACACAGTATCTTGGAGGGCACCTCTCTGACAGATGAAGTACATTTGCTATGTAGGTGTGGCTTAGTTGACCTGAAGTCCCACATCCTGTTTTGCACCCACTCTTTATGCTAGGTTGTACTGCACTGGTGTGCCACCTGTTCTATTCATTTTGCTGCTTAACAAGAGTAAGTGCGCCAGAATTGGGCAATGAGGAGCCAATCTTGGGTGGATAGTCAGAAAAGAACCAACTATAAGCATGTGATTCAGGAAGACTGAATCACTGAAGAGTTCATGATAGACAAGTGAGATTCTCTGCAAGTTCTGCACCCTTTGCTGTTGCTATTAGTTCACCACCATCAAGGTACCTACTGATGTACAGAGAATACAGTACACATGAGAATAGATACAGAGAAGAAAGAAGGAGCAATTGCCCCAAGCTACCCCATTTTCAAGGGGGCTAAAAAAACCATTATTTCCCACTAGGAATACTTGCAGCAGCGGGGCACATGCGCATGTAGCAAGAGCACCAAAAAAACATATCTTTACAATTGACAGTGCATTCTCTGCTCCAAGTTGCTTATAATCTAAGATAGAACTAAACAACTGGCAGCCCATGGGGCTGCTTGCAGCCTGAGAGGGATAATGCGTGGCCCTGGAGCCCCCACCCAGCCGCTACTCCCCGCTATCACTCCAGCTGCTGGGGTCTTTAGGCTCCCCACTAGAGTCCCTAAGCTTCTAATCAAGTCTTAAAAAATGAGACACAAAGACATACGTTATAGGTGACAGAGTGTGGCTCTAGAAACTGTGAGACCAGATCTGGAAGCTCAATCCCATGACAATTTAAGATGGAATCCGGAAGAGAACGTGTGCCAGGATCTAAGGGAATGGGCAGGTTTATTATGTTTAATAATTTGTAAATTTCATATAAAGGGATACTCCCCTTAGTACTTTTTTCCTTTGATATTCTTTTGCCTCATGTGGCCCTAATGATGTACAAACTGAGATTTACTTCTGTCCTGAACAGGTTCTGCAGGCACTAAAATTGTAAAGTTACTTCACACTCGATTTCATGAACCTTTCTTAGTTTCATTTCTCCAAGTTGTATCAGGGAGGGAGTGGAGTTACATAAACAGAATCAGCAGCACACCAGGTTTCCTCAGCAAACGTTTCCTCAGCTCAAATGTATTAATCTGGTAAGACTTTCCTACATTATTTTTTGTTATATCATTTAAACCTGAGTTGGTATCTGTGATATTTGTATGGTGAAAGACAATATTAGTTAGTTTGTATTAATTACATATTCTTAGCCTGGCATCTGAACTACAAACACTATTAACTGTAGACAAAGGCCTTCTCTCTCTCTTTCTCTCTAGACCAAAATAAAAAGAAATAAAACTCTGTATCCTGAATTCTCCACTAAAAGCATACCATTAAAAGGAATCAATGCAGTCATTTGACTTCTATTTAAGGGATATGCACTGGAGCCACAATTCATGATTGTTAATGCCACATAAGGTAGATGATGCTGTAGCTAGCTCAGTTTCATTTCCAGCTGCAGTGACTTAGCTCCAGGAAATTAAAGGAACTCCCCACAGTCCCGTAATAAACAAGAAAGAGAAACTGTTCTTGTAGTATTCCCAGCAATAGGAATCACATGCATCCACTGCAGGAACAACAGGAGCCGGACCCTGAGTCGGGACCTGGGCACATACCAGCAGGTTCCCTCCAACACAGAACTTTTACTTCATTTTTTTTCAAAGACCAGGATGCTGAGACAGCCTCTGAAATCCAGAAGTGTCCCAGCCAATCTGGGACATATGGTCACCCTAAATTAAACCAGATTGTAGCTGAATTCAGAATCTGAACTAAGCACACTCAAGCAAGAGGAGGGATTTAAAGCAGCATGAGCTCTGAGAGTTTCAGAAATAAGTACAATGTAAGTAGATACCCACAACCATGACTCCTTTTATGCCTCCTCTGACCTGTAAAATAACAAGTTTGTGGTAGAATTGGAGCAATGTAGCCATGGTGGTCTGGGAAAATGCAAGAGGAAAGGATTTTTGCACATGATATCTTTTATTGGATCGACTGTATTTGGAAGGGATAGAGTTAGGCCAGGGGTCAGATATAGCCCGCCAAGCACTTTCATCTGGGGTCCCCTCCCCGCAACAAACTGTACCCTGCCCAGCCCTTCTGCCCACAAGGGAGGGATCGAGGTTCCCACATGTACACGCAACCCCAAACATACCCTACTGCCTCGTTCCCACCCTTGTGGGCATAGGGGCCTGGCCTAGACAGTGTGCAGCTTCCATGTGGGGCTGCTGCTGCCGCTGCTGCAGCCCCTGGGGACTTGCTCCACTTCCCCAGTCTCCTTCTGGCTCCGGGCAGCAGGTAGGTAAGCAGCGGAGGTGGGGCTGCAGCTGGAAGGGTCCCTGGAGCATGGAGTTGGGGCTGGCAGCAGCGCGGAGCCAGAGCTCAGGGGAGTGGCAGCAGTGCAGAGCTGGGGTGGGCAGCATGTGGATGTCAGGAAGGGTGGAGGAGGTGTTGGGACCCCCCATGCTCTGCCATGGCATGAAGCCCCAGCAGGTGGTGGCAACACCAGCAGCAGCAGGCAGGGCACTCAGGGTGCAGCTGCCAGAGGGCATGGCTTTAGCCAGCGCAGCATGTTGGGGCAAGGGGCGCAGTCTCCCCCAGATTGTCTGTATCACTGGTGCTCCCCGCCATTCACATACAGCCCACGCACTTGCCCAGCACAGCAATGGGCTCCAGCCCATGGGGCTTCTCTCCGGTGCTGCACAGCCTGGGCAGGGAAGACACCTGGCTCCAGCACCTGGGGCTTCCCTCCCTCCTGTGCTGAGTACCCTGCCAGCTGCTGCACCATGGGGAGAATATGGGGGGTCCCCACACCCCCCAGCCTCCCTCACACCCTGCCCCCACAACCTCCCACGTATACACCCCCCCCCACATTCTACCACACACACACACCACACGCACCCCTCCCACCCTTGCCCTAACTCTATCCCTTCCAAATACATAGGAGTTATGGTTGTGGGTATCTCTGGTCCCAAGATGGTGACAAGTAGATGGGGCACCTATCAAGTGGTGGGGCTACCCATGTGGCTCTCATTAGCCTGCCAAAACTCACTAAGTGGCCCTCTGGCCAAAATAATTGCTTGCCCCAGAGTTAGGGTAACCATATTTCCTAGATTTTGGAAGCTGTCCCAGCATCCCAGCCCTAAATAGTAAATATACCCTAAATCAGGAGCCAGGCACATGTGGGTTTGTTCCCACCAATGTGGGACTCTTTCTTCAATTTTCTCCAACAAGCCCAGCCAGTGGACAGTTTACTGGCCCAGACTCTGCTAGGCTGCAAGCAGAGTTATTTGCACAGTAAAGTGCAGGGTGGAGGAACTGCAGGGTGGTTGCCTGGCCCACTCCTGGGAACTGTGGGGTCAGGGGTTGTGGGGAAGAAGGGGTGTCCTGCCTGGTCTCACTCCTGGGATCTTCTGGGTTGGAGATATACATGTGTATCCTGCCCTGGCCCTGCTCTTGGAAGCTGCAGGGGGCTGGGGATGGTGCATGCACATGAACTATGCTGTCATGCCCAGCCCTGCCCTCTGGTAGCCCCATCCCAGATTTCCCTCAAATTATTATGGTTACCCTAGATACAGTCAAGCTTTCGAATATAAAGTATCCTTTCTTACCCCTGTCTCTCACAAAAGTACTCGCCTCACATTAAAGATTGTTAAGTGTCAGTAATTCCCCTACGAGAGAATATGCAAAAGCCAAAATGTACCAAATCTGCAGTTGTATGCAATTCACTGCAGAGGATTCTCTAGTAGGAGTTATAAGAATTGTCTCACTGAAATAAATCATTTTTCTAGTTTCCTCTAAACACTACTATTTCTTCTAGCAGTCTGAAGACATGGGGCAAAACATGATGGACAGCTTCCTAGGGTACCTTATCCCTCTGTGGATCCTTTAGTGCATGCTGCTCTCCAGAAAACTCTTCTCCCCAGGACCAGAGTGCCTCTCTAGCCCTAGAGCCAAACCTTTATACCTATTAACTCTACCCCTTCTGATCACCAGGTCCTTGTTTCTAGGAGCCAGGTGCAAAAGTTCCTATTGAGCAATCTACAGGCTTGCCTTTCCACAGGCCTCCTCCCTACCAGGAGACTCACAGTCTTGTGACCAGCCTCTCCCAGTCAAGTACCTCTGCACTACCTTGCAGTCAAGCCAGCCAGTCTTCAAGCTGCCCTCCACACTGTCTTCCAGCCCCTTCAATACTTGGATCTACGCTCAGGAACAGAGGTTACTTACTGGCTCAGTTATTACAGTCTGCTCAGAACTGCTGCTGCCCACTGTCTGGAGCTCAGCCCTTGTAGCCTATCTCATTCACCAGCTTGCCCCAGGTAAGTGGCCTGCAGCTTTGGAGCTGCTACTCCTTTCTCCCTTTCAGCTGCCCAGTTCTCACTGGTAGTTTTCAGTCAGCTGTCTTCCTCTCTTAAAGCAACAAGGGTTAGGGGCCACTGTTACACCACATCATTTCCTTGTTTACCATTCATTACCTGTAGAAACTGGAATGCCTAATGGCTTTTACTTCTTAGAGAGCATGAAGGTAGACTTAAAACATGTTTATGTAACAAAAATACACAAGTGGGCTTACAAAAAGAACTGTTTAGGTGGAACCAACTGAACACGCATTTATGCTGCTTCTGTTCTTTTAGCCCAGTAAAGTTGGAGATACAAGATAAGATCTTCAGCTGATATAAATTAGTGTTTTGGCTTCAGTGGAGGCACAGTAATAAATACTGACTGGGGATCTTTCCTAGTAATATCCTGGCAGAATGTGTGAACCAAATCAGGAGTGCTCTTTTTGATTTACGAAATGCCACCATATTTTTCCACATGGCCTATTCATTTGGTTTTTTTCATGCTAGGAAAACAAGCCAAAGATCCACGACAGCATGACAGGTGGGAAGAAGAAGAAAGGAAGAACTTCCCCTCTAATGGTGATATATCTTTGGATGTTGATTTAGCTTTGTAATTACTATATAGTGGCAAATACATTCAGAATTATGCAAATCATACTATAAAAACTTCCAAATACTGTATGTGCCTCTCCTGAGAGTGCTAACAAAGGTTCCAGTTAGTGCCATTTCCAAAGGTGACTTTTGTGATATGGAAACCAGGGAGGAACTAGACTGGGGTGGGCAAAATATGGCCCATGAGGCCATTCTATCTGGCCCACGGGGCCCCTAAACAAATTTTGAAAATTAAAATTTATCTGTCCTTGGTTCCTGTCAAAAATGACAGGACCCAGGGGCAGTAGGACCCAGGGCAATCTTCAGCAGGCTCCTGCAACAACAGGACCCACCTGGAACCACCCCCCAGCCGGAAGCCCCACCAGGGGCTTCTGACCTGGGACCAAGTGGCTTCACTGGTGCGGGAAGCTCAGGTAAGAAGGGTGGGGGATGGGTGGGCAGGGAAGGAGCTGGTGCTGAGTGTGGGGAAAAGCGGCCCCTTGCCCGCCCCATGGCCAGAGCACCCTGCTGCAACCACTCGCAGCCCGTGTGGGGCTGTCCTGAACAGGCACAGGCAGCCCTGCATGGGCTGCAATCTGCCACAGCAGGGAGTGCCAGCCATGGGGCGGGCAAGGGGCTGCTTTTCTCCATGCTCAGCACCAGCTCCTTCCCTGCCAGTGAGCCAGGGATCAGGACTGTGTGCTGCCCCCGCCTGTGCGCTGCGTGGGAGCAGGGCCCACACCAGTGTCCCAGGGCCAGCACCAGCAGGGCCTAGAGCAGGACAGTAGGGGTACAGGGTCCCAGGTGGCAGGGGCTCTATGGGGCCAGGACAGCTCCCCCGTCTCCCTGTTGGAGCAGCCCAACCCGGCTCCACAGACTCCTGCCAGTCTGCGCTCTGCTCTGGGCCCCACCAGAGCGGTGTTGGCCCTGATACATTGGGACATTGGTTCCAAGATGGTGACCAAAGTGCAGGGCACCTGTCAATGGGTGGGGATACCCATGCGGCCCTCAACAGCTTGCCAAAACTGTGTAAGCGGCCCTCCACCCGAAATTACTGCCCACCCCTAAACTAGACAATGATTCTAGCTCACTCCACTTGAGCAGCTGGCTAATAGATTAATCGTGGGTGCTGCTAATGACTGCCTAACATTTTAAGAACTCCTCAGGTTTATTTACCTCTGCAAGTTATTGTGCTCAGAAGTGTGCTTGTCTATTGTTCCTAAGAATCTGAGCTTTCCAGCATGCTTTTAATGTCAGTAGATGAGGATGTTTTAGACTAAATTCATGGGAACAGAGCGGCACATTCTAATGAAAAAGGACCCTTGTGCAAAAGGCCCTACCAGGTTCCCTCTCTTATGCTACTAGGGGCTGAGGGCAAGGGGGGGGGGGGGGAAGAAGTCCCACTGCAGCACCTCTACAAATCTTAGCAGGTGACAATGACATGAGAAGTTTAACCTAGTGAGCTATGCATATTTTGTTCTTCACTGAGTGTATGGAATACAGTTTCCGGACTCTGGGGTAAATGAGAAGTGACTGCCAAAATAGTTGATTCTCTTCTCGCTACAGAGCAATGGGTTGATGCAAAGAAACTGCTGGTATAATGCTTTGTCTAATTTCACTGAGACTATGTACATGCTTGAACTCAGAGGACAAGGCCCTGCTTTCACGTTAGAAGTAGTTTCTTGTCCTCTTTTTTTAATTTTATGAAAAAGCAGAACTTTTCTTGGGCAGCGAATATGAGGAAAAAGTCCATCCTTGCATTGATCTCATCGACTCTTTGAGAGCCCTTGGAGTAGAAAAGGTCCTTGTTTTCCCAGCAATTGCCATGATAGGAGATCAGAGCTCTGGAAAAAGCTCTGTCCTAGAAGCACTGTCTGGTGTCGCTCTTTCTAGAGGCAGTGGTAAGAATTTACCTTGTGGTTTGTCATTTCTGAAGCATCCAGCATTTGCCAGGGTATAGTGTCCTAAAAAGAAACTGAAGGACTGCTTTTAAAGAGACAGGAAGCCTCTGTGACCTAGTAGGTTGAGCATGGGCTGGGCAGCAGGAGAGATGCAAAGGCTCTGCAAAGGACTTTTCACATGATTGTTGAAGTTAACGTCATTCTCCTGATCCTAACTGACCTGTTTGCGCACAACAGGGATAACAGCAATGTTCTTACACATCTTTAAAACGAACTCTGAGATTTCTTGGGCTGAAAGTTCATCTAAAGCTCCTTAGAGCCAATGAAAAGACTCATACTGCAAAGAACATTAAATATGAGCTCCAGTATTGTGTAACTGCAAAGTAGCAGTGGTATCGTTTGAATACGAGATCATGTTTGCAATTGTAGTTAAATAGCTTCCTAAGGGGAAGGGAATATTGCCTTTCAGTCTTTATACATGCACTAGCCAATTGCCTGTCAAGAATGACGGTTGGTGGGGAGGAGAACAGACAGTGATGAAGCCCTGTGCCCAGGTCCACTGTCTCCAGGGAACAGGGCAGGAGGGCCAAGGCTAGCTGCTCTGGCCTCACCTGTGTCCCCACTGTCATGGCAGCTGGCTGCCTTCTGTCAGAATACTTCTTTGCACTCTGATTGGCTGTTTGTCAGCCAATCAGAGTGTGAATAAAGCATTACAGTCAGACAGACAGACAGACATAGGCTTTTACAATGTAGAATTGTGTTTCTGTAATACTGCAGGAATTGTTACCAGATGTCCTTTAGAGGTCAAACTGAAGAAAATCCATGTTACAGAAGGCTGGAAAGGGAAAATAAAGTACAAGGAGGTACAAGAACTGGATTATCCCTCAGAAGTGGAGAAAGAAATAAAAAATGGTAAATATACCCTGAGATACAAGTGGCACTGATATACTTGATGCTGCCTGGGGCAGCAGGAGAAACTAAGTCAGGGGTGCTCAGCCCTTAGCCTGCCAGCCAAATCCAGCCACAGGCCCAGTGTAATCTGGCCTGCAGGGGTCCCCATGGATCCTATGGAGAGCTCTATGAGCCATGGTCTTGTGCCATGAACCATGGTCTAGATTGGGGATGAAAGGCCCAGTCCTGGTGTGTGGGGGCTGCCAGGACACCCTGGAGTCTGATTCTAGCCAGGTGGAGTGGCATGGAGCCCTGTGCCACCTCTGCCCAGCCATGATTGGGCTCTACGGCCTTGCATTGCCTCTGATTGGCCACTGCACACCAAGAACACCTCGGGGACCCACTCTATTCCTCCCTGGGCTCCAGCCAGGTGGCAGTGGTGTGGGGCCCTGGGGTCCGATTCCTGGCCCATGGACTGCCCTCACACCAGTCATTTGGTCCATGGGGCCAAAACTGTGAGCAGCACTGAACTAGACTGTTTCTTGAAGTTCCTTCCAGCTTTATCTTCTGCAATTCTGTGGCATACTTTTAATCTGGTACCTTTCCATGGTCCTGAGTGTACAATGTGTCAGTGAGAGGTGCTTCAGATGAGTCAGAGTTGAGTTGATGGCTCTGCCTGCCTTAAAGCCCAGGAGTTTATTGCACAAGGGAGAGCTATGTTTTCAGTGGCATCAGCAAAATGGGCATTTACTCTGACATCTTGGAAATTTGCACCTAGATGAGAGGACATCATCACCAGGGATCTTGGTTTTCTCTGTTTAAAAGTTGCAAATTCTCTGACAAAAATCACAAATTCTCTAATTAAAAAAACCAAACTCTGTGATTAAAATGAAATGCCACTGTATATGGGTATCAATTAAACACAATGTTTTATTGATATATTTATAATTTTAAGCAATTTGGAAGCCTACTAGTGCCTCAATCACTATAATAAAATAAAATCTAAGTGTGTATAAATTCTTGTATTTGATTTTGGGTTCTTTATCGTGGAAAATCAGAGCTTCTCCTGCCCTCTTCCCTCCCCAGGATGCAGGTCCAGGCCCCTCACTCCCAAGCCACAACCCCCTGGCCCTGCTAGTTCCCCTCATTCCCTCCCAGCAGACAGTCAGTGACCTGGGGGGTGTCCCCCCATGGCCAATCCCACCGACCTGCAAGTGGCAGCAGCGCACCATTGGCACTTCCAGGCACACCACAGATGCTTCCAGATGAGTGCAGTCAGCCACTGGGAGGACCACTTTTCCTGGCACTCCCACTCCCTGGCTGCCAGGAGGTGCACATGCACCCTGTATGCATTGCCACTGGAGCTTTCTCACTCAACCCTGCCTGGCCCTCCTCTGCGCTGCCACGCCAGGTCCCACCTCCTGCACTGCAGAGGCCCCAGGGAGAGGGCAGCAGGGCAGGAGGCCTGAGCCTGCAGGGAGCAGTCCACACCTGCCCCTGCCCTGTGCACAAATCTGGAGGGCACAACTCCATCCTGCTCCCCGCCCTGTGGCTGTGCATTTGGGCCCCAGGCACCAAGACCTACACGCCACCTGGCTGGGCAGCAGCAGCAGCCCCAGCCCTGCCTAATTCTGTCCAACTCCTTTCCTCCTTCACTTCTTCCCTCCCTAAGGAGGCCTCAGTCCCCCCTTCCCTCCCTCCAGACTTACCTGTGGGAGGTACTCTCCAGGCTGCCTGGTGGCTGTGTGCATGTGTAAGTGCACACAAGACACCCACTGCCTGACCGCCCTTCTCCCTCTCCCCACAGCCCCTTGAAGGCTGGAACTCTTTGCAAAAGTGGAATATTCTCATGTTTCTCTGTTAAAATGAAAAAATACATATTTTTCTCAGTCAAAAAGGGAAATTGCATTTTTTTCCCCCATTTTTCTGTGGGAAATGGAAACCCCAGATCCTTTATCATCACCTCCTAATTTCTGTGGCATCATGGGTGTGCTGGGCACTTTACATTTAAGAAGAAGTTCTTGACTGATGGCAAGCAGGTAGTTAGTACCATACTACTCTCTGGTCCTCATATTTGGTTTTTTTCCCTGTAACTTTAACTATAGCCATGGAGATGCAATGAGCAATTTACAGTCCTCCAGCATCCCTGGATACCCTGCTCCCACACCCAGAGTAGAGATCATGCCCAGGTATCCTGACTCCTAGCCACACCCCTGCTCACCTGCCTTTTAGTGGCAAGTCAGAGCTGTGCAGGCAATAAATGGTTTTAACCATTTTAACCTAAACATGTGATGTTCTAACTTGACACTGCTTAATATTCCACAGATTTAGTATGGCCTAAGTGTAATGTGTAATTTCACCCTAATTAGTTGAAAGGTAAGTACCAAATAATGGAGGAAGGGACTTGTTGAGCCCATTGTCAAGAGAAACAAATTCTAATACTATGTCCTTTTTATTTAAATGCAAGTTAGCCAGTCTGAGTAAATGCTAATGATCTCCTAAATCTTTGATTTTGTGTCTTATACCTTGTAGCCCAGGATTTAATGGCTGGCAAAGGAGTGGGCATTAGCCAAGAACTAATCTCCCTAGAAATCAGCTCTCCATATGTTCCAGATCTGACCCTAATTGACCTCCCAGGGATTGCAAAAGTTCCAGGCTAGGAAGCTGATAAGTTATAGCAGTACAGTTTAACATGACTTGATCCCTAAGTATGAAGTTTTGCCAAAGACACATGACCAAAACATATTTACTCTCCCAAAAATAGTTAAGTTATTAAAAAAAACAGACAATAACATGATTATAATGGAAGAAGTGCCAGTAATAGGAAAGATAATCGTATGATGTATACAAAGCAAATTGAGGGGAAAAAGCCTTGCATGCATAGCTATAAGTATGCCTGGAAATCCCTTTGTTCGCCCCAAGAACTGTGAGGGAGTACAGAATTGGGGAAAAAAGGGCACATGAAAACTTGTATAATGTCTTTCCCAAGTATACAGTTGGTCCAATAAAAAATACCATCAAAACAAACATTACCACTTCCCCTAAGTTTCCATACATAATTACAATTGTGTGGCCACAAATCTCAACTATACCATGCACCTCATTCCTTGCCAAGTAATCAACTTTTATGATTTAATTTCATTCCATTACAGATCATAAAACATATTAAAACATATATTACTAAACAAGAAACAATAAATTCGGTGGTGGTATCCAGTAACATAGATATTGCAACTACAGAGGCCCTAAAAATGGCTAATGAGGTGGACCCTGATGGGGAGAGAACTCTAGGTAAGTAAAGATATGCCCATTTGCAAAGAAAATGGGGTGGGGCTGGGTTATGAAAAAAGTCATTATTAAAAGAATGGTTGGTAATAAACCCTGGGGAGACCAACTGTTTTCTTTTGTACTCCACACCTATGTTGCTAAAAGAGAAAAAATGTATATTAGAATCTACAGTGGATAAGTAGCAGAGGAGACAGCCCTGTGCTTTGGCTATGGACATATTTGAAATTCATACAAAATCTTCTCATTTATTTTTTGTTTCAGATAAAAATGTCAGATGCTCTAGGCACAAATCCTTAAGAGACTACCAAAAAAAAAACCCACAGCATTTTTAATCCTTTCTCTCTTGTGTGAAATGAAGTAGTATAACTAGATGAGAACCAGTGGTGCACTAGCCCCAGGTGCTGATTTAGAGGTGGCACCAGAATTGTGGCCCCTGGTGAGTGCACATGATAGCAGCAGCAAGGGGTATGTGAGAAGCCTGCACCATGGCAGCAGCGGGCAGGGTATGGGGAGTCAGCACTGTGGCAGCAACAGCTGGGGGCTTTGAGTTTCTGGAGCCAGTAAGGTCCTCAGGCACTTAGCACACTGCTGCCCTGCTCTCTGGCATTTCTAATTATATGTTTACTAAAATATAGTAAACATATAATTTCTGTGTTCCTGAAAATGTCTATTCTAAAACTTTCTGATTTGTGAATCGTATAAAATTAGGGTTGGGATCTCAGGAGGTCATCTAGTCCAACCCTTTGCTCAAAGCAGGACCATCCCCAAATAGATCATCCCAGCTAAGACTTTGTCTAGCCAGGCCTTAAAAACCTCCAAAGATGGAAAGTCTATCACCTCTCTGAGTAACCTGCTCCAGTGTTTTACTACCCTCCTAGTGAGAAAGTTTCTCCTTATATCTAACCTCAACTTCCCTTGCTGCAACTTGAGACCATTGCTCCTTGTTCTGTCATCTGCCCCCACTGAGAACAATCCATCTCCATCCTCTTTGGAACCACCCTTTGACATGCAATCCACTGCTGTTTGGATTAGGTTTCGGGTCACATCTGCATCCAGCCCCTCTGGCTTGCCCACATGCACAACCATCCCAAATGTGAATTCTCAGTGAGTACTCTTCCTCCACTGACCAGACACTGTACCTCTCCAGTGTGAATGGCTGTAGTCTTTGATGCCTAATCAGTAATTACCTGACTGGCTAAATATAATAATGCAATTACATCAAATATCAGGGTTCATACAAACATAAAAATAAGACTAAACACAGTTTAAAATTAGCTACAAACAGAGACCTAACACCGTATTAATAAAAATTAATTGAGGAAAACATCTACACGTGAGATTCCATGAAAACTTCAAAGTATTCCTACTTTTGGGATGGGTTCATGACAATCACCTTATCCTTAATTATGAAACCAAAGGTGGTGCTTCCTTCAAAAAAAAAAAAAAAAGTGCATCAGCTCTCTGCATATAACAATTCTCTTGTTGCTTTTCAGGAGTTCTGACCAAACCAGACTTGGTGGACAAAGGAACAGAAAGAACTGTCATTGACATAGTCCACAATTTAAGTGTTCCTCTAAGGAAGGGTTATATGATTGTAAAAAGTCATGGACAACAAGACACCAATGACAAGTTGACCCTGGCTTCTGCAATTACAAGGGAGAGAGAATTCTTTGAAGAGCATGAATATTTTGGGTTGGTTTTTAAAATCAATTCACACTGATCAACTTACAGAGTTTTCCCTATTAATTGTTGAGAGGGGAAAAAGTAAAGTAAATGTGACCAGCACAATTTTTTTCAGTAGTTAAGCCTAGGTTACATAGGGATTGGGTACAGACAAGAAGGTTATCTGTGTGCTTACTCTCCAGCTGAAACAGGTAGATCTTATTTAAACACTGGATGAAACTGGTTCAAACTGAAGAAAATCCATGTTACAGAAGGCTGGAAAGAGAAAATAAAGTACAAGGAGGTGCAAGAACTGGATTATCCCTCAGAAGTGGAGAAAGAAATAAAAAATGGTAACTATACTCTGAGATACAAGTGGCAGGCTGAACACTGAACTGATTCTTTTTAGAGAACACTCCACAATGGTTAGGTCTCTCCAGCCTGGAGAAGAAACGACTAAGGGGGCATATCTGACAAGTCTATAAAATCGTGAATATTGCAGACATACAAAAAAACTAGAACTCTTGGTTCCAAAATGATACCTTTTATTAGACCAACTGGGAAATCACAAGAAAATTGTCCTTCTTTGCATGCTTTCAGGTTCAAAGTCCCTTCATAAGGCTCTGGGAAAAGTACAGATGATACAAGATGGCATAAAGTCCCCATAGGTAGGAAATAAACTTCATTTTTGCACAGATGGAGCTGAAGATGGAAGGCTGTCCCTCTGGGTCCATGAGAGCTGTGCTGAGTAGCTCTTTGATGAGTAGATCAGGTAGAATTCCTTCCCTGGAGGTTTCAGATGGTGTTAACCAGGTCTTCAGTAGGTTCATCATAGTAATTTATAAATTCATATGAAATCCTTTGGGATAAAATAAGCTCTTATGTACACTGCAAGTATAAAAAGGTATTATTTTATTGTATTCTTTAATCTCTTTCAGCATTGTTCTGGAAGAAAAAAAGGCTACTATCCCCCTCTTGGCAGAAAGACTTACACAAGAACTGACAGATCACATTAATGTAAGCTATCAAATTTGGAAAGGTATTTGATATGAAATGAGAGAATGTTTTTTTAGCTCCTTTGCCAGGGTATTTATTTTGCTGGACAGACCTTTCTGAAACCTTAACTAGCTTCTAGAAAATTGAACATAATGGGAACTTTTTCTCCCAAAAATATGTATTTTGTAACTAGTGATTAGGGATAAAGCAATTTACATGCATTTGTTACATATGGTCAAACAAAAAGGAAAATTATTTTTTATTTAATCATTTAACAGTGGGCTATTAGTGACTGTCTGAATGTACCTCTATGCCAATACCTAGGTGGATAAAAAAAATGATTGATACTTAACGAAATGTTGGTTGAAGTTTAAAAAAAAAAGCAAAAGAAAACAGCCTCACTTTGTTAATATACAATGACAATGTATATTGTTAATTAGTCAATGAGCTGTTTTTGTTTCTTTCTTTTTTTTTCAATTCTTTCCTTTTTATTTTTCCTTACCTTCAGAAATCCCTGCCAAATTTAGAAAAGCAAATACAGCACAAACTCCAGGTTGCAAGCAGCAAGTTACAAAAGTGTGGCCTAGGCATACCAGAGACAGCTGAAGGGAAGACGCTCGTTCTAGTAGAGGTAAGTGTAAATGTGGATTTAGTAACACGTTTGAATAAAAGGCCAATTAGCCTTTGGAATCAAGAATATATTAGATGTTCAACTCTTTGTAGACTGTGTGGTCATGAAACCACCAAATAACTATACCCATATCCACATGTGTTTTTGTTAATTTTAGAAAATTAGACTATGTAACGTTATTGTTAATTCTCATCTTTAGCAACCCAGGATGCAAAATGAACTCGGTTAAAAAAAAGACACTTTTTTTCTGTCATGCAATTATTGGCTGTCATAATCGAAGGGGAGCATCCAAGCTATCAGTGTCCTGAAGCATGCCCTGGATTATAGAGTATCCTGCATTAAGAAAAAATACGGTGGGCATCAAAGCTAAATAGAAGGTTCACCCAATTAAGATTCAGCTCTACAAAGCTATATCCCACAACAATATTTTGCCCTGAATAGCAGTAATTTTTAGAAGTAACATTGTCTGCCATCTGTACTTGAACCAAACCAGGTAGTCCTGGAATTAATATACAACGCCACTCCTCAGACAATGAGACAGTCAGGATTGGGGTTACACACTAAAATAGGGCTGACCAACATGTAGCACTGGATAGCCTTTTTGGATGGTATGAAACAGATTAGGGAGGGAACAGGCAGCACAATGGCAGACAGAGAAGGAAGCAGAGCAGCAGATTGGGCAGAAGAAAGGGATCTGTGTAGCATATAGAGCATGTGGGGCCAATTTGTGGCATGACTACCAAAAAGGTGAGGCCCCACTGCACTAAGTTCTCCAAAATTGTACTTATGGGGCCTTTATTTAATACATCCACTGTCTTGTGAATCACTGACCCCACTTTTGTAACAACCCAGCATCTCATTACAGCAATTGCTTGCATGGTAAAATAACATTAAGAACTACCATTTGTTATCTATGTTACAGTTACATTTAAAAGCCCAAGCACAGATCAGAACCCCTTTACACTAGGTACTGTGCATATGAAGAGAGAGGTTTTTGTTCCCTGTGCAGCCTAGACAGGCCAGACAAAGAGTACAAGGAAAACTGGTACAGGGAGATGAGTGGTAGTGTTGAAGTGATGTAATTGTGATGGTCCAGGAAATATGCAAGAGGCAAGGATTTTTGTGGGTTATATCTTTTATTGGACCAACTGCATGGCTGGGATAATTGATCCAATAAAAGACCACCATAATTCCTCATTAAGACACAAAAATTAGTGCCTCTCAAAGATGAAGTAACTTGCCCAGTGCTACCCAACAGCCTGACAAATCTGAGAATATAACGAAGCCTAATGAGTCTTTGGTCTCATAAGCTTGTTCAGAGGCTAAAATACTGCCCCATCAGCCCTTCATGTATCACTGACAAAAAAGGTGCAGATCATCAGCTGTTCAGAGTTCATAGCTTGAGTACCAGGGCTGAAATACACATCGTATAACCTTTGGCTGCATCTCAGAATGTCATTTCCATATTTCCATGTACAAGCAACTTGCAGTATATGAATATGACAGTTTTGCCAGGAAATGGCATGCAAATTTTTCCCCTCTCGACTGTAAAGTTTTGCATGTGTACCATAGTCACTAATAACTCAAGGTCTGTATTAAGTCTTGTAGTTATTTTTAAATGGCAGTTTCCCATCTCTTTACAGAAAATCAAGCTCTTCAATCAGGACTTCGTGAATGCAGTGCAGGGAGAAGAGGTTTGCACTAACAAAAAGAGTCCTAAACTCTTCACAAAAATTTGAAAACTCTTTAATGAATGGGAAATAGATATTAATAACAATGCACTGAATAGTAAGTACTAAACTTTCGCATTGTGCCTTCACAAATTCCTAGCCAAGACAACAAGCTCAATGTGTACACAAGTCAGTTTATAGGAAATAACTTATCTTTGTCCAGGACTTTTTTCCAGTAATGAGAGAGAGGAGTTCACAGTGATAATTTCATATTTGGAACCAAGCTTGTTTAAATTTTAGGAATGGTCAAGTCCAGAGTGTGGTGTGAGCCAGGTGCTGTTTTTAAATGACCTCTAATCCCAATACAGTTCTAACTGACATAGTATCAACCCTGAAAGCTAATACTAATGAAAGTAAAACCCTGAAGTAATGGAAGTTTAATTCCAAGGATGGTTTTGTGGTGATTGTTTCTAAACTTGTCAGTGGGTTGACTGACAAAAATAATAGATGCAAGTAAAAAATCTGCCATAAAATTACATCGGTTATTAATCAGTCTAAAGATAAATGTAGTTCTTATTCCATGAAAAGCAGTGTTATTGTTGAACTTGATTTTAGGTTGTGCCTTCAGAAGCATCTCAGAGAATTAAGTGCCCAGCTTCCTTATGTCCATTTGGTATCTCATCCTGTTATATATAACCCAGACCATTCAGAGTCTTTTAATGCACTGACTCTACCTCTGCCTCCTAGATAATATACAACATTAGAAAGAATTTTCTCAACCACTCAGAGAGCATATATGTAGCCAGCAATCCTACAGGTCAAAACTGTGCATCTACTACCATTGAAACCCAAGTGGTGCTGTAGCTCTTCTTCATTCCAAAGAGTAAATATAAGGCCACTAAGTAACAGCATAAATCCTGAATTTACCACATTTTTGTAGTGTAAAAATAAAAATTCTGGAATCATCTGAGAAAACAGTGCTTCTGTTTTAATGCTGTAGTGAAAGCCCATATGAAAGAAGAAATTTTGAAATTTGAAAATCAGTATCGGGAAAAGAGCTCCCAGGATTTATCAATTACAGAAAATTTGAGAGCATTGTAAAAGATCAAATTAGGTTGCTAATAATTCCAGCTACTACAGTGCTGAAGAACACAACCGGTAAGTTTCATTCATTGAATTTTTTATAAACTTTGACTATAGTTGTGGAACTGATTACGACTTTTAGATTTACTTAGCACTAGTACTTAGGACAAGATTTTAAATGACATGAATCAAAATAATGATAAAAGCAATTCATTGAGTGCTGCTGTCTTTTTTAATACTAAAACATTATGTACCAGTGTAGCCATGGTTTTGGATTAAATATATAAATGTGTATGTTCTATGAAATATCAAGATTATTCAATGAAACAAAGAATATCCATTTCTTCAAATTAGGTAAGAGATGAAAGAATTTCTATGAAAATTATCCTTCATATTAATTTCCACATTACATCAGCACCTTGAAGCTGGTATATTTTTCATAGACTGAGCCCTGAAAGAGCCATTGTGACCTCCTGTGTACTGCAGATTACAACACTTCCCTGAATTAATTTCTGTTTCCACTAGAACCTATATATATTATAAAAACATGCAGTCATAATGGAGACCCCACAGCTGCCCTTCATTCAGAAGGAGAAGTGGGGGTACTTGGGAAGTGCGCCACTGTCCCAGGTACCCCAGTGTCTTTGCGCCACTGCCACATACCCCCTGGGGCCTTCCCAAGTACCCCCAGGGGTATGCGTACCCCCAGTTCACAACCCTTGTTCTAAAGGTTAAAAGCCCTCATTCTTTGAACTGTGCACCTTATTTTAAGACTGAATGCGTCTAGCTTCACCTTCCAGCCATTATATTAGGTTAGAACTTTCTCTGCTAGATTGAATACCAAAGATCAAATAGTGAATGTCAAATACCAGCTCCCCAGGGAGAAATTAAGTTTGCAAACAAATCACTCCTTAATTTCTTTCCTAAAATAAACAGATTGAGCTCCTTGGTCGTGTCCACATGTGCGTGGATGTTTGGTTCCCTGGGGACAGCTAGCAGCGGTGCGCCTTGTGCCATGGCTAGTTATCCCTGAGGAATGTCTGTGTCACGTGCCCTCTGGTGCATGGTAAGTTACTTCAGGTGGAGTAGGAGAGGTTGGGGTCAGCACTGGGCTGGCCCCAGCAGCCTTACCTGGGGTCCTGGAGGCCTCCTGGGGCTGCAGCAGCAGCAATCCTGCCTTGCAGAACCTGACCAGCAGCTGGAGTATGGCTCTGACTGGGCAGGGTCTGGTTTTGAGTGGTGCACACTGCCCCCGTGTGCACTGCTCCACTTTTTTAAAAACCTGCAGGAAAAGAAACCTCTGCTCCCTTGCAGCATGGAGAACAGCTGAATGTGCACTACATCATGCTACACACATATCTACAGCACCACACACCACACGGCTGTGCTCATCTGCACGTGGCCTGTGAATCTATTATTAAAGTCTTTTTTCCTAGCTTTTTAATCAGTCTTGTGACTCTTCTCTGAACCCTTTTCAACAACATCCTTCTGGGACTATGTATGCTACAGAGGTATAGCAGGGTAGCTCTGCTCCTGGGGCAGTCACAGCATATAGGGCAACACCAGCTGCCACACTGCCTATGAACAGTGGTGCAGTCAGCCACTGGTAGCTAGTTTTGTGCTCCCTCCCCCAACATAAATGTGGTTCCCAGAGATGCTGCCCTGGTTACCTGACCCTCAGTTACACTACTGATATGGCAGATCTGTAAAACCTTCCAGCAATGGTTGTACCAGGGTTAGATACAGAGGCAATTTGATATTCCCTAGTTTACATACCTAGGAACACAGGACTAGAATTGACTTCCTGGGCCTTCAGGTATGGTCTTCTGCATTTACAGAGCTATCAGTATATGTTTAGTGGAAGTGTTACAGATTTTCAAGGCTGAGATTTGAAACCAACAAATGGGTTGGACTTTTACAGGTGTTTAAAGGTTAAAAATGTGATCACATGCATTGTTAGAGCAGAAGGGATTGAAAATATTTGCAATTTGTAAGACCACAACACAATATTACCAAATGTTTGTACTAGACAGAAAATAAGTGCACTGATCAAGAAGCTTTCAAATTAAAACCTGCTTTAAACTGAATCTGAATACAATCTGTCAAGGTTTTGCATGGTTCTTTTTTATGCTAATGTCATTAGCTTACAATTTCCTTCTGATCACAGATTCACAGAAGTTTAGGGCTGGAAGGGATCTCATGAGATCATCGGGTTCAGCTCCCCTCATCTTTTCTTTTCTTTTTTTTTCCTTAGACCTTGTATGAGGTCATGGTGGATGGGTCGGTTTCGACCTGGAGGGGTGTGGGCAGTGGGGTCCCGCAGGGCTCGGTCCTTGGACCGATACTCTTTAATGTCTTCATCAGCAACTTGGATGAGGGAGTGAAATGTACTCTGTCCAAGTCTGCAGATGACACTAAGCTATGGG
Organism: Crocodylus porosus; assembly: GCF_001723895.1. Lineage (NCBI taxonomy): Eukaryota > Metazoa > Chordata > Crocodylia > Crocodylidae > Crocodylus > Crocodylus porosus. The sequence continues at coordinate 41,837,867 of NW_017728906.1, forward strand.
GCGAAGTGGACACGCC
>NW_017728906.1:41838602-41849459 GCF_001723895.1 Crocodylus porosus
GTAGGCCCAGCACTCTTTCCTGCTTATGCAGGGGGTCGGACTCGATTATCTATTGAGGTCCCTTCCGACCCTAGCATCTATGAATCTATGAGATACTTTTACCGAAATTGCTGTGAAACACTTTGATAATTTCCTTGCTCTTCACAGAGCAGCAAAGGTAAGGAACTACATAATGTGTCTCTGACCCAAGTCATAATTAATGGTTTATGTTTAAATCCAGGTTTATTTCTGGCCAATCTACCATGCAGCTGTTTTAATTGCTAATGAATTCTTCTCAATGTTATTATATTCAGAAGAATATTCTTATTATAGGATAGTGACTAGCGTATAATGGAGTTTTATACAGTGAACAAATAAAGATACTGAACAAAGTGCCATAGGTTATGGAATTAGAGTCTGATTCCAATCTTGAAGGAAGTGGACAATCATCACTTTCCCTTTATCAGCCCATTTCTGTGGTGACTGATTTCAGTGCTCACCTTTGTTGTTATTGAGGCAGTAGGGTTGTACTTCCTTTTATAGATTGCTGAGAGGTGACAGGTCTCAGATGCTAAAACATTCTTCCCTTTTTAATGACAGAGTGGAATTGAAGACCTAAAACAAAAACAAGAAGCAGCAGCTGAAAATATGATTCAAACCCAGTTCAAAATGGAAAGAATTGTCTACCGCCAGGACAGACTTTACAGTGGAGATTTAGAGGAAGCTAGGAAGCTTCCTCTATCTGCTCAGCGTTTCTATTCCCCTTACACTCTGGATTCCCCAAAACAGTATTCTATTAACAAAATGACTTATCACTTGACTGCATACTTCAAGGTAAGTCTTTCTCTTTTCTTTTCCAATAAATCTTGCTTTGTAAAAAAGATATACTCATGGAAAAAGCAGGGAATCTAAATAAAGGGAAGGAAGTCTTGTGGCAAATACTGAATTGGTAGCATGCACAGAAGACCTATGCCCATAAAGAACATTCAAAACGTTCCTTCTTATTGCTTTTTGGTGCTTGTTCTCACTGTGGTTCAAAACCTGCAGTGAAACATAGGGTAATCACTTGCAGCTAGGCCTCATGGTTGTCTAACTGCTAAGAGTAATACTATATTTGGAAATCGTATGCTATGGTCATTCTAGGGTAGAGATACTGGAGACAGATTTAAATGAACCAGCTTGGGGTATGTTAGCAAAATATATGTGACAGTACAAAGGTCAATAAAGGCTAATTTTACTCTTCTGCGTTTTATGCGGCCAGGGCTAGACTGCATAAGCTTATGTAGCTTAGACTGTCTGGCTTAGTAGGTAGGTTACCAGAAGAGGGACAGAGACAGAGGCAGAATCCAAAACAGAGGCCAAATCAGGAGGTAGGAATCAGGACCAAGTTACCAGATATAAGGGGTACCAAATCCAGAGGCAGAGTCCAAAGTACAGGCCAAGTCAGGGTTCAGGAGCCAGAGACCAAGTTACTTGATCCAAGAGGAAATCCAAGAAGCCAGAGTCCAGGGCGAGAGCTGAGCAGGGTCAGGAAATCAAAAAGCACTGGGTCAGAGAGGCTTACCAGAGCAGACCCCCAAAACTGTTGGCCAGCCTGCAATCTATGGCCCCAGGTAGAACCAAATGGGGGAGGCCTCTCCCCAGTGGCCAACCAAGAGCTCCAAGCAGTGGCCAGCCAGGACCACCAGCTGGAACAGGGCTGCCAGGAGACACCCCAGGCAAGTGCAGCCAACCAGGAAGTCAGCCCAAGCTGGGCTGTCTGCCAGGGCCCCTAGCAGCTTGTTCCAGAAGCTGTAAACTAAACAGCAGTAGTTTCTCTGTGTGTAGCATAGGCAGACCTGAATTTCAATCTGGTAGCAAGTTAAATGGAGGGAAACGTCTTATTTTAGTGAAATATACTGTTATATTCCCAGCCTCAGCTAAGGAAAACTCTAAATATGGTGTTTGTGAATTGCAGAATCCCATTTTGTATATTTTCTTGCACATCCTTCCCCCTTGATTTTAAACCTATGAATTCTCTTCTCTTCTCTTCGGGGACAGGTAATCGACTTACCATTCAAATTCCTTTAATTATTTGTTCCTATGTCCTCCAAGACTATGGTGAAACATTACAGAATGCTACGTTGCAACTTTTGCAAGATAAAAACCAGTTCAACATACTTCTTAAAGAGTGGAAAGACATGTCGAGTGACAGGATCAATTTGAGGGAAAGTATTAAACACCTGAGAGAAGCTCAACAATGTTTAGCAAAGTTCTCAATTTCAAGTAGCCATGCTTAAGCAACAGCACATCTTCTTTCATTTTTATGCCTGAATCATTGGAGTTGGTGTTCAGCTAGATGTAGGATTTTATTTTTGTATGGTGTGTGTATTTTTGCTGTAGAGACTCATTGAAGACTCCTGTTTGGTGAATTATCCTGAATATGTTAATAAATAGTTGAAGTGTATGTTTTGTTTTATATGGTGTGTCATTACTTCAGCCTCATTACTCTTTGGTCTGTCTTGGAAGCAGACAATACATTTCTGAAGACATATTAATAGGGGTTTTCATTAAGATATGCAATTTACTTTTATGGAATGAGACAAAACATTTAAAACCTTGTATTTAATTATGTTTAAGATTAGATTCATATCATTCAATCAGATGTGAACGTTCTGGGTCCAGGGGACCCACGGTTAAGGTTTGCTGGTGCAGCCATCAGCATTAGCTAATGACACAAAGGTGCCATGTTCAGGAGCCTACAGCAACATGTGGCCTGAGGACTGGATCCAACAGATCCAGGGAGCTGAAGGGCTTTATGCCTGTGCCCAAGCTGGGGCTAGGTAGTGAGGAGATTCACTGGCACTATGCAGCTTCACCCATATTGTAACTAGGAGGTGGGGAGGGGAGGGCAGAAGAGAGGCAGCAGCACTGCCAGCTGTCCACTCCAGCCCTGGCTCAGTTCTCCACCAGTTGGAAGCAGCATCCACACCACAGCTTGGGAGCATGGGGCTGAGAGAAGCAGCAGTGGCATGGGTGCAGCTCCTGGCTGTCTAGTGCCAATGCAGATATAGACAAAAGACCCCTGTTGCTGCTGCTGCACTATCAAAGCCACCTGTCCCAGGTCCAACCAGAGCCAGATTGTTGCAGCCCAAGGCTTATAAAGCGTGCTGGTTGCTGTCCTAGAGAATTTACAAGCTCCCCAGGAGCGGGAGTCACTTGGCTAAAGAGCTTTGGTGCAGGGGCTCAGGGCATGAAATCTTCAGCTCCTCTGGTGAAGATGAGAAATGCTAATTTCCTTATTCACAAATCAGAGTGAGGGAACATTTATTGTTAAAATAGCAATATTCAAATTTTGAGACCCTTGGGGAATCAAGAAGTTCTTCAAGTTAAGGGTTCTCTACCATAATCACCAAAATTAACTGAATTACCACATACAGGTGTCTCTTTCCTATTCATGTTTTCCTGTTTAAATAACTTTAGTCATTTGTTTTCTGTAAAACAGGATACAAATCATAGCCAAGTTACTGACACAATGACTGTTTTTGACTTTTCATGTTACCTTTCTCTTTGGATCAAAACCTAGTTCTCACTGATGATTAGGGACACATTAGTTTTTCACTTTCTGCTGACAATTCCCATCCTGGCCTAACTGCTCCTCTTCCTCCTCATGATACATAAAGCATGAGTCATTCTCAGTATTCAGTGATTTTCTAGCATTAGCATTTCCCATCCTCCTTTATAAAGCCATTTCATGGCCTCATCACCTTTGTTGGAGACCCTTCTGTATACAAATCTACCAGGTTCCCACCATACCTAGAGCAGGTGCTAAGCGTCATATTTACAGCATGGGAGGAGTAAGAAGATCTCAAGGAAGGTTTTTATTGGGTTGGGAGGTTCCCCTGGGGCAGTCAGTACAAGATTCTGCTGGACCGAATGTATTTGAGAGGGCCACACATATGTTCCTGTCAGTTAATGTGAGCGACACATGCTGAGCGTCAAGTGTACCTGCAGTTGCCTTGACATACTTGAACCACAGAAACTCCTGCCCTCCTGAGGAACTCCATGACACTTGTCCCTTCCAGTTCCTTCTTGCCTCCTTCAAGACTTATAGCTTTTCCTTCCAGTTGTCATTCTTTTTTTCTTTTCTTTTTTTCTCTTCTCCTCCTCCTTTACCTTTCCCTATCAAATTCTCGTCTCTTTCACTTGTTTTCAGTCCCTTACCCTTTCCTACTCTTCCTCTCTGTATTATTTTTCCCCAGAAGTCTTTTCATCCGCTACTTCTTGCTTCTCTACCCGTCCCTCCAATTGCTGTCTTTGTGGTATCTTTATTTTCCAGGACACTACATCTGAGTTTTGATTCTTTCAACCAAAGCAAACTCAATTGTATCAAAACTCAGTTATTGAGGATAAAAGAAAGAGGAACTTCTTGTATGAAGTCTGAATGATGAAAAATTGTATGTGGGTCATTTGAGGACACAAAGGGAAGGAGGGGTAAGATCATGAGCCAAAAACGAAAAGGGAATGTCTAGCAAGTCACTGGTAAAAGGAGTGTTCTTGACAAGAGCCAAAAAAAGATAGGACAAAACTTGCCAGTTATTTACTTATGCATTATACAGGGAGGTTTCTATTTATTTGCTGCTGAGCTTGCTCCCAGTTCCCTGAGAACCTGGTCCCAGATTTCATGTGTCAGGTGACTGTCTCCGAGCACCCACACCCTGGTCTCTAACACAGAGGTTCATCCTCATCTCCCAAGTATTATGCCGAGATAGCTACTAGAAGACCCTCGACTGAGCTCCTTGACAGATCAATATGCTTCAGCTCCAGCAAATAGCCTTATATTTCAGGAATAGAAAAGAAGTTAAGAGAAATATTCTTTGGACATATAGCCTGCAACTATTTGGGTAAACCTATCAGGTAACTGTGTGTTATATAACTCTGATATAACACTATTTAATCTTAATTAATTTTCTAAATTATTTTTAAAAAGCCAGGCAGGACTCATAGTAGAGATGATATCTTTTAGTAGACCAACAAGATTTTTGCAAAAAAAAAAAAAATCTTTAATTGCAAACTTTTGGGCACAAACACCCTCCATCAGGCATTGGAGAAAAGACTGTAAAAGTTCTCTTGGGTAGAAATGAAAGTTCATCTTTCATAGCATTTCACAGGGGAGTCAATAGATGGAAAATTCCTCTGGGCAGTCAGTTCATAGCTGGTATGAAGCCTCTCACCTCCTGTGAGGATCTGTGATGTTGCAAAAAAAGTAGTATTATATCAGAGTTATATAACATACAGTTACCTGATAGGTTTGCACATACAGTTGCAGGCTATACGTCCAAAGAATATTTCTCCTAACTTGTTTTCTGTTCCTGAAATTGTCCTTAGACCTGGCTATGTCCTTAGACCAACACAGCTACAACCTACACCCCTGTAACAGTATGACCCTGCACTTCTGCACCAGGGTCTGTTACAACTCCCACAGATTGACCCACAGAGTGAAAGAACTTCATGTCCATCTTCAGGTTCTCTCATGTATACATTGCAATCACTCCTTTTTAGCTAATGGTACAAGAAATCACAATCCCGGTTTCTAGAGATGCCATGTTTTTATGTCAGTATCATGAGTTTTGGTGGACTGATGCATTGTTTTCAAGTGGTTGTAGTTGGCACTACTTACTTGGAGAGTACCTAAAAGGGAAAAGCATCGAGGCTTTGGCAATCTTGCACTAAAGCAAGGTTGGGCAGCCTGTAACACATATGCCGCAAGTGGTGTAGGCTGCCTCCGTGTGTGACATGTGGCAGACTGGGGAAGGAACAAGCAGCACAGTGGCAAATGGGGCAGAAAGCAGAGCAGCAGATTGTCAGGAATAAAGAAGCAGAGTGGCCCTTGGAGTGGGTGCAGACTAATATGCAACATGCCTGCCAAAAAGGTTGGGGACCACTGTATGAAAGTATCTATAATTGCTGCATCTATCACTTTTATGTACAAGTTGCTTTAACCATGGATGGATACAAGATGTGAGATTAAGTATAACACGGATGTCGAAAACAATTGAATGTTTCAAGTCCCTGGAAAATTCCATAGAGGAGGAGAAGGTATGGCACTATAAGTTCCCTTCTTCATTTAGTTTCATTTCTCTTGATTACCTGTGGAGAATAATAAGGAACTTGATGGAGAGGGATGAGAAACTGAAACATGATCTACATAATTATCTCATAGTTTCAATTCTCCTCTTTTCTGTCTGCGCTGTGGGTGGAGTTAGGAGCTAAGAAAAGGGAATGCAATCTAGTGAACACTTTCACCTTGTCCAAGCTGCTATGCTGGTAAGAGTCTCTTTCATCTTACTTTTTAAGATAGTAATGTGTTTTAATAGCTGAATGTACCTCTACTAGCAGATACTACATAGAAATCCAAAACACTGAGCACAAGATTTCATCCTGGCTGGAATAAAAAACTATTAGCATTTTTATCAGCCAAGGACACAAAATACAGCCATTCTTTCTTCTTCTTAAGGCTGTTTCTGAGACAGTATTTTAACGTGTTAAAGTGTGGTGCATTTGTATAATATGAATTTGTGTGTTGAGGGTGCTAGAGGTTTTTTAGGAGTATTCAGCTTGATAGATAGGTAACACTAATTGTTTTCAGTACTGTGGGTACTATAGGAGGTCATTTATTTGTAGGGAAATTATATGAGGTTAGAAAGTATAACCTAGAACAGGGGAATTAGAGGCCAGACTTCTAAGGCAACCAGCCCAGTATAGCAAAAAGAATAGTGTCTCCTTTTGGACACACACATTTTCCATATCTCTGTTTGCTTGTATGACTGAAATAGGTTGTTTGCTACTTCTGTGAGCACTGCAGAGCCGGGACAACTACCTCTCCATGGTCACCAAAACAATGTAGTGGCATGCTATAATGGGGAAGTGTGCCAGTATGGTGAAGTAGCTGCTGGTCACATGTAGACACCCGTGCATGCTACATCGCTGTAGCAATGTAGCATCGTGTGTAGATGCACCCTATTTATAGCTAATGTTAAATTGTGTTTTGTCTTATCATTTTTCTGCTTGCATGAATTTCAGTATTTGATATAAATGTATTTTTGTATTTTTATTACATGGCTGGGATTGAGCAATATGGTGACGATTAAGATCAATGTTAGCCTTAGGCAGTACTGTTGCTACATCCAAGGAATAATCACTGAGAATTTGCACGGCTGTGCATATTGGCTGCATAGGTGAGCTGAGGTTCATCCACAAATATACACTGGAAACAGTCTAATCAAAGACTGGTATTTCTCACATTTGAAGAAAATAAGTGAGAGACCATACATCACTGTGATAATTGATAGCTAAGGATAGATAGATCAGAGGTGCACTGGTGCAGGTGCAGCTGCAGCCCTCTGATTCCTTATCCATGCAAAGTTTAAAAACAACTTTCTGACAGTGGGAGAAGCATTTCTAGCCATTAAATGGAAGTGGTATTATCTGACTAGCTCTGCACACTGATGAAGTACAAATAGCCATTCGTTTTCATTGATACAGCCTACTGATTTGATCTGATAAGGGACAAGACAGCTTGAGTATTTGGGAAATAAATGACAGGATAGTTTTGAATTTCACCATTGTTGTTACTGCTGAATGTTGGATCCACTCATGATAATATAAGGATAATAATAAGGGTATTATTTCAGAAGCAATAAGGAAGAGTTGTTTGACCAGGCCTTAATCACTATTCTGTGAAAAATTTATACACAAGACCCGTGGTTGCTATACACCTTCATCTAACAAAGGAAAAGAAGTAGCCAGGGAGCGTGCAATTGCTCACAGCCAGCAACAGAAGAACAGTCAACTACTGGACTCTTTGGAAACAGTCCGTCAAAAAAACTTTTCCAATAACATTCCAACCCCTGTCAAATACAGGTTTTGCAGCACAGTCCCCATCACAGCTCCGAGCAGCTCCCGCACTTACACTCTCAAGATCTCCCACAGCAGTAGCCTCACCTCTCTCAACAACTACACCACCTCCAGAGAGAAATAAGAGTATTCAGCAAGGGCTGGCCACAGTGCACCATATCGAATCCGAGAAAAAGGGAGATCAGAGAGAGAAATGCAGCAGGGGGAAATCTACCCTTCCGAAGAAATGATTACGGTAAGTCAAATATCTTGCACCTGTGTGGAACTGACAGATTCTCTGGGATGAATTCTCAGATACTGTAATTTAGAGCCAGATTTTGAATGGCTGGCTTTATTTTTGCGCATAGAATTTGCAGACACAAATCAAGTATGTTTCTCTCTTTTTGAGTGCAAACCTGGGCAAGGATCCTTCAAACAATTGTATGTGTAGCCCAGGTACACCCATGGGTGTGCCCTGTTGTCAACTGGATGGGATAGGTGGACAGACAATAGTGCTGTGAGAGGGAGGCTCTTATTTGGGTTCAGATCCCTCTATCCTCAGTAGAGCCAGGCCAAGCAAATGTTACTTAGCTATATACAGTTTATTGATTTGTAATATAAATATAAAATACACCTGAAAATAAATATTTACAAAGGATAGACAAAAAACAATACTCTAAAATAGTTGATGGTCTGGGAACTGACTGTCCTCTGGGGTATCACACCCAGCACCAACACCTGATAGGGAAACCCTATAACCAAGAAGCAAGGTGAGTCCCATAGTCACCCCAGTGGGAGGAGTGATAGATCCTGAAACAGGTAAGCATGGATAGGTTAAGGCATCACTTCAATAAACATATACAGGCAACCCAGCAGGTAAGCACAAGTCAGTCAGGTAACAATGCAGTAGGCACATACAGACAACAAAGCAAATAAACACAGGTAAGTCAAGGTACCATTTCAGTAAGCACACACAGGCAGCACCCAGGTAACTCAATATGAACATCTTAAAAAATACCCATAATTATATTAACATCAACATTATATCAATCACAAAATATGAGGTGCATTCAGTATCCCACAGGGTGTCCCATGGAGCCCCTCTCTTTTGAGTCCAGGCTTGGGCTCACCTCCCGGCAGAGGAGAAGGAAGGCTCCAGAATCTCCCCTCCCTCTGACAGCACCAGGCCTCCCTCCCACAACCCAGGACCCCGTATAACTAGCTCCCGCAGGGGCCTCTCCCGGGGCGCTGCCCCTGTGGGACCCACTCCCCAGCAACTCCCGCTCCCACTCTCCAGAGCAGTGAGGGTCATCCCCTGGATGTCGGTTCCCTGTGGCCTCTCCCCAGGAGTGCCTCCTGCTCCTCTTGTGGCCAGGCATCCCACTCTGGGTACTTGGGCCAAACTGTGCTGCCTCCTCCGGCTATCCAGCCTTGCACTGGGGGTTGTCCTCTCTCTGTGGCCCTGTGCACTGAGGGCTCTGTTGGCTACGCCAAGCAGCGCTGCCGCTGGCTCCAGCCATCTGGCTTCACGCCGGGGCTTCCCCAGGCCCCGCTCCCGGCACTGAGGGCTCTTTTAGATATGCTGAGCAATGCTGTTGGCTCCGGCTGCCCAGCCTCATGCTGGGATGCCAGGCCCAAACCGCCTTAAGCGGCTCCTAGGGCTGAGGCTCCATGCACCAGTCCGTGCACCACGAGGTAGTGCAAGTGGTCTTGAACCGCTTCCAGGGCTAAGGCTCCATGCACCAGGTTGTGCACCGCAGGAGCCTCCTGCTGCTTGAATCTCCAAGCAGCGTCTTCAGGGGTTCTGGGCGAATGCCCACTGGGCAGCTCTCCCCAACTCTTTAGGACCCCGCTCTTCTTGAGTCCCTTGATGCGTCTGCCCTGCATGCCACGCATGCTGTCCTTTTATTCTCTCCAGAGGCTCTGTCCCCAAAGTCTGCCGGACCTGTAAGGTGCAGTTCTCAATCAGGCCCAAGGCTCTTCTCCCTCTGCCCCACCCTGGGAAGGGGCAGAGCAGCCTCTCCTCCATTGCCTCCTGATTGGTGGGAAAGTCCCACCAATGGCTCAAAGCTCTTTCCAGCCAGCAAGCCAGGCTGCTACCAGCATGCCTGCCATATATGCATGCTTAATTTTACCTGTCTGAGTAAATTCCATTAACTGCTTTGTCGTTCTGTATGTGCACACATCTAAGCACGTGTGTAAATACTGTATTTACATGATTCCAAATTTAACATGGGAGAAACCACTCATCTTGAATTCAAGTACAAGGTTGCAGGGGAACAGGCAGCTGCTGTGGTCCCAGCCCCAGCGCCAAACCAGAATTGGGATTGATGCTACAGGTGCTATGCTCCAACAACACTGCCGCCCCACTCCAGCCTGGGGCACAGAGCATATGGTTGCTCCAGTTCTAGCCCAACCCAGTAGCAGTGCTGGCAGTGGCAGCTTCAGTCCAGGTTCAGGGTCCCAGCCAGAGTTGTCACCTCCACAGCATCTGGCCAGAGCAACCACATGCTGCATGCCCCAAGCTGGAGCACTGGTTACCCGAAGTAGTACTTAAGCATTTATAGCCAAATCTGATTTCACCTTTACACATCTGAATACCACGGAAGTGGCTTTTTTTTATACATATGCAAATTTTAGATTCTGCTTGCATCTGTGGCAGAATAGATCTTTCAGCTACACATTCATAACTGTGCTTTAAATGCCAAGATTTGTAGTTTCAGAAAAGACATGATTGCTTACTGTAGGACCCTAAAGAAGGAGATAGTGCCTGGCTACCTTTTAGCCCAATGGTCTAGTGCAGGAATACTCAACCCCTGGCCTGTGGGTCAGATCCAGCCCCTGGCACTGGGTCATCCGGTCTGTTGCACAAAGGCGGTTCGTTTCCTTGGAGGCGCGCAGAGATCACAGACACACAGACATCAGTCGGCACAGAAGGATGTATTTGTTTGCAAACAAGGTCAGAGTGGGGCATTGATGCCCAAATCAGCTTCTGACAAACTA
>NW_017728906.1:41849574-41916218 GCF_001723895.1 Crocodylus porosus
ACAACAGTTCGCCAAAAGTTCACCCCTCAAGGCCATGAATAGTTGAATTCCAGCTTCTGTAATCAGCATGAGAAAGACTGAGGCGGGACCGGGGGAGAAAGGAGCCTTGGGCAGTATTTCTTTCTTATCAGGTGCAAGATGCAAGCTGCACATTTCTAACACGGTCCACACAGCTCCCCAGAAAACTATAGGGAGCACCATAGGCCATAGCCCTGCATGCTAGATCTGGTGCACAGGGAGGCTTAGAGCCCAAGCCCAGCATGCAGGATTCAGGCTAGGGCAGTGTGGGGCCCCCAGAGGCTGAGGGGGCAGCACAGGGCCTAAGCCAGCCCACAGACCAACCCTGCACCATTTATTTGGCCTCCAGGGCCAAAAAACTGTGAGCACCACTGGCCTAGTGCTTATAGACCTTGCACAGGGACTAGGAGACAGATGTTCTAGGCCTCCTGCTTTTCTGGCATCAAGCAGTTAGTTGTTGGTCATGGTTTTTGTGGGATTACAGTTTCAGGAACTTATGCATAGGTACATACTTCTCAAGCAAACTTCTTTCACCTCAGAGCCCACATGACTGTACTGGGGCCTTCTAAGCATGCTCAGAAGGGAACCACAGGACAAGTGCAGCTTTGTAGGTGAAAATAGACTCTAAAATCTGCATAAATGCCAAAAGTGGCCCTTTAGCACATAAAGGTGAAACTGGATGTGTTTTACAATGTAGAACATATCACAAAGTGCTTGCATCTTATATGTAGGTGCGTCTATACAAAATGTTACTGTGCAGTTGGCTAATTAACTGTGCAGTAAACATCTCAGAGTCTACACAATAGGGCACCGCTATTATGGCCCACAAAATTAATGAGCTCCATGTCATGGTAGTACTTGCAAATATAAGTACTACCCTGCTGCAGAGCTTTTTGTGTGCTGCAGAGCACATGTAGACACTGCTCCATCTGGCTGGGGCACAGGGTGCTTCAGGGTGAGGCTAGCCAGCAGACAGCCCCCCACACTGAAGCACCCTTTTGCCTAAGTTAGCCGCTCTACAGCATACAGAGCCCAGTCAGAGCAGCCTTGAGCAAGTAGATTGAGACACCATGTCCCCTGCCAGCCTGATCTGCTACACATGAATAAACTCCAGAGCAATGTGCTATGGAGATTTTTGCTCCCGTGTACATGTTCAAATAGTGCTCCCAGGAGCAAAATACTCCAGAGCAATAAGCTATGGAGTTTATTTGTGCACATTAATCACACTTGTACACATGCCCACAAAGCTGTAAGCACAAAGCTGCTGACAGATGTGATTTAACCTTTAACTTCACTTATGTTCTTATGCACTAATTAACTAAAACAGCAGAAAGCAGAGAACACCTTGTATAACCAATATGAGATGAGGATCCGTCCCTGTATTGATTTCATTGATGCTCTGAGAGCCCTTGGAATAGAAAAGAACCTTGCTTTGCCAGCCATTGCTGTGATTGGAGACCAAAGCTCTGGAAAAAGCTCAGTCCTAGAAGCACTGTCTGGTGTCGCTCTTCCTAGAGGCAGTGGTAAGAATTTACCTCATGACTTTCTATCTCTCAAGTCTCTGATAATTGCTGGACAGGTCTGTTTCTCTTTGGAAATGGCATACTTGTGAAGCTAATTTAGACCTTTACCATCCCATCATATGGAAAACATTACAACTAGAGCTGTGCAGAAAACAGAATTTCTGATTCACAGGAAATTCATCAGTTTTGGTATGTGAGCCCATTCTAAATTCACCAAATCTTAGACTTCATCATGAAACATTTTTTAAAGAAGAAAAGTTGGGGAAGGAAGTTAAACAAAACACTTAGTTTCAAACAAATTGATGCATTTTGTTCTGTTTAAACAAAAGTGAACATAAACATTAACCAAAAGTGAAAATGAACACTGAAATTAAAAGGTGTAAATTGTTTCAGTTTGTATACACCTTTTGGCAAAATAAGCATGTTCTTTTTGCATTTTTTCCCATTAAAAGGTGTAAATTGTTTCAGTTGTATACAACATTTAGCAAAATAAACATGTTCTTTTTGCATTTTTTCCCATCAGAAATTTCTGATGAAAACCATTCTGTCAGAAAATTTATGATCAGCTGTACTTAAGACCATGAATCCAACCTGTCATTCAAAGTACACTTTTTCAGATAGGCAGGAAACAGGTTCTGATAAGTAAAAGAGAGTATTGGCAGTTCCAAAGGATGCTCATCATAATTCTTTGTATATAAGAGTAGGATTTGCAAACTCCAAAGTAGCTGAAAAATACATAACTTCTCAGACATCACTTGGTCTTAATCATGTTTGCCATAACATAGATTTTCTGCTAGCATTATACTTGACCACACAGCCCAAGAATAATTTTAGGGAAATGTTCTTAATTCAAATAATACAAACATTTAGATGACTGCAAGATGTAAAGGGGACTTTGATGTTCAGTAGTGTTTCCATACCCTTACTACGTATATGATTCTATTCTGATCCAGTTTTTAAACACCTGTTTCAAATGTGTATGGCATCTGTAGTACATGGGCTTTAAACATATCTTTTCTTTTCAGAAATATTGCTAGTTCCAAAGGTATTGTCCATATTACAAAATTTGAAATATCTTTCAAATAAATATCACCTTCAAAATAGGAGAAATGATTTCGGTATTACCACTTCAAAGTGCAGCATATAAATAGGATGACTTCTCTTTTCATTGATCAATCAATATGCAACATATTTTTCCAGCTTTCACATATGGCACTGAAAAAGCTCTGTGGACAGCCATGAAGCTTTAAAGAGGGCAGCTATGAAGCTTATGCATACTACGGGAAGAATTATATTCTGTGGTGTTCTCTGTATGTATTAAAAGCAGCAAGTATGATCTCTAACATGATTAATTCTACCTCTGAACTTCTATAGGTATTGTTACCAGGTGTCCTTTAGAACTTAAACTTAGAAAAGCACCTGAACAGGTGTGGAAAGGGAGTATTAAATACCAAGGTATGGAGGAGAAACTCGAGAATCCTATGCAGGTGGAGAAAGCAATAAGAAAAGGTATGTTCAATTTATTCCATTCTGATTCCATTGTATGTCTTTATTTTGTTTCTATGTTGTCCCCCACTAAATAGCCTCAGAACAGCTGACAATAAAAAAAGCCATAAAAACAAATAAAATAGTACAGGCAACCCCTGCTTAATGCTATTTTGCTATAACACTCATTTTAAATTGATACCTGATTTCACTTAGCACTCAGCAAGTTTTGTTATAATGCTCACAGCGCCCTGACCCAACAGCTGAACATTATGTAAAATGCCATGAGTTACAACAGGGGCCTGCATGTCTGTCAGTGCCTGCTAAATGTTCATGGGATGGAATGAACAAAAGTTAGGCATCACTGCTCTGCACAATATGCTCAACCTACAGAAGATACAAAGTATGCGATTACTCTCCCATCCTCATACAGATCTAACTCAATATCTCTCACTTGAGATTGGTCATAACTATACTCAGTCTGTATTTATATGTATATTCTTTGACTATTTCAAGAAACAATGAAAAAACGATGAAGTCAGAAAAACCAATAACATATCCAAAAGTTTTTTCCAATTTATAAAATAGGTGTAAAAAATACTTATCTGCCTCCCAATGCTGTCAGCAAGTAACTAATGCTTGCAAAAACATTTTGAAGATGAGCAAAGATTTGTGTGAATGCTTAAAGCCAAATCCTACTTGAAGCCAACCCTATGAGATTTGCCATGAAGAGATCTCCAGGCAGGATTTGCTGCCAAATGCCTTCTTAAAAGAAAACCTGGAACAATATGCGTTTGTTATGTTCAACTCTGAAATTCCTTAAGATGAGTTTCTAAATTCTGTTTTTGTTGCTTTGTTCTTTTCCCCCTTGTAGCCCAGAATACAATAGCTGGTGAAGGAGTCGGTATTAGCCAAGAATTAATTTCCCTGGAGATCAGTTCCCCAACTGTTCCAGATCTGACCCTTATTGACTTGCCAGGGATTGTCAGAGTGGCTGTGGGGAATCAGCCTACTGACATTGGAGAACAGGTAAAGCACATACATGTTCTTTTCTGGGAATCAGTTTGAGCTGTAGCGGTCCCATGCATGAGTTGCCTTAAACAGGAGGCTTTGCTGGAGGATGCAGATAGTACTATGTGGCATAGTTAATTATTTACAGACTAATAAAGAGCTAGTGAACATACAGAATGGTTCCTGGAGACAGAAAATGCTGGAAAGATTGCACTGTAGTACTGAGATACCCAAATCACTTCCGGTACAGGCAGAATGGAGGTCAGTACAGGTTAATTTCTCCTATTTCTCTAATTTAAAGCTAGCTTGGGCTTTTTACACTACACTGCAGCATGGAATACATGTTGGTCAAACCTGTCAGTGAAATTCAGCCAAAGGACAGCTCATACCTTAAGAAACCTCTCTCTTGTTTATTTATTATACTCTCTGATACTCATCTGAGGAGCAAGAAAATGACAGATTTGTTTCATTACTGACTGAGGCATCTTCCAGTGCTTCCTCAAATAGTGGTTCAGATTCTAACTTCAGAGTCCTCATGTATTTATATAGTAATACAAATGAGAGCAGAATTTGACCCATTTTCAGTTTTTTTCTGAACCCTATAAAATATTTTGTGAAGTGAAAAAAGATAATGCTTAACAAAGAGACTGACAATTTTCCTTAGTTAATTTTAGGAGAAAAGGTAACAGGAACTAATTTGTGTAAACCAAAACGAGTTATACCACAAGATCAACACTAGTTGTTATGTAGCCCTACTGTTAATAATAGCTGAGGGCGGGATGGTGATGTACATTATACACATCCATAACGTGGCAAAAAGTAGGCAAAGATTAATATTTTTTTTAATGAGAAGGTTCAGGAGTAGATACTGTAACATTAAAGAAAACGCAAGTGCAATTTCTTTATCAATCAAGAATTCAGGGCAGCAGTCATATTATTCTATGATAAAATTGCCATAGTAATTTTAAGACTACTTACTGTATCCACATTAAATTTGTTAGTGTGATATCACCTACACATTTCCATTGTCCTTGAGTGCCTTTTTTTTTTTTTTTTTTTTGGAGAATGAAAAGGTAGGTAGAGCATTTTACTTTCAGGCTGTGCAAGAAAATGGGGTTGAAGGGAAATATGAAAGACAAGGAAAAGAGTTACCAAAGCTCAAAGTAAGCAATTAACTTAATTAACTACATACAAGTAGATCTGTGTGAACCTTTGTCAACATGCAACACATTGACTTAACGTGAAATGAAGTCACCCAAATATCACATAAAATTTTTTTTATAACTTTCTCATGAAAATGCAAAGCAAAGACATAGTGCTTTCATCTGATGGACGTGCTTTCTAGATTTACACTTTTAGTCTGACAAATTAGCATCAGATAAATCTTAAATCTAACTTGTATATTGTTTCTGGTTATGCATTTTGATAATGGAAATGGTTGTCTTATACAACTGTCACTTCTGAGAGCAAAATATAAGTAATATTTTCAACATTAAATAGATCGTTTACCCAGGCTGACATTTCACAAAGCTGATGAGACAGCAATCTGTCCTCATATATCCATAGTGTGTATAATATTCCATCTTGTCAGCGGAAGAAGTGACTGGTTATCCCCTGGAAATCATCATATGCTATATGATAACATTAACCATTATTTCATTTCTTTCTTATTATACTTTATTGCAGATCAAAACCCTAATTAAAACACACATTGTTAAACAAGAAACCATCAATCTGGTGGTGATATCTAGTAATGTGGATCTCGCAACAACAGAGGCACTGAAAATGGCTCAAGAGGTAGATCCTAAGGGGGAAAGAACTCTAGGTATGTTATAATTTCAAAAATGCAACTTAGGGAAGAAGTACGTTACATTTCATGGAGTCCTCTCGTCCTTTCCATCATGTCTCAATCTCAATCCACTATACTAGAAAAAGAACAACCTATAGAAAATAGTATCAATTTTGCAAACAGGTAAAAGGTACGTCATAGGGATGGAATGTGAGATTTGTATTACTTTTTACATTAAGTTTAATAATGCAAATCCATATCACTTAGAAACATTTTAGAAAAGGGAAAAATGTTATCACAGGAAGACAGAAAAAGTCATTTCAGAATGACTTTAGAATATACTGTACTGTTCTAACTTGTACTTAGCTTGGATTCTTGTATTGAGTACTTGTAGAGTTTCACAGACATGATGGAGGGGGTTTTTTTAACCCAAAAGCTTGTCTCCAACTCATCCAGCTATTCAAGATGAGGCAATAATAGCTATTACCTCACCTAACCAACCTTGCCTCTTTCACATCCCCAAACCATCATGGCTTCAACAATACTGCAACTAAATACCTTGATAGATTTTCTCCATCTGTAATGTCTATGCTTCTCTAATGTTCTCATCATATTCATTCACAGGGATCCTGACAAAACCTGATTTGTTGGACAAAGGAACAGAGCACGCTGTGGTTGATATAGTACAAAACCGTGTCATCCTGCTGAGAAAGGGTTACATGATGGTTAAATGTCGTGGTCAGCAAGACATACAGAACAACGTGACCCTGGCTTCTGCAGTTCAGGAAGAGAGAAAGTTCTTCAAGAATCACAAATATTTTGGGTACTTTAACAACAAATGGCCTGATCTTTAAGTTGGTGGCAAGATTCAGACTGATTCGAGTGAGACTTCATTGGGGCCCATAATGAGCATTATACTTATTTTCCATTGTTATGTAGGATTGTTTTCCAGTGTGAGAGAGTCTGCACATCACATATTTTTTCTTAAACTGATCTACTTTTGAAGTTAAAGGTTAAGCTCCAATCTAGAAAAGAACATTTTGACTTTCAAGGACTTAAGTAGAACCAATAAAGTCAGGTCAAGCATGTATTTAAATTGTTTTGCTGAATTCAAAACAGTTCCTATCCCCTGGAAAGTATAACAAGACTTGCAGAAAAAGTATGGTCAGCTATTTCAGAAGAATACCATCCTCTGCAATAATTAATACATCAAAAGAAAGTGGAGGTCTCTTTATTTAAGTACACGTATGTAAATGTTTTTGGAAGGACGCTCCTGGAATATTGTTAGCATTCCTCAGCTTGATCAAAAGAAACAATCAACCCTTTTTATGTTTCAGAACTGTGTGAAAAAGACAATGCTCACTTTTTCTGCAAAAACAAATTTTGTCTATTCTTCACTCTTTTTCAGGGTTCTTCTGAAGGAAAAAAGGGCTACTATCCCCCTTTTGGCTGAGAAACTTACAAAAGAACTGGTGATTCACATCAGTGTAAGCTAAAACAGAAGCTTTAGGCTTTTACATTGCCGACTATTAAAAACCTAAGAGTTGATGTCATAACTTGGAGGACAAGGCTTGTTGAAAATACTTCTGTAACTAGCTTTTAACTAACCTGACTTGACAGCAGTTAGGAAGTTTATCGAGCCTTTTACTGGGGATCAGGAGACCTGTAGTCTGCTCTCAGCTTTGCCATTAACTCAGGGTTGTCCAAGTGGCAGCCGAGAGGACACATGCAGCCCACAAAGGGTTAATGTTCAGCCCCCAGGTTTCTACCCAGCTGCTGCCCCCACTTATCTCTCTAAATGATGCTGCAGCTGGGGTCTCTAGGCTCATGCACCCCTCCCCCCCACCAACTTTCACTTCCTGTTCCTGCCCCAGGGTCAGAGTGGCCCAGTCCAGTGGTGCAGCAGCAGTATGCATGGCAGCAGCCCACACGAATGGTGCATAGGGCACGTGGCCCAGGGGCCACAGCTTGCATTAGTGCAGCTCCCAGGGTCTGGGGCCTGTGCAGTGTGCAGTCTGAAGACACCTTGATTTTAGGCAGCCCTGCCTTCAGTTTATGTGCTGACAATGGACATATCACTCAATCTTTTTCTGATTCAACTTTATCTCTTTTAAAGTAGGGATTATGATTGTGGAGTGGTCATAGAGTCCCAGTCCTCCACACTCACTACAGAGGACTAAAGGGAAATACTAGTGAGACAATAAACCAGGCTGGACAGCCCCTCTGGGGCACAGAAGAGTGGGGGAAGGAAGGGCAGATTATGACCCAGCCTACAGCTAGTCTAGGGCTGTGCAAAATAGCAGTGTTCCACTTTGACTTCCATTTCAACAGAACAGTGTTTTGTTTTGAGTTTTATTTCATTTTGAAAGCACTGTTCCGTTTTGCCCATACGGGAAGCACCAAACAGCCTATAACTTTGTCATTTCTTACCTGCTTCTGATTAAACTTGCAGGGATGTTAGCCCCTTCTGAGGGCATGAAGCCTGCCAAGTTTCAAGGAGATAGGTGTAGGGGTTTCTAGGAAACTGTACCTCAAGCTGCTGCTAAGCAGGAGCTGGGGAGGAGGAGCAGCATCCTGTGATCCGGCAGGCAGATCAAGGGCCCGCACCCCCAGGAAGAGTCCAGTGAGCCCCTGCAGCCCTCCTGGGGTGCAGCCAGGCTCCCAATCTGCCTGCCAGATGACAGGAAGCTGCTTCTGCCACCTGAGACCCAGAGCTGAGGAACTGAGCCTGGCTGGGGAAAGTGCCTCCTGCCGCAGGGCTCAGTTCCCAGCAGTTCACAGTGCTGGGGAACTCAGCCCGGCTGGGGGAAGTGCTTCCTGCCACCAGGCTCTGTTCCCAGTACTGGAAAACTCAGCCTGGCTGGGAGAGGCACCAAGCAGGAGTGTAAGCACAGCACTGACTGATACTTCCATGTTTGGTAAGAGAAGTGATAAGACCTAGAGAAGACTGTTGGACGTGCAAGAGCAGGAAGGGATATGTATATGTCTGTGGCCACTCAGAAATGTTCTAGTTTTCTGTCAAAGAATGGAGTTGTTCTGTCCATTCAAGAATAATTTTTCTTTTCCTCACTAGAAATCTTTGCCTGCATTAGAAAAGCGAATAAGTGAAGAACTTCAAAAAGCAACTGAAAAGTTACAGAAAAATTATGGGAGCATACCTGAGGAAGAAAGCGAAAAGATGCTGTTACTCATAAAAGTAAGTATAGGAATCACTGCTGGAGTTAATATATGAGGGCATTTGGCTCATGGTGTCCAGTTTGGACAAAGCTCTTCTACCTAGTTCTGTCTCTTTACTGTGGATCTTCCTATCCTTGAGTGGATAATGAACTGCTGAAAAATCCAACATTTCACCTTATATACACTAAGGGAGGATGGGGGAATCTGAAATGAATACCTTCTAAGATTTTAATGAACATATTCATAAGCATGTCTGAGTGTCTACAAATAGAACTGTATCCATGGGCGTATCTACACATGCATTAATGCACCACTGCTACCTCTAATATGAAGTACTACATAAATACACAGTAGCCAATGCTAATGTGCAGTAGCAACGGCACAGTCTTTCTGTGATGCTTATTGTACAGTAGACTAATTCTACTATGCATCAGAGCATTAGCACGATTTTTGCCATCACACACTAATGCACAGTAGAATTAGTCTACTGGGCATTAATCATCTTGTGTAGATGTGCCCTGTCAAAGTTAACAATAAAATTAATGAAAGCAAGATAAAGTACAGCAGGTTGTCACTTCTTAATGCATTAGCCAAGCCAACCCCCTCTGAAGTCATCTGCCCCCTACTGGTATGGCTGGAAGATTGCTATTATGTCATTAGTGACCTCTATGAAATGAATTAGTGGTCTTAGCTATTTTCAGTAGACAAATGTCTATATTAAAGAAAATGCAAACCTTACATATCATATCTTTGTTAGCACTCTTGTAAAAAGAAACTAACAATTAAATGAGCTTTGACAGTGGGCTCTGCACTCCCTTGCTTATCTAAAGCAAGACTGAGGCATTTGGGCAAAGTGAAGAGGAAAAGCTGTCGGATGGCAGAAACATTTTCAAAAAATTCCAAATTCCCCCCAATGTATAATTTCTAGTCCTGAAGCTATTTTTTTAACTCACTGTTTTAACCAGAAAAATAAATATTATGGGGAATTAGATTTTCACAGAAATGCCATATGAAGAGGACCACTTTTAGCCAATAGGCAGAAGGCAGGGCAGTGTGGCACCTTAAAGACTGATTCTTCAAGCCAATGGTCAATATAAATAGTGTGTTTTCATCCTTCTCTCCTGTTGGGTATGCTTCATTTTGTATAAAGAACTTGAGTATTCATTGAGTCAGAGGCAAGAATTTAGGTAAGTATGTACAGTATATGCAATAGTGTTTCTAGTGAGGGAAGCTGCAGTGGATTTGCAGAAACGAGGTATCCAAAGCAGAAAAGAAATATAACTGAAATTTCCAGAGAAAAAACACTTTAACTGCAAATGACTGAAGTCCTACTGAACATGCATATAAATTAGTTCTGCTGAAATGTTAAAACTGTCCAAGATTCTTTTTTAATTTCATAATTTATTTTAATCTCGTTATAGAAAATAAAATGTTTTAATACAGACATCACAAATCTAATTCATGGAGAAGAAGACTTATATGAAAATGAAGTCCGAATGTTTTCAAAAATCCGCAAAGTGTTTCAAGAATGGGGGAGAATACTGGATGCCAAGTCAGACAGAGGTAAGTACAGAGGAACGGCAGCTGAAGCTGCTCAGAAATGTTCAGTTGCATTGATCTGGACTGAAATTGTATGAAATTTAATAGACTATGTTAAGCTGTTAAACAAATGATGCTTAGATGCCTGGAGAAAGATCCCAGAGAGTAGAGATGGTGCACTGTGTTGAAAGTAACAGATTTCCCCCTAGCTCCACTGAAGTCAATGGAGCAAAGAATATGTATAGGATTGCAGAACCTGCACCAAGATGCTTCCTCTTTTTTCCTTAGCCTATGGTTCAAAGTTTGGGGTAGCCATTTGTGGGTTCCAAAACAACTGCAGGCATCAAAAGAATAAACCCTTTTTACAAATAAACTGAGCTGCTAATTGCTTACTGAATTGGAACCTGAAACTATGAAAATGACTTGTACAAATACACCATTAGTAGGGACTCAAAACATTTCTCTCTATTTCAGAATACCTACTTTGCTTTCTGTTGGTAAATATGTAGTGCTTCTTTCTATCTAGCAGCTCCTCTTCACATAACA
Organism: Crocodylus porosus; assembly: GCF_001723895.1. Classification (NCBI taxonomy): domain Eukaryota; kingdom Metazoa; phylum Chordata; order Crocodylia; family Crocodylidae; genus Crocodylus; species Crocodylus porosus. The sequence continues at coordinate 41,860,663 of NW_017728906.1, forward strand.
CTTTTTGTTTCTTGATGCATTTCTCCATTCATACGACTAAAATTAATTATAAATTAGTAGTTGTGAAATAGAGGTGCATGCCACTAAGAGATAAATTCATTTAGCTATAGGCATATTAATTGACTAATCTGTCCATCATGAACCCATAACCCATTAATCTGAAAGTATTACAGGAGTGAAAAAAAAGGTAAGAAAGTATGGAACAGAAGGAAATAGCAGACAGGGAGAGGGGCCATCTAAAAATGGCAGGAGCACACAGCAAGTGAAAAACTGTAGTTTCTTGGTAATGTTATTTAGTCCCCTTCCCAATTAGTGAAAGTTACATGTATATGTATATGGGAACTGCACTTGTATTCCAAGTAAAATGGAGATATTTATGCCTGCTATTTCCTTGATATTGTGATTTGAGGTCCATATATAAAAAATATTGTGTATGAGGCAGGTATTTGTGCTTACAAAACTTAAGTGACTGCAAAATTCATTTAATGATCCTAATGTCAGTAGATCATGAAAGAGCTAGAGAAAATAATAAAAATAACAGATAAAGTGAGCTTCATATGGTAAAATATGTTAGAAGATGTTCATGTGTTGGCTGACCAATTTAACAAAACCCTGCATACCTCGCTCCTAAATCTCAAACTGCCATCCGAATGACATTAAACTAGGCTTTTACATCTGCATTGTATGTGTATAAACTCATACATTTCTGGTATGTCTTAGAGGTTGTGAAGAAGGGTCCCATAAGAACTGATGATTTGTTATCTCCCTCCTCCAGTTGCTCATGATTATACTATAATTCCATAATCCACCCATACTCCATCAATTCCCTAAGAAGAATTTTTATTCAAATCAGGGGTGCTCCATCCAGATTTGGTGGTAGGGGAGTCATGGCACCATTCCCCTGCTGCCATAATTCCAGACTCAAAGGGAAACCTGTGCACTGGAGAACATAGTTTCATAGCCACATTGTTAGGGGCTGGAAGGGACCTTACAGATTATTGGGTCCCACCCCACTGCACTTGGGCAGGAAAGACTGCTGGGATCAGAAGACCCCAGCAAGATGGGCATTAAGACGCTGTTTGAAGATCACTAGGGTGGATGACTGTATCACCTCTGAGTGGAGCCTGTTCCAAACCCTCGGTACACAACTTGTAAAGATTTTCCTTATGTCTAGCCTGAAGCAATCTTCAATCAATTTGTACCCATTATTTCTTGTCCTCCCCTGGGGGGGGCCTTGGTGAATAGATGCTACCCCAGGCCTTGATGTACACCCCTGATTATACTTGTAAGCTGCCACCAAGTCCCCTCTGAGGCTTCTCTTCTCCAGGCTGAACAGTCCCAAGTCCTTCAGCCTCTCCTTGTATGACCTGGTCTCAAGGCTTCTGATCATGCGTGTGGCCCCTCCTTTGGACTCTCTCAAGTTTCTCCACATTCTTCCTGAAACACAGCGCCCAGAACTGGATGCAGTGTATCAGCTGCAGTTTCACCAAGGCCGAGTACAGTGAGAGGATGACATCCTTAGCCCTGCTTGAAATGCCTCGGTAGATGCATGCCAGTGTTTGATTAGCTCTGCAAGCTACAGCATCACTTGGTGGCTCATGTTCATTTTGTTGTCTATCACGACACCCAGGTCTCGTTCAGTTGTGGTGCTGGCAAACGTAGCACTGCTGAGCTTGTAAGTGTGTTGTGGATTATTTCTCCCTAGATGGAGCACTTTACATTTCTCTGCATTAAACAACATCAGGTTCAGGTCTGTCCACCTCAGGAACTTATCCAGGTTGGCCTGTAATGCCAGCCTGTCTTCAAGTGTGACCGTATTCTCCCATAGTTTGCCAGTTCACGTTCAATACCTGAATCCAAATCGTTGATGACCATGTTGAAAAGCACTGGTCCGAGTACTGAACGCTGAGGGACACCACTGGTCACCTTCTGCCATGACGACTCAGTTCTGTCCATCAATACTCTTTGGGTCCTACCATGGAGCCAGTTACCTAGCCACTGGACCATAAAGTAGTCAAGGCTGCATTTTCTCAATTTTACCATGATGACATCGTTGGAGACTAGGTCAAAGTCCTTTTTGAAGTCCACGTATATGGCATCAACCTCACTTCCCTTATTCAGATGGTGAGTTAGCTGATCATAGAAGGAAATGAGGTCTGGCATGATCTGCCTGTAATGAAGCCACATTGGCTATCCTTCAGAATACAGTAACTGTTCTGTTAACTGGCATCTTACAAGCCGGCATGCTCAATTAACCAGCATGCTGGCTTGTAAGATAAAGTGAAACCAGAAGTGCCCACCATGGCACTTCCAGTTTCTCTAAGCCCCCACGGCCCGGGACAAAGCAGCCTGTGCTGCCGAGCCCCCATGGCCCAGGGGCATGACAGGCTGTGCAGGGCCCGCCTCCCTGTCCCACAGGGCCCGCAGGAGGAGTGGCGATGCCGCAGGAGGGGCAGCGGGACACCCCAGATGCAGTGGGAGAAGCAGCAGCCTGGGCCACTCAATTAACCAGCATATTTTGTTATCTGGCATACCCCATTCCAGGGGATGCCAGATAACAGAGCTTTTACTGTACTGACTTCTGTTAGCCTGTCTGTAATGGATTCTTTGATCATTTTTTCCAGGATTTTGCCAGGGATTGGGGTCAAACTGATTGGCCTGTAATTTCCTGGGTCCTCCTTTCTCCCTTTCTTAAAGATAGGCACCACACTGGCCTTCTTCCAGGCTTCTGGGACCTCTCCCAAGTGCCACAAGTCTTCAAATAACTTTACCATATATTGCACAATGACATTAGTCAGTTCTTTGAGAATTCATGGGTGTGGTTCATCTAGTCCTGCTGACTTGTAGATATTTAGCCTTTGTAGGTGCTCCCCTGCAAGATCTATGCTAATTATGGGAGGCTCACCCTCACCATGATCATCCTGTATCCTGTCAAGTAGGCTAACACCCTTGGACTTGTGGAATACCAATGTGAAGTATTCATTCAGGGGATTGGTTTTGTCCTGAGTGTTGGTTATCAGTCGTCCCATTTCATTCATCAGGGGTCCTAAGCTTTCCTTATTTTTTCCAGCTTCCTACATATCTAAAGAAGGACTTTTAGTGGTCCTTGATTCCAGTTACCAATTTGTATTTGGGTGGTGCTTTTGCTGTCCTGATCTGCTCCCTACATGTGTGCACTGTTGTTAAGTATGCCTTTTTGGTATTTATTCCTAACTTTTGTCCCTTGTAGGCTTCTCATTTTAATTTCAGAAGGTCCATGACTTCCCTGTTGAGCCAAAGGGGTCTTCAGTGTTTGCAGGGCCAGGCAGAGATGGTATGGGACTCTGGGGCTTCATCCTGGCATGCAGGGGCAACTTGGGGCCCAGCAGCCCATTCTGAGTGAGCAGGGCCTAGCGAGCATGTTGGGGAGTTATTGAGCCCCAATCTCAGCATGCAGAACATGGGGCCGAATCCCAGTTTGTGGCCCCAGGCAGGGGAAGCACAGGGGCCCTGGGCCTGATCAAGGCATGCATGGATAGTAGAGAGCCTGAATTGGTGCACAGAGCCCAGAACTGGCCTGGGGCCCACCTGGACCACTGGGACTCAAGTCCAAGACAAGGATTGCTTTCTCCATGTTGACTGAGGGAAAAAAAACTTGTTTTGGACTCAAGTAACTGTAGTCCATTTCTGTTAGTTGTGGGGTACCAATATTATTTAGCATGGTTAAATTCCTCTAGTAGTGACAAGGCTTTAGTGATAGTGGTACTAGAATGTATGTAGAATCTAGTCATGGCTTAGACATCCCGTGATGTGGCTGTTGGGTTTTTTTTTTACCTTTCCCTGAAGCACCAGATATTAGTTACTTCTGGAATGATGTCAGGCTTAATGGACCAGTATTCTGATCCACCACAGGATTAGCTTCCTTTTCCTTTAGTTTCTATGCTTTTCTGAATGACCACAATGCCTCAGCCTTAGAAACAGCAATGGCATATTTTGCATCAGTCTTATAATGCATACTGGGTACATCAAGATGAGACATTTACTGCAAAGCTGCCTAATTAGCTCCACAGTAAAGTCTCAGAATCTACATGTGTGGCCCTCTTAGACTACAGTAAACTAATAAAATGCTGCTGTAGGATAGTACTTGTCAACACAATTACTATCCTGCGGTGGCGTTATTTACTCCACTTCAGTGTATATGTAGATGCTGATGGGGCTGGCTAGGTCATGCTGATGGGGCTGGCTTCAGTGTAGGGGCTACCTGCCAGTTAGCCCTGTACTGAAGCACCCTTGCACTCCAACCAGCCCCTCCACAGTATGCTGAGCCAGGTCAGAGCAGCCACAGGGTGACGGACTGGCCCCCTAGGGCTCCTGCTAGCTAGGGCTGCTCCAACCCAGCTCAACATGCTGTGGCACAAACTGAGCCGGAGTTTATTCATCTGAATGAATAGCACATGTAGACATGCCCACTGTGCATTAGCTCTTTTAATCTAGTGGTTTTCAATTTTTTGGGGGCCTTGTACCTCTTTACCTGCACAGTATTGCTGCTCTAACCCCCTACAGCAGGCATATCTGTCGACACCTGTGTTAACTCATGGCAACACTATGGCTCACCAGGCACTGACCAATCAGAAGTAGGGATGTGTGAAATTTTGCCGGCAAAATTGGAATGAAACAAAGGCCATCGAAATAGCCTCTAAACAAAATGAGGCTGATTGAAATGTTTTGAAAGTTGAAACATTTTGACTGTAGGCTGGGGACAGGAAGTCAGTCCAGCTGGCCTGACTTCCCATCCCCAGTTAAAGATCTGGCAGGGGGTGTGAGGCAGCCAAGCGGGGCTGCTTCCTGGTACCCCATACTAGATCACACCAGGGGCAGGAGGCAGCCTGGCTGGGCTGCTTTCCCAACCCTGTGCTTGAATGTGCAGGGGTGGGAGGCAACCCAGCAGGCCAATGAAGTGCGGGGGTCAGGGAAGCAGCTCCACTAGGCTGCCTCCCACCCCAGTGTGATCAAGCACAGGGGTCAGGAAAGCAGCCCAGCTGGGCAATCTAGCACAAGGGATGGGAAGTCAGCCCAGCTGGCCTGACTTCCCATCCCCAGCGAAACTCAACACAGTGGTGAAACAGCCTTTCCGTTTTGACAAAATGAAACAGGACATGTTTTGACTCTAAATGAAATTCAAGACAAAACACTGTTCTGTTGAACCGGAGAAACTCAAGGCAAAATAGAACGATGCTGTTTCGCACAGCCCTAATCAGAAGCTCTACTGCCTTTATTAAAATTTAGGCACGTACACCTTGCTTATTGTTTACTGTGTATCCCTAGGGGTATTTGCATCCCAGTTTGAAAGCCTCTATTTTAGTCAAAAGCATCTTTAAAACAAAGACTTAAGCTTCTTTTTAAAACGGATTGTTGTGCTTATTAATTAATTAATTAAAATAATGTTGTTTTTAATGTTATAGTAAAAAAAGCTATACAAGAGGATGTGTGGAGATTTGAAAATCAGTATCGTGGAAGAGAACTCCTGGGTTTTACCAATTACAAGTCATTTGAGGACATTGTAAAGAAGTATATCAGGGAACTAGAGGGACCTGCCCTTGAGGTCTTAAGTAGAGTGATTGGTGAGTTTCATTTACTAAGTTTATTCAGAGCTTCAAAAGTATTAGTCCGTCTATGTTTTGATTGATGTGGCAAGAGTTGCCACATCTTGGCACATGTACTCAGGACACTTCATGGAGGGAAAAATGAATATGTAACAAACTGATTTCACTAACTGATTCTTCTTTGTCAAGACTTCAAATCTCTGTGCATGACCTTCAGATTTTGACAGAGCTATTTTCAAAATGTTCAGTAATTTTTGAAGAAAATAGAAACTTAACGTGATAAGAAAATTATATCAATCCTATGGTATGATGGAATTAAAATTGTATTGGATAAGCCTAGCTATGTAGTAATGTCATTTGGATCAATTAAGGAGACTGACTAGTTTTCTTATTTATCAGACTGCTGCCATCATTTTATGTTTTTCTTTTCCCCTCAGATATTGTTGGACAGTCTTTTACAGAAGTCGCCACAGCTAATTTTCAAGAATTTATCAATCTTATCAGAGCTGCTAAGGTGAGATAAAAGGCCACAACAATACTGAACGGCCTTTTATTGAGCACATTTACTCCTTTACTCTTGGTCACTTTCTAATTTAATTAATTTTCCTTAAGCAACATATATAATCCTACAGATGCTTACCATATTCAAAAAGTAATAAATAACAAAGAAACCTAATAGAAAAAGTTTATTTGCAGAAATACTGAAAGTGTTTATACTCTCCATTGATATATAATACACCTTTCCCCAGTTAGATGAATGGGCTGCACCATATTACACCCTCACCTACGGGTGGGGATAGTTGTAAAGATGTGTACATGAAAATGACTCCTAATCTGCTGTTGACACTCTTTCCAAAGACATCTATTTTGAGGAAGAAGGGCAAACCTTACATGATGCTGTGGTCACCCAAATGAGCTAGCTGATGTCTTTGTATTTGGATAACATCAAGGCTGTAATGACCATAATTCAGTCATTCAGTTTCTGCTCAAAATGAAACAGAGCTGTAATTAAACTGCACTGGCTTAGCTGGACTCAAACTGCCAGTCAGTTATTTAACTGACAGGAAGGCTTGCTATGAAATCTAAATCAGGTTATATCAGAGGAATGACCTTTTGGTAGAACACCAAGGTTGACAGACTGCAGGCATCTACTTATTCTAAGTCAGACTCAAGACACTTTACGGACCCATGTGGGAGGTGTGTGAGTCCAGAGCAGGGACAGAAATGTGTTTGTGTCATGTTGAGAAAGAATATGATAGTACTGGCCAACACTGCCAATATCTGCTCAATGGCAAACTGGTTGTCAGCAGCAAGGCCTGGTTGTTGGTTAGTAGCTTCTGAGAGTTTTCTTCTCCATCTTCCTTCACAGGGCAGAATTGAAGACATTAAAATGCAGCAAAGAGAAGAAGCTAAAAACATGATCCAAACCCAATTTAAAATGGAGCAGCTTGTATACTGCCAGGACAATTATTACAAAAGCGCTTTAAGAGATACCAATGTTAATGTTGAGGAAGCACTCAAAACTCTGACATTCCAGGATGTTAATGGAATTGTTCCAAACAGGAGCCCATCCACTGTTGACCTGGCTCATCACCTGGAGGCATACTTCAAGGTGAGTTTCTGGATTCCTGTAATAGCAGTTCCTATTTCATTCTAAATTCAACAGTATATAATGTTCATCCAGTCCCACTGCAGTCAAGAGAAGGGGTTCTCTTTTGGTTTTAAGAATATGGTGATACCAACAGGAAGACAGCATATGTAATCTCCCACTTGATGTACATGCACATCTGTCAGACTTAACTAAAACCTTAAGCAGCCAATGGAAAAAGATCATGGGCATATTCTGGGGTGACCAGAAAGGTTGGGGAAGGAATATACATACTACACAAGTAGTTTATTGGCTCACTCTGTAACAGGAAGTTGTGAAAGCAGAGGGCTCCTTCATCTTGAGCTTCCTTTTTCAAGCTACTTCTTGCTATTGATCTTCCTCTCAGATTATACCAGTTTCACCATCAAAACTTAAACAGTCCCTGAATTCAGACCTTAGCCATAAAAAAGAGGTCAGAACTCTGGTTTTAAGCTGATTCTCAACCTATTCTGTAAGCTGGTGTCGCCAGCTGAATCTAGCTGCTGTGGCATTCACTTAGACACCTAACTATATTTTTGGAGTACAATTAAGCTAAAAAATGTGCATCTATCAAATGCTGAATACAAATACTGAATATAGTTTGTTACAAGAAGCAGTGAAAGACTTATCTTCATGAAAGCAAAATGGAAACTAACATCTTGCTGTAATTATTAAAATGGGGTATTCTGGAGGCAGATGCCATCAAATTGGATGCAGAGAAAATAAAGTAGAGTTTGTTTTTGTGTCACACATCTTTGTGGTTTCCTAAAGCGAGTCAGACTGTAATGGATTACATATTAGTCAAAGTAGTGAGTTAGCAGTTAAGAGCCTTGATACTCTCTCCTATATGACACAAAGCCAGGTATATGAAGAGTAAACTTTTCAAAAGTGATCAACCCCTATTTTCAACAGTGACAGGCACTTGAAGTTGAAGTCTCAGAGGAAGCAAGTGGAACTTGAGTACATAAGTTGCTCAGACTACAACCCATTGCCTTTCAACAGGACTTATATTGTTAGATGTCTGCCACTTTTGAACATGGGGCCTCAGCTATTAAATCAGTAAGCATCAGGTTTTAAAGACACTATGTTCACATTTAAATCCTCTGAAGTCCTGTTTAGCATCTGCCGAAATCTTGAGGGTGCCTAAAATCTGTGAGCAGCTAAAATACCAGGACTGAAGTTTCATAGGTACTTAAAAGTCTGCTTCTGAGTATGCTAAGAAATAGCTAAGCCCTGAGAGTACTGGGCAACTAGGTGCCAAGCTTAGGGTTTCCATACTTCATTTAAAAAAAAAGAGGACATCTGTTGGCGGGGGGAGGGCAGTGATATGCCTGTGCCCTGCCTCTCTGTCCCTTACTGCCAAGCCACAGCCCCCTCAGCCCTGCTGCTGCCCCTCATTCGCAACCCACAGTACTCTGCACCCCCCAGACCATGTTGGTACCCCTCACTCCCAAACTGTAGCCCCCGCCATGCCTGCTGATATCCCTCACTCCCGAGCCACAGCCCTGTGGCCCTGCCTGTGCTCCACGCTCCCGACCCACAGTCCCCCCACCCCCCTGGTGCCTGTAGGTCCCAAGCCACAGCCCCCCCAGCCCTGCTGGTGCCCCTCACTCCTGACCTACAATCCCTTGCCCCCCCAGCCCTGGCAGTGCCCCTCACTCTCAACCTGCAGCCACCCCCCTTGCGCACACACAATCCCCAGCCCTGGCCCTCCTACACCCATCCCCCACAGACGTACCTGCCTGCAGCTGCTGGGGCATGTGCACAGATGCACATGATGTCTCTGCCTCCACTCTCCCCACCCCCGCTCCCCACAGCCCCAAGCAGCTCCTTGCTAGGGCAAGCCAGGAAGTGCCAGGAAAAAATTTGATGCTAAGCACCGGTGGAGCAAAATCCCAGACATTTGTTGATATTAAAAATAAATAAATAAAAAACACCCAGATGGAGATGGGAGGACCCAAAATGAGGATATGTCTGGGTAAACCCAGATGTATGGTAACCCTAGCCTAGCTAATGCCAAAGCCCTATCAGGATCCACAAGTTAAAAGTCCCCCCACCCACATTGGTTCCAATTTGCTTAGAGGGTCCAATTTGATAGGTGTTTTTAGAAAACACCTACCCACTCAAAACATCTTCCCACACAAAATACGGCTGCCAAGAAAGGAGGTGACAATGTTGCCCTTCTTATTAACCAAGTCTCTCCCCATCAATGGTTTGGGCATAGGCCAATTCAGTTGCTTGCTTTGCCTTATTCAAAGTAGGATTTTTCATTTCAGATCACTATGAATCAGGAAGAGCAGAGATTTGAACCAGTATCCCTAGATTTTTGTTCTTCATTGCTCCTAGTCCTGTCCCTTATAGCCACAGGGAAAAGTCCATCTCTAGCCTCTCTATAATCACCTTTCAAGTATTAGAAGACTGCTATCAAATCTCTCCCTGCCCAGTCCTCTCTCATAAATCATGCTTTCCATTCTCTGCTAGACTCCTTCCAATCTGTCCACATCTTTCATAAAATGGGGCCCAAAGCTGGTCACAGTGCTCCAGGTAAAGCATCACCAGTGCTGAATGGAGTGGAAGTATCATTGCTCTCAATTTGCAAGTGGCGCTCAAAATGAAAGCTCAAAAACAGCAATGAAATGGAATTTCCAACCTTCAACTAAATACTTTTGGGCATCTTTACACATGCTATGTTGTGGGGAGGGCACCTTAATTAGTGGCTCTCAGGAGCTGCTCTAATTAAGTGTATTCAGCACCCTGCGCTTCAAAATGACAGCAGGGATGCTTTTACTAAAGCTTGTTCGACTTGCAACTGAAAGGACTAAAGTGCCAGACTATCTTTTAGATAAGACACTTTTGAACATATTCTGTTTGATGGATAGGCTTCCAAATTGGATTCTATTAACAGTAAAATTATTTATAAAATGTTATTTATTAGATAACCCTCTACTACAAAATTAATTTCATTGTATAAAGGACATAGCAGTAACTAGTATAATTGGTGTTTATATTCCTGAGGAAACCTGTGGTTAAAATTTAAAGCAAGTCTCATTCTGTCTTTTAAAATAGATAAAAACGAAAACATGGCTCTTGGATTTCATCATTTCCAGTCTAATTCCTGAGGTTAAAATCACTTGATGAAATTTGAAGAGTGCAGCAGCTTTCTGTTATTTCTTACTAACTTTGGATATCTAAAGTTGCTGTCCTTTCCTCTCCTTACTAATTAAATTATGTAATTATCTCTTTTCAGGAAGCAGATCATCGCCTGTCCAGCTTAATTCCTCTCATCATTCAGTCCTTCACCATTCGGGACTATGGAGATAAACTCCAGAATGCAATGCTGCAACTTCTGCAAGAAAAGCAGCTATTAGACTTCCTGCTCATGGAGCACAAAGACACAGCTGCAGAGAAGAATTTTCTCACTCAACAAGTTAATTCCCTCAGAAAAGCCCAGCTTGACCTACTAAAACTCTCTGCCTGATAGCATTGGTGACTTCTTCAAATCACAGTCCTTTTACCAACAATACGTGTAGCAGAGCATTGTAAAACCTTTTCCAGTCACAGACCTAGCACTAAAATCACAAATAATTGCTTAGTTTTGACTTAGTTTACATAATTAGTTATATATTGAGCGTGGGCTCATGTGTGAACTATTCAGTTGGTCTTGGAGTACCTAGATAAAATTTGTGAATAAATTTCGGCAGGAATTGTCTCAGCTTCTCTCTCGTAACTATCAGAAATATTCCCAGTTTGTTTTAGCAAGCTGGGGACCAGGGGCTCTCATCAGCGCAATGCCAAGATGCCGGTGTACCAACACTTATAAATCAAAGCCTTGCAATACCTTAAAGCCGCGATCATGCCCGAGTTCCCGGCCCTCTGCTCTCGTAGGGACTGTCGCAAGCGGGATTCTCTTTTCGCAGCGGGTCGCAGTTGTCTTCTTTTGTACTGATACCACTCGGGGCTTCATTGGAAAGCACGTGTTATGTTGTATCCATTTACGCGCTTGTTATCGCTGTAGGGACTGCTGCGGACAGGCGAACCGCACACCCCGGATGTCTCATCTGGAGGGCGCTGCTTCCGGAGCTGCGCGGACGCCACGCGCGTGCCCCAGTGCCTCCACCCGGCGCTGCACGCACGTGGCGTCCCGCCCCGGCTAGGCGGCTGCGCCCAACGCCGAGGAGCGGCCCGGCCTCACCTCACCTCACCTCGCCTTGCCTTGCCTCCAGTGCTGCTGAGCGCCCCCGCTGCGGCCCGAGCCTGCGGAGCCCTGGCACAGCCCCCGCTCCCCGCCCGCGGCGCCTCCTGCGGCTGCCTTCCTTCTCCTCTCTCTTCCTAGCTCTCTCTCAGCTCGTCCTCTCTTCCCCACCATCACAACACGCTTAACCAAAAAAGAAGGCCCAGGAGCACAGGTGGTACGTGAAGTTTTATTGATTGTCCCCAGGCTTAGAATATTTAGAAACCCTGGTATTTACTATTAAAAAGAGCAACATTTATGGTTCTTAATTGTATGAATATGCACTGTGTCCTGCCGTGTACCCTTCACCCCAGTTTTGTCTGGTGTCGCCACGCTGCAGCACCTTGCGGATTTTTTTCAGTACTCTGCCCAAAAATGTTGCCTGCCTCTGGTTTGCACTACCTCTATTCCAATCTACAGCTGGTTTATATGGCTACCATAGCTGATAAAACAGTGTTTTATGATTACTACTTGTTTTGATGTTTCATAGTTTTCAGGGTCGGAAGGGACCTGAGTAGATCATGTCGTTTTAATGCATAGTCTGTTACCTATGCGTATGAAAAATTTGCTGGTGGTACTTAAGGCTGTGTCATTTCAGATTGGTGGCATTTGGCCTCCCAGAGTTTGGGAACTGCTGCCCTAGCAGAATTGCCCTAACAGGTTTGCTTGATTAGTTGAATGACTTTTGCAAAGGGGACTGTTAACAACAGGTCATTAATGGGCCATTGACTCCTTTGCTGTCTGAATAGTAATTCCAGTGATACCCTGCCCCCACCTCTGCCTGCAACAGCTGGGATAGAGGGGAGCAGTGTCCCAGATTTCATATTGTCCCATGTAGTCACCCTAGCTGTGTATATCTTTGTTTTGGGATATGGCTTAACCAGAGAACTTGGGGAGTGGATAGAACTGCTAATTATCATTGTGTTTTAGGGCCAGGACAACTGCAACTCACAGTAGCAGAAATAAGGGGCCACTGGTGGGCTGGGCACCCCTGGGCATTGTCAACCTGTGATGGGAGCAATCAACTCTACAACAGCAAAGGCATCTGGAAGTAATGGCCCCTCAGGCCAGTGGGACTCCAGGTACCCTAAGCACGCTAGAACTTCCTGAAGGAATCTGGTGACCCATGATTTGATAGACATTACGGCTGGAAGGGACCTCAGAAGATTGTTGAGTCCAGCCAGCCAGAGGCAGGAAGGAAGTCAGCTGGGGTCAAAGGATCCCAGCAAGATAAGATAAACATCCAAACGTCTCTTAAAGGGGTCCGGAGTAGGTGCTTGTACCACCTATGGCGACAGTCTGTTCCAGGCCTTGTGGGGCTCAGACAGCAAAGAAGTTCTTCCTTATGTCTAGCCTGAAACGGTCTTGGAAGAATTTGTGACCATTTGACCTTGTCATCCCTTAGGGCGCTCTCTGGTGAACAGGCATTACCCCAGATCCTGATGTACACCCCTTATATACTTATAGGCAGCCACAAGTTCCCCCCCCTGAGCTGGTGCTTCTCCAGGCTGAAAAGAGGCTCTCAGCCTCTCATCCTAAGGTCTATTCTCCTGCCCTCTGATAATGCATGTGGCTCTCCTCTGGACTCTCTCAAGCTTATCCACATCTTTAAATCGTGGAGCCCAGAGCTGGATGCAGTACTCCAGCTGCGGCCTCACCAAGACCGAGTACAGTGAGAGGATGACATCCTGGGATTTGCTAGAGAAGCCTCTATGGATGCAAGCCAGAGTTTTGCTCACTTTACCAGCTGCAGCTTCACATTGGTAGCTTATATTCATCTTCTGGTCAATCATGACCCCCAAGTCCCTTTTGGCCATGGTGCTAGCAAGTATGGCACTGCCAAGCCTATGAGCATGCTGCAGGTTTTTCTTCCCAAGGTGGAGCACCTTGCATTTTTCAGTGTTGAAAGCCATCAGGTTTTCATGCACATATTTTCTGAGCCTGTTAAGGTCGGCCTGGATCACTGTCCTGTCCTCAGGTGTGGATGCTTTACCCCAAAGTTTGGTGTCATTGATGAACTACATTGATGAAGGGTAACAATTCTCCCTCACCCTGGTGGTCCCATACTGGGGGTGGTAAAAAACCAACACAAAATACCCATTTAGCAACTTGGCTTTTTCCTGGGCATCAGTTGTCCCATATGGTTTAGCAGAGGTCCAGTGTTACCCTTGCTTTTCCTCTGGCTCCCCACATATCTAAAAAAGAACTTGTAGCCAGTTGGAGTTCAGTCACAGCCTTGGCTTCCTGGTTCACTCCCTACAGGTTCAGACCAGTGCAGAATATTCCTCCTTTGAGGTGGATCCAGTCTTCCATCCTTTATAGGTCTTTCTTTTAGACACAGGAGGTCCACTAGTTCCCTGCAGAGCCAAGGGGGCTGCTGTGCCCTTTCCTGCCTTTCCTCTGAGATGGGGTAGACATTGCTTGTGCTTCCAGGATCACTCCCTTGAGGTGCAACCACTCATCCTGAACTCCCCTCCCCTTCAGATTGTGGTCCCTTAGGGCCTCGCCAACAAGCCTCCTTAGCTTGTCAAAGTCAGCTTTCCTGAAATCGAGGACTTTTGCATTGCTGACTGACTTGCCAGCCTTACCGCGGAGGGTGAAGGGGATCAGCTCATGGTCATGGTCTCCCAGCTTCCCTTCGATCGTTAGATCACTGATTAAGTCATCCCCCGTTGTTAGTACCAGGTCAAGCAGTGCTTTGCCTCTCATCAGCCCATAGACTTCTTGAGTCAGATAGATCTCATGAGGAAGCTTTGCAATCGTTTGGAGTGCTCTTCCCACGAGATGTCTAGGTAGTTGAAGTCTTCCATGACAACTGTGTACCGAGAGCCGGCAGCATCAGCCGGTTGCTTGGCAAATTCTTGGTTGAGCTCTTGATCCTGGCTAGGAGGTCTATAGTAGACTCCCACCATGGATTTTACATTAACCATGGATTTTAACCCAGAGAGTCTCCGGTCATCCACCCTGGGTGCTAGTGTTGGCTTGCAGAGACATGTAGCTTTCCTTGACGGAGAGAGCTACACCCCCACCCCTTGTGTCTATGCAGTCTGACCTGTACAAGGTATACCTGTGGCCCAGTCATAGGTGGAGTCCCACCAGGTCTCTGGTATCCCTGTGACATCATAGTCATTCTTGTTTAGCAGGAGGACCATTTCCTCATGTTTATTCCCCAAGCTCCTGGCATTGGTGTAGACACGTATGTGTCCCACTGGGGTCCCTTGCCTTCCTTATGGATTGCTCTGGGGCTGGGGTAGGGGTGGGTTCCCTTGAGTGCCTCAGCCTGCTGGATTTGCAAAAGATGCCCAGTGGGCGTGCTGTGGCAGTAGTCCTCCCCATCCCCCAGTGTGCTTAGTTTAAAGCCTGGTGGAGCAGGTCAGCCAGTCTGGCTGACAACAGCCTCCTCCCCAGTGCAGTGAGGTGGAGGCCATCCCTTTCCAGCAGCTCACTGCCTCTCTCACCAAAGAGCAGACTGTGATTGTGGAAGCCGAAGCCTTCCCGATGACACCAGCTCCGCAGTCTTTGGTTAACTTCCTTGATCCTCCTCTCCCTCCTCTGCCCATAGCACGAGATGGGAAGAATTGAGGAAAACACTACCTGTGCCTTCAGTACCTTAAGCCCCGCTCCCAAAGCCCTGTAGTGCCTCATGACCTGGCTGGGATTGCTCCGAGCCATGTCATTTGTGCCCATGTTGATAAGGAGCCTAGGGTAGTGGTCAGTAGGCCAGATGAGTTTTAGGATTCTCTCGGCTACCGGGAAGCAGCAGACCTCCCAGGCTAAAGGGTCGGGGCAGCAGATCGTGCCCTCAGTCCCCCTCAGGAAGGGGTCTCCCATGACAACCAGTCTACGAGTGGCCTTAGTGAGAACAGGGACAGTAGCTGTGAGTGAGCCTGCATTGCCTGCAGGAGCTGGCAGCTCTGCAGGCTCTGCTGGGGGTGCAAGATGTTTGTGCCTGTTGCAAAGCTCCAGAGAGGAGGGGACCCTGGTGCAGCAGGCCCTGGTGCCGTTGACCACCTTGGTCCAACCCCCTGGCTGGACAGTATCGAAGATCCTCGAGTCCTCCCTTGTCCTGGAAAGTGACCTTGGTCTACCCTCCACCTCCAGAGGGTGAAGGGCCTGGCAGTAGGAGACTCTCCTGCTGGCCATCCCTGATGGCACATGGTCTCTGGACTGCAGCCTGGAGCTCCTCCGTCTGGCACCCCAGAGACTCCAAAGAGAAGCAAATCTCACAAGGGCAGGTGGCCATGCTCCCGGTCCCATGTGCCTGGATATGTGCCAGGCAGCCCCCGCAGCCGAGAGCCAGAGGCTCTGTGTACGTGGAGCCTGGAACCATGGGTTCTGTCCGGGTGGAGGCCTCAGACTCCGAGGGGACCCTTGGGGTGCGGCGTGTGTCCATCCGCATTGTGTCACTGGTAGCCCAACTACTGATGGGACTACCTTCCCAAGGGCTCACTGGCAGGGCCTTGGGCCCTCCTTTTCACCCTGCTACACAAACTCCCACACGAAACTACTTCACCGACCCAAAAGACTGCCTGTTTGCACGTCCTGTTCGTGACGCTCTGGCTGCGTGGCTCCTTGCAGGGCTAGGCCAAGTGGGAGCCGGGGAGGAGGGCATGACCCTCCTCAGCTCCACTCAGCTGCCCCACAGCTGGGCTACATCCCTCCCACCACAGGCCCCTGCTTACCTTTGGGTAGGCTGGGGCTTGTCGGGGGTCCTGAGGGTCCCTGGGCTCAGTGGTGCAACTGGCTTCCACCCGTGCATCTCTTACTGGAGCTGGGGCCTGAATGATCCTAGTTTGTCTGTTACAAAATCTGAAATGTTCTGATAAACCCCCAAATCTGTGTTTTTCTGTGATTTAAATGAAATGCCACTGTATATAGGTATCAGGTAAACACATTTTTTTAATTGAGCTATTTACAATTTTAAAACAATTTGGAAGCCTACCAGTGCCTCAGTCATTTATAATAAAATTAATTCTAAATAGCCCCCTATTTTCGTGTTTGATTTTTGGTTTTTTTCTCATGGAAAATGAGAAGAGGGGTCCCCCTGCCCCCTCTGCTCGCCCAGACGTGGGTCCACTTGTGGCTGTTTTCCCCCCTCCCCGCTACTTTTTTGCAGTGAGCAGCCCTGATACGCTAGTGTCCTGCCCATGCTGTAATGTCGCACTCCCAAGCCCCAGTGCCCCTTACTCCTGACCCACAGCCCTCCACCTCCCCCCGTCCCTGTTGGTGCCCCTCACTCCCAACACACAGCTCCCACCTCCCCAGCCCTGCTGGTTCCCCTCAGTCCCAAGCTGCTGCCCCCCACCCTTGCCAGTGTGCCATATGGTTGGCTCACAGCATGCCACCATGGTTGGCTATTTGCCCATGGTGGCACCACTCAGACTTGAATGATTAAGCTCTGCTGAGTCAATAGAATTCAGAACTGATTTGGCCCAAGGTACAAAATTAAAAAAAAAAAGTTTGTATGACATATAAGTAGATGGCAAATGTGTGTTATTGAGTACCTGTGCTAAAACTTGCAGCAGTTTCAACAACAACAAAAAAGGTAACGTGCATCAACTTTGGAAGAACTAAATGCATGGGTAGTATATACAGTTTACTGCAGCTATGTATAATTTCAAGGTTATTGTTTTCAAATTTGCTCATCGCTTCTACATGCTTAGGGTAAGCAGGGTCTGACAGTAAGGAAATGGGAAAGTTGTTGGGTGGGGAGTTGGGGTGAAGTAAAGAGCATAGGGGCTACCTGACCCCCTATATTTGTTTTCCCTGATGTAGCAGTAGGAGGGGGACAAATTCAAAGTGAACCTCCAATAATTCAATTCTATATCTAAAAAATTATAACAAATGTATAATTTTTCTATATACAAAATCTAATTATTGGGGACATTGTCATATAATTAGGGTCCTTTTTTATTTGAGTAAATACAGTGACTTCCAGTTTACAGCTTGCTCTTGTATTAGTTTCATTTTCCCTGGTTATATTTTAAGAAATAGGTTTAGTTTCATTTCCCCTTGTTACATTTTAAGAATAGTAGTGAATGTGGTTGCAAGCCAGGTGCAGGAAAAGAAACCCAGTATATTTTGTGCAGTCACTTCTATGGTTTCATTTCTTCTGCTTCTGGTCATCAACTATAGGTGGAGTCTAGCAACTAAAAGGAAGAAACAGCTATTAGAAAGCAGTTTTCCCTTGGTCCAAAGCATCAGACAGGTAAGAGTTTCTCTTTCTCCTTTTTAAGGTAATTATTTAAAAGTCTGTATGAATGTAATTGAAATTTATCCTTTTTGCTACTTATATGTGCATAAAAAGTAGACACTGCATGGGAGTCTGAAATAAGAGAGTGATGTAACATTGTTACCAGGCAAAGGATTTGTCTTTGTGCCTGGAATACAAACTATCAGTATCTCTTCCAGCCTCCCGCCTTGTAATTCGATATACACTCGGGTCTCTCTTTATGCAAATTTGTTTATATGCGACATCCTTATTTATGTCACAAACTCGCTTTGTGCCAGCAAAGTGAAACATTGTAGGAGGGTGAGTGAGGCGGGCATGCAATGCCATCACGCACTTGCCTCAGTCTCATATCATCCATTGTGCTGTGCTGTGCTGTGCAGTGCTGTGCTACTTGCACTCCTATTGTGGTGCATCTATTTGGCTTTATTATTGAATTTAGTGAAATGTCATCTAACCAACTTTCTAGCGCATCTCCTAACCCCCCTCCTGAGCCAGCCATGAAGTGAAAAAGCAAGCTGGTATGTATCCCTATTCATTGCATGTAATAATAGATTTGCTTTATGCGAGGCTTTTTTGGAACGCAACCCTCACATAGAGAGACCAGAGTGTAGTCATTGCTTCCTCTTACTGGAGGTGCAGGTGAATGTTCAGTATGAGGATGTGTATGCTAAGGGGATTAGCATCTCAACCTGGCTACCACAAAGGATCAAATTTCAGTTAGAACAAGGGGCAGGGACTGATCTTTATTAACTCTTCCTACGCCTATCTTATCCATTCAGTCTGTCCAATGAAAGAAATTGCCCATAGAAATCCTTGCCTTACAGCAAGTAAAAGCTAAACAGAGGTAATTTAGCCCTCTACCATTCAGGCTACATGGATGTCTACAGAAGTTGCTTTTTTGCCATTTAAAGTGCTTTATCACCATGGCTTAACAAAAGCACATGGCTTTACAGCACTTTAAAATGGGTGCAGTGCTTTAAATTAACCCTTCTTAAATGAGGTATTAAATTTGAAACACTGGATTTTACAGCACTTTTAAAGCACTGTAGGTTGTTAATAACTTCTGTACGCTAGTCAAATTTCTGCCTGGTGGAGAAGCCCCAGGAGGCTGTGGAGTGCCTCTTGCCACCTATCCAGAAAAGTGCAAGGAGGCTTAGAGACCACACCTCAACCAAACTTGCCCTTCTTTCATGTTTAAGAGCACAGCAACTTTATACTGCTATAAAAAAGTGCTCTAAATTACAGCACTGCTCAGAAGGTGAATGTTGTAGCTATATTGGTCGAGAAGAAGAGGCAATCAGGACCCGTAGTAGAGATGATATCTTCTATTAGACCAACAAGATTTGTGCAAAAAAATTAATTAAAGAAATTATTTTGCAAAAATCTTGTTCTAATAAAAGATGGTATCTCTGCTGTGAGTCCTGATTGGCAGGGGGATTAGCATTTCAGCCTGGCTACCACAAAGGATCACATTTCAGTCAGAACAAGGTGCAGGGACTTGCTATAAAGCAGCTTGTGTTTGGTAACTCTTCCCAAATATGCCCCAACCATGTGGCTGGTCCAGTGAAAGAAATTACCCACGTAAATCTTTGCTTCTAGCCCACAGCAGATGAAAGCTAAACAGAGGTAATTTAGCCCTCTACCATTCAGGCTACTTTGCTCCAGAGAATCTTTTATTCTTATAGGCAGAGGAACAGTTAGAGCAAGTCACCTGCTGAGCTGTAACCCCTCTCCCCCACTTAACTCAATTTGATCCTTTGTTCCTAATTGTTTTCAGTGTTGAGAGAACTGCATCAGTCCACTTCATGCCAGTTGTGTGAAATGTTAAGTTATGAAATTGGATTCAGATGTATAAAGGATTGACATGAAAACTCATTCAAGGAATGACTGAATTTGAGGACAGAAAGGCTTTATTTACTACGTCTATTCACTGGTAAATAAGCCTACAACAAAGTCCACTATACCTAGCTGTAAAAGTGGTGGTATTTCATTAATACAGGAGAAGAGGTGGTGTCAGTTTTGTCAGCTTCTTAAGGCTTGGATCTGTTAACCAGAAGATCATCTGGGCGCAGAAGCAGTTTTTGTCAGAATGATTTCTCATTCTTGAAGTGTACCCTGTTAGCGACTTCCTTCCTTTTCTTGAAGTGCACCCTTCAGCTCAGCATCTTCAAAGCTTTTTTGTAGTTGTGTAAATTAAGTGAGAAACCCAAGCAGTAATTAACAAGAAAATCCTATTAATCAAACTGTTCATTACTGGTTATCAGAAAGTCCCAGTTTTGATTGAATTAACCTCCTGTTACCAAGGAATAGATCAGTGTGTAGTTATCAAAAGACCAAGGAGTTAAGCAATAAAGTTTGTCAGTGCTCAGCTTACTCTTCTGCTGTTCCCTCCTGCAATCCCTGGGAAAGTGTAGTAATTTGTACATAACACTCCTAAAAGTATCCACATAATCTGTTTCTACTAATTTGGGACATATCAAGAAATTGATTAACAACTGGGAAAAACACAAAGGTTTTGAGGAGTTATCCTTGAAGTATCAAGGGAACCACTGAGGCAAACGAAAGTAAATCAGGAGGAAACGCCTATCAAAACCCATATGGTTTTGATACCCAGATCTTTTCCTACACATAAACATGAGTTAATTGCAAAGAGATATTTACTATAATAATTAATCAAGAATAGACATTCCACACAGTCACATACCAGACACACAGAAGCCTGGTGTCAGCATAGGTAAGATAAGCTAGAAGTGATGCCTTATTATTTCTTTTCAAAAGATCCAGCCGGAAACTTACATCCTCCTGCACTATGCAAATGTCATCAATATTTTATATTTTAACTTCTGTGCGTAGGCCCAGCTCAACTTAAGCTTCGCAGTCATCAGAAGTTAGAAAGGATTACAGAGGGTATGTCTACACATTCCATTAATGTGCAGCAATAAACTCCACACCTTATTGCTTCCAGGAAGCTCCCGGGTGCACGGTTTATGGGTATGCTTGGCCCACAGCACACTGAGCCAGGTCAGAGCAGCCCTCACTGGCAGGAGGCCCATGGGGGTGGTCAGCCTGCCAGCCTGGGGCTGCTCTGACCAGTCTCCATGTGCTGCAGAGCAACTGGCTGAAGCATGAGGGTGCTTCAGCATAGGGCTAGCCAGCAGACAGCCCCCACACTGAAGCACCTTCATGCCTCAGCCATGTGGTCAGGGTCTTGTGCTGCTGCAGAGTAAAAAAAAGCTGCAGGCGGGTAGGAGTCGTATTTACAAATACTGCTGTGGAGTTTGTTTCCTGTGCCCTGATGGAAGTGCACATTTAGACACAAAGATATTTACTGCTGAGCTAATTAGTCAGCTCTGCAGTAAATGTCTAGTGTAGATGCACCCACAGAGTGCAGGGATTAAAGACCATAGTTCGGAAGCAGTCACCACAGTATTGCAGGAGGAAGTCTTTGCCTTCATTGGGCTGGACAAAAATTGAATTTGGATTATATTCAGGAAAGAGAGCGTATGAAAACTGCTCCTTTCTCTGAAGGACATAAGTTATATTAGTACTGAATGACAGAGGTATGAGCTGTTCCAGTGTGCTCCTACAGTGATACAAGCATTTTTTTCAGGGTTAAAGTTGCAGTGATTTAATTCATTTGTATTGCAAGATAGGTTACATCAGGGGTCAGCAGCTACCTAGAACCTGAGCCAGCTGCAAACATCTGCTGCCTCTGTACTCCAGCCCCAGGCTCCAGGGAGGCAGGAGATACCGACAGTGCTCCCCGCTGTGCTGCCCTCACCGCTTCTGTAGAGCAGCGTTGGAACCCAGTGCAGCAGGGCACAGCGGGAGGCTCAGAAAGCTGCTTGCTCTCAGCTCTCCGCTGCCCTGCCACACTTCCCCTGCAGGCGGGGGCAGCAGCGAGGGGCACAACCCTGCACTGCTGCCCACGCTGCTTCTGTGCACACAGGGGAAGTGTGGCAGGGCACCTAGGAGCAGGCAGCTTTCTGAGCCCCCTGCTGTGCCAGGTGCCAACACTGCTCTGCAAAAGTGGCGAGGGGAGTACTGCTGGTATGTGCTACCTCCCTGGGGCCGGGGCCGGGGCCGAGTGGCAGCAGATGTTTGCAGCTGGCCCAGGTTCTGGGTAGCTGCTGATAGTCACAAAGCCCAGGGTGGGGAGCAAGAGCTTTGGGTGGGAGGCAAGGGGCACAAGCAGGGTATCCTGCCAAGTACCCCCTGCCTGCATTTTGTTTTTCTGGCATGCCAGCACTCCGGCACCTTCCAAGGTAGGCACTCTTTGGGGGTGGGGGGTTTTGGCACTCCAGCCAAAAGATGTTGCCTACCCCTGAGTTACATCATAACAATGAATATCCACCCCATAGCAACAGCAGCTTCCCCTCCCATTTTGAAGTGGAGAAACATTAGGTCTCTCCATAAAGCTCATACTTTGTACCCAGTGCTCCTTTTCTTAGGAAGATAGGTAGAGAAGAGTGACAAGGCTTCTATTCAGGGTCATGAAAAGAGGTGTTGATGCACAACATTATTTACAGGCACTAAAATCAGTGGGTACTATGTAATGTATGGTACAAGCACCTATCCTGGGTAACTTGAAGGAATGCCTGGATGCTTATCTTGCTGAGGTGATCTGGCCCCAGCTGACTTCCTGGCCCTTGGGCAGCGGGGCTGGACCCAGAGATCTCACAAGGGCCCTTCCAGCCCTAATGTCTGTGAAATCTTTGAATGCTTAGCTGATTTCCTTCACTGGCATAGAAGCATGTGCTGCAAATGCCAGCCCCTTCTCTGGGTTAGCGAGCAGCAGGGGTGGAGTCCAGTGTTAACTCTTTCACAGCCCCTACTGAATTAAAGTAGCTTTTGGATGAGCAGCTAAACAACTGCTATCAGTATGTCAAAGGGTGGACTCTGCCCATGCTGCTTGTTGCCTGAAAGAGAAGTGACAACCATTTTGCCTCTCCATGAAAAAGCCAGATCTAGTCCATGACTAGAAACCTCTTGTGTCCTACATGCTGCCTTCCAAAAACAAGATGCATGTCCTGTTTGGGGGAACGTGTCGCATGCAAACAAATATCGTGTTAAGAAAGCCCTTACACTACCATGTTTCAAAGTCATGAGTTTCCTCACTGTACCATCTAAGCTCATCTTCCCCAGGTTCTCATACAAGATATCATTCAAGACAATGATTCTCTTAGTGCTGATGTGATAATGATGCTTTTTCTACCAGACTGAGGGAAGAGTGGGACATGAAAGAACAAACACTAAAAATAATAAGATGTGGAAGAAGGTTATTTCTTTTCAAGGGGCAAAAGAAGGACCTGGTTGGTAGTGGGTGATGAAAGATGGCAGATTTGACGTTAAATATGATGACTCGCCTCTCCACTGCAGTAGAGGAGGCAGTTAGCCATGTTAGTCTGAAGTCAGGTGGAAGGCACGGCAGGGTGGTACATTAACAGCAATTCTAGTTTTCTCTGATTAAAAAAAATCCCCAGTTTTCAGATTTAAAAAAGTAACCCAAAATCCATTTTTCCATGATTAAAATAAAACGCCGCTAATATATATACAGTGGTGTTTCATGAAAAAATGCAGATTTTGGGTTGGTTTTTTAAATCTGAAAATTGGGGATTTTTTTTTTAATCAGAGAAAACCAGGATCCCTGCACATCAACAGATGCTGTCTTTAAGGTGCCCACCTGCCCTGCCTTTCATCTGCCCCCTTTCCAGAAGCAGGAAAGGGAAGACAATGCTGAATTACTCCAAAATGTTTTGGGAATACTGAAAATGCCTTTTGAAAACAAAATTTTGGGACTCCTATAGCTGTGTGGGGAACCTGCTCCAATGTACTGGAAATCTAGTGTGTTGGAACAGACTCAATTAATCGAGTCTGCTAGATCACAGAAATTGATGCGCTCCAGCACCCTTCCATGTCACATGTATCAGTGTCCCTATGAGTCCCTGTGCTGAAAAAAATGGTGACAGGGCGCTTTGAAATAAAACACATTCAATGAGCTTTAGTTCAGAGCTCCCCACTGCCATTTTTTCAGCCCAGTGCTGCATCCCAAAACGCATGTAAATATGCCTTTTGGTTTCCAGTTTCCATTAAAAAAAAATGGCACACTAGAAAATTTTTGGGGGAAAGGAAAATATTTCAATCCCCTTTAAAACACAATTGCTGTTATTTAGTGTTGTTTAAACAACTTGGCAAACAAATGCACCAAAAATAAAGGGCTAGTACCTCAATTAATGTAAATTGGTACAGACCATGGGTCGGGTCTGAAAAGATCCGTGACAATTTCTACCAGATGTAGAGTGGCCTTATTAATTAACAAGAGTGTTTTGCCTTTCACTGTTGTTGTTACAATTGCAAGCTGAATCCAGTCAAATTTATTTATGATTTCAGGAGCTGCACAGAAGAGTTGTTGATGTCAATTACTATTTTGTGAAAATTTTATGCAGAAGTCCCGCAGCTGCTGTATGCTTTCAACTGACAAGCAAAGAAGAAGAAAGCAGAGAGTTTCAAATTGTTCCAAGCCAATTATGAAGGCATCCTCTGCATTCTCTTTTGGGGCTATACCACCAAACTCCGTATTTACAGGATTTTCAGTACAGCCAGAGAAAGGTATTCCAGTGACAGTTTCAGCATTGCCAGATGTGCCTTGTACACGTGCAGACCAAGCAAACTCAACCTTTGGAGTCCCAGGTGGGTCAAATCCAGGTCTGAATGTACAGCCTGTACCACAGTCAGAAGCAACTTTGCCAGCACAGTTCCTGCCAAAGTTGAAAGAACCTGAACAAGCAGCACTGCCTCTGTCAGCAACCTCACTCTTCTCAGGGAGAGATGAAAACATTCACTATGTTATGGATAAAGTGCAGCAGCTGGAACTTGATAAAAATCATCAAGAAGCGCAAAAGCAACAGAAGGTAATGTATCCTTACCATGAAGAACAGAACAAGGCAAGTCAGATTCCTAGTGCTTGAGGGTGAACTGACATGGTCTTTGAACTTTGTCTTCAGAGACTATGGTTCAAGATCAAATTTTTGGGAGCCAGCAGGGGTATAACAGGCCAGTACTGCACCAAGGGCAGCCCCTTGTCTCCCCCTCTCCAGCCTGTATCCTTGCAGTGGATCTGATGGCAAGAAGGGCACAGCAGTGACAGTGGCATAGGGACAACTGCTAAGAGAGATGTCACTTTATTTTCTTGCCCCCAATACTCATGTCGGTGAACATTTAAATGCCAGTTTTCAGCAGCAAAAACATGAGGTGACATCTCCCAGTAGCAGCAAACCATCAGCCGCTACTATTGTACCATTGTCTCTGCTCTGCCTTCCCCACTGCTGGCACTCAAGACACTGCAAGGAAGGCAGGTGGAGAACGGGGATTGAGGACAAGAGGGTGAGACACCGCCTAGCTTCATTCTAGCCCCCCAGGGTATGAGACTGTCCCACTCACACCCCATTGTTACACTACTCAGCCAGTATCATTTCTGAAGAAAGTATTTTTAGGCACAGATCAGTTCTCTTCTATTCTGATTGTAGTGGAGAAATCAGCACACATGCTTGTCCTGGGTGAGTAAATTCTGTCAACTTCTCTTGTACTCTGTACCTGCATCAATCTAAGCATAAGCATTCCTATTCACAGAATGGAGTGACTTTGCCTACATTTCGTTTGTAGATGTAAAACATGGGAACTGAAAAAGCAGGAGGACCACAGCCTGACTGCAGCTTTGCCCTATAGCATTTATGCCATTGAGTATTCACATTAGGAAACTTGAAACGGAAATCCCATGACAGGGTTTTTACATAAAGTTTCAATGCATTAAGTAAAATAGCAATTCTCAACCAGGGTGCCATGGCATCTTGGAGTGCCACGACATCCTTTTAAGGATAATACACAATATTAGCACAGTTAGGTACGCCAGCACCTACAGATGATAAACCCAGAGATTTCAAATAGGAATCTATAGTTTTTGAGTACTTTGCGACAGAATTGCTCAATTCTTTTTTGGTACTCTTATGGTGAAAGTGTAAAATGAGTGAAAGCTAAGAGCAGATATTTTCCAAGGGGCTTGAGCCTAAAAAGGCCAAGAATCATTGCAACAGAAAATGGTAGAAATAAAATTAAAAAAAAAGCTTTTGTGAAGATTTCCTATTTTTTTTAAACCAAAACATAAGAAAAGTCTACTGCAAAATTAATAAAACTCTTGGGAACAAGTACATAGTTAAATAGTATTTGCTTATTAGATTATAATAGTTATAATAAGATGAAAAAAGGGTTCAGTATGTCTTTCTTTGATAAGTACTGCCTTTGATAAACAGGCTGTCATTGAGGTTTGCAACAATAAGGAGTCTACTGAACTTGAGGCAGTGGCCAGCTGATTTTGTGGGCAGATCACAGGCTCGGCTGCCATTTTTACGGGCTTATCCTGGCTGTGGGTCCTCCCATTCCCCACTGCTGAGGGATTGGAGAGGGTTGTCCATCATAGAGCTTCACCACTGATCACTGATTGGTGGAGAGGGGCAGGGCCGCATGATAAGCAGCCCTCAGCCAATCCATGGCAAGAGACGGGGGCAGCAGGCATCTTGCCTACTCACTTTCATGCCAGCAGCCCCTTTAGTGCCAGGCTGTGTGGCTGGGAGGACAGCTTACATTTTATGTTTAGTAAGTTTTGGGGGTTTTTCCATGGATTTCACTGAGATCACCTTCTTTCATAGTTTCCTTGAAATCCACAAAATCGTGATTTGATTAGATCCCTAGCAATATTTATTTACTGATGGAGGGTTTTCAGCTCAGGGTACTGATTAAACATTTAGTTTATTTCCCAACTTCATGCCATATTTTAGGTTAAGATATGAAGCTGTCTCACCAGATAAGTCATCAAATATTTAGTTTTATCAAAATGGCTTGGATGCCCTAAATGCAGGAACCTACTTGAATCCTGAAGGGAAGATTATAGGATGAAGGAGAGAAAATTTGGAAAAGACAACAAGATGTCAGACTGTCTGCACATAGCTGGGAATCCTAAGCAGTAGTTGAAATGCTAAATAGTTTCTAAGGAGCCAGTTTTAGTTTATTAAAATTGAGTCCTCATTTGTTATTACCCTTTGTGCACGATACCTGAAACAATAAGTTACATAAATGACTTGTACAGAAACATTCATGGGGAGTATCCCCAAATTTTTATTACTAAGACCTGCATTATTTTCACAACATATCTTGCAGTACATGTACTAGGAGATTATTAGCTTTATAAATATTATAAGCAAAATAATGTGCATTTACCAAAGTAAGTGGACAGAGTGCATTGATAAGTGTGGTGTTCCTGCTTTTCTGCAACTTATAATGTGTACCTCAGTCACTAGTGCAAGTAAACTAATATTTGCTGCATTTATTGTGTTTTATAATGTAAAACGTATTTCAGAAAGCTTGAACATTAAAAAGCTGAAGCATGTTATGAAATATAGATTGTTGTTGATGTATTTGACTTATTTATACGCCAATATGAGTTCTTGTATGGAAACATTTAAGTTTTTCTATGCTCTTATGAAGTGAGCTCTTATTAAATGTCACACTATTCTATCAGAAAGCAGAGAACAGCTTGTATGGCCAGTATGAGGAGAAGGTCCGTCCCTGCATTGATCTCATCGACTCTCTCAGAACACTCGGAGTAGAAAAAGATCTCCCTTTGCCAGCAATTGCTGTAATTGGAGACCAGAGCTCTGGAAAAAGCTCAGTCCTAGAAGCACTGTCTGGGGTCGCTCTTCCTAGAGGCAGTGGTAAGTGCTTACTTTTATGCTCATAGGTGGTAGAAGGCTGGGTGGAGCTTTGCCCCCACAAATGCAGGCAGCCTAGTTGTGGGCTTTGGGTGGCTGCAGTGGCCGGGGCAGGAGTGCACACACGGACGAGCAGCTGGAGCTTGCAGGCAGCTGGAAACTCTACCCAGCCTGGACCATCCCACATCCATAAATGTGTGGATGGGAAGGAGCACAGGGGAGGGGAGGGAAGAGCTATGGGGGTGCAGCAAATCGAGACCCCCCACAGAGTGTGGGGGGGTGAATAGGGCCTTGGTGCAGGGCGTGGGATGATCCAATTCTGGGCAGCTCATCCAGGGGCATGGGGGGGAGGGGCTTCCGCCACCCCCGGGGCAGGCACAGGAGCACGTGCCCCCCGATCTGCTCATGGGGCAGAGAGCTGGGTTCTGCCCCTGCTGCCAGTGCCCCAGCAGCCACATGACACCGGTGGTAGGAGGCATGTGGTATTGCGTGGCTGCCAGGGCACCGGCAGCAAGGACAGAGCCCAGCGCTCAGCAGCAGCTGCCTGTGTGCCTCACACAGATCGGGGGTATGTGCTCCCTGTGCCTGCCTCAGGCAAGGGAGCAGGGTGAACCCGCACCCCTGGACAAGCCGCCTGGGCCCAGAGCATCCCACAATCTGCCCTGGCCCTGGGGCTCCATTCACCTCAGCACCGCTCCCTCCCTCACCGTGGGGACCCCCCCCACCCCTTCCCCACAATAGACTTGCCTTCTGGGGTGCACACATGCTCAGCCCCACCCCCCCCCAATCATATTTTCTTCTTCTGCCTATGATTATGCTTTTTCATCTCTGAAATCTCTCAAGTTTGCAGAGGTTGCAGTCTGTCCTTTATCAGATAAAGAGCTGAGATTTGGAAAACTGGAAGTGCATTTTAGATTCATAACTCAAGGTATCCCCCAAAAAAACTTTGCCATCAGAAAGTTTATGACTAGTTTGACTTGCTATCACACACTCATTTAAAGTCACTTCTTCTCAGTCAAATGAGAAAAATATAAAGTTGCTCTCCATGGTAAAGGAGAGTGTTTGGAGCTCATACAGATACCAGTCTTCCCTCTCTGCATAACATAATGCTATCTGCTTATTCACTGCTAACGCAAAAATGTCTGAATCAGTAATAGATGTTAAGTTTTGTCAAGTTTTCACATCACATCCAGTTTTTGTTTTATCATTATGTTAGATTTGCATGCATCAGTAAATATTTTTAGGGAAAAACATGTCCTAAGTTCGAGAAAATTATTCATTTAGATCCCTGAAGTTTATAAAAGGCACTGATACTGTAGCTCAGCAGTGATTTTTAAAGAGTGGTTCCAACTAGGCTGCCCACCTACACATGCAAAAGTATTAATGACATTCCTAGAAGAACTACAGAAACCACCGCAATCTCAGACTGGCTCCTATTTGGCTCCTAAATGTGTGGACTGGCTCCTAAATGTGTGGACACGCACACATTTTCTGATAACATATGCTTTTTAAACATCCCCCATTTATGCAAACATGTCAGAAGACATGGCTTTGAATTCAGTTTTTCATGGCTGTAACTGAAGGGGTATTTTCATCACAGCTGGAGAAGGATTTGAAATTTGGACCAACTAATTAGAAAGTCCATTGCACTTTTCCCTCTTCATGTTTTCACCATGGTCTGGCATATCTTAAGTTGAACTGTTACTGGGGAGTGCATGTGCCACTGCAGCACACAGGGTTAAAGCAAAAGTGATTTTATGGAGTGAAATCAACTTAAAAGCTGCTACTGTTGTTGTTGTTGAGAGACTTATGCTGGCCAAAGCAGCTATTTAGGATATGGTTTCATATGTTCCAGGAAGCAAACTTTGAATACCTGTGAAGCTTTAGGCACTGTGTGTATTTGAAAAGCGATTATATTTTGTGGCAAACTCTAGATCTTAAAAGCAACAAGAATGATCAGAGTAACTCAATTTGTAAATCGTTATAGGCATTGTTACCAGATGTCCTTTGGTACTCAAACTTAAAAAGACAGCACCTGAACACGGGTGGAAAGGGAAAATTAGTTACCGGGATATACATGAGGTACTCCAGAATCCTGCACAGGTGGAGAAAGAAATAAGAAAGGGTAAGTTCAGTTTATTCCATTCTGATTCCATTGTATTTATTTATTTTATTCCTATATTGCCCTCTCAAAAATAGCCTCAAGGCAGCTTACAATTAAAAAAGCCATAAAAACAGATAAAATAGTACAGGCAACCACTGCTTAATGCTATTTCGCTATAACACTCATTTTAAATTGATACCTGATTTCACTCAGTACTCAGCAAGTTTCGTTATAATGACCGCGGTCGCCATCTTGGGTCGTCAAATACTTTTGGTTTCACTTAACACTCATTTTGCTTAATGCTCAGTTTTTCAGGAACCAATTAAGAGTGCTAAGCAGGGGTTGCCTGTAAATGATAAGCGCCACACAGCGCCACAGAACTTCTGTCAGATTCTCACCTTTCCATCATTTTCTTCTTTCAATATGCAGAACAATATTTCCCAAATTAACACACACATCATAACCGTAAAAAATGCCGAGAACATGGGGCCAAATAATAATAAAAGCAGAAAAATAATACTGTATTGTATTGTATGTTGTTATATATCATCTACATTGTTAAGAAATAGTAACATGGAGTAATAAAAGTGACATATTTGCCATTCTTGACCTCAGTGAAGTTCCACCAGGGTTTGTCATATCTGCTTACAGTAGGCACGCACCTGGATGGCATTTCTCTGGAGGTTTGGCTGTAATGCAGTAACTGTTTAATGCCTCATCTGATCAATTCCAAAATTTCAGGGAAAGTTCAAGACCTTCATGTTTTTGAACTAGGTAAGAAAAACTGAAAGGGATAAATGCAGGACACATGGAGTCCCAGCTATTATTTTAACATGCCACATTTTCCAACAATTCTGCATGTGTCTGTCTATATTTCAAACACATCTTAATGGCTTCTGAGTAACCCTACTTGTCCTCCCTAAAGGCTAGGTACAGGCATTCAAAACATGGTTTTCTGTAAGCAGCATAGTGCAGATCAGTAGTGAACAGAACATGCATTCACCCTTGTTGGGAGGGCGTGGGGAGCACAAATCTTAAACTGGCTTCCACCATTTTTAACCAGTCTACGTGCACCAGACTTGTGTTCTGTTATGGGCATAGACTGGTTTCCAGTCACTTGTATACTGGTAAAAGTGTAATGTCTATACCTGGCCATTGAGCTTAACATGCTGTCATGGCGCAAAAATAAATGACATAGCATCCCAAAAAGGAGTAATGGTGAAGATGGACATGCATCAAGAGGCAATAGCACAAGGGACCTGGTAGAAGCACCCAGAAACTGTCAGAGGAAAAATTGAGGATAGACTCATGAATTCCCTGAAGCAGGAAAGGGTAAAAGCCATTTGTGTAATGAAATGGAAGGAGCCCTTAGCTTGCATGAGAGGCGTGGCTTATAGAAGATACTACAGACTGTTTCATCTTTATGCACCCAAGTGACTCTTGCCACTGTGTGGTGGCAATTTTTGACACTTCTGCACCATTTGGATTCTGTTTCTACTTGTGACAAATAGGGATTGCTCTGTATGTGTACCTGTCAGAATAGACTCCTTCCTTGCAGCCCACTAAGCTGGTCACTACTTGCTCAGGGACTGGGAGACCTGAGTTCCAGGCCCTTTCACTCAGGGTATCCTGTTTCCCAGCAAAGTACTCCAACTGTCAAGCCATGGGGAGTCAACCTGTATCATGGGTGCCACAAGTTGCATGGGAAGCCTCTGTCTGCAGATTGAGGCAGTGGACAGGCAACACAATGGCACATAGGACAGGGAGAAGAAAGCAGAGCAGCATCTTGGTTAGGAAGCACAGAGCAGGGAGCAAAAAGATGAGCAGCAGATCAGGTAAGGGTGTGGTATTAGACTGGAGTGGCATTCAGGAAGGGTGCAGGGCTAATTTGTGGCAGGCCAGCCAAAAAGGTTGGTCCCCACTGGTCTCAACATTGGTCAGAGATCTGTTCAGCTTCCCCCTTGAAAGCCCCATGGGTTGCTAGAAGAACGAGGAAAACATCTCTCCTGCCCTAATGATAATCTGTTTGTCCCTGGAAGCTTATGACTTGATTGTCCCTACTGACTTAGTTTTTATAGTTGCATGCATTATTAATGGTCATAACTTTATCCAGTTCTGGTTTATTTGTATGTGCTTTGAGGTTTTCAAGAACTAATTAAAAATTTGGTAATCAAGTAAATCACATCCATGTCAAATAAGCAAATTACGGCTATAAAAGTTTCTTGTGAGACATTATTTACTTTGATACCATAGAACACTAGCCTCGCACTATTATCTGACAATATGGTCAGGCAGAAATAACAGACTAATTATGTATGTATGCATTTCTTTGACCTGTTCAGCTTGGACAATGTGATCTAATGGGTAACGCAAAACCCTGAGAATTGATATTCCTACATGCTGTTCTTGGTTCTGCCTTTAATTGTTGCAGACGTAGTTGAATGTGGAAACAATTGTATAACAACTAAATATTTCATTAGCTCACTATTATTGCATCATATTATCTGCCTCCATAAATCTTCTTTGGGTATGTGGAGATTTCTCAGAAAGCACATTTCTCAGTAATTATCAAGTCCCCACATCCTCTGAAGGACATTAACCATGAACCAGTAATTTCCATAGCATTTTTCATGAGTAGATCTTCAGATCTTTTAGCCCCCAAAAGCTTTCTTAAAAGGAAACATGGGAGCAACTCATGTTCTCCAAATCCATTACGTTCATTTAAAATTCTAAGTTTCTAAACTCTGCTTTCATTGCCTTGCTCTTTCCTCCATTGTAGCCCAGGATGCAATGGCTGGTGAAGGAGTGGGCATTAGCCATGAATTAATTTCCCTGGAAATCAGCTCCCGAGGTGTTCCAGATTTGACCCTGATTGACTTACCAGGGATTGCAAGAGTGGCTGTGGGGAATCAGCCAGAAGACATTGGAGAACAGGTAAAGCATTTGCACCTTCCTTTCTGGAAAAAAGTTGCAGCAGTAGAGATCCCATGCACACCATGCTATAGGGCACAGCTAATTCATCACAAACTTCATGAAAGAGTGAGAGAATACACAAGACAGTTGCTGAGAAAGGAAATGCTCTGATCAATACTGTACACAGCAGTGTACTGCAGAGATGCCCATGCTATCCCAGATACCAAGCAGTCTAATTATGAGTGTATTATTAGTAATTATCTAATTATCAGTAGCATAAGGATGGGTGGGTAAGCAGATCATGATCCCTGGGCCAAGAGCAGGATGTGCCAGAATGGAATGGGGGACACTTGTCTTTCCTGTTCCCCCACTTGGCTCCAGATCCTACCAGAAAGGTCATGGTGCCAGCAGTGGTGGAGGAACATGTCATTTTAAAGTCATGCTGGGGAATGTAGGTTCTACTGTGGTGGGGGAGATGTTGCTTCATATTTTTTTTCTGCCAAAGCTTTTCTTTTTTTAGCTGTTGTGTGTGCATATCTGCAGCAAAAAAAAAAAAAAAAAAAAGAGGTGACACCTCTTAGCAGCACTGGATTCCAGCTGCTTGTTCTTGCAATGCTGTCATCTCTTTTCCCCTCCCTGCTGCCAGTGCCACCAGAGCCAGGAAGCTGAAAGGTGCAAGGGGAAGAGAAGAGTGGGATTGTCTAGGCCATAGTCCTGGCCGATTATGCCTCTGGAAAGTGTGGAGCTCTTTTACCCCACTTCTGGTACCTAGCCCAGATGGTTTAAAGTAAGCTTGGGTACACTATGCTAAAGTCTGCTGTACAGATATAGGCCTAAAATGAAATATGTGCTGGCCCTATAGAGATCATTGTGTAAAAGGATGGCTCACAACTAAGGAAACCTCTTTCTATCATATTAATACACATTATCATCCTCAGCTGTGGAACAAAAAAAGGCAAATTGGGCACATTCCCATGAGCACCTCAGAGCAGTCTGAGGCACTGCAAACTTAACATGGTGCACATGCAAGCATTCACTGCTGCTTAGCAGCACCGTGTGAGGGGGGCGGTTTATGCCAGGCAATCCTGATACCAAAAAAGCCTGCTAAAAGAATCAAAGTGGTGCCAATGGCAGCAACATGCACTGCCAGAAACCAGAGCCTGATCATCCAAAGCCACGTTCTGGCCACTGGCTGGGCTCCAAGCAGCCAGATCGTCCTTGGCTCCATTACAGGTTCAATGATTTCTCAGTGCTTCATAAAATAACAGATCAAAATCTGACTTCAGAGGGTCATTGTGAAGTCACAATAGTATAAATGGGAGCAAAATATGACCCACTATTTCTGCTGGGCTTTTTTATTTCTGTTAAAACATTTTCTGAAGTTAAAAGGATAATGTACAAAGAAGTGAGAGAGACCCCCTTTTTTAATAAGGTAACAGAAGCTAATTTCTGTAATGCAAGTGAGAAGACTGGAAGCTTAAGGCTAACTCAGTGTAACTTTAGCATGAATAGGAGCTAAAGGATGGTATATATTCTCTTCCCCCAAGGAACATCTAAATAGTAAATTGGAATGAGAGCAGATAAAGTTCAGTAAATCTTTATGAATGAGAGGTTTTGGGGTAAGTATTGTAACAGCACCAAGTGGTCTTTCTTATTCAGCCAGAATGCAGGGCAGCAGTCATTCTCCTTTATAATAAAGTTACTGTAAATATTGCTAGGGCAATATCACAATCAAGTGGTTGGTTTGATATTGTCCTGAACTGGGTATATTTTCTAGACAAAAAAATAGAAAACATAGAAAGTATCTTAACTTAGGAAGACGACAGAAAATATGATTGAAATGAAATGGGAAAGACATTTCAAAACTCAAAGTAAGCTGTTAATTTAATTCAATAAAAGTAGATCTATGCAAACCTTTAGCAACACACCCAAAATCATGAAAAACCTTATTGATTTGGGGGTTTATACAGAGAAACAAAACCAGCCAAATACAACGTAAGTTTATTTCTCAAATCTTACTTTACTGCACAGAAACAATGCTTTGCTTTCTTTTGATGGATACCGAATCAAGACCAATCATGTAGCTCTGCATTTAGCTTGATGCTGGTGTGTCAGTATACTCTAACTTCATTTTTCTATTCTAACATGCACTTTGACAACAAAATCTGGGTTTCCCACACCATGGCCACTGATGGAATGAAATGTTGCTAATATTGTCATCATCAAATACTGGAGCTGGGAACCTATGGCCCACAGGCAGGATCTGGCCCACAGAGGTGGAGCATCAGCAGCAGGGGGTACCTTGCGTAGGTGCTCTCCTTATGCCACCATGAGTATGAATGTCAGCTTCAGGAGCTCTCCCTGTGTAGATCAGAAGAGATGTATCCGCTGCAGGTGCTTTCCCTGAGCAGCCAGGGAGACATTTGGCAGACAGAGCAGTATCCTAATGCCCGCCTCCTGCCTGTCTTTGATCGAGGGAGGGTCATTCTAGCCCACAGCTGGAAAAGGTTTCCTACCCCGTTCAACTATGTTGTGTATGTGAGCTGGTTTATTTTCAGACAGTTTCACAGAGCAGATCCTTTTAAATCTAGCCAGGTTGTAGGAGAGGTTTGTCTCCTGTCTCCATTGAAACAATGAACGAAAAAATGCCTGCAGTTGTATACCTTGAACAGTTAAATTATCTTTAGGTAAGAGACTGAATTCATCTGCAGAAATGTCTGTACCCACTTCCGCGAAGTATTTCATAATGGTGAGGTACCTCACTTTAATTGAAAACTGGTCCATGCTATTTGATAACATAAGCCTTAATACATCTTTTTCTTTCCACACTAAACTGCAGATTAAAAAGCTAATTAAAAGAATCATTACTAAACAAGAGACAATAAACCTGGTGGTGGTACCCAGTAATGTGGATATTGCAACAACCGAGGCACTGAAAATGGCTCAAGAGGTGGACCCTCTTGGAGAAAGAACTCTAGGTAAGACGTATGTTTAAAAATGTACCTGGAAAAGGAAGTAAGTTATATTTCATAGAGCTCTATTGTTTTTTCCACCATGGCCCAAGCCCACAATAGGTTATAAAAATATAACCTATATAAAACAGCATACAAAGAGATGGAAGGACACTAATAGGGATAGCTCAGTCTTGGGCCCTACTGGGCACATCCATACATGCACTTTACTGCAGGCTTGACTAATTAGCTGTGCAAAAAAAGGTCACAGTCTATACATGCTCCCATATTAGGGTGCAGTAAATTAATTAACTCAACTGTAGGATAGCACTGCCTGGGATAAGTACTAGTGTGCTCAAATGCATGTATAGACTGTACCAGGGTTGGCTGGGACATGAGGATGTTACAGCGCGGGGGCTGCCTGCCAACTAGCCCTACACTATAGCACTCTTGTGCCTCAGCCAAGACATTGCCGAACACTACCACCTGGAGTCCAGGGTTGACCCCACAAGCTCTCTGTTCTGGATCAGCTGTTCCTGGGTGCAGCATCCTCATGACTAGGGTCAGACTTTCAAAAAGCCTGAGCCTAAATTGATTCAACCTTTGCAGGTTAGTCTAACCTGGCTAGCCTGAGCCAACTGGAAATTGGACAGACATTCTCTCTGGGAAAATTCAGGCATATGCCTACAGTGGCTCAGGCTAAAAGTCTGGGAGCACTAGAACAGCCCTCCCTTCCTGCCCTTTGGGCAGGGGGCTGGACTCGATGATCTCCCAAGGTCCCTTCCAGCCCTAATGTCTATGAAATCCCTTGCTCAAAGTTGATCTGAGGCGGGTATGGCCAGGCCCCAGCAGGACTTTCTCATTAGGGAGGTCTGCCTGCAACATCCCAGGCGTTTCGCCACTGGCTGCTCAAGGGGTGGGAGAATTGTCAGCCCCCAGGCCCTTGCTAGCGCTCTGAGGCAAAGGGGTGTGTGCAGTGCATGGATCTATTGATGATATGGAGCTTTTCAATCTCCCTCCCTGCTTGTCAGACTGTCTGCAGCAAACTGACAGGGGAGCAAGGTTGCCAGAAGCTGAAGAGTCTTTATCACCTGCTTAGCAAAACAATAGGCTCTCTCCACATTACTTCAAACTCTTCTTAAACAGCTTACAAGGGTGATCTGTTGATTAGCTCCAAAAGCCCTTTTCTGTCTGACTACCTATCCCAATGAAATTGGAAAGACATGCACACAGACACCACTCGGCATTAGCTAGCACACCACATGCCTAGGATCCATAGGGCTGGGGTCTGTGCTGTGGGAGATGGGAGGGGGGGAATTCCTGTTTGAGCAGTGAGGGGTCTGGGCAGGGGAAGCCAGCAAACCCTGCTCTATCTACAGTCTTTGTTGGAATCTTGTACAGCACTAGCTAGCGTAACATACGCTGGCTATGGGCCATGCTGTGGGAGAGGGGATCCCTGCTTAAGCAGCTAAGTGGTGGGGGGAGGGGGACGCAGGGAAGGCAGCAGACCCTGCTGTGTCTGCAAGTCTCTGCCAAAAGAGCTCTGCCCAGGGAGCAGAGGGGAGGGTGCAGCCCTGCTGTGAAGCAGAGAGCCCCACCCATGCCAGGATGCTGGGGGGGAGGTGTTTGATTTATCTTAAACCAGCAAGGGGTCTGGGACAGGCATTGCATAAACTGGTTTGAGCCAAATCAGTTAAGTCTGATACTACCAGGTTTATCTCAGACTGGTTTCAGCCATTTTTAAATTGTTTTTTATGTGCACTGAACATCTGTTCTGTTACAGGTTTAAACCAGTTTCTGATCACTTAAACTGACTTATGTGTAATGTCTGTCCCTAGCCATGTGTTCCTGGGCCTGCCCCAGCTCAAATTGCTGTGATTCTGAGCACACATGAAGATACTGTGCCCAGGAGCAGCTGACTCCAGCATGAATGGCACTGTAGTTTATTGCAACATGCTAAAAGCCCATGTAGATGCTTTAACAATATGCCTGCAAACTTCTAGAAAACTGAAAAGTTCAAAAGTTAATAGTGGGAAAGCCTCACTGTTACTAAAATATCCATAAGGTGTGCAAGTCTGGGAGGAATCAGAGGTGTTGATTGCTTTTCACATTGTAGATTTCTTTTTAGAGTATAAAGAGTCATTACTAGGAAACATTTTAGAAAATGAAAACAGACACATAAAAAGAATGGAGAAGTTAATTTAGAATTTTGTGCTAAGGAATTTTCCTGCATTGGAGAATTAAATATTCCAATAGATATTCCTCCTCTTTAATTTATGTACTCATACAATCTTCTCATTGTATTACTTCACAGGGATCTTGACAAAGCCTGATTTGGTAGACAAAGGGACTGAGGAGGCTATTGTCGATATAGTACGGAACCTTGTCATCCATCTGAAAAAGGGTTATATGGTGGTTAAATGCCGCGGACAGCAAGACATTCAGAACAACTTGAGCCTAGACTGTGCAATCCAAAAAGAGAGAAAATTCTTTCAGGATCACGAATATTTTAGGTAGCTTTCAAGCAAAGGCTCATTACATTTTGGGTAGC
This sequence comes from Crocodylus porosus, assembly GCF_001723895.1. Lineage (NCBI taxonomy): Eukaryota > Metazoa > Chordata > Crocodylia > Crocodylidae > Crocodylus > Crocodylus porosus. Next base: position 41,898,615 of record NW_017728906.1, read on the forward strand.
TTTCAAGCAAAGCTCATTACATTACTGGAAAGACTTCTGCTGACTTCAGTGGGCTTAGATTACACCTGTACTAAAGAGTATACTTACTTTTTTGTTTTCCATGTAGTATTTCTGAATGTGCAAAGAAGACTTTAAACATCAAATAATTGCTTGTAAATAGAACTCCTTCTGAGATGAAAGTTTGATTCAAGCCCTAACCAAGAAAGGAAAGTGCTGAACTTGAAGCACCCAAGTAGTTCTAATGAGGTTAGGTTAGATGCTTTAAAGTCTTGTGCTGAATGAAAAACTTGTGCCTATTCACTGAAAAGTATGACAAAACTTGTAGGCAAAGTATGACTGATGCCCAGAGAACAGTGTGCTCCATATAAGATGACTCTATGGCAATTGATACATCAAGGCTAGGGACAGAAATTACACATAAACCAGTGTAAGTGCTTGGAAACTGGTTCAAATCTGTAACACAACAGAAGTTCAGTGCACATAAACCGATTCTGGCCATTTTGAAAGTGGTTTAAGATAAGCCTGGATTGATGTAGTATCAGACTTAACTGAATCAGTTTATTGAACTTCTGTCCCAGATCCACTCCAAATTCAAGTTAACTCAGTCCCCCTGCATCCCAGGATGCCTTGCACCTCTCCTGCAAACCCCCTTGTAGGGTGGGTGGGCTAGCCTTGGCCCAAGCTGTCTGCTCCAGCCCAGCCAGGAGGAATGCTCTAGTACCCACCACCACCTCCCTGGCTTCTGGCCTGTGCCACTGCAGGCATGGGCTGCATTCCCGGAACCAAAAGTGAATGTCTGTTCACTTGCTTATTGGTTCAATCTACACAGCTTAGACTAACCTGCAAAGATTGAATTTATTCAACCTCAGGCTTTTTGACTCTGTACTTAACCAAAGAGAATATTTGAAGCTGGAAGTAGGTTCACTAGTCTTACTGCACACAGCAATGGATACATTATTATTATATAATAACAAATTATATATCTTTCTTGAGCACCCAATTTGTTTGGTAATATCATTTATTGGACCAATTGTGAAAATGAGGAAAGACTTGACAAGCTGTTAGGCATAAAATACCCTTTCTCACAGGTAGGAAAGAAGCAGAGACAGCTTAAACTAAATAACAGATAAAATCATGACTTTTGCTTAACCTCATTATTTAAATATTTAAATGGTTTCTTAATAAAGGAAGCAGGCAGTAAATCTGTGGAGCAACAATGAGTCGTCAGCAGTAGTTACAGGCCAAGTAAGGACAATTATAATAGATAAACCCAAGTACAGAAATGAATCAGGCCATTCAAAAGGGCTCTCCTTCCCCTCTTTTTCCTTTACTACCAATCTGAGTCACTCAAGGACTCCAAATTTGGGAGGACAAGCAGGACAGTATTTGCCCCCGGGTTTCCAGAGCCCTGCTAACCTAATGGCTCCAGCAACCACACCAAGCCATGCAGGCTGCAATTTAACCTCACATGCTGCATATGCCTTGCAGACCACTGCTTGGACAGCTCTGCACAAAATCATTGTCTGATGTTAAATCTATGGTTTTGAGTGTTTAGTAGAGCCATGGATTTTATTCCCAAGTAGTGTGTTGTTTTTCCTTGAGGATAGGCTGAGATCAGAAATCTCTGCTGATTTCACTTTTCTGTGAAAAGTGTTCTCTCACTGATAACTGGATAAATTCGTATTGCTTTTCTGTGTAATGGTAATTTAATTACAGCCTCATAGTTTCCTTGGGGCATTGGATGAGGTATTTCATATTTTATGATATGCATGGGTAGAATGATTTGTTGGGGGTGGCGGTATTCTGGCTGGTGATGATGGAGTGTGTTGGCAGGGCATGCATTCATTGTTTAGGTAGGGTCTTGCTCTGGTTGCTGATAAGCAGGGAGCTTGCTTCTGATGGGGAATTTGGTGAAGTTAGGGGTTGGTTTGAAAGTCAGGGGGAGAAGTTGAGAATATTTCCCTTAAGGTATCGCTTTCTTCAATAGTTTATAACTTCTTAGTTCTGTTCTTTATAGGTTTCAATGTGGAATGGTATCTGACAGCCAGGCATGACAATCAGTGAGGGGGAGGGGGGTTCTCTCATACTAGTTTTGTGCATGGTACTGAGGTGGGTTGTTGAAAGATGTGTTTTGTTTCGCTCATGGATTGTTTTTGTTGGGTGAATGATGCTCTTAGTTGGTGAGGTGCATGTTGAGAGTATTTTCAGAGTAAGTGGAGTAATATCTGAGGGCCTGGCAATAAATGACAGGTTTCTTGGTGTGTTTGGGATGATTACTGACCTTGTGGAAGTGTGACAGTTCATAAGGTTGGAGGGTTTTGTATATTGTTGTTTGTTAGGGTGCCATTCTGGATGTGGATAGTGGTATCTTAGTGTCATTGCACTGATGTTAGTGTAAAAATATTCTAGAGAGAATTTGAAGGGCAGGATGTTAATTGTTGAAGTTGTATAACATCAATAAGTGATTTCATGTATTCAGTCCAGGTGATGATGTCATCTTTGTATTGTAGGTATAATAACGATTTGGTGGTGAATTTCTCACCACCATAGTTTGAGGATGCTTCAGTTATTGAAGGTAGAATTGTTGAGAGTGAGGATGAAATGCGTGAGCTGTGCAAAATGTTTTGGTTGGGAATCCCAATAGGCGCCTACACGCGTGCAGCAAGGCCACTCTCATGTGCTGTCATTACAGTATGTCGTAGCATACTCGATTAATTGAGCCTGCTGAAGGTGGTAATTACCACACTCCAGCAGACTCCAGCGTCATGTGCATCAGTGCCTCCGTGCTGAAAAATGGTGGCAGAGGATCTTTAACTAAAGCTTGTCGAATGAGCTTTAGTTAAAGCACCCCTGCCAAGCTTTTTCAGCGTAGGGATGCTGATACATGCTATGGTCCAGGCACTTTCATTAGAGAGGCTCTCGGACCTACTCTAATTAAAGCTGCTGCCGCCCTCCCCCACACACTCCTGGCGCACGTGTATAAATGCCTGATGTTTCAGTGTGTCCCTGTGCATATTTCAGGCAGGGATGCATGGATGCTAACGTTCTTTTATGTTGCTTCCTTGTTTAGCAGAGAGCTCAGAGTTCCAAAAATAATTTTGTGCGAAAGCAGTTTTGTAAGAAAATCATAAGGCTACTGCTGCATTTTTGTAGTATTCCCCAGCTTGATCAAGAGAGACTGCTGTTACCTGTCTTGTGTTTGAGGGAAATACAAAAAAGAATAGCAAAAAATCCCAAAAAACAAACACATTGTTCCTTTCTCCGCAAATGAAAGCTTGCTATTTTCATTTTTTTTTAATTCTCTTTCAGTGTCCTTTTGGATGAAAGAAAGGCCACGATTCCTCTTTTGGCAGAAAAACTTACAGCAGAACTTGTGTTTCACATTTATGTAAGCTAACAGAGAAGTTTTGCCTGAGCTGTTACTGATGTAAAGAACCTGAAAACAGGACTTGATCCTGCAGTTTTGGAGACCAGTATCCCTACCTCAGCTTCCCAGCTGCAGATTCCATGCTGCACTGTGCTGCAAGCTCTCCCAGTACCATTGGTTGTGCCTCTCTGTCCCTGGGGTGAGAACAGGAAGCAAAAAAGTCAGAGGAGAGAAGGGGAGCCTATAGAAGTCAGCTGCAGCAGCACCTGGAGTTAACAATGGCTGGGTGACAGCCTAGGGCCTGTACGTTAACCCCTCACAGGCTGCTTGTTAGACAGCCCTGGGCTACACTATGGCTGTCTAGCTGCTCTGTCATCATCTCCAGTGGCCATTCTCAAGCACATCAGTCTCAGGTTGTGAGAACAGCTGTAGGGACAGTGTCTTCACTGGTAGACTTGCAAATGCAGCATGTGACTGCATGCTCAGGAAGAGCTGGCTGGTGCAGGCCATGTCTACACCAAAGTAGTGGCGTGCATATCCCTGAGATTCAACTTTCCCATGAGGTCCCTGCCAACTCTAGTTTTGTACAATCTTTGAAATAAGGGATTTGAATGCCTTTGTAAAGAGCATTTGAGATGCATGGATGAAAAGTGCTATAGAAGAACCAAATATCATTATCATTGCTGACTTATGAGAGCCTTGTTACATAAAGTAAAAAAAGAACATGACACTTCTAAAATTTGTGTCAAAAATAAGGAACTGGTTGCTAAGGTGCACTGGTTCTCCAAAACAGATTGTAGGGACCTTGCAGGATATATATATATATATTTTTAATTTAAGATTGAGGGAAGAATCACTGAAAAGTATATTTAAACCTTCCCCTTTTTGAGCTCAGCTCTTTCTGTACTTAAAAAAAAAAGATGGGGGGACAGAGCATTCTTGAATTTAAAGAACAACCCTCTGTGATACCCAAAATTGTTTTATTTCTTTAAAAAATTGGACTTGTCCAATCTGTTCATGCGGGTTTTGTTTGTTCTTCCTCCCTCAAGAAAAATATCCCCAGATTAGAGGATCAAATAAGTGAAGAACTCCAAAAATCATCTCAAGAGTTACGCAAATATGGCAAAGGCACACCCAGAACAGATGGCGAGAAACTGTTTTTCCTCATAGATGTGAGTATAAACACCACTTGGTTCTAGGACAGAACAAAGAGAATTGAATTAAGAAATTTTATCTTGTCAAAATCATGAACTTTAAAGGAAAAAAAATAATTTCTGATCTTAAAGTTTTGGCAGATTTTCGCTGCTTACAACGCTTGTAAGATTAAATGCATCCCAGAATGTAGGACGTGCACAAGGATTTACTCTCTGCCACTGAGCGATAAAGATACTTGCCTGGATATGGGCTTGTGGTCTGACCCAGGATGGTATTAGTTATAGTCTTATGCTCATTTTTATGAATTAAGTATGTGTGCATTTTGCTCATGGTGTCCATCTTGAACCAGTGTCTTCTGTCTAGTTCTTTCTGGTCTGTATTGTGTGCCTTCCTGTGATGAATGACTAATAGTGAGTTCCTGAGGGAACCAAAGTTTTTGGGTTACATAAGTTTCACAGTAAAGCAATAAAGTAGGCTGACTTTCAAGATTGCTAGGCCCTCAGGACTATATAATTTTTAATTCATTTAGACCTTTAATTTCCACTGGAGTCAAAGGAAATGACTTTTTTAATGATTCAAAGATAGGTGCCTAAATACCTTTTAAAATGCATCCTCTGCCCACTTCCATAAAAATCGGGACACTGGGGGCAGAATCCCATTTCATTTTATATCCCCAAATGGCATTTACTGAGCTGGGTAAGAGCTGTTTTTGACATGTATTGTTTGTGAGTCTACAGTACGGGGGGGATGTTCAAGCAAAGATGTTGCTGTTGAGCATGCTCAGAAGGCTGTGCTCTGGCTGGGCAGCTACACGGTTCTAGACACATTTATTTGAGCATAAATTCCAAAATTGTAGTTAGGTAAAATGGAGGGCACTTGGCTTGGAAGTACAAGACCCAGGTTCTAGTCTGCTGTCACCTGGATTTGAGCTCACATCTCACCCATCATGGTGCTCCAAAGACTATGCCAGAGATGAGGTATCAGCCAGTCCCTACTCCAGCTATCCTCTTAAAGCTGAACTACTGCACCTTTGTATTTAATAATCTTAAATGCCAGCTACACCTCTGTTCATTGGCTTTGGATGTATTTAGTTGAGTAGAATTTAGTAAGTTACTCTGGCCCATAAAAAGAATAGAATCAAATTCATTCTTTCTTCCCTGTTCTGGCTTTGCAGAAATAGCAAGAGTCAAAAGCCACAAAAAGAAAATAATTCTGAACTTTTCAGAGATGAACCATGCTTCAAATTAAATTAGCTTCAAAAGTAATACATAAATTGGACCTGTTGTGAAAGTGTAATCATTTTTCAAGGTTCTCTTTCATTATAGAAAATCAAACTGTTTAATCAAGACATTGTGAATTCAGCGCATGGAGAAGAAAAGGTGTCTGGAAATGAAAGCAGACTGTTTACAAAAGTCCGCAAGGAGTTTCAAAAATGGGGGAAAGCACTTGATGAGAGTTCAGTGAAGGGTAAGTAAAGAAGAATGGCCAATGAAGAGGCACTGAAATGGTCAGTTGCACTTATTTGGACTGACATGTTAATAAAGATTAACATTTACTGAAGTTAAGTAATGTGTTTACTATGCTGTGAAGTATAATTTGCCTGGGGGCAGACTTCCAGCTAGTGCAAACTGTCACAAAGATTGCAGTGGAGCTGGTGGAAACCCACTGAAAATATACAACATCAGAGACCATACTCCTTGTCTGAATAGTTATGCGAAAGAAGGTTTTCCCATGGTGTAGCAGGGCACTAGGGTGTCTGCTACTGGCAACAGGAATATGGGCTCAGCTGCCACTCACCAGGGCGGCACAGGTGGAGGTTGCTAAGACAACTGCTTGGGTCAGCTGACCAGAAGGGGGCGGGGCCTTTATAAACAGCAAGGCCGAGGCCAGAGCCAGTTCCCCTCTGGCAGCCTAAGAAGTGGGAGCTCTGCTGGAGCAAGCAGGACGGGCATAGTAAGGAAGTCGGATGGCCTGAGCAGTGTTGGCATGATGATACGGGGTGGGGAGAACCCTGGCAGGGATATGGATGAAGGATAGCCGGGTTGGCTTAGGATTTATGTTGTAGCCGAGGGGCTTTGCGTTTTCTGTTTTGGTTGTGGTATAAGACCGGAGGACCGGGCAAGGCTGTAGGGGTGGAGGAAGGCTCAGGTGAGCTCCCCAGCAGTGGAGTGGGGGTTCCTAGCGCTGGAGAGGGCGCTGCGTTTTGGGGTGTCCTGACCCCGGCCCCAGTGTGGGCAGATTCGGGAGGAGCCCAGTGGGGCGTAAGTCCTGGGAAAGGGGTCTGGGGGCCAGGTAAGGCTGAGGCCGCCTGAGCCCCAATTGAGAGAAGCCCAGTGGGCATAGGACCTGAGGATGGGGTCTGGGGCCAGGTAAGGCTGAGGCCGCCTGAGCCCTGAGCGTGGGGAGCGCGAGGCACAGGCCCCAGGTGGGGGCGAGGGGGCGCCCGTGAGAGCGCAGGTGGGCAATTGGACAGAGCCGTGGTACAGCGAGGCAACCTCCCTTAAATAATATTTACCAGCAAGACGTGGCGGGCGAGGTAGAGGGTGCATTCAAGACCCGATTTGGCACAGTAGGTAGGGGTGCTAGGGGAGGTCACGGGCCCCCTAAAGGCATCCTGCCACACATGGTTTCAAATTTGGGAATACCAATTTATGAGTTATAAAAATCACTAAATGAATATCCATTCTTGCAGAGAACTCAGTCTAACTGCAAACTGAAATCAAATCTAACATGAGAAAAAAAAAAAAAAAAAGATTCATGGAAACTGACTTTTAATAAGGACCTCAACCATTTCTCTACCTTTCAGAATATCCAACTGGAGGGGCAGGCGTGGGGGATGCTTTTCGCATAAGTTCTTTAAGTTCTCACTTCATACCTATATAAACATTGCTGAAAGTAATTCTAATTAACTGTTACAGAATGATGACAGAGATGCATTCCCAAAGGAAGGAGAAAAAGTAAAGTTACAAGTGGGCATATTCTGTTGACTTTTTTCCATCAGATACCCAGAACCAACTACTTTGAATGCAGTGGGGGGAGTAAGATAATTGGAAATATGGAACAGGAAGAAATACTGCACACCCACACACAAAACTGAAGGAAATGAAAAGCTAGAAGTAAAAAACTGTAGTTTCTTTGCAGTGTTATTTATCCCTGTTCCCATTCCCAGTCCGTGGAGGTCCATACACATGTGACGTGTAATTGTTTGTAACAACTACACTTACAAGTCTCTGATTTTGTGGTTGGAGACTTATGAATAAAAAGCACCTTGTCTGAGACGGATATCAGTGGCTGCATCTACACAAGACGCTGACTGCACAGTTGTTACTGTGCAGCCATTTAGTACTTGCATAACTAAGTACTAAATGACTGCGCAGTAGCGTCCTAATACAGCTTCCTGGTGGTGCTGACTGTGCAGTAGCCTTGTGGCATAAGGGTTTGTGCCACAGGATGCTGCTGAGTGGCACTAATAAGCTACTGTGCAGTAAGCGTCTCATGTAGATGCAGCCACTGTTTATAAAATTTAAGTCACTGCAGTGTGAGTTCATCTAATAGTTATAGCTGCACTGCAGCCTGAAAGAGCTGGATGTAAATAATAGAAATAGCAAACAAATATAATAATGTCTCATAAGATGACATTATCTCCTGCTTCCGTGTTATAATTTCTCAAGCTACTCATAATCAGTCAGGGTTAGACTTCTTTAAAGCATGTTGGTACAAAGTACATTTCTAAGTGCAAAGTGATGGGGGAGGGGAGGGAACAAACACTGGAGCTGGACAAATGGCACACTTGGTGTAATTGGCAAACGATCGAAGTCAGATAATGCAAATCCTTAAGTGGGCTAACTTCTGCTCATCTGGTGGAGAATTACCCATGAAAGAATTGGGGTGAAAATTCCCATGCTGGTCTAGTCTTTTCCTAAAAAATGAATGGGCTATTACTTACTTAATTGGCTGTTACAGTAAGCTTGCATGGTCAAGCTACTAGAATAGCCGCTTACTTTGCAAGCTACCCCAGGATACGGCACTCCCTCATTTTAGCATGCTGCAACAGTAAAGTAGTGGCTAAAAATAACCATGCCCTGCACATACAGCACAGTATGGGCGGTTACTGTACCTGCTAAAGCATAGCACAGTAATATTGTCACTGTAGGGCAACATATAGACATACCCTATGAATCTATAAGTCACACCAAGTATAGTCTCTCATACCTATTAGTTAGGTAAGTTTTACAAATGGTTAAAAGGTTTTACAAATGGTGCTAGTAGAATTTACCAAGGAAACTAATCACAAAAAGCTTTCATTTTTACCTGTAGCATCAGCTAATGGGGCACTTTTGAAAGGCTGTTGAGATGTAGCAGATGAGTATTCTAATTGTTCCTGTTTCCACTGTGTCCTTTTCTCATGCGTATAAGTAGAAATAGCATAGTTTGGGCTCAGGATCACAGGAATGAAAGTGCATGAATGACCAATTGTGTAATAGGTTTCTCTAATCAAGGGCATCTTCAGAACAAATAACTAAGTTTCTTTTCTAAATTCGTAGTTTTCTTTATAAAATTAGTTGATTTGGTGTACAATAGAATTGCTTTTAATGTTTTAGTTCAAAAAGTTATACATCATGAAGTATGGAGATTTGAAAGTCAGTACCGTGGAAGAGAGCTCCCTGGCTTTATCAATTACAGGACATTTGAGGACATTGTCAAACAGCAAATCAAGGAACTAGAAGAACCAGCTATTGAGATATTGAAGACAGTGGTTGGTGAGCTTCTTTTACTAAATTTGTCCTATGTTCTGACTGATGTAGCAAGAATTGTACACTGGATACTTTAGGGAATGAAAAATTAATATGCAACAAACCAATTTCCCTTTGCTAAGACCTCGTATCTGTGCATGACCATCACACTTTAACAAAGCTACCTCCAAAACTGAAATGATTTCTTAAAAAGGTAGAAACTAATAACCATCATGAGAATGGAATGATTAAATTAAAAGCATATTACACGCGCATAGCTGCATGGCAGCATCCTTTTGGATAAATATGGAGAATGACTGACTAGTTTTCATGAACCTTGTACTGTCAACAGCCACAAATCACGTTCACATTTCTCCTTTTTCTTCTCAGAAATCGTCCGACAGCATTTTACAGTTCTTGCCAAAGCTCACTTCGATGATTTTTACAATCTTAACAGAGCTGCCAAGGTGAGACACAATTTGTTACTTGTTAAAAGGCAAAAACAATACAGAGTGGCATAATAAATAGTATATAGGGCTGTATTTACTTCACACATACTTGCTTTTCTTTCTTGTACAACTACAGACATTATTTTTGTGAAGACACTTAAACAGTGAAGTTACAAACTAAAAATAGCTGGCAATGCTTACATGTTACAGAAAATTTGCACACATTCATTACTCTTACATTTCATCATTTGCTGTTAAACACTAGTTCCTACTTGAACAGGCTGCACTGTATTTATTAAATGTGTATGGCACCAGTGCTTTCACACCATCTCTCAGTTAGGCCCAGAGAGAAATATAAAAGATAGACTCTTGGAGCTTAGTTTTCAGAAGTGCGGAGGATCTCCAAATCTTACTGAAGTGCCATTTAGGCCACAGATACATGAGTGGCGTTGGTTGAGTTGAAATGTTTAGAGAGATGATGGGAAGGACAGTAACCAATAAGGGGAGAGAAGATGAAACAAAGGTTAGTTGTAGAAAGCCTTGAAAGCGAGAACAAATCAGAATTGGATTTGGATTGTGAAAAAGGTTTTAGGATGATTGTATTACATTGCATCTCAATAGAAAAAATGAGTTTTGGGTAAGTTAGAAGGCTGAGGTGAGGTACCAGGAAGGCCAGAACAAGAGAAATTGTTATGGCTAAGTCACTAAATGATCAGAGCTTGGATAAACGCTGGCTGGCACTGGAGAGAAGAACAGATTTTGGAGACAGCACAGAGGGGAAGAAAATTCTGTACAGGCATATTCATCTATGGAGAAGTAACATGGTTAAAATGCTCCCAGTGTGCAGGCTGTAAACAGCATTAGAAGTCATTACATATTGCAAGACAATAGTTTGAAATGAGGGTATCATTGTACCCCAACCCACTGGACGTGCCTTGAGATCTAATATAATGTTAGCGCTGTTAGGTGTGCAAATAGGATTCAAAAGATAAACCCAGAGCCTCCAAATAAGAAGCCATAGTGTTAAAACTATTCTGTCCTCTTGTGGTCTTTGACAGAAGATTTACTCTATTATTTTTCTATAGTAGAAAATAAACAAGTGAAAACTACAACATTTTTCAAGGGGTACCTTGAGTCTAAAATGTTGAGAACTGCTGTTGCAAGGCAACTCGCTGCATGTTGCCTTCAGTGGCCCCTGTTCTTTGCACACCCTACCCTCCTGGAGTGCCTAGCCCTCTGGAAATTCAAACACCAGACACTTGCCTCTTCCTGTCTACACATTTGATCTGACAACAGGACGCTGATCTCTTAGTCACTGTGAAGGAGCCAAATTCTAACCCTTGTAGCTGCATCCAGATGAGCATGGACGTTTGTTTCCCCCACGTACCACACAGCCACGCTCATCTGGATGTAGCCTGGGTGTCCAATATAAAATGGTTAAATGCTATGATTGACAAAGACTCAGATATCATGTTGAATGTTAGCGTTCACACAGGGCTGGCTCTAAAGTTGTCTCTTAGTGAATTCTGAGAGCTTTCTTCTTCTAATCTTTCTTCACAGGACAGAATTGAAGACATTAGAGAGAAACAAGCAGAAGCTGCTGAAACAATGATACGAACCCAGTTTAAAATGGAGCAGATGGTTTACTGCCAAGACAACATTTACAGTGAAGACTTAAAATCTATCAGAGAAGAAACAGCTGAGCAGGCAACAGACAAAAAAACTATGACACCCAAATCCAGCAAGTTCAATTTTGGAACAACTCCACTTCATAACCAATATTCTGTCAAGGAAATGGCTTATCACCTGGAGGCGTATTTCACTGTAAGTGTATGCATTGCTAGAAGACTAGTTTCTATGGCATTCCAAGTCCCGTTGCCTGCCTTATTAATACAGACTCATTATAATCAATGGTATGAGTGGTTATTTTAGCAGCAATTAAACTGCACTTAATACCAACTGAGCAGCCAATAGGTGAAGAGCTGTTACGTGCCTGCTAGAGGGCTCAAAACTGTGCGTATTAAGAGTAACTTTATCAAAGCACCCAAGCTGTGCTTTCAACAGTAAGAGACATCTTTGACTGCCACAGAAGCTTGAACCCCAGGTGACTGAACAGTTAAGTCATTCAGACAAAGACCCTTTAACTTTTAATGACACTTGACCACCAAAGTGCCTGTCTTCTTTGAAAATGGGACTTGGGCATCTAAGGGCTCCTCTAGATTATAAGCCTTCTGCTGACAGACAGCAGACATCTCAGTACAGCTGTCAAGAGCACCTCACCTCCATGGTGTGTAGTACATGCTGGAAAGCACCTTTTTAGCTATTCAAGGACTTTAGCAACCAGCAGAAAGAATTTTGTAGCAGTTCCTGGCAGAAGCCTTCTGTTGCTCACACAGCTAGTATTCATAGTTTTATAGTTTCATAGTAGCTAGGATCAGGAGGGACCTGAACAGATCATCTAGCCTGACCCCCTGCCACAGGCAGGAATGAATGCTGGGTTCACAAGACCCCAAACAGGTGATCATCCAACCTCCTCTTGAATTTGGCCCAGGTAGGGGTAAGGACCACTTCCTGGGGAAGTTGGTTCCAGATTTTGGCCACCCTAACTGTAAAAAATTGCCTTCTGATCTCTAACCTAGACCTGCTCTCCATCAGCTTATTACCATTGTTCCTCATCAGGTGGTGCTGGGGAGAAAAGGGCTCTACCTATTTGCTGTTGATCTCCCTTGATGAGTTTGTAAGCAGCCACCAGGTCTCCCCTTCAGCCTCCACTTGCTGAAGCTGAACAGTCTCTCCTCATAGAGAGGGCCTGCCCTACTGCCCTCTAACCAAGCAGGTGGCCCTCCTCTGACCCCTCTCCAGGCTGGCCACATCCCTTTTAAAGTGCAGCACCCAGAACTGGATGCAGTACTCCAGCTGCGATCTAACCAAAGTGGCATAGAGGGGGAGTATCACCTCTCTTAACCGGCTTGAGTTGCACCTTTGGATGCATGCCAAGGTATGGCTGGCCTTGCTGACTGTCATCTGGCATTGGTGGCTCATGTTCATCTTGGAGTCCACAATGACTTCCAGATCCCTTTCTGCCTCTGTGCTTTCAAGAGGAGAACTCCCCAGCCTGTATGTATGCTGTGGATCCCTTCTCCCAAGGGGCAGCACCCTGCATTTGCCTACGTTGAACCCCATCCTATTCTCGTCTGCCCACTATTGTGTTGTCAGGATTCTGTCAGTCACTTCAGGGGAGCTAAGAATTGATGCACTTCCTTTTGCCCACACAAAACCACTGTCAAAACCATGTAGCGCTCCTCATGCCAGGACTAAACAGTGCAAAAGGACTTAAGCACCTACTGGTCACATAAGGTACCTAAAGCCTAAAATTTAGATTCTCAAAACACCTACTCAGCTGCCAGCAAAACTTTGAGGTGCCTAATATCCATAACCATGTAAGATCTACCAGCAAGTCTCATTGAAATTAAAAGTTAGATCTGGGGTTTCTCTGTCTCTTCCAGACTAATTCACAAAGGAAAGTCACTTGACGTACAATTGGTAGAGTGTGTTTTGATGCTTCCTACCAACTATAGATTCCCTCCCCTCTCCTCTTTGCAAACTATAAATCTCTCAACCATCTTCTTTCAGGGAGCAGGTAATCGTCTTTCCAGCCAAATTCCTCTGATCATGCAGTCCTTCATCCTTCAGGACTACGGTGATAACCTACAGAATGCAATGATGCAACTCTTACAAGAGAAAGCACAATTAGGTTTCTTTCTTGAGGAGCGAAAAGAGGTAGCTGACCAAAGGAATTTTTTGACTGAACGGATTCATCGTCTTACAAAAGCTCGTCAACACCTAGTAAGATTCTGTGTTCTGTAGCTATTCCATTGCTTATGCAGGGGTCTCAACTCCATTAATTTTTATTGAAAGAATCTGCAGCAGTTTATCCTTGTGGAATTGCATATCTGTCTACAGTGGCCTTTTTTCAAAACAGATCAATAGCTGAAAGAAACAATTGTTTAGCTGAGACTTAATCTGCATAATTAACTTAAAGTAATACTTACATAAAATGGGTCATAAGCAGATGAGCATAAATTTTGGAATATAAGTTACTTAACCTTGCATTTCTGATTAAATTTGTTTCCAAGTATTACTAGAAAACCAGTGAGGGCAGGGGCTTTCATATGTAAAACACTCAACATTTGAATAGATAAGATACCTGTAGTTTAATTTCTGTAGATCAAACTCTTACACACACCAGTAACGTCACTGTTGTGGGACCACATTACTGCCTCAACATTCATCTCATTCAGGATGGCAATAATGTCAACTGTATCAGCTTGGAAGATAGAGCTAAGAGGTTGGGAATGGGGGTGGGAAAGTGTTAACTACTGTTATCAACCAGGTCCTATCTATATACAGACCAGAGAACTGATTAAATGCCTGCTACAAGCAAGTAGCAGCAGCTGTGTGCCACTTTATTTCCCCTGAAATTAATAGGAGTTTCTTTTGATGCCTAAAATATTCCCTGACACTTTGGAGGTGAGCAGGATATAGCTTTCAAAAAAACAGCATTACATCCAACTACCTGCCATCAAGTTAAGCAGGGGGTCCCACTTGGCTAAATCAGTGAATAAAGGCAATCTAATATATCTTGACAGCCTTACACTGGGAGGTGAGCAAAAACCTTTCAAATCCCATCCTGTCCCTCAATCATGGAAGCAGGTTACATTTATTTGATGCTTTTCTGGAATTTGTTCAATTATATTTTGAATGGGGATAGGGTTTTTTTTGTTTTGTTTTGCTTTGCTTATATGTTAAAATATCAAACAAGGACAATATTCCTGGATAACAAGCTTTGTTAGATATTAGGCAGAGTGACTGTGGGTGTGTGAGAGATTGTCATCTGGCCCAGGGAAAACAGTTGTTAAGTGTAGGGAATGATTCATATACTATCAGTTTCAAGAAGTATAATTACAGCACTGGTGTTTTTAAATGAAGGATATTAGGATGCAGAGATTTCAAGTCTCTGGCTTTGAACCTACATATAAAGTGGCAGTGACAATGCTGAAAACATCTGATGAGGGGCCAGTGGGCTGTGCTGAGTGGAGATAGAAAAGCCTATATGGCATAATTCTCACTGGTGTGAGTAGTACCCATTTTAAAAAGAAACAGGTATTCACTGAACTGTCCTACCTCTTCCTCAAGTTTAATGTTGGCTCGGGGAAGATGACATAGATGCTTCCCTACCCATTTGCTACTGGAAATTTAAACTTTTATTTAAATTTAAAAAGTGTTTGTCTTTACACACCGAGTTACCATAATTCTGTCTTGTTTAAAAAATAAATAAAAGCTTGACAACCACTTCTGGACTCCTGGGAATGTTTTAGTTAAAAACTATAACAATATTTTTGAATGAAATAAGGTGAACACTTCCTCAAACCAACCATGAATAGAACAGAATGGATCTCTTGTAACAAGGTGAGAATAAGGAGGTCCAAAATTAATTCATATCAAATGTGTGTAGGGTGGGACAAAGCAAACCAGTGAAAGAAAGTATGTACCCCCTACCAGAAGTCAGGCCACAACTGAGTTTAAGGACCACAGAAAATTTAAGTCAAAACAACAAAAGTTCCACATGACCCTCTTCACCCCCATCC
This sequence comes from Crocodylus porosus, assembly GCF_001723895.1. Lineage (NCBI taxonomy): Eukaryota > Metazoa > Chordata > Crocodylia > Crocodylidae > Crocodylus > Crocodylus porosus. Next base: position 41,913,967 of record NW_017728906.1, read on the forward strand.
TGTGCTTTATCAGATAAATGCCTAAATAGATCCAGGAAGAATAAACAAGCATTACAAAAGATGGAAGTAAAAGGTCTACAACATAAAATTTGTAAATAATCATTTATTAGTTATATTACTTATGTGCAAAACCAATTTGTACCAAGATTACTTGTCATTGTAAAAAAAAGTCATTCCACTTCATTTCATTTCTAGAGAAAATAATTAATTATGGCTTTTCCTTCCGATAAGTTATAGAATTTTAAAAAGATTGCCTCATCAGATGGCACTGTGATTCAACAGACTTCTCTAAAATGTTTGCAATTACAAGGTACAGTTCAACAGGAGCAAGCAGGCTTATTTTTGTCCACTAGAAGTGGAGAGCAGATTGAAAAAGCATACTGAATTTCAGTACTTCTGATGACTGCAGCCATGTCACATTTATAGCTACAGCATTTCCTACTCCTGTCATTATACACACACACACATACATACATACACACTTTTAAAATACCATTAGGTTATTGGTCTCCTGCTAAAATATACAGAAAGTTCTTTACAAGTCTGTATAAGAAAATAAAAGCCAGATTATTTTAACAGTGAGGTAGTCACATGTAAACTTGGGAACAGCATTTTCTCATATCTCTGATTTCCACATCTACATTAGTTATCGTTGTGATCCACTGCCTCAAAGCAAAGCTTTGTTCTTTGCCTCTCTCAAAAGGACAGAGTTCTCAAGGCTCAATCTGTTAGTGGCTTCCAGTACATAAACCTGAATATGCTACTCAGTACACTGTGTCCTGCTACAAGTCAGAAGAACTGTTCCCAGCAGCTTATGTAGGCAGCCTGGCTTTTAAAGGCTACTTTAAATGTTTCTCTTGTATGTCAAGCAAAAACCACAACAGGAATAACACAAAATTGGGCAGGAGTGAAGGACAGGGACACATTACTGAGCAAGGTTGATCCAAAGCAAGATCAGCCCAGCTGAGTGCATCACCCATCAAAGTCCTGAGGATTTCCAGCTACCTGAACACAGTACTAAGACATATTTTTCTGTGCCTCTGCTCTCTAGCGTGTTAAGTAGTTTCCCTTATACCCTACAAGGGGCATTCATCATTTCAAATCTCTAGCCAGCCAGCAGCCCAAAGATTCACATTCACATCATATTTATATTAAACATCTTATAAGCCAGGTGGCTTGACACTTGCTTTAAATTCCAACTTTTTTAAAAATAAAAGTGAAGTTACAAGGTGATTACATTTGTGATTATAAAAATGAATGATTTTCTAGCCCAGATGCCAGAAAACGAGGAACGTTTCAGGGAGCAACTGCCAGAGCAACATTTTGTCAGATCCCATGTCAAAGGCAAAAGTTGCTTGTTGCGAGATTTTTACTTCACAGACTAAACCAGTCAGTCACTGTAACCAGCACAGAACTGAGGGTGCAAACTTTTGCATTACTTTCAAAGTAAAAAAGTAAGGACTAGAAGAAGAGTGCAGGGGAAGGGCAAAAAATAAAATAAAATCACTCGCAAAAAGTAAATACAGTAGTTAAACATCCAAGGTAGCCAAACGTCACTTAGGATTGTTCCTGAAAGCACGGTTCAGCAAGAACAGAAGATACCATCATCTGTTTCCCTGTTTAAAAGAAAATGGGGGGGGGGGGAATGTGGTTAGTATCATGTGTATTTACTCTTCAACAACAACAAAAAAAAAAAGAGGAGAAAAAATCCACTATAACTTCAATTAAACAGCATCTCTCTTATTTGAAAATCATAAAGCCAGTTAGAACTAAAGAACTTTAAAAAATGCAGCATTTCTTTTGATACTTTAAATTATTAAGCCCAATAAAGGGCATTATATCCACGCAGAGCACTTTACCTGCATGTTTCTGTAAATCCAAGTCGTAAACACGGTCATATTTCCATAAACTCCAGGTCTATTGTGAGTGGCACAGCCAGTTCCCCAACTTGTGTCACCAACTAGCCACCACACAGAGTTCTTTGCTGTTACTAAAGGGCCTCCACTGTCACCCTGGACATAAAAACAAGCCACAACTGTACTATTAATGAACAAGTGTAAAAAGAAGTGGACACTGGCACCAAAGGGGAATGAGTGAATAAAACAAAAAAACAACCCTGGCCCTTCCTCTTGAAGAATTTGCAACACGATGGGGACTCAGAAGCCTGACTGCAATGTTTGGTGCCATAGCAATGATATTTGGTGCCTAAGGAAAAGCATGCAGTGGCAGTCCGCCCTCACCCCACGCATAGA
>NW_017728906.1:41916488-41947738 GCF_001723895.1 Crocodylus porosus
AAAAAAAAAAAAAAAAGCTGTTAATAATATGAGTGGTGTTCTTACCTGACAGGAATCAATTAGTCCTTCTAGATATCCAGCGCATATCATAGTAGGCAAAATGAGGCCATTATAGACGAACCCACCGTTACATCTGGAACGCTCTATCAAAGGCACCATCACAGCATTCAAAAAATTTGAGGTTTTACCTAAAGTTGGAACATGCAGATGCATAAAGGAACTGGAGCAAATGGGAAAAAGCCAGAGTAGCTTGCAATGGCACCCCAATCAAAAACAAGTCAATACTGCTTTGGGATGCATGCTGAAGTTCACTGTTCAATATAACAAAAAACCGAAGGAGTTTTCAGTGTCCCTTTAAGGGGATGAGAACTTATTTCAACCAGCTGTACACATACAGCTGCCATCACAGCTGTGATCCCGTGATGTTATCTACAGGGCTATAGAAGAGAGTGGGCCTACAAAGATGGAGAGGAGAACCCCTGCAGCAACTCCAAGCAACCTCATGATTAGGTAAGGCAGCAGGGGAATCAGCTGTCTCCTCCTCCCCCATCACTACCCAGATCTTCTATGCCCAAGAAGCTTCACTTCTCCCTTTGAATCATGCTGCCATGACACTGCTGTCTCAGCCTTAAGATGGGAAGAGCAGGAGGGTATTCAGCCTAGAGTTTATACCATGCTGACCATATCCCCATCAAATACAACTCATACACATGAAGGAACTCCTGTAGAGTGCACGCTGCTACGCCATCACAAAAGTAGGGCCCCTGGTCACTAAAGTCTCTGCTGATAACAGAGGGACTGAGAAGATTTCTATTGCTACAGTACCAAGATTATGTTCCCCACTCTGTGATAATCCTTATACCCCAATATAAACATTAGCTGAATTTGCAAATACGCATTACAAGTGTCGCCGCACTACCAGAAATGTTGACTTGGCAAACTTACAGCTTGTACAGCCACATCTGCATAGCAAAACTGCCCCTGGCCAGCAGCACCCTCAGAAGCATAAGCAAGCTGGGCTAAGCAGGCTCCCCTCTAAACTGTATGCAGTGCAGCGACATCTACTTGAGGCAAGCAAGCTGGTCTTGTCACTTGGCAATGCTATTTATTTGCTAAGACACAAAATGAAAACAAACTAGTTCTTTGTCCCCACCTTTTAGGGCTGCACATCTTACCTCCTTGTTGTAGGGCTCCCCATCCAGATATCCAGCACGACTGATTAGGATTGAACATCATTCCAAGGTTTGGCAGACAAATTGGTGCTGTAAAATCTGTGAAATAAGAACATGGCCATAATCAGTAAACCTAGATGAGTGCACATGAATAAAGATTCAACAGAAAGTTGTCTGAACAGGACAAGAAACACCGGGATTGAATACAAGAGGAACTGAGGGCTCTTATACATTTGCAAGGAGCCTGCTCGCTCCAGCAACCTCCAGCATCACGTGCACCAGTGTCCCTGTGCTGAAAAATGGTGGTGGGGCACTTTAAACTAAAGCTTGTTCAACATAGGCGGAGGAAGAAAAAAAATTGGGGGCAACTGAGTGGGGGAAGGGGAAAGGGCCACGGGGAAGAGCAGCAGAAGCAGCATTTCCTTGCTCCAGCTGCCTCCCAGCCCTGACCACATCAGCCCCAGCTGCCTCCCCACCCAGGCCCCAGGGGTCTTGATCTGCTCTTTGTCCCCCACAGCCCATGGAAATAAAAAAAACAGATTAAAAGAAACTTACCTGTCTGTGGCTGGACCAGCTGCAAGCGCGCAGTGTAGCCAAGTGTGCGCACCACTCCCCCCACCCAGCAGCCAGGCTGCTCTAAGGCAACGCCTGCTGCTGCCCTGCGTTTAGGGGGGCTGAGCCCCATTAGCCCCCTCCCTTCCACCGCCTATGTTGTTGAATGAACTTTAGTTCAAAGTGCCCCACTGCCATTTATCAGTGCAGGGATGCTGATACACGTGATACTCTGGGTGCTTGTAATTAGCAAGACTCTTGGAGCTGCACTAATTAAAGCACCCCCCATACCACCTGAAGCATGTGTATAAACGCCCCAGGAGTCCATATTAGCACTTCTTCATGTGAGGGCTCCTTCCCGCTACTTCAGTTCCTAGCAAATAGGTGTTGGGGTCATGAAGACTGTCAGGTGGAGAGCTCTGTCAGCCACTCAATCCAACTTCTGTACAAACAGCAGAAGGGCAGGCCTCCTACCTGTTTCTCAGTTTTGAGTTGAACATCTTGGGGGATGGATATAGCCAATCAAGCAGCCATTACCTGTTTAATTACTTAAGAGGTTAGTGACAGATCTTTGGACAGAGACTTTTTTGGGGGAAGGGCAGTGAGAAGGAGATAAAAAACATTTTTTTCCCCCTGAGACATGGATTGAGGGCACATCTTAGTTAAAAACAGAACAGCTTACTTGGGCACCAAATATTTTCTTTGCAGATCATATTAAAAGTAAGTGCGACACTTCCATCATAAATTCCAAACGGATTGTGCACTAGGCTGACAAGCATGAAAGTATGCTAAACAAGACAGTTCACACCTCAACATGCAAGATATGCGCTATTCTTGGCAAACTGACTTTGCCAAGCAGCAAGGCAAAGCTCTTTTATGTTATTTCTGTCTTTTCACCTAGTCTTATGCACCACTTTTCACCAGTGCATCTTTCTAGAATGTATTTAAATTTCAGGTAACTTAAACACTGTTTCATTTGCCTTTATCTAGGATTCTGGAGTAGAATGTGTCATTGCCATAATGATTCCTCAGGCATCCCTCCCTGGGTGTGGACTATGATACTTCTTCCAGCTGTCAAATACCAATTTCACATTTTAAGAAGGGCCTATATCTGTTCTGCACTTTTCGCTACAGTGTGGCAATCTGCAGCTGTGCGCAATCCATGCAGGAACTGGAATAGTTCTTCATGTCTCCCCAGAATTTTCATCTTGGAGACTCTGAAAGGCCTTGATTTAATATCCTGCATATATTTCAGTTTAGAGTGAGGTCATTTCCATCACTGTTGTGTTTATATTGAAAAAGGAATTATTTTTTCTTATTTCATCTTCTACTGTTGAATTGCATAAGAACTATATATTGTTTATGGCAAAAACTAGGACATCTGAAACACTGATGGATGTATTATAGAATTTGTATGCATTAAGTTCTGAGAGTTTCACTAAATCCTTTGTCCTCTTTTTGTGCCAAAAGAAAAAAAAAAGGTCTTCATATTATGTGCATAAGGCTTGTGTGCTGCAACACATTCTAGATTGTGGAACTATTGGATGGTAACTGATACAATGAGCAGGTCATCAACACGTAGCATAGACTGGGTTTCTCACTCATTTAAAAAAAAAAAAAAAAAAAAGGATAGTTTTCAGGAAAAATATTCCTTTTTACACTTATGACCTGCCAGCTCTTGGGGAAGAGGCATGCTGTAATTGCATCCCTGCCCTACTCTCTATTTTCTTGCCTTTCTACATAACTCATGCCTTCACTGCATATCTTATTTTGTTGCAATTTAAATATTCATTTTTGAAGGTTGCATGTTCAAGTCTACACTGAAAGGGGAAGAGGGTATTCTATAAGTGGCCTGCAGCAGTGTAACTAGGGTGGGGTGACAGGGTCCACCAGCCCAGGTGCTGACAGGGATAGGGAGTTGGGGGGAAAAAAAAACAAAACAGCTTTTGTCCTGGTCATGCAATTGTGGCAGCAACAGGAAGTCCCTGTGTGTGGCAGCTGCCCCAAGCACTCAGCTGCATTGTTATGCTGCTGGTGACCAGGGATGTTTGAAAATGGGAGTTACTACAGCTTTAAGATTTTACTTTCAACAGCAACAGAATACATACTTGTAAAACTCACTGATGTCTGTAATTTCATAAGGGCAACGTCATTGTCTTTAGTCTCTGTATTGTAATTTGGATGTGGAATTATTTTCTGTACTCTGTGTCCACTTCTCATACGCATTTCATCCTGCGTTAGAATCCCAGCAAAAACTTTCCAGTAATATGGATCCGAAAGCTGTCTAGAGAGAAAAGGGTAGATTATTCATTATTGTAGTAAACAACGTGAATCAACTCATCCTGCAGCACCAATGTTATTTCAAATTTCAGGGGGGGTTCTCCTCTCCCCCCCTTTTTTTTTTTGCAAGCTGGCAAGCACATGCATTGAACAGTAAATAGTGACCTAGGATATCTATTTTTCCCCAGCCTCTCCTTGGTTGCCAAGTTTAAATAAGCAAGCCAAGTATTAACCATTTGATTAGTAATTGCAAATAATGTTTGAAACATAGAAGTGTGAGAAATCAAAAGATAATAGAAAACCAGGTTTTATACAGTTATTGCAGATATGCCTGCAATGAGACGGCACAGACAACAATTTAGGGAGATAGTCACACTTCTGAAGTCATGTTGCCAGTGTGTAGACTGATAATGAAAACAGAAGACAATATACTGAATACTGGAAAGACTTATATATCAAATAGTTATCCTATTTTAAAGGCTTGTTTCGTACACTGGTTATATAGAGCTATATTCTGCAACTTCATTCAGATGGTCTGAAACCAGTGGAAGATTGTATTACTGACTTCAGGATCAGGCAGTTCCTCTGCAGATAGTCTCATGTTTCAGTAGGCCTGCATATCTTCATAGGCACTCCCCAAAGAATAGGACAGTATAAGCCACCTACTCCTACACCTGGTGAAGTTTAATATCTACAAAATCTTCAGTGTTTTGCACAGTACAAATAGGAACTTAAAATTAGCTAGAGTTGTCACATGAGTGAGATCTTGCATTACAAGCCAAGTAGAAAATGAAGACTTACAAGCAGTTTCTACATGGATTACTTACTAGCCTAATTGCTTTCTCTCCACTACTAGCCCGCTTAGAACAAAAAAATACAAAAAGACTGACTCTTTTTCACTCGTTTAAACCAGGATAAATAAATAAAAAACATAAGCAATACTGTTTTCCTGGCTTCCCTTCAGACTCTGAGCATTTCCAGGTAGTCAGATGTCCTTGTTGGCCATTACAAGAATTAGTAAGTAGCTAAACTCAGGATGTGTTTTACTCCTGAATATAATTTGTGGTGCTTCAAATGCTGTTTATGTTTTGTTTCTATAGGCTGTTATTTAATTAAGTGTGTTGAAAAGTAAAATTTAACAAGTTTTTGTAGACTGAATTAACTCAAGTTAGCACTGTTCTTCATGTATTATATTTGTTATCTATATATTTCACATTAATCTGATTCCCCAACTCAAACACAATCACACCTCCTGGATGTCACACGTGGCTTGCAGGATGTATGATTTGGGGATCAATCCCAGCTGTGCTGTATTTGCCAGCACAAACTGAGCCCGGGATCATGAGCCTGGGCTCCCCCTGGATCAGCAAATTGAAAGCTGGGTACCCAACAATCAGCCAATGGTCAGCTTGGCCAGGGGGCCACACTAAGGTCTGGAACCAGCTCTGATGCAGCCCCTAATGAACTGACAAAACCAACTGACTATTGGTCCAGTTAAATCCTGGCCAGTGCTGCTTGGGGAGGGGTGTAAAGTCCTGAGCAGGTTAAGTTCTTTGGCTTCCCCCCGACCCAGCCTCCAGGTGGGCCAGAAATCAGGTGATTGCCAGCAACACACTGAAATTTAGGCACCCTACAAATGAGCCATAAAAATGTCTACATTACATGTAGAATATTTTTATGGTTTGCTCCCCATTTTGAGGTGCCTTAAATTGGTAGCACATGTAGCACCCTTCCTGTTTATGCCACAATTAATACATTAACTGCAGCATAAATGTAATGTATAGAAGGGACCCTAGTCCTTTTTACTTTCTATATGTACTTGCATTGTTCAGGTATACATGGCAAAATTTAACTTTCTCCATTTCCTCAAGTCACTGTGTCCACCATTCCAAAAGCGTATAACTAATGATAGCCTGTTCAATACTACAAGTCATTAATTGAGTTCCAAAAATCAGTACAATACAATTGTTCAGGACTTACCCTTCCACACAGTGTGCTGCTGTCACTACCCATTCGGGGGTGATGAGGGAGCCTCCGCATATATGATTGTTCTGGATGTGAAGGCTGACCTGCCATGGCCATTGCCCCAGTGATGCAGCACTTCCACCCACAATTCTGCCTTTAGGCGTCAGGTTCTTACGGGAATAGCCACACTCTGGAAAATATAGGGGATTGTTAAAGCACAACAAAGAGCATAAAGAGAACTTTTTCCCCACTGTCACGTCTTTCCCCTCCAAGTTGCCAACTGCGAGTCTCAGGATCATGGTCACACAAAACACCACTGGATTTTCTTATTAATTTTTTGTTCTCGCCATCAGCAAACAAACTAGAGAACCTAGACCCTTGCAGCCTGAAGCTATCTGTTACTGTTAAACTGCTGTTTAAATGCATTATGACTGTCTGGTTGGGGCTGTGGTGACTGCCATCTCTAACATTTCAGACTACTGCTTAAAATTTGAAGGGTCCAAGACAGTAGCAGACTCCTAATTTTCCTTAAATGATTCACCCACTAGAGGGCAGCATAGATCCAGGCCAGAACCCATGCGGCCCATTTGCCTTCCGTTTCTTACTTGTCTGTCCATAAGGTTAAAAACAAGAGGTCACCTAAGGAAGTGTGCTGTGGCACAGCTGATCCATTTCACTGGGCGGAACACATGTTGCTCCTTGTTGGTTCAGGACAAGAGGCAGTGTGATCTCCCTGCTTCCTCTGCTCAGCCAGACCTGCCAGCCCCCACCCTGGGATCACAAAGGGGACCTGGTCTGGCAAAACTGGGAAGGATGTTCCCCTGCTCAGCCAGACTTGCTCCTGCAATGGCCAGAGACAGATCTGGCAGAGCGGGGAATCCAACTTCTCTGCTTATGGAAAGGCACCGGAGATTTTGTAAATGAGAAAAGTAGGCAGGTGCTCCAAGCTTTGAGGGTCCCTTAAGCGCCAAGAGCATCTGCTCAGACTGGCTGGAGAGTACAAACAGATCACTTTCTGCTCTCCCACCACAAAGCTAATAGATTTCTGCCACAATAAAGCAGCCGTGTCTAATACTACCTTCTGTTGCGCCACTGATTTTCTTTTGATGTGGTGCAACAAAGGGTAGCAACATCCATTAGCTCACCATTTGGACTGCCACAAAAATTTTTATGGGAGCACAAATGAAACGTTATGCAACATCTGTTTCCACCCCAATTTGGTAATTTTTTAATGGAAAACAGGGTAGATTTTGCACCTTATAGATTAACCAGAGTAAATGATAGGTATCAAAGTGTGTGTGATCTACTTTGGTTAGTCTATAAGGTGCAAATCCCCCGCCCCCCAGCTGATTGACGTCAGACTAAACATGGTTAAGTACCTGTCTGGGCCAGCAATCCCTCACCTCCTTTCTACAGACTCATAAGTTCAAATTCCACATTAATGGTCCCTCGCATCATTCCAGGAGCAAAAAATATACTAAGTGTATAGGTTGTTGAGAGGACCAGAAACAGGTGGCATGGCAACCCACACTCACCAGAACTGCAGGGATCCCTTTTAGCCATCAGCATGCAGAAGGGAGTGGAGGAGAACGAAAGCTGGGGGTAAAAATGGGGCTAGTCACTCTCTCCCTACAAATTTTTAGTCCAAGCTTTTAAATCAGAACTATTGCTTTCAGCATCCTAATAATATACCTGGCAAACCAGAGGACTGTTCTCCGTTCCCACCCAGGAAAGTTTTGCCCAAAATGCTTCCTTAAAAAAAAAAAAAAAAAAAAAGACAACTTTTCAAATTAGTCCTATGCCATTTTATTAAGAGTTGGGAAAGGGTCTATATTCCACCAAACTTGGAGATGGGGGAGGTGGATGTATAGCAGTATGACTATTGCTTATTTTCGTAAATGATTAATAGCAACTAAAGGGTGGCAACTGGGGAGAAGGCAAGAATAAGTACAAATGTATGAATTTATACCTATGCCATATTCATGTTCCTGTTCTAGATCCCATAAAAGGGAAGCACAGCTCCCCACTTAAAAGGCTGAACAGCCAGAAGAATTGTATGGACAAAAGATACTGCATATCTTTGAAGTATCACACCTACAGATAAGCCTCTCTGTCCCTAGTTGTTTGCAAAGGAATAGAGTGTCCTTATGAAATTGCATCAATAGATACAGAAAACCTGAAAAGAGCTGTGTTCCCAAAAGCTTATCTAAATACCACCCCCAACTACAGAATTAGTCTAATAAAAGATATCACCAAAATAAATCTCACATATTTCCTGGACCATCACAGCTATATTACTCAAACCCCTAATAAATAGATACAAGATATTTTACATAGAATAGGACACTTTACCATGGGGAGCACAGGATGGAAATCAAACCCAGTTATGGGAATCAAACCCAGTTATAAGCAAAACCAAAGAGAAAATTCTCCCACCACCTGTCTCTCCAGAAAGGAAGCATCATCTGGGTGACAAAAATTCCACACACGGCCTTACAAAAATCTTGAGAGAAAAATGATTCAGTGATAAGGAGAGATTAAGAAATTTGAACTGTGGGCTGGTTACTGCTTAAGTGTAATGTGTGCATAAGCAATGTTTCTTGGACTTTCCCACACAACATATAATACTGGACTCTGGTATTCAACCTAGAATCCAGTCATACAGGTCTAACCTTATATGACAACTGCCAAACAAGACTAATCACAAGCAATTCATTCCAAAGGCTGGTACAGAATCATGGGGTTGGAAGGGTCATCTGGTCCAACCCCCTACACAGACACAGGGACAATACTCCTAAATCATCCACGACCACTACTTATCCAGTGTCCTTTTGGAAACCTCTTGTGAAGGAGATTTCACAGCTCCCCCAGACACTCTATGCCATATCTCGCTGTTTTAACAATAAGGAAACTTTCCCCGTATATCTAATCTTAGATCTACTTTGCTACAAAACTGGAAGCCATTGCTTCAAGTCCTGCTCTCTACAGCAGTTCTCCCACTTCTTAAATAGCAGCTTTTCAGATATTTGAAAACTGCTATCTTTAATCACCTTTAATGTAAGCTAAAGCATGACTTCTTCTCTCAAACTTTCCTCATACAGATTGAATTTCAACCCCTTTGTTGCCTGCCTCTGGACTTTCCCTAACTTTTCCACATCTTTCAAATATGGAGCCCAGAACTACACACAATACTGTAGATGTGATCTAACCAGTACAGAGAAGAGTGTCACTATTGCCTCCTATGTCTTACACCCAATACATAGATGGACAAAAGCAATTTGTGACTCAGTCTACTTGCTTCCTATCTCCCCCTCACTCCCAAATTTCAGATTTAAAAATATAACCAAAAAACATCTCTCCCATAAAAATAAAATCCAATTCTAAGGGAAGAAATCTTGCACAGCAGATTTCCAGACAGATTCAGTGAAAGTGCATATAGAAAAGGTTATACGTTACTGAAGAAACACAAAACACTTACTTATGCAGCGCAGAGAAACCACTGTTCCCAATGCACAGGAATCACTGCAATAAAAATGAGCATGCGACTGTTTAGTATTCATATGAAGCACGTAAAGTTACAATTTAACAGATGGTAATCAGAGGTAGGTCTCCCCAGCTGCCTCAGTTACCTTTGCTTCATGGACAGCACCTATGCATTCCTGCCCCCTCCTTATTCAAGAATTCTTACGCCATTGCTTCAGCCCCACTTTTTCTGACTACCCTCCCAGCACTCGAGTGCCTTTACCATTTCCTCCATTTACACCAGCATACTGCAGAGGAATCTGGTTGTGATTACAACTGCCAGACGCACAGAACTCCAAGGCATATAAGCACAATGAGTGAGGTGAATGGTGACTTGCCTTTGTAGCCACTGGTTGGCTCCAAATCATTCACGTTACAGTATGTCAAAAAAAGGGAAGAGGAGGAAGGGAATTTTGCGAGTGCAGCAGCCTCTGCAGCAAAATCTGAACTGAAAAAACTCGTTATATATAACAAAAAAAAGTTTAATAAAAGCAGTTGAATTCAGAGCCTGTCACCCTAGCAAGTATCCTGTTTCATCTGTAGTCACATAAAACACAGTACCAAATGTTGCAGCTATTTTATGCTTGGTACAATTATCAAAACAAAAATTCAAGACAGTAACATCATGGCTGACTAGTTATATGACAGTTTCTACACCCTTTTAGAAGTGTGGGGACAGAGGGAAATGGGGAACTGTTAAGGAAGTAGGTTTGCTACAGGAAACAAGGTGAGAAAGGGAGTGGGGGAAAAAAAAAAAAAAAAAATCAGTGTCCTTGAAATTTGTCAAACTTCCGAAATAGGATTTGGAAAACAAATCCCTAGAAAGATAAATGTCAGGAATAATTTAATAGTTGGAGGTTTAAAGATGATGAAGAATAATTATTCCATATCAAGCATGGGACTGTCTTCCCCTGCTCCCAATCCTAAAAATAAGGTAATAATATAAAGGGAGGCTAGCCCTAATAAAGATGGAAGACACACCACCTACAAAAGTGGCAATGAGAATGCAAAAAAAAAAAAAAAATTGTAGTAGTTTATACTTAAATACCTGTTATACAATCTCTTGTACAAGTCTATATTCCCAGCACTTGTGTTCAGTCTCAGAAAGCTTTTAGCTCCTTTCTCAATTGCTGTTCTCCCACTAGAGTAATAAGTATTTCTGTAAAGGACATAAGGTTTAGTTATAATAGTGATGTGTCATGTAGAAGACTAATTAAGAACAAACCCAACAAGCAATCCCACCAAAAAATAAATAAATAAAAAAGAAAGATTTTGCTTCAATCTAAAGCAGATCAATAGTTATAGAACATTAAATAAAACCACAATTAAGATGTACAGCAGAAGAATTAAACTTTACTTTCTTCCGTAATTGTTCTCAGTGCCCATTTACACCAAACAATAATGTTTTACTTTAAACTAATTTCGTCATGATCAACAGCTCTACCTACTGCACAGACTGAGGGTTATGTCTACAACACTTCCAAAGCTCTCTAAGGAACTGCCTGCCTGGTCCCACAAATGTATGCCAAGTCCAGAAGTATGGAAGTGAAGCTGCACGGAAGGATACTGTGATTAAATGGTGGCACTCTTATGAAAGACCACCATGAAAAGTGATCAATGTCCTCAACAGGTCAGGACTTTCTGTGCAATACTCACCATAATGAACTAGTTTGGATAAGGATGCATTTTATAAAGCAATTTTATTCTCATGTTCTGCTTGCATTATAAGCACAAACTTTCCTCCTACCATTGATTGAATGTTATGTATTACATGCTTTAACACCACTTCATTTTGCTTCTGCGATAACATATAACCTTTTCTACATTGTGTCTCTTCTATTTATGAAAACTGGACTAGTAATTTTACAGCAGATATCCATTTTTAGGAGTGGGGGGAGGGGGGAAACAACATAACGAAAGGATTGCCTTGGATGTACATCTTCATTGCTTTAGTTTCACAAGTAGGTTTCTTATACTTACACATTATACCCCATGTCTTTACATGCTGTCTTTCCATAGTCATCATTCCAGTCATCTGCACATACAGAATGCCAGGATTTGTTCTCTGATGAGTAGACCTCCAGAATGAAATTGGGTCCATAGAGCCTAACTGCCACCAAGAAAGACAACATTACTGACCTCATTCCTCAAAGCCCAGGGCATTCACATTGCTAAAAAAGGTATTTTTATTTTCTGTTGCTATAAACAAGCAGCAAGAGTACCAAAATCAAAATAACAGAAGAAGATTGTTACACGTATTTGAAACTAGCTACTAAAAGCATTGGTCAGTGTTGTCCCTTATAGTCAGTTCCCCATCTGGTGTGGTCTTTCACATAGCAACAGGACAACTGCCCCCCACTCCCCGCTTCTGAATAGTAAGAATAGGCTTTGTGGGATTATAACAAATCAGCAAAAGTGCAAAGAAGTGCAGTACCTGAAGCTGTCTTATATGAACTAGATTTCAAGTTGATGCCGTCTCTTTAAACAGATATTTTTGTCAAATTTTAATTTTCTGGAGGATTACATAAAAATGTGTTTATTTTGCCCAAGTCCACTTGAATGAGTTACTAGCTTAAAAGATATATTTACATTGTGTTATTTGTCTCTCTTTACTGTGTGATCTTTAAATTTTCCATGCCTCATCCAGAGGGTAAGAATGAAAAGCAGTAATTAGATAAGAAGGCAAAAACATTATGTTCTCTCTTAGCATAAAAGGTCAGGAGCACAGATCTGACATGGAAATGTTTTCTCTGCCTCTTTCGGGCATTAAATATAAAGATACTATGTACTGTACATGGCAGAAAGAGGGAAGAAAGCAGGTCAGGCCAAAGATAATTGCAAAGAGACCCAATTGTGCATCCAAACAAGGGGGAAAGGATATTAAAGCAAGCAGAGCTAAAGCATACACCAGAGTACCAAAGGCAACATAGGGCCGAGAGAAGCAACCAGTACATCTCCACCCCAAAGTAATTTTCTTGAAAAACACGCAGATATTTTTAAAAAAAAATCAAGACAGGTATATCTTTTGAAACTGCATGTTTATGATCTCCACCACGAAATAGTCTCTTCAGATATCTTCAGCTCAGCATGAAAGCCTTTAATTATTTCTTTAACTGAAGTCATTAGCAAGCCTCCTACCCTGAAAGTTACTTAGTGTTTTTTGCAAAGCAAGGTTTTTGGTGGTGATAGTATTGTTGATCTGGTGGGCGAGTGAAGGGAAATTCTTACAGAGGAATTGTAGAGAGGATATGAAATAAGCCAACTCACGTCAACGAATTCAAGCAGAATCGTAGGAACACAATTTCCTATAGACTAAGTATGAGACACATCTTCAAGTAAATTAACTTATGATTTCTAAACTAACCTAATTAAAACTGCCACAAAGCCCTGCACGCACCTTTATATCAGCTTAGCAAGCCATTAGGAATAAATTTGGGATAAACTAAGTCAGTCTCAAGCCAAAATAGGACAGTCCACACAGGCTTCTGAATCAGTTTAAATTGGTTTAATGTTGCATCATACATAAACTAAGCTGGTAAAACTTAGAAAAATACAGTTTTACCTTTGCATACTTGAAGTACCTACCACATCGGTTTTCATCTTCACCATTAGGACAGTCGAAGTGTCCGTCACACCACTGGGATGATGGCACACATTGTCCTGAAGACCCACATTCTATTGAAGAATCCAAACACGGATTCTGCACTGCAAGGACACAAACGCACAACCATTAATTTATCTTAAGGTTCATTTATCCACAAATTATTATTTCTACTGACTTTTCCAGCAGCATAATCAATTTAGTTAAGATAGATGTGAAAAGATTATTAACTGAATAACTTGGGGACTTCTGTATGAAAAAAAAGAGGGCAAAATGCTGAGGACAAAAATGGAAAAGTAGTTTAGGCTTTTTAATCATACATGTCATCATTAATAATTGTCAAAGCAGTTTTTATTTATTAACTCAGGGCTATCCACCTTCTAAGCACATCGGGGCCCCCCTCTCCCCCACCACTCCACGTACACACTATATCAGGCAGGCACTCGAGCCTTACCCTCAGCTTCCTGAATACAGAGTCACATGCTGCGTTGCAGCACTGGGACACCCCTAGCCATAGGTTTCCGTGAGACCATGGGCTACACCATGGGGCAGGGACAGGAAGTAGAAGCCAGGAGACTTCAGCTGCTGCTGCAGCCATAGCAAAGGAAGGTAACAGCAGCCTGGTGGGAGCCCAGGAACCACAAATTAGCCCTTCACAAGCTGCATGGAGCCCATGAGATGCCAGTTGGACACCTCTGTATTAAGTAATTAGATTTCATGGTAACTCCAGTGAACTTCAAAAGCAGTGTTAAGCTCATAACTCACTCTGCCAGCTATAGCAAAAATTAAATGAAACAGGGAAAGAAAATAGCTCTGTTTAGTTGCCACCTCTTGGTAGATACCATTCTTACAGTGATTGGGATTAATTTAA
This sequence comes from Crocodylus porosus, assembly GCF_001723895.1. Classification (NCBI taxonomy): domain Eukaryota; kingdom Metazoa; phylum Chordata; order Crocodylia; family Crocodylidae; genus Crocodylus; species Crocodylus porosus. Next base: position 41,930,452 of record NW_017728906.1, read on the forward strand.
ATCGGTGGTTTTCAACCCATGGTCCACAGTGACTATGTTTGAGGGGTCCACAAAAGACAACTATGATCAGTCTAAAGTATGTGAATCCCCACACTTACAATTCAAAGGGGTCTGCTCCCCCCATTCAAAATTTCCAAGGGGGTCCACAAATGGAAAAAGGTTGAAAACACTGATTTAAAACAACACTTATTTTCACATTAAAATTTGGAAGTCTGTTCAAAATAGCTCCAAATTAAAGGCAACCACACATGCTCTCTCCCTCCACAATTCCTCATTCACTTTTTTCAAGTCAGCTAACACGATGAATGAAAGGAATATGTAAACTTGTTTTGGTTGCGGGGGGGGGGGCGTGTAGTCATTTGCAATTCAGGAGATTTGGCACTGTGTGCGACTGGTGTGATTAGTACAGTTTTCCTATCATCTCAGCAGGCATTCCTTATCCTGCAGGTATTTTTAGTTTAAAAATTTGAAATGAATAAAATCTGAGTCTAGTAGTTTTACTCAGCATCACATTCAACAAAAGTCTAAAGCCTCTAACTTATGTCATTCATTCTTTTCCCTGAAGTCAGGGAATGAAACAGTGTGGGAAGTTTTAAAATTTATTTTGAATTTAAGCGCAGAAGCTAAATGCTTAGTTAATGTTCACTCAAAACCTTAGAGCCAAGCAAGCTCTGAAATAACTTAAGCCTCAGGTCAAAAGTCTTGTAAAAGCCCTTTGCACGGAGTTAAACTGCACTTTACACCACTGTATCTGAAGTGATAACAGCTGTACAAAAGCTGGTGCTATAGTAGTAGCTGTCAGGAAGCTCAGGATGGGCTGATGCATAAGAGTTGGCAACAAGCATGAAAAAAATGGTGGAGGTTAATTGTTTCAAATATATTTACGTGTCATTAAAAAAAGAGGAAAGGAAAACAGCAGCAGTGATGCTGGTTATACTTATAACAGGTAAGTAGCCCTTCAGATTAAAAGCTAAAAATGGATTTTATACCAGGAAAAAAAAAGAGAGAACTAAAACTTCCCTGTCCTAATTCACCATCAGATGGAAAAATGAGACTCTTTCCAAAAATAAGTGTGCCACGACATCTTACACTAGCTTCTTCATAATTTTAATATCATGCAGATCCTTACCAAAATACCAAATAAGGAGTGCTGCAACTACTGCACCTGTGAGGATTACTGCAACAGCTAAGACAATGCATAAGGTTTTCTTAACACCTACAAATAAAAAGGGAGAAAAAGAAAAAAGTTAGAGAAGGAAGCTAACCTTAGATCTCTTATCTGGAATCTATCTGTGCAGAAGTTTAAGGCACAAATATCAGTCACTAGTACGCACGTATAAACCCAGGCAGGCAAGGTTCTTTGGGTAGATGTGATATCTTTTATTAGACCAAATGAGTAGTTGGAAAAAAGTTCTCATCAAGCTTTCGGGCATAATCACCCATAGTGACTGCACCCAAAAGCTTGCTAAGAGCTTTTTTCCAAATACTCAGTTGGTCTAATAAGATACATCACATCTACCCAAAGAACCTTGTCTATGTTCTTAGACCAACACGGCTACAACCAACTACCCAGGCATGAACCTGAAATCCAGAAGTCTCTATAGGCCCACGCCCTTCCAAAGGAAGAAGGTGGTGCTTATGGAATATTTCACTCAGCAGGAGAGCATGGAAAGAAAGATCTTTGATCTATCAGGATATCAAACTACAGCAAACCTGCATGGTAAGAAATCCAGACAAGTCTTACCTGATGTGCACAGTTTCTCAGATGATGGCTTTGGCTGTACTACCACTGTAGCAGGATGTTGAGGAGAAACACTTGGAACATAATGTGGCACTGATGCAGGATGGCTTGTAGGAGTGTACTGTGGATAGTCATTAGTGTTTACAACGTGCCTAGAATTACAGAACCTTTCTGGCTCATAGCCGTGATTTTCATAGTATGGTGGTAGCCCCTAATAACAGCAACAAAAGAGAGGGAAGCAAGAAATAAGAGGGGGGAAGAAACATGTGCTGTGTAATATTGCAAAATCAGAATACAGAAGTTTCTAAAAGAGCGTTTTTGCATACGCGCTATTGATACAATAAAACCCTAATTCAGAAAGGGATCAGTCATGCAATAGAGGATATACAAAATCTACTGAATATTGGAGTGAAAGACAGACACCTTCAGCTACAGGGGGACTACATTTGAGACAGTTTAAATTAATTTCTAATACACTGCCCCTCAAATAAGTCTTGTATGCATATATTGAATTCTTTTAAAATGTTAAATGTTTTGCTTCCCTGGTGATATCTAATATTTCTTTTATACGGTGAAAAAAAAAAAAGACGGCAGAGGAGAACAATGAAACCAATTATACATCAAGAATTATTATAGTCACTAGCAAATAAATCAGGAAAATAAAGAATTACATTTCTGCAAGCTTTCTTAGTTTAATTTTTGGGGGTTATAACCATTTGAACATTAAGATTTCTCAATGATAAACATAATTTTCCAGTTGACAGCACCCCTTTCATTCTAAATATCAGATCTAACTAATGTTCTACTAATATCTCATTACTTTTGTCAAATGCACTACACAACAAACAGGAGTTAGCCTAACAGAATTAAGGTAATTCATAATAGCCATCAGGCTACAACTTGGTATGCAGAATAGGGTTTTTTTTATAATTATTTGTTTGTTTTCTTTCCATCCATGGGACTGGGAAACCCACAGCAGGATACAAGTTAGAAGGAATCAACAACTATAAGCCCCATAACTCTGCATCCTAAGAAGGTTAACTGCATCTCCTCCATACACTGAGACAAGTCTCTTCCTTGTTATACGAAACCTGAAGCAAAGAACTTTGAGTCAAAGTTTAATAGACTAGATTATTAATTAGCGTACTACTCAGTCAGTTATTACCCAAAACAGAATGTTTAACTACTTACTGAGTTTGAGGCCATCCTAGCTATGTCCGCAGTGTCTACACAACAAGTGAGAGAGAACCTGTAAATATAAAAGTGGCTATATAGTTATGATACGAAACAGCCAAAAATTCTGCATAGTAGTTTTCCATTGGAACACGGCAACACAACAAAAGCTAAATAATTTTGAGGTTATATATAGGTTTTATGTTTTGGCAAGAAATCAACCCATTGTATTTCAGTAAGGTCCAAACATCATACAAAAAGCTAAAATATTTCAAATAAAATATTTTTGTGGGGTTTGGGATACACACACATACGATTTTTGTTGCAATTCAGGGCAAAGCCAGCATTTCAAACTCTCCATAGCTCCCACAAGGTGGAAGTTCCAGTTTTCAACCAACTTTAGTTTTGATATAAATCAAGTTGTGAAATGTACTGTCCTAGGTATCGCTATAATTTCATCTATACAATCTATAGCTTCTCAATCCGATAATAAGTGAGAGCAGGAAGCAAACAACATCAAAGCACTATCACATCTTTAAAACATACCTAAAATAAGCAACAATACTGTTGGTCGATAGTCATTGCCCTGTCCTTGCTAGACAAAAAAAAGACTCCAGATACTTCTCAGGGTTAGGGTACTAACCCTCTACCAAGATAAGAGATTGGGAAGCATCAGAGTATTCAGAGCTGCAATGCTGCACAGGTCTGCTGAACTGCTGCAGTCCTGGCTTTTATTTCCAAGGGCTTCTCCAATCAACTGCATACGACCACCCATGTGCTCCAGCTGATCCAGGAAGTGGAGCCCTTTCCTGAATTAAGGGCTGCTCAGCTGTCTGCTGTGGCATTTGCTGAAAACAAAATGGGTTGCAAACCACCTGGATACAAATGATCAAGAGTCTATTGTATTATCCCCACCCCTAGACCACAAAATCAGCCCTGGTTCTTGATTACATTGTGATGTTAGAACAAAATGGCATTAACGGTTTGTTTTCTAAAGACAAGTTAGTCAGACCACTGCCTACTTCAAAAAAGGAAAAGGAAATGTCAGTTGTTTGTAAAGTGGGCAAAAGTACTTCAGACCAACTCAAGTCAGGCTTATTTGTCATACAGGCACAGTGGGCCTACACCAGTGGTTCTCAATCTTTTTAATATTCAAGGCACCCCCCCTTATCAACTCCTATGAATTTAGTATCAACTGGTTGAGAACCATGGTTGTACTGGCTCAGCTTACACCTCAGTGGTTCTCAACCAGCCCAATGAAACTGAACCATCCCCGGCAACTACTCCATAGCCCAGTGAAACTGCACCCCCCCCGCCCAATGCCTCGTATTGGCATCATGACCCAATGAAATTGTTCCACACACTGCTGTTTTCAGGAGGTGGTGGCAGAGGAGCGGACGTTCTTTCCTCCATAAGTTTAATAGATAAGCCTAATGCATGCAGGAGCACACCCTCCTGCCTGTTAGTCACTTCTTGATCTGGCTTCACTGTCTCCTCGAAACAGGTGCACAGGGTAGTTTCACTTGGCTGCAGTGTTGAGAGGAGTTACAGCACCTTGGTTGAGAACCACATCCCTAGACCCACCAGCAAACCACAAGCCCCCCTCAATGGTTACTAGTCATATAACAATTACCTTCCTGGGACAAAGGACATTAAAAAAAAAAGCCAGGAACAGGAGTGCAGGTCAAAGGCTAATAAATTAGGTTTCTCAGGGGGAGGAGGAAGGGGGTACATCTCACAGAGAAAAATTGGTTAGTGCCCACCACCCTTCAAACACCATAAGGAGGTTATGGATATCCTGCCACTGAAATTCTGGCCAGAGACATCCATGGATAAGTAAAAGAAAGACAACCATGCAGTTGCCCAGGTTCCTTCTGGCCAAAGTCTCCTTCTTGGTCTGGCAAACAGACATCTTGGCCAGGGCCAAGAGGAAGTTAACCAAAAGGTTCTATAACTTTGTAGGGCCAAAGACTGTGAGTGCATAAAATAAAAACAGTGGGGAAAAAAGTGCAGCCAGAACCTCAGTAAGAGATTCTTGAGGAGACAGTAGAGGGACTGCAGTCTGATGCACTTGAGATAGAGGGAAACCCTGGTTCACGGGTGTCAGAGGACTCAGTGAAGTGTGTCAGGCACATGGCCATATTGATAGCTCTATGCAAGAACTACCTGCCGAGGTCCCTGGTAGCTTCTGCGACTAGGATGAAATACAGGCCAGTCCACTGGGGACTCTTGTTCGCAGCCAAGGCCCACCATCTGGTGTCTGGACAGGTCACGATGGCAGGATGTTGAATAGCATGGAGCATGAACATGCAGAGCCTGTGGTGATGGGCTATTAGGAAGGGAACTGCTCCCCCAGCCTAAATGACATGGTGCAGTGAGGTGTTTAAGGGGGAGGAGAATAGGACAGCACAGGACAGTGCTGGTGAGGCAGAAGCCCCCCCAGTCTTGTGTCAGGACCCTCAGAGGAAAGGCAGAAAGAAGTCGTGTGTAGTGTTCCTTTTCAAAGTTGAGAACTCTAACAAGATTTCAGCTCAAAGTTCATCTTACAACAAGATGAACACAGAAAAAGTGTGCTTTATAAAATGTAGTATATTGACACAATGTTAAGTATTCTACAGCAGCAACTAATTTGGCTGCAAAAGTGCCACATACCCAGAAAAGATGAACCATGGAACCACTCCTGCCAGAGCAATTAAAGCTCAGAAACAAACTCAACAGGTCATTGGGTAACACAAGGTGCTACTCTTTCCATGACCTGACAATGCAAAGTTCGTGCTATTGTATTTGCTGTGCACATTTACTGATCTACACACATTGTCATTCATTCATCTTGCTGATGTTTATAACTTGGATCCCAGGACACTAAGAAAAGACCACAAAAAAAAAGTTAGCTGGCTCAGTTATTAAGTTATTCTGAAAACCAGTCCCACAAATCATAATGACCTATTTTAATTGTCTTCTGCTTTGCAATCAGTTTTCTTCCCATTTGTATGCTATAGACACTGAACCTGGATCAGAATAAGAGTGGAAACAAACATGACCATTCATTGCCTTTCTGCTGCCATAAAAGGTTTTATGGCAGTACAAAGCAACATCAGATAGACACCCTTACCTTTTGTCTTGCCACAGTAGGGCCGCAACAAAAGGTAGTAATAATATTATGCTGCTTTATTGTGGCAGATGTCTATTTGTTTTATGATAAGAGTGCTGACAGCTCTGGCAGCAGCTGCCCACACCCTCCTGCCACCCTGGTCAGGCACATCCCAGGCTTGAGGGGCCCAGTCCTGTGCAGAATTGGGACCCTCAAGCCCCAGGAGGGCCTGTCAACTTTCCCTGCCTCCAGAAACATGCCCCCCATCAATCTCCGGTGTGAATCCAGGAGTGCAGATGGTCAGAGTTCCCCACTTTCAGAGACTCGCCCCAGAGATTGTCAGAGTTGCATCTCTAGATCTCCAGTGATCTCCAGCTTTCTCTCCTTCCACAGACACGCCCCAGAGCTCCCTGGGGATGTCTCTGGAAGCAGGGAAAGCCAGGACATGATGGTGCAGACCTGACTTTCCCTACTTCCAGAAACAAACCCCTGGGATCTCCTGGGTGTGTCTCTTGAAGCAATGAAACACAGTAACCCACTGTCTTGCCTGTTGATCTTGCGGGACAACAAGTGACGAGTTTTATCCAATGAAGTGGATCATCTGTTCTAGGGCACAGCCTGGCATAGCTGAGACATCCCCAGATGAAGCACATATTTCTAGCCCAAGTGATTCAGAAGGATTTTTTAATATTCCAGTTAAACAGAAATGCTCATCATCCAAAACAGGTAGCAATTCACATAGACCTCAGCAAGAGGAGCGCAGGTCAGAGGATGAAAAAGTTTGGCAGAAACACCAGAAAAAATTATCCTGTGTACAGCTAGAATGTTGGCTGCATTTGCAACTTCTCTTACAAGTGCAATATTCCTTTATTCCTTCTTCCATATATATTGTACTTTCTGAAAGCAAAGGTCTTGACATCTCTAGGCATTATCGTACGCATAAGCTTACTGTTGCACCCATCACAACAAGCAGTTACTGTATATATTAACAGAACACAATTCAGGATAAAGGACTACAAAATGCTTTAGAACCTACATATGAGTCTCATTTTACTCGCTACTAACAGTACATCTGCTTGGCACTAAATCGTGCATTGTAGGTAGTCAAGTTCACCGTGCAGACAATACACAAGGTTCAAATTTCTTTGGCAGCAGATTGCAACAGCACCCTCCACCAGTTAAGAATATAACATGCTGGTATTAGCAATTTAGGGGGAAAGAAAAAAAGAAAAATACCCAAAACAAAACTATGGGAAACACTTAGGCCAATGGAATATTACTACTGTTATTCAGGTAGGATGATTGTATTAACAGCTTGTTTTCTTACTTAGAAGTGCAATGGAAGCCAGAAGACCCAAGTTGTCAGAACATCTATCTTTGGTCACAGCCACTCTCCATTAGCTCTTCATGATGTTATAGTTGGCACATGAAGTTGACCTTAGGAAAGGGACACTGCTGGAAATGTTTTTTTGTTCTCTGAAAGAAAAAAAAATATGTATGAAAAATAATGATAATTGACACCAGAAATACTGTTTCTTAAATAAAATTTAACCTTAGTCTACACCAGTGTCTCTCAGCTCCTGGTCACAACCCACAAGTGGGTCACAAGAATATATGAAAGGGTCACAAACAAACTTTAAAAATGAATGAACAAACTTTAAAAACGGATTATCCTTTAAACAGAGAAAAACGCAGGAAACTGTGGCTTCTCCCTTGCAGGCTGGCAGAGTTCCAGCCTCCAAGGGGCTGCTTGGGGGCCATCCTGCCCATTGGCGACACATGGGGGTGCACACGGGTGCACATGCACCTCCTGAGAAAAGCATTGCCGATGCTGCTGGCAGTTGCTGCTCACCACCCCCTCCCTCCCTCATGCCACCGACACTGCAGCGGCCACCTGCAGGAGTTCTCCACTTGCTGCTACCTATGGGCAGTCACCGTGCCTCCCCCCTTGCCCCCCCAGCCTCCAGGGCACACATTATTCATGTCCCTGCCCCACACACACCCACCCCCTGTGCTCCACACACTGGGGAGCTAGGACCTGGGAGCAGCAGGTCAGGAGAGGGGCATTGGGTTGGGACTGGCCATCAACATTTACAAATGGGTCCTGGTACAAAAAAGGTTGAGAACCACTGGTCTGCACCAGGATGCTTTTGTCATTTTCTATGGTGGAACCTAGACCTCGTGGAACACATGCAGTAGGCATTTTTCCACTGCTAGAGTTACACCAGCTTCCCCAAAAAACAGGAGCTCAGCCCCAAAAGACAAGGCACAGCTGCATCTACACCAGGAAGTCTGCCAACATAGCTAAGTTATTTAAGCAAAACAATCTTTTCACACTCCTGGCTGGCACAGCTCTATAGCAGAACTCTAATTTAGACAAGGCCCCAAAAGCAGTTCAAGAGAACAGAGTACATCTATAGTTCTGCATGCAGGCACCAGGTTGGGAGGGAGGAGGGGATGCCAGACCATGAGTATTTCACACTAGAAATGATTAACTTCCTAGAAATTAAATACACAACCAATTTTAACCATACAGCTCTGATGCTGTAGGACTCACGTTTTTTACATTATCCTGTGATGTGCTCCAAAGAATAGTCACACATCAGGTCCAATCATATTTCCATTGATTTCAACAGAAAGACACACTATCTTCACTAGCATGATCTGAAGGAATTGAGTGTGATGCCCTCTTAGAACCCCTTCCCTCCTACTCCACAACAGCAATCTTTATGAAGGGATTTTTGAAGATGTCAGCCAGCTTGGACGCCAGCATCTTTGTTCTTCCTTCTAGTTATTACCCTATGAAGGTTTTAAACTACCATTAGTTATTAACTGGTGTAAAAGGGAAGAATGAAGCTAATGCAGTCATCAGCAACACTTTCAACAGAGCCTTAGGTTTGAGTTCAAAGGCATGTCAGCATCACCTATTACAATGTCATGGAGTGATACATGGACAAGCTCTAACTGAACTACCCCAGATAACTGCATGCGGTACAACTACATTAGTACATTCATCTGAAAAGGTTAATTGGCCCTGCAGTGATGCAGGGACTATTAGCCTAGGCAGACCACTGTGCTAACATGGCTTTCCTGCTTCTGCTACCCATGCTAACAGATTCGAAGTGAGCTCAACTGCATGCATAGTGCCATTTGCACATACCCCAAGACCAGTCATGCAAAGTTCTAAACACTTCTTAGCTTGTGATGTCCAGTGAAATCATAATATGAGTTGGTGTGGATGCAGGGCAACTCTAGTCGCATCATGTATTTATATCCACATATTGAGTGAGTTTATCATTCCATGCTTGTTAATTACCTTTAAAACTATAGTTCAAAAGAATTAAAATACCATTGACCAGTTGTGCAGTCAACTTTCAGTCCAAAAAAGGAGTTTGAAAAACTCCACTGCAATAAATAGCACACTGTACACACACACACACCCCTTCAGGGCAGGAATCAAAAGTATTTGTGCAACTAAGATTGGAAAGTTTTTCTATTTCAGTCAAAGCAAATGCACTGCGTAGAAAGCAGGTTTTGTTTTCAATGTTCATTCAGTAAATAGCAAGTGATTCTCCTTTGCTGTATTTTTTTAAGCAAGCTGTCCTAAGAAGATTTCTACTAAAAAGATCCTCTAAGAGTTTTATTAGAGAAATTAAATCAGGTTGTGACTTTCACACAATTCAGAACTCTGAATGACCTCATGACAAAGACAACTGGGCCAATACAGTAAAGACACTTGCATGCAAACTCCACTAGTAAGAATTCTAAAAATATGAATTTTATTTCTCTGGCAAATTCTTTCTTCTTACTGCCAAGCTAGAGAGGTGGCATCCTCTCAAACAGTTTTCACCTACAGTGTTTCAATGTAAATTTTGCATTCAATTCTATTGTCAATGCTTTTAAATTTATCACATTCCTTCTATTTAAAAAACTATACAGCATTTAAAAGACAGGTATTTTTATGGGTGATTATTTTTATAGGACCAACTATATAGTTGGGAGGTCTATAGACAAGCTTTCCAATACCAAAACTGGAGGAAGGTTACTCAGTGCTGGAAAGCTTTTCTGTATCCCTCCCAACTCTATAGTGGGTCTCTTAGGGTGCCAAGAAATGTTCACTGCACCCAGTTTAGGTTTAACCTGCCTAAACGTAACCTGGGAGTGACGCATGCAGGCACTTGCTGCTGCTAGGAGTGGTGTGGGCAGTCAGAGGTAAGTAACTGGAGGTTAAAAATAGCTGGGGGGGAGGGGGAAGGCGGAGGAAGGAAGGGAAAAAAAAAAAAAAAGGAGTACAAGAACAGCACAGCCCTGGGACTGAAGCAAGTGGCTGGACTTCCCCAGTCCTAAGGCTGTGCTGTGAATTTTGGTAGGTTGAGTTAACCCTCCATAGACCAGGTTAACCCTTCCCCACCCTAAAGTTAGTTCACCCCAAGATGAACTAACTTACATGGGGACACACCATTTTGGCAGTGATTTAAGCCCTGTGAACATCTGCACGACTGGGCGTTTAGATCGACCTAAACTTGGTTAGCCAAAAAGAAATATATTTTTTTTAAATCCTTGCTTCTTGCATTTTTCCTAGACCATCACTGTTAAAAATTTAGTTATTGTGCTGTATTTGAAAGCACATTGCATAGTCTAAGACAGAACTCTTGCAACATGATGTCCTTAAATATCTCCTTAGTATAGATGCAATTGTTCTGCTTTACTAAACAAGCAGACCTGCTAGAGGACAAAGCACAGAACTGGAAGCCAAAAATTCCTGAGTTTTAATTCCTACTCTTTTGATAACTTTGTCTGGCTTTGAGTAATCTGTTTCTGTGTTAGTTCCTTGCTACCCCAACCCCGCAAAATGGCAGCAATACTTAAATCCACACAGGATGTTTTAAAGTCAGGAGTAAGTAACAATGGGGCACACAAAGACATTTTGCTTGGCACATGCACCTTGGCTTGGATGGTGGGGAAGGAGCCAGGGCTGCATTGCCACAAGAATCAGGCCCCACACAGCTCCCCTGCCATCCACCCTTGGCATGCAAACATCCTACAAGTCAAGGCTTCTGGGCAGAGTGCCAACAACACCTGCAAACGTTACCACCCCCTGCTTTACATATTACTTTATAGTTGTAGCATTCTTTAAAGAAGCAAAATTTTATTCATATTAGTTTCCTCAAACTTTATAAAGAAGGAAGAGAGAAACACAGGTCTAGACTCCAGAGCAACACAACAGGTGCTAAAAAAAAGCATTACTGTTCTATAATTACCTTCACAAATCTTAATATAAGCAACATCATTCACTCAGTCATAAGATGAGAGAAACAAACAAAAAACAAACTTCCTGCATTTGGGTAACAACTTGCTATCATATTTTATGCCTCATTTCTCGAAACTTTAATCTTATTTGCTCAGTCTCCGAGATATGAATCAGCAATAGAAAAATCAGGCTAGCTATGCAAGAGCCAACAAGGAACGAGAAAAAACAAGGAAGAACACATACCACATGATGCAAATTAATAAGCTCCTACATAACAAGCAGCAAGGTCACAGTCCTCACACACAACCACAACCAAATAAAACCTGCAAAAAAAAAAAGAGACTATTTTCTTGCATATCAACCCCCCCCACCCGCCAATAAAAGAGACCTTGTTTTTCCAAAGACAGAATGAAGAGACAAGATTTCCCCAGTTATAGCTGCTTGGAGCAGGGACAGAGCTAAAGAATCTTCAGTCCAAAATCAGAAGAGTGAGACCAGGAGGAACAATTTTAGCAGATGACAAAATTGCCAGAAGCAAGGTTAGCTTGATTAGTGGAACACTGAAAACGTTGGAGAGGCGCTCCTTAGCACCTGTGGAGTGAAGAACAATGAGCTATTAAGTCAACTGACTCCCTTGGGTGCTTAAAAAAAATGCCATTGCCAGGCAATTGGTTTTAGAGCAAGCATCAAAGCTGGGTGCTACTATTCCGGGCAGAAAAATCAACTTCCACACTTAAGACATGCACCCCAATTTTGGGGAGCTGATTTTTTGTGGGGAAAGGGTGCATGATACAAGAGAAAATAAATATTACATTACAGTGATAAAGACTCAAAGGTTCCCAAGAACGAGCAAGGTAAACAGAAATACACCAAAACAATTTTGTCTGCTTTGCAGTCTCCCAAGACCCAGTGAAAAAAAATCAGGACTCTTCTGCTAGACATTCAGAGAGCCGGTAAGGAAAAAAATGCATCTTCCCGAAAGAGTTTACAGTGAAAAAAGACAAGACAAAGACTATAAACCTCTTTCTACAAATAGGCCATTGGTACATAGAGATGTACTAGCTTGCCCAAGTTCACCAAGCAAGCAGTAGAACAACTCCAGTACAGAGATTTGCCTTTAAAACAAAAGGTGTTACAGCTCTCTGGTTAATGATACCACCAAAGAAACTACCTTTTTAAAACAATTATTGTAATGTAATGGACCCCCTGCAAATTTTCAAACCACCAAAGCTACTGAAGGATTTGAGCAGAGAAGTAAAGAACCTGTCTAGACCAGCAGTTCCCAATCTGCGGTATGCGTACCACCAGTGGTACTCAGACAACTTGTCAGTGGTACACATTAACAGATTTATTAAAATGACTTTACATGGCAAAAATTTGCTGTGGTGGTACTTAAAGTTGTATCATTTTAAATTGTTGGTGCGCAATCTGTCAGAGTTTGGGAACCGCTGGTCTAGAGGTTTGTGCATGGTCTTCTCACACACTGCCCAGTCCCTCAGCCTTTACTGCCGCAACAAGATATAAAAAGCAAGCACAAGATTCCTGTTGAAACAAGCAGTACTCTGTAACATTTCCATTGGTCAAATATGAAAATATCAATTACAGTGTAATGAATGTGTTGAAATATCCTATTTTCCATTACTTTAAAGGAAAAGAATTAATAAAATAATCCAATCTCAAGAGGTTTTTTTTCCAGAGGTAATATCAGTCCTTTTCAGCTAGGCACAGAGACCTTCTCAACCAGGGTGCTGAGAGTTCCTTTCAAGGGTGACACTAAGGGGAGGAAGGTGCTTAATGTTAGTACTGTTAGGTCTGCCAAGCCTTACGTAGCATCAAAAGCACTGTGACCCGTTGTGGTCTTTCTAAGTTATTTGCTCTAGTACAATGATTCTGGACCCTTTCAGACTCAAGGAACCCCTCAGAAAATGTCAGGTCTTAGTTTTCACTCTCATTTTTTTTTACTACAGAAGAAACAGAGAAATTCTTGTTGCAGGAAAAACCACAACAGGGCAGAATACTTTTGACACTGTGGATTCCTATTTGAAATCTCCAGGTTTATCTTGTAAATCAAGTTTATACATCTAACAGCGGCATCTCATTGGCACCCCTAGAAGGATCTCTAGGCACCCCAGTGATTCTAGCTAAGAATCACTTCTCTACTACTTTTTCATAGTCAAAAAACAAGAGAAAGGTAGGAGCTGAGATTTTCCAAAGAGCATCTCAAGTCTAATGAGGTTGAGAACCACTGGCCTAGACGAATAGAGTTGAACTCACCTCTGTGCAAAGGGTCAACGCAAGGTCTGCATCTAAGATATGGCCCACTTAAAACCCCCAAACTGGATGTTTTCCTGGTACATCAGCCACAAACTAGTCTTCTGTAAAGGGATGAATTCAATCAAGATACGGGAATTATGTTCATGTGTTCAGGGTTAAACCCATCACTCACTTTAGGGTCAGGAAAAATTGTCCAAGTCAAAGAGACTGCCCACTCGCTTTAGGGTCAGGAAAGATTGCCTAGTTCAAAATGGCAGGACCATTTGCTGCATGTGTGCAGGCAGGGGAGCTGGGGGTCACTTACTCTCCTCTGTAGCATGGGTCATGGCTCAATTCCTCAGATAACTAGGCATATTTCACCTCACAGGTTCTTTGCCATCAGAGAGGCCTGATTGGCATGAACGCAGTGCCACAGTATCAAGGCAACACTGCTCTGACAGGGTCTACTTCTTCCAATGCATCAAGCTGCTGAGCTACAATTTATCATGATGCTTAAAGGAAGCAGTAAAGGAAGTATTTCTGTTAATATTGTATGTGTATACTATTCGGTCATAGTACAGCAATACTTCCCAGATTAAAAGGCCAAAAGTCTCTTAACCCTATCCACACCAGAAGTGTTCTGCTTCAAGAACTGAAGAACTGTGACAGTAGCAAAAGCTTTTATTTAAACAGAAAAAAAAATTAAAAAGAAGAGTATTCATAATGCCACAAAACAGAAACAATACCCTGAAACTTAAATAGCATAACTCAGTCATGCAATGTGATTTCAAATAATGATCACACAGGAATGATCCAGAAGTTGAGAAGAAAAGGGCAAGAAAAACAAAGGACAAGTTTATTTGTTAGACAGATTTAAGCTGCAAAAATATAGATTACAGGTAACTGAAACTTGCTTAGTTATATTTTTAGGGGAAAAAACATACTGAGCCTAAACAACGTATGCTCTGGTTCTGCTCTAAGCTAGTACTACAGAGACATACGATCCAAACCGTGCTTTATTGCCAACTACGTGTACCCATATCCCATTGCCTTAAGCAGGGCTGTGCATTGGTGTTAGGATCTACCCACACAGATCATCTGGCCAAACACTGGTCTCCCCTCAAAATACTATTATAGCCAATATCTTTTAAATAGGATTTAATGTTGTTTTATTTCCTGGTTTCACTGGTTCTTTTACAAAGTATACTACCACAAAGGAAGGTTGAAGATGAAGGAAAAAGTAGCCAATTAAAGGTTAAATGTCTCTGCCTGTGGTTTTTTGCCAAATTAAAAAAAAGCAAACAATTTGAATTTCTCAGCTTTTGCGCAGTCCAACCATAATTTGAATACCTATGAATATGTCCCAAGAACACACCTGTTCATTGGGAGGCTAAGAGCTCCCTATTCGATTCTTCTACTTTCTAACAAATACCATAAGGTTCTCTTGGGACAAGCCAACTACATAGAAATCAAAATTCAACACATTTCCTTTCTCTGGTTTTCCCTAGCATGTCACATTTTCTCTATGTTTATGTTTTAGAAAAAAACTCATCAGATGAGAATCTGTTTCATTTGGTGCTTTGTACAGTGTTAAGGATAATTCAACATGCATTATATCACTTAAGTACACTAAGAAAACCTGGTCCTGGTCCTGTGCAAGAGCTAGGAATTAGTACTGTTAGCAACATCAGCAGCAGTCTTGCCATCCACTTCAGCAGAGTAAATTTTACTCCCCTGGATCCATTTTCATCCCGTATTTGGATAGATTGGGAATGGATACAGGTAGCTTATATGAATTTCACCAAAGAGGCATGACACCTGTACTCTGAAATTGAGCCTTTATTAATAGTCCATTAACAGTCGCTATGTGAATATGAAACTGTGAGTACAGGACTAATAAAGAATTCGGACCTACTCCCAGTACAGCCAGTTCCATGTGGCCCAAGGCAAACTGCTTAATCTCCATCTTGGTCTCCTCGCCCATAACTGTAAAACGTGGATAATGTTTTACCGCTGAAAGTACTTGGAGGCTCAGCCAAGTGTTTGAAGACCACTGAGTACCTTTAACATGGGTATCTCAAAGTACTCTTATTATTCCAGAACATATGCCAAGTTTTCCACATTTTTCTGACATTATGGGGAGGGGAAGGGCACGATAAAGAAAACGATCCACACACGCATGAAAACACTGCGTGTTTTCCACCGCTGCTGTACGTAAGAGGCTAAATCTAGTGTGCTTCTTAACCTCTTTAGACTCAGGACACCCTAGAAAAGTGCCAGCTTATATCCTTCTATAGTCAAAAAACCAACCAAAAACTAGCAGAGCAATTCTTCTGTTCCAAAGAACTCCAAAAGCCCACAACAATCCCGAACGCTTTTAACATGAGGTGAGCAAAATGCGGCCCAGGGGCCGGATGCGGACCGCCAGCCCATTCTATTCGGCCTGTGGGGCCCCTAGGAAATTTAGAAAATTGATATTAATCTGCCCTGGGCTGCCTGTCATGCAGCACCCTGATGGCTTGCTGAAACTCAGTAAGCAGCCCTCTGCCCAAAATAACTGCCTGCCCTTGTTTTAACAATATAGATTCCTATTTGAAATCTCTGGATCTATTTTGTGAATCAAGTATGCACATCTGACAGTGCTCACCCTGTGTTGCATCCCATGGCACCCTTGAAAGGATCTTAAGGCACCTCAGGATGCTCTTACACCATGGCTGAGAATCACTGAACTAGGGTGGGTGCAAAGGGTAAGGAACCTAAATTATAGCAATTGTGGACTGTGGCCCAACCTCTCCTTTTTAGGAACAACCCCACCGAAACCAGTAAGACTACAGACAAAGAACAAGGATCACTTGTGCCTTCACATGAACTGATCACAGCTTCTCTTCTGCCTTTTGGTCACTACTTCCACCAAGGAGGCTGTATAAATAAGAAGCACCGGCTATCTCTAGCACCTATTACTGTCTTCCAACACACCTCTCACGGGCTTCCAATGAACACCTGACAGCTTGGCTTGCACTAGGAGAGGAGCTGAAAGCGGACAAGCCTGGGTGTGCTCTCCCTACACCCCTCAGCAGCACCCACTCTGCCTCTGTGCCAGGCAAGAGACTGGACCAGAGGGATGCCTTCACCCAAAGCAGTCAGAGAAACACAGGACCAGACAAAGTTTGGCGCCGGGGCAAAGCCTGCAGCGGCACCCTGCCCTCGCCCCACACACATATCACGGGCGGGGGGCACATGCCATGCTTGCCTGGGAGTGCACGCAGCGGCGGGGGCTGCCTCTCCCTGTCCCCACACCTCCCCAAATGAGCCACTTGCAGCTACATCCCGTGCGGTGCCCTAGCTGGGCAGTCCCTTCGCACTGGTGCCCGGGGTGGCCACCCCATTTGCCCCTCCCGCCCTACTTACTCTGGCCCTGGGACCAGAGGACTGGCGGGGCCAAGCCGGTGGCAGCTCCTGCCCCTTCTCCAAGGACTAGGCAGGGGCTTCCCGCAGTTTAGTGCTCCCCTCAAGGACCGAGAAGGCGGGTCTCCATGCCGGAACACCCCGGGGATCTCAGAGCAGCAGGGCCCCCCGCTGCCTGAAGCAGAGCGATTGCGCCCAAAGAGCCCCTCTACCAGCTGCTCGGAGTTACAGCCGTCTGCCCGAAGAGGCTTTGCCTCTGCTCGCCGGGACCAGAAGCCCTCTCCAGCCCGGCCCACAGGTCTCGCCTCTCCTCCCGGGGGCCCCGCTTCCCCGGCGTCCCCTCGCGGCAGCCCCGGTGGGAGCGGCCGGCGCT
>NW_017728906.1:41947838-41972155 GCF_001723895.1 Crocodylus porosus
CCGCCCCTCGGCTGGGGGCCTCCCCCGGGGCAGTGCCCCCCTCCCCGGGCTGCCGCGCCGGCTTGCTCTCACCTGGATCCGAGCCTCGCTCGCACAAAATGAACTTTCCCAACCCGGCAAGGTTGCTTGGGTAGAAGTGTATATACCTTTCATTAGACAGCTAGTCTATTCGCTATGTATTACCTTCTTTAGGACGCTATTTCTCCTGCTCCTATTGCTCCCACTTTTATCCGACCCCGATTTGCACCAAATGAACTTTTCCAGTCCTGTGGGTCTTTGGGTAGGTGTCATATACCTTTTACCAGGTATTTATTTTATTCGCTATTTAGGATGACAGCGATCCCATTCCCATTGTGCTTTTCTCTGAGCCCGATTTGCACATAACGAACTTTTCCAACCCGACAAGGTTCTTTGAGAAGATGTGATATACCTTGTATCAGATATTTATTTTATTAGATGTGTAGGACGAAACTTCTCCTACTCTGTTGCTCTCACTTTTATCCAAACCTCACTTGCACAAAATGAACTTTTCCAAACCAACAAGGTTTTTTGAGTAGATGTGATATACCTTGTATCAGATATTTATTTTACTCGATATGTGTTAGCTATTTAAGGTGATACTTCTATCCCTATTGTTCTCACTTCCATCCCAGCCTCAGGTTCTTTGGGTAGATGTGATCTCTTTTATTAGATATTTTATTAGCCATTTCTTAGCTATTTAGGACAATAATGATCCTATTCCTATTGCTTTTTTATCTGAGCCTAATTTGCACAACCAGGCAAAGTTCCTTGGGTAGATGGGATATCTTTTATTAGATACTTATTTGGTTAGCTATTTAACATAGACCATCTAGGTAATAATAAATCAGTAAAAATGAATGAATCAGTCAATCGATACATAAATAAATGAGTCTAAGAAAAGATATTGCATCTACCCAAAGAACCTTGGACTAACATGGCTACAACCAGAAACCCTCTTCCAACCAGGAGATCTTACACCACCTTCAGCTCTCCCGTGAAACAGGAATTTTCATATCCACCTAGGAGACATTTTTACAATCTTTGCATTCTCCTATGCCTGAAGAAGGATGTGTGCGCCCAAGAGCTTGCAAACGAAGAACATTTTTTTGCAAATACCTAGTTGGTCTAATAAAAGATATCATCGCTACCACAAGTTCTGATTCATACAATAATTTCAACCTTTGTACCATGTATGATCAATAATAGCAAAGGTGATCCAAGTGTACCATGGTTTGTTGTAGCCATGCTAGTCTTAGGACACAGGGAGACAAAACTCTAGGTAGAGGTGACCAACTAAATAAATACATAATAAAAAAGAACAATTATTTTGGAACTATTTAGTTGGTTTAATAAAAGATATTGCCTCTACCCAAGGAGTTTTGTTTGAGGCAGCTAATTCATGCAGCATATGCAAAACCAAAATCATTCTGGAGAGTTTTAACTTTTGGGTTCACAGTCAGCACTTCCTTATGAGAGTTTGCTTCAAAAATAAAGAAATGCTTCAATCTGATGGCCCAGTTCTCATTCATTCACTGGCGAGTTATAATGAACAATATAAAGTAACTAAGTTTTATTGGCATGCTTATATGCATATTTTCAGTGTACAATAGTTTTTCAGCAAATACAGTAATTTTGAGCTTCCAGTACGATAATTTCATCTTGAAAACCTGGCAGGACCCTGCCATCGCCTCCAGCCAGGCTGCGCAGGGGTGGGAAGGGGTCCTGCCTGCCAGACCCAGAGCCTCTAGCACCTGGGCACCACTGAGGGGGCTCCCCAGGGGCTCACCCTGCAGGAGAGCTGGGCCCCTTCTGCCACATGTGGATGGAGCCAGCGCAGCAGCTGACAACAACCTGGCAGGGGAAATTCTATGACCTATCAGGTGGTTTTCCTAGTTGCAGGGGAAACCCACTTTCGTGGCAGGGAGTAGTACCCTGACTGAGGCAATGTATAGTTAGCCTCCCACTTCCACTTCCAGTGGGAAGATCTTGACTTTATGCCAACTTTATGGAAATAGGAGACTTCTCTCTAGCTTGTTCCTGTGGCCATAAGGCTGAGGGCAAGTGAAACTTGGGGGCATCGGAGCCCCAAGCCTCCGGGCTTGGGCCTGCACATGGGATGCCTGCCAAAGGATTTGGAAGCATCAGAAGCCCCGGGTTGGGGTGGAGGATGTTTGCCAGTTGTAGGGCCACATATGGTTCTTGACTGACTGACGGAATTGATTTAGCTGATTTGACTTGGAACATGAAAAATTTTCCAACCCCCTTCCCACCCCCCTGAAAAAACAAGGGCACCTTCTCCCCAGACCCCTTTCTCTGGGGCTAGCAGTCCCAGCACCTTCTCATCTTCCTGGAGGAACACAGCCCTGTTTGGGAGCAGCAGGGGCTGGAAGGTGCCTCTACAGGCCACCTCAGCCAGCCCCTGCCTGACACCCCCACCCCTGCGCCTTTTGCCAACAGAGAGAGCCCCTGGTGCCAGCCCCACTTCAGGAGGTATCTGCCTCCTCCAGAGCCTCCTGCTGCCTGTGCTTCCCCCTGCACCTTTTTTGTTAGGCGCTTCCCCTCGGTGGCCCCACTAAGCTCTGGGACCTCCTGGTCAACCTCCTCCTGGGCCTGGCTAAGATAGCTATGCACCTGACCAAGAAGGAGGCTCTAGCCCAGAAGAGTCCCCGAGGTCACTTTCCTTTCCTAGTTTGTTCCCATCTCCAGGAAAAGTATCACTGGGCAGTGTCCACTGACACCTTGGATTCAATCAAAGGCCAGTGGGTGGTGTCTGGTGTACTCTGCTCAGTGTCTCCCCTTGGCACTCTAGTTATTAACCTTTGACCATCACTCCCGTCCCTCTTTTTTTTATTATTTGTCACCAGTAATCTGTTGTCCTCTTATCTGTAGCCTTCCCATCTGAGGGAGGCTGATAGGTTACCTGGTGGGCCTTGACCCATGTCCCTCAAGGTGACAAATATGCCTGGCCCTGGCCAAACTGATCCATCTGACCAGGAGAGAGGCTCTGGCTGGATGCAACCTCAGAGGCTACAGGACCACTCTCCTGTCCCTGGTCCATTGACAGCTCTGGGCAGAGTTTCACTGGGCAGTGTCCCCTGGCTCCTTGGACTGGTTTGGGGACCACTGGGCACTGGCTGGTGTGCTCTTCTCAGTGTGCCTTCCAGATCTCTAATTTTGAACCTGTGACCTCCCTCCCTTCCTTGTTTTCTTTGTAATTTTGTCCCAAGAAATCCATTGCTGCATTCTCAGTGGCCTCCCTTTTTAAGGGTGGCTTATAGGTTTTCATGGTGGGTGTTGACCCATGATCCCTTGAAAATAGACACTAGGCCTGGGCAACCTCTTCCTGGCCCTGGCCCTGGCCCCGGCCAAGCTGGCCATCTACAAGAGCAGGAAGGAGGCTCTGGTCAGGGGGAACCTGGGCACGTGTGGGGTTGTCTTCCTGTCACTCCTCCGCTCAGGTCTCAGGACAGTTTCACTGGTCAATGTCTACAGGCTCCCTTGACTCATTTAGGGGGCAGTGGGCACTAGCTAGCCCACGCTCTGCTCTGTGTCCCCTTCTGGATCCCTTGATATGCATCTATGACCTCATTCCCCTTCCTGTTCTCTTTTTATTTGTGCAGAGAAATCAGTTTATAGTATTTTGTGATAGGATAAGTCCATGATCAAACAGGCCAACCCCCCACCCCTGCCTGAGGCAGGATCATCCCTAGCCAAACCATCCTATACAATCCATCACCTTAAACTCAACATTGTCTTTCAGCAATAGTTGCTTTTTCAGCCTTGGATTGAAGGCCCACTGCTCTGTCTCAAAGAACAGCTTTTAAACAAAATCTACGTTTATACTGAGGTGGGTTGGTATTGTGATGGTCCAGGAAATAACCAAGAAGCAAGGGTTGTTTTTTTTTATTGGACCAATTGGGAGAGCTGTTCATAGAATAATCCTAGAGAAGCAGGGCTGAGGAGGCCCTACAGAGGGCATCTAGTCCAACCCCCTACCTGAGGCAGGAGGTCTTAGACAAATCCCTACATCGTTTGTCTTAATCTCGGTGTTGTGGTTGCTGGACAAATCCCTACATTTGCCTTTTAATCTCAGTATTGTGGTTTCTCTTATTTGACATAGCATCTTTAAAAAACTGCTGGACATCTATCCTTGCTGTTTAATTGGGTAAACAAACAGTAGACCCTTAGGCTGGGAGTATCTCTCCCTGAATTGGGAAGGTCCTGATTTGTTAGCATAACAAAGCTGGAACACCTGGCTTCTCTTCCCCTAATTTACACCCAGTAGAGTTGATTGTAGTGTTAAGTGGTCAACCAAGAGAAGACAAAGGGCTTAACTCTGCACTTGGGCTTGATGAATGTTTTGGGTGCCCAATGTGAAGTGGAGTAGGCTGTATGTGCTTAAAGTGGCCTGTGTCTCTTGCTCCTGTTAGTAAGTCTGACATTTTTTTAACTGGCTTTTTGTGGACAGAGTCCAGCTGGAGTGGATAAGGCCCCACCACATTTCCAGTCCCAAGAGTTTTCAGGTCCACGCCCAATCGCAAAATCTGAACCCTGAATTCATCTTTAAGAACCTACTGGGTAGCTGAATCCAGACCTATGAGCAAAAATATGTCTCCCATCTCCTCCCTTTTTAACTTCCCTAACTAAGGACAACCTGAGTACAATGCTAAATATGCAAAAAATATTTGATATATTACTGCAACATCAATGCTATCATTGCTAAGTTATGCTTAGTTATGTAGAGATACTTAGTTAGGTGTGTTTAATCTGAAGTTGGGCAGAAGTCAGGGCAGAGTGGCCTTGTGGGCTGAGTAATTCAGATAGCATAAGCATAAGCTTTCATAAGCAACAGAGGGTTCCTCAGTCTTGATTGTGTGATGTGCTGTCTTTCCTCAGTCCTCTCAGCTTGTCTGCTGGTGACATCCAGAGGTTAAGCTTTTGGGATCTGAAGTGGGATGGCCGCTTTGATAGCTTTCTTGATCCTGTTCTCTCAGAGGACATTGACATATGCTAACAGTGACTTTCAAGGACGGAACATACACGTTGTCCCTTTTCTTTCTCAGGTAAAAAGAGACCAAAGTTCATAAAAAAACTTCATGCATTTTTATCTTCCATTTTAGAAACTCTTAGAAAATCTTCCTTGCTTTTCTTGGAAGATGTTACTCATAAATGAGCGAGAGAGGAAATATAGTTCTTGGCTGTGTTTAATTGTACCTGAGGATATTTCTTTTACTCTTCAAGAACTGTTGTCTCTTCATTTGGATCTGCCCAAATACCTTGCTGAACAGCTAGAGGTATTAGTGGGTGGTATAAGCTACACAGCTCTAAAGCATAGGAGTGTGAGTGTTTCCAATGAATGGAGTTAATTTAATTTTAAAGGGTAGAAAAACCGAGTGAGTGACACAACAATAGGACTTTAAAATCTATATATGATGAGCTTAGCTTGAGGCTCCTGGCAGGCATAATATTTGTCGTGCAATTAATGCGAGTTTTGTGTGTTTAACTCATAACTTGTCAGATGTTAGAGCAAATTATCCCTTGATAAAAATGGCAAACGCACCTTATAGAAGTTACTTGTTGAACATGGAACTTCTTTGTGGTGGGTAGGTACCTGCCTTAATATTAACAGATGGCATGTTACTTAGACCCTCCACTATCCCATAGTGCTCTGCTCTCCCACTTCCAAAGGGGAAGGAGGGAGGAAGAATGAGCAAGCTTTCTGTCAGGGAGGCTTGCACACAGCCCTATTACCATTGTTTAAAGGTTACCATATTTCCAGTTCCAGAAAAGAGGACACTTGTCAGGGGTGGGAGGTAATATGATTGGGAAGGGTGGCAGTTTCTAACTGTTACAGTAAATAACAAGTGTTATTGCCTCAGAAATTAAATGTAAAACACAAATAAAGCCACAGCACGCCCCCCCAACCAGGTCCCTTCACTCCCAACCCACAGACCCCACCCCAGGCTATCGTCATGCCCCTCACTTCTAACTTACAGTTCCTTGTCCCTGCTGGTGCCCTTCACTGCCAATCCACAGTACCCCGACCCCCCCGGGGCTTGCTGGTGTCTACCTCTCAGTCCCAACCTACAGCTCCCCCCCCCCCGCTTCCTTCTGGTGCCCCTCACTCCTGACCTGCAGCTCCCTGCTTCCTGCAGCCCTGCCAAAGGGGACCCCCAGTTGCCCGCATCCTAACCAGACCAAAGCGCAGCAGCTCCCACCACCCTTCCTGGCCCTATGGAGCCATGTGACTGTGTGGCATGGTGCTCCCTGCCGCCAATCACCCCAAGCAGCTTCTTGCAGGCTGGAAGGCTGCCAGCTTGCAAGGGGAAACCCATGGTTTCCCCCTTTAAGGAGGAAAATCCACACTTTTCCACAGCAAACGGAAAACCCAGATCCCTGGTAAATACATACACTGCTAGGGCAAGCCAGGAAATGCAGTTCTACAAACATCAAGGCTAAAAAAGGACTAGCAGAGCAAAATTCTGGATGTTTGTTCATACTTCAAAAAAACGCTCTGGCAGAGATAGGAGGACCTGAAAAGAGGACATGTCCAGGAAAATCAGACATATGCTATGCTAACCCTACCATTGCTGCATGACAGGAGAGCAGCTTCCAGGTCCAGGAGTACCCGCCCTCTTTAATGTGAGATTGTGGGAGTGGAAAGTTCCTACCCAGCATAGGGGCAATACAGTAGTGCAGTCACACCCCAATGTGATTTTTTTACCACTGGTATAGGGAGGAGCTGGCTTTTCATGCAGCTCTTCTGGGAGGTGGCTGTGTGGGAGTTGGCATGACTCTTCCAGGCTCTCTCTGACTCCATGCTGGCTGTAGAGAGCTACTACCGTTCTCTGGGCAGAG
Source organism: Crocodylus porosus (assembly GCF_001723895.1). Lineage (NCBI taxonomy): Eukaryota > Metazoa > Chordata > Crocodylia > Crocodylidae > Crocodylus > Crocodylus porosus. The sequence goes on from NW_017728906.1 coordinate 41,954,718, forward strand.
CAGGGTAGGGGTGGGGGTTGTAATGGAAAATTTCAAGGACCATCTGAGCCCCGCAACATCAGCATTTCCTAATGCAGCTTGGGCTCCCTGCACTAGCATACCTAGATAGGGCAACTAGGACATGAGCTCCAGGAGCTGGTTTGGAGGAGGCAGCAGACTGGGGGCCCCAGAGAGCCCATGCTGTGCTGGAAAGGTCTGCAGCTGGGGTACAGGGAGCAGGCAGCACCTGCACCACAGTAGCAGCAGCTGGAATGCAGGCAGTTCCAGCCCTGTTGGGTACCACTTCTGCTGAGCTCCGTCCATGTAGCACTGCTGGAGCTCCCAGGCTGGTGCCGGGCACACAGCAAGGCCGGGCAGGTGGTGGGCTCAAGAAGGGCAAACCCATTGGCTGTCACTGATGTCTCCCTGCTGGGAAGAAGCCCCAGAGCTTCCCTGTCCAGCTTGAGCTGGAGGCTGTGGGGAGAGCTGGGGGGTGGGTGCTGAGTTCAGTTGGGACAGAAGGGTTTCCCTCTCCCTGCCTCTGCTCCCAGCCAGTGTATGACGTAGGAGAGGGTGGGAGAACCAGCAGGGAGCAGGGCCAGGAAAAGGAATTCTTCATGCTGCAAGTATTATTGCCTGCCAAACCTAGCATCCTACACAGCTTCTTCCTGCAACTAGAGCCCCCAAGTTGGCAGGGGACACCCAGTGGGGCTGGACAGGGAGCAGGGGCAGGAAAGAGGGTCCCAGCCACCACTGCCAATATCCCTGGCTGAGCTTGGCACCCTGCACAGCTGCTCCGTGCAGCTGGATCGCCCAGGTTGACAAGGGACCCCGGGGAGCAAGTCACGAGGAACAAGGGATCTACCTGCCACTGACTGAGGCACTATATCCCACTTACTGAGGCCTCTCTACCTGACTGCCTGATGCCCCAGAGTTGGTCCTGCCCCACTTCAGCTATGGGCTGCAGGGAGTGGCTGCACACAGGGGCTGGGCTCAGCTGAGGACAGTAGCAACAGCGGAGCACTTCACTGCTCCCCACCACGTTCCTCACTGGCCCAGGGACTCTGGCCCCATTCCTCATGGTCTGAGGGACAATTCCTGTGGCCTCTGCCCCCCATCCTTTTCCAAATCCTAGATCTATCCATGACCCAGCCCCACGATGTCCACATGCTCTTTAAAGTCCTAGTGACATTTGGAGTCAAGGAGCCCTCTATCCTTCCATGGCTGGAGACTGTGACTTTGTCACACTCCAGCCAGGGGGCTTTTATCATGTGATTGCCCATAGCTCACTCTTTTTTTTTAAGTTTACACAATTCGTGGCACTACAAACATAAAATCTAGGGGGCGCTCTGACACATACAGGTGTGTTTAATTTTGACAGACGAGCATTAAATATTTAACTGGTATCCAAATTACTTTGTAAATTCCTAAATAATGGACCAGATTCTCAGCCCTTCTAACTTAGGGTGTGCACACCTGACATGTTTAATATGTGGTAAATTGATTTTTATTACATCCTAAGAATAGAGCAGACACATGAAATATGGTCCTGCTGCATAGTAAATCACTCTGATCCAGACTAAAATTACCCTTTGAAAAATGTGTGGTAATTTTGCCATGCAGTAAAATTACCATGTAAATATGAAATATTTGTCCATAGTAAGTTTCATCCTGAGAGAGGCCATGTGACCATCCATTGTAATAGCACCTACTTTGGCAGCTAGGTTGGGAAAGCTGGTGGCATGTCTGCCACAATCTACAGAGTAAAACCTGGGGTAAATCACTCCATGGTAATAGTACATCTGCACCCCAGTACAACTGCATTGAACCTAACAACCCTCTGCTGGTTTATACATCTGGGAACCTGAACTAATGAGTGTGTCAGATGTCTGATTAATATATACTGGTAATGTAACGTGACATGTGTCCCAGTAGTATTTTTCTAAATTCTTTCTACATGTACTAATCATTATTCCATTTTGACACTTATTTGTAGACCTACTCACCAGTATTTCCAGACATGGATATTTTATTATTGGGTACCCAGATTTATATTTCAGCAGTGTCTTAATAATAGGAATGCCAGTTATAGGCTATCATTCCATCTTCATATGACTTTCTTAGATTTTTATGACATGGTTCTTACCATATGCATTATGTTCACGTTGCACATTCACTCATCATCCAAGCAATGCATTTATCTTCATTCACTCTCCCAAATTGTTAATGCTGGGATAATCAGTGTGTAGGTTGCTCTGCTGTTTAGATTGCTGTTGAATGTTACACTCATGTTTATTAGCACCTAGGTTAAGATTTGGGAATTGAAGATGAAACCTTCTCAACAGAAGTCTTCTTGGTTCAAGGACCTTTTTTAAAGAACATTAAACAGCATCTAGATATTGGTCATGGGCACTTCAGAAATGCTTCTAGATAAATTATTCTAAAGGCATAGGTCAGTCCTTTAATAACAGATGCATTTCTTTTTTAACCATTAACTCTTCTTTCACTGTTGATAAGGAACCATCTTTCTTCTTTCCGACTGCATTTACATATATAATCTGAGTAGGAAGTGAATCTCTAGGAAAATCAGAATCCTTTGCTTTAACCCTCTCACTATGGAAGGCATATGGGGAAAAAAAGGAGGCAGTTTTGTAGGCATGACCAAAACAAGACATGCTGAAAGGCCATGATATATGTGGGTTATTTAAATAAATTATCTTTCTTCTAGCTAGCTGTGAGAAAAGAAGCATGTACCCATGGAAAAGGGAGTGTGCATATGTACATGCATGTGCACTTTCTGTCTCTCAAGCCCCACATGCTTGAAGCAGAGGGTCCAGGAGAATTCTCTTCTTCCTTCAAGAGGTGCAAAAGAAATTGTTCAAGTGACAGCAGTGTTGCACTTGGTCTCTTGTAGGTCTTGGAGCTTGGGGGTGTTGGATCCTCTGTTCCTTCCACAGAGAAAATGAAGGACAATCCCTTGCCCTCTCATGCACCCAGAAAATAAAATTAATGGAAAGCCCTACACATTGATACTGAGTCTCCTGTCTTACATATAGGTTATTCCCACATAGGAAAGAACGAGGATTTTTGTTTAGGACCTGCTGGAATCAGGCTGTAGCTCTTCATTTTGTGCAGGGCTGAGTCAATTATTAGGACTCAGAACTAATCACGGTACAATGTTTCATAACCCTCCCCAACCTGTTTTTCTTTTTCTTCAGTTTTTAGAGGAAGAAAAATTGAGTTTTTATGTGAAATTCTTCCCTCTTACCTGAGAGGAATGTCATGAGTTATAAACAACCTTCCCTTTCCTCTACCTGCCACTAAGGCTGTCTCAATGAGCCTCTTATCTGTTCTCTAAAACTAGAAAAACAAGAGAATAAAAATTCAAACAATGTCCTTGTTTTACACTCGGAGAAATCTAACAATGTAAATACAGCTGTGTTGTAACTGAGAACAGCATTTGGGCTGCAACCTGCGTCAAAATACTGATGGGTCTGTTTTAAACAAAAAAATGCATAACAACTTTTCTGTATTGTATAACTGCACAAAGGGGCCAGATTCACTGGCATGTGCTGGCTGCTTTGTGTTACTGAAGCATCCATAAATCAAGCATGACTGGCCAGTTAAAACAGGTTGGTAGTTGGTTTTAGTGCCAACCAGAGGCATAACAAGTCAGCCAGGCTCCTGGGACAGCTGCTATGAATAGAGGTAGCAGTGACTTTCAGCCGCTGCCGGCACCACAACCTGAACAGCAAAAGTATTGATTCTAATTGATTTCTGCTGGAGTAAATGCACTGACCCATATACAGACAAATATCCTGGCAATCATAATGAAAACAAATACCCAATAAAATAAAAAGTACTAATGCCTGAGCAAGACTGACATCTTAGATTTAGAAATCCTGGCACGTAAATAGGCAAAATTTCCATTACCTTCAGTGGAGGCAGGCTTTCACCCTGGGAACCTGAAGTCTGTGCAAAGAGGTGTTTAAAATCTATGGAGAAAAAAAAATCAAATATCAGTAGTGAAGTCACTGAATATTGAGTTCAGGTTCATTGATATTTCCTCTGCTAAGGAACAAGGACCTATGACACTATTCTCCTTTTGGGTATTCACTGATTATATTGAGAAAGTATACTGTAGTTCAAATTAGCTGTGGATGATGTCTGGCAGAAAATCATGGTCATCTTCTACAGCATATGACTGAGAATCAGAATTTATTTTTAGTTCCAGTTTGGCAACAGAGTTGCTGCATGGCTTTGAGTAACTAAGTGCTCTGTGCCTCAGTTTCCTGCTCTGTAAAGAGGAGTTAATAATGATACCTGTCAGTAAAGTTACTGTGTCATTTAACTCACTGATTTTGTAAAGTGGTTGGATATTTTTTTCTGATAGAGTATACTACAAAGATGCGGGGTAATATCTTCATATCTTGCTTTATACTGTTACCATTCAAGGTTTTGAGTTGTCTTGCTGTGTCAGTTATATATGGCTAATTTATCAACAGTAATACTTCCTTTTAAATCCAAGATAAACTAAGTCAGGAAACTATAAATCATTAATGATTTGCTGCAGCCAAAATACTGGTCCAGCTCCCTACTTGCATCCAAACATGTTGTAGGTAACTGTCTGGTAAATACCAATATAGATTTGAAAATTATACCTTATAACAAAGTGAACAAACCAGTAAACAATCCAGAACCTAAAGCAGCAAATATTTACTCTATTAAATCTTAATAAATGTTATGATCAACCAACTGAAAAGCACAAAATCAGGTTCCTGGTAACTTGTCAAAAAAAATATTTTAAATTTTCTTGATGCACAGTAGTGAAACTGCATACTGTCATGAAGCAGTAGAAAATTTAGGCTCTGATCCCACAAAAAACATGTACACCTGCTAGCTTCATATATGTAAGTAGTTCAAATAGGGCTGTATAACTCAGCCCAAGTTCTGTGTGGAGATATATACACACACACACACACCATTTGAAATGTTCGTTTCTGAGGGCACCTCTGCATGTGTAAGTAAAGATGTGATGAGATCTAATGAGTGATCCCAGCATGCATGCAGGGGGGATGACTGTGGGATGATACATCAGATCCCATCAAGCCTTATTGCTGGTACAAGGGAAGCCCTATCCCAGACTCCCCTTCCACCAGCAAGAAGCTCCAGCAGCTGGGGGGCCCCTCTGTTGTGGGACTCCAAGCCACAGGGGCTTCATGCACCTCTGAGGCTGGGAGATCCCACAGCCCTGGGGGTTTAATACACCCCTGGGGCAGCCGTGCCTTTCAGCACCCAGTTTCTGCAGCTATGGTGGTCACCATGTTGCTAGGATCTACAGCCCTGGGGGTTTCATACATCCCTGGGGTAGTCATACCCTTCCCCTCCCCCCCTGCAACTGGGACCCAGCTGGATCCCAACACCCAGCCTTGGCAGCTCTGGGGTTCTGGTCCTCCATGCTGCCTAGAGTCAGCAGCTGAGACCGATCTCTAAATATTAGAAATAGCACGAGTAGAGCAAGGGTAGGAGAGACTGGGGAAAAATAAATCTTGGTTTATGCCAGGTTATTTAGCAATGTTTTATATGCAAGAAATATTGATGGTTTGACAGATTTCATCACCACCACCACTACCCTTTCTGGTAATCCCCGTCAAGTTTGTAACAGCTGCTGAAAACTTGGATTGTCTGAATAGTTTGCAAGCAGTTTTGGAGTAACTATGTACAGATGGACACAATCGCTGTGTAGCTGGAACCTCTGGGTTTGGGGTTTTTGAAGAATAGTCTTTTCTTTTTAATGATCTCTTGTAGTGTACAGCACTAGCTACGACAGATGTGTTCTTTCAACTAAGTATCTGCATAAGTCATGGATGGAAAAAATCATGGGCAACTGGTGCCTCCTGAGTCAGGGGGGGCACTTGCTCTCCCCACCTCCCACAACAGATCACATTGGGCAAGTCCCCCCACAGTCGATTGCACCAATGCAGAAGTGCCAGCGCGGGGACCGCAGGGATCACCTTTCCTGGCAGCCCCGCTCCCTGGCCAGTGCTCTCAGGGGGGTACCAGCACTCTCACCTGCACCCTGGCCCATCACCTAACTGGGGAACGCTGCTGTCATGGGGTGCACCAGTGCTCCCAGGGGGTGCACATGCATCCCCGTGCACCCCCTACACATCGCCATTGGAAAAGATGTCACCCATACTGCTTCCGACTTTTTTCTCTGTTTGTGGTATTTTTTTTACTGCTTTTGATTTGATATCTGCTTCATGGACTAAAACTTCGCAATACCAGAAAAACTATTTTTGCTATTACTGGATGCTTCCCTTTTTCTACAGCTACTTGTGGGTTTTGGGGTTTTGGGGGGTGGGGAGGGGGTTGTATACTGATTTAAACAGTTCCTGCATTTACAACATTCAAATATTTGTAGACTGGTATCACATTCCATCTCTTATTCCTTCCAGTTAGTTATCTTTTCTCACTAGTCTCTGTCTCCCATCCTTTGATCATTTTTGTTGCTCTTCTCTGAATAGCTTCCAGTCTTTTGAAGTCAGTTAGGTAACATGGTACCCAGAAATGCATTCCATGTTCCAAGAAGAGTTGAATCATAAGTGCCACGGGCTTACTAGCTTTCCCATTTATGACGGAAAGTCTTGTATATGCAGTCTAAAATTGCGGTAACTTTGCAGTATGTTTGCTAACTATCTCCCCAGATATGAAATATCTGCACAATGTCATACAAATAATTAAAAAATTGTTTTTTAGGTATTCTGCTTAGTTACATATTAATAGTTATTGTCAACAGCTGTTTTCACAGGACCATCCTTCCTTGCTAATTATTTAAACTATTTTTCCATATTCTTCTGAGAGGAATATTTTAAAAAGGACACTAATGGCAATATCTAAATTTTTTAAAAAGTCAGTTTCATACAATCCTCCTGTGTGTGTATGTGTGTTGTTACTTGCTTTTTTTTTTCTTTTAGCTCTTTTTGTTCCTGCTGGTAATTCTACTTTTGCATTAACAATAGTTTCCTGTCATTTTTAGCACTGTTGAAATTATATCAGCATGATAGCCCTGAAAACATCTCTGTCAACAGAGTATGTTGCTTTAAGGCGGTTTAATGGAGTAAAACAGGGGGTACCGTCAGCCTCTTGCTGGGTAAAGGTAAGGAAGAAAGCAATGTATTCCACTGGCCAACAGCTTAGACAACATACAATTATTTGCCTTGATGTCCTACATTTTGCTGAGTTCACTGACAAGTGTCTAGGGTTGCAACAGAGAGCAAGGGAGTGGTCCACACCTGCTGGAAAGTAAGACAAAGGGCTGATGACTGGATCTGAGGACAGTCCCTAGGGGACAGACAGAGATAGTTAAGATGAACTCTCACTTCAGAGGTCAGGGTGTCTGGAAAATTAGATCAGCGCAGAAGATTTTTTTGCCCAAGGATGCAAGTCTTTAGTTAAGCTAAATAGACGTGTAGATCCCCTGTTGTTTAAAAAAAGTATTTTCTTATGCTAGATGTTGTACCTGTGATCAAAAGTTTTATATATCTTGAAAGAGGGTTCTGCATTATTCTGCCGATAGCTGATCACATGGTAAGGAGACAACCAGGACATGGACAGACAGGGTTTGACCCTAGAAAGCAGTAGTGTAACTATGGCAGGGCAAACAGAGCACCCCTCCTGGGTGCTGACTAGGATGAGATGCTAAGATCTCCCTCCATCAGGAGCCTTTGCAGGAGCAGAGGAAGCCCTGTGCTATTGCTGTCCAGCCACAGAAGCAAGGCAGCAAATCACCACACCATGGCATATAATATATCTGAATAGCAAGGGGGTGAGTGGGTCAAGCAGGATGGTGCTCCACCCCTCCCAGCCTAGTCATTTCATTTGCTTGCTACACCTCTGCTATACAGTCACAGTCCAGAGCTTCAGAAGCAGATAAGATCTAGACAAGAGTCCTAAGTGAGGGGATCAGGAACAGGCAGGTCAGGAGGCCAAAGTCTTTAAGAAACCAAGACACAGACAGATACTGAAGTAGAGACACACGCTAGCAGAGTCAGGCGCAGAGAACAAGGATCCAGACTGGATCGCTGTTGGCCAAGGGGTCCAGGGCTGTAATTGTAAGAGAGTAGGATGTGACAGTTAACAAACCAAAGCCACAAGCCAGGAGCCACCAGTCAGAAGACAGGGATCTGGAGCCAGAAAGCTTGGAGCAGAGGAGTTGGGAGCTGACAGGTGTTGAGCAAAAGGGTCTAGGTTGGAGTCTAAAACCAGAAGCTGGGAACCACCAGGCAGGAACCAGGAGCCAGAAGTCAAGCCCAAACTAGACAGAGATGCATCAGTCCTGTCAAATAACCTGCTGGGCCCTGAAAGTGCAGTTGCTGCTGTTTATAAGCAGACAGCCACACCTGTTACAGGCAAGCTGGGGTCAGCTGGAAGTAGCGATGCCAATAGCAGCCAAGTCCAGCTGGGGCTAAGTAGCCAGCCTGATGCCCTTACTCGTGACCTGTGTATCAAACCCAGTCAGACCTAATAGGTTAGCATGCTCACATATCACTCTAAGGGCAAAAATTAAAAAGAGGTCCTAGAAGCAGAATCAAACATTGTTATTCCATTGTTAAATCCTTCCAGACCCTTCATGGTGTGGTTTAATGAAGTGGGAGGAACCATCTTTCCTAATGGGGCTTCTGCAGGCATGTTGGTTCCATTAATTTATTGGGTGATGCCATCAAAACTGGCTCCTGCTCCTTACCTTAGCACCATGGAGTGCACTGACTTCAGTATAAAAGAGGGTAATTATGTTGAGTTGAATTTCAGCTGCTTAACAACCAACGGGCTGTTTATTCAAAGCGGGAACAGAGCTTGCTTCAAGGTCACGGTTAAAGCTTTTTTTAAGTACCTGGTGTGTAATGCAGCTGTGCTTCTCAACTGTTTGCTTCCCATGTTGTCAGCGTTCTTTGGATAAGGAGATGCAAAAATCTAATAAATAAGGCTTGCATTTACAGACTTAGAGAGGTGTCCCCAGGACATAAGGAAGTGTACTCTGTGCTCTAAAACATGTCTAATTTCTCTCTCAATGTACAGTTGGTTCAATAAAAGATATCACAAAAGAACCTTTGTCTCTCATATGTTCCCTGGACTCTTGCTCCTTTGATAATACTTCCACCCCATCACACTTAAATAGGATTTTCTCAATGGTATTCTTAATGTGATAAAAGTGTAGTTTTAAACTATGCTCGTTCCAAATAGAGAGACTCCTGCATATGCCTTTTTAGTCTGCTAAATGTGAACCATGGCTGAACGAAATGCTCCCCTAAGGTTTCTCTAGGAACAGACATGTACAACCTGTTGGAACAATGTGTACTTCCTGGTGCTCGTATTCTTTTTCTGTTTGTCCATGAGAAGGAACTAGAAGAACTTTTAACAGACAGTTTTACATTGACACAGTACAGTAAACTCAAACAAACTGGTCTTTACTGGACACACCCTATATTTTTGTCCCCAAGTATATGGAAATGATGTAAATGCAAATAAAATACAGATAAATCTTGGTAAAGATTTGGGTCCAGAATCCATGTCCACTGCCTGATAGTACAGAAGTCTAAAATCATATTTACCATTTAACTTATTATAATTTTACACCCACTTTCTCTCTCTCTCTCTCTCTCTCTCTCTCTCTAACTCTCTCTCGTGATTAAGATGCCAGAAGGTACATTTCTTAGTATGTTTAATAGCTTATGGGAAATGGTTTCTTCTCCCTCCTTTGATTGTTCTTTTTGACTGCTTTCTTTCTGGAAACAAGGAAGAGTCTTTTCTTCAGTACCACTTAGTAGCATTTTGCCATGAGTGATCCATAGATATCGGCTACATCTAGGAGCATTCTGAGATAAGTACCCTACTTAGATCCAGAACGGCCAACAGAAGAACAGCTGCAATGTATCCAGCAGTTCTCCGCAGCCAAGGAGCTTAGCTGCTTATTGTATACTAGCTGTGTATCATAGTACAGTGCTCTGGCCACCTTTTGAGGCTTTCAGTCTAGAGCAGCCAATGGGGCAGATCCGGCCTATGGGATATCTTGTGGACTGGATGACCTACCTCTGTGGGACAGATTTCATCTATTGGGCTTGTTGCCACAGCTACCAGAGTCACTGCATTGGCACAGTAGCACAGCTCTGGAATTCAAGGGGTTAATGCTGCTGCCACATGAAGGGGAAGAGGAGAGGGAGAGAGAAGCCTTACTCACCACTGAGTTTGGGATTTTTAATTGTCGATGGGCGCATCTACGTGAGATACTACCAAGCAGTGGTTACCAGAATTATTGCTTAGTAGAATGCCTCTTAAGTGACATAGTTATGCAGTAGCCTAATAATACTGCTCAGTAGTGTATTAGCACTGTTGGTGCTGTGATGTGCTACTGTGCAGTATTATTTGGCTACTGCACAGTCAGCATCTCGTGCAGACGCACAAACTAGTGACTAATATTAGCAGAGGGAGGAGTGGGGATGGGCAGCTGCATTAACCACCTGAGTTCTGGAGCCATGCTGATGCAGTCAACCAGATTAAAGCCGCCAGTGCTGCTCAAGCTCTGGATTTACCCTGTAGAGACAAATGTCTTTGACACCTCTGATCTTGATTTGCCATTGGCAAGTGCATTTGTTTTAAGACCTGCATGGGCAAGAGAAGTAGTCCTGGATTGAGAAAACCTAAGTTAAGCATTTTGCTAAGATGTTTTCATTTATGGTTTTGCTGTTGGTTTCTTTTAAACACTAGATCTGGGCAAGATCTTCAGATAATGAAATCTTCCAACAAAATGAGGCAACATTTTCAAGAAAAGTTTTTCCTACTTTTTGACCAATTCTGCAAACTCCTAGGATGTCCCTGACTACAAAAGGACCAGGATTTCATCCCTAATATTTAAACTGAAGTTCTATATTTTTTCCCAACTATTGAAATTGTTTTAATAAAAGATACCCGATTCACCCAAAGAACCTTGCCCACATTCTGGAATGTGACTCTTAAAATCAGCACTTTTTTTTTTTTGTTCCATATTGTGCCTTGCTTGTCTCCATATCAAATCTGCTTTGTTTTCTGGTATCAACACTGTATTGCTAACTGTTAACCCTGCCAACTCAGTGGATGCGTCTACACAAGATGCTTTACTGTGCAACAGGCTAATTTGTCACGCAGTAAAGTATCACCATCTACACGTGCACAGCAATTAGGGCACAGTAAACTAATTTACTGCACTGCCAGGTAGTCCCATTGGATACAAGTGGTATCTGGCAGCACAGTAAATTACTGCACTTAAATGCACATATAGACTGTGATGCTGAGATTAGCTTACTCGAGCTCAAATTGAGCTGGAGTATATTCAGTTGCATTAATTGCACATGTAGACACACCCGATCTGGGATAAAAAAGCAAAGTTGTGTTCTCTGTGGTTGGTGCATTATAAAAGTAAAGATCTTGTAGCTGACATGTTTTCTTGTTTTGTTTGTTAATCTCCCCCAAATTTAAATGGAATTCAATTCATACTTTCTTAATGGCCTCAGTCTTCTCCTGCAAGGAATATGGTACTGGATCTCACTTTAAAATTAGCTGATGTCTTGCTTCCTCAAAGAAACAGAAGAAGCACTTGTTGTTACCCAACAATTTGTGAGGACCCAAGCAGCCCAGAAGAGGCAGAGTGCCCTTATTTGCTTCTCCACCTACTGGAAAGAGCTGTGTGATGGCTGGTTTGGCTTGTGTTTTTTGCCAGGGAGGCAAAGTGTTCCTGTCTCTGAGTGCTATGTAGTCTCTGAATTCTAAGCAAACCAGATAGCCCCTTGAATTTATGGCTTGCCCTGTGACCTCAATGTCCTTTTGATCCCAGTGAAGTCAATTTTCATACCCTGGTTTGTTTTTTCTTTTCCCCCTTCTCCCCTCCTGTGCTGCTGCCTCTATGCCTGACAGGTCCTCCCAGTCTTTGGGGCTGGCAAAGCCACTCCTATTCTTCAGTTTCTTTTAAAAGGTCCTTTCTTCTGTGACACCCACAAGTTTTCATTTTAAGGGTAGGAAGGAAAGCAATGTGTCAGTCCCTCCTCTAGATTTTCCAAGGCACCCTGCTTCTTCATGGCTGTCTGACTTGACTATAGTTCTCTGACATAAGGGCATTCTTGTGCAATTATGGCAAGCACATAATTGGTATGAAATAAATAGCAATATACTAGTATTGCTATTAGGTTAGTAATTATATTTATATCAACCTGCAATCAACTTGTCATAAGCTGCACAAGTATCACAAAAACTAACATTTTAAAGAGGCCTTCCAAAAGCACAGGCTTTTTAAAGACCAGTTTGTTTTCTCCTGATGCAGCTATTAGAGTACTCGGTCATTAAGGGAGTACAGTGTGCTTTCAAGACAACAAAGCTTGGCATTGTCTATACTGTACTATGCAAACATGCTGCATTTACATGTGAACTTCCCCTCTTGAAGTTAATCTTGGAACAAATCTTGCCTAAAAGCACAAGATAGAAATTAAATACAACATTGAAAGGAACCAAGAGAGATTCCCCCATTTAATTACCACACAGGCAAAGAACAGTTGATGCTTTTATCCTGCTCTTCCTGTCAGTTCAGAGAACTGAAATTTTCATGAGCAATAAACAAGTATTCTCACCAGAGAGCCCTTACGCAGGGAACCTGACCTCTCGTGGTAGGTCTATACCCAGAGAACATGTTGAATGGAAGAGCTTTCCTTGAATCAGAAGGAGGAAAACAGGTTTCAGCACTTGTATTCTATAAATTGATGCATTCTTCTGGTACAGACAAGCCCCAGGTGTTCCTTCTCACCTTGAGTTCAAAGGCCTTCCGGGCATGGTGAAAAGCATGTGATCATCCATAATTTTAGCTGATTGATATTATGTTAAGCTGAAGATCCTCTGTGTACAAGAAATAAGACAAGGATATATTGATCCATCTCTGTCTCTCTCTCTCTCTCTGTGCACATGTGTGTGTGTGCATGTTCTGAATATTAAACCACCTACATGACACCCAGCAGAGGGGTGAATTAAATGAATACATAAGGTCTGCATTCAAAGCAAGGGAAAATGCAAAAAGGAGTGAGTACTGTGGTTTGGTGGCTGAACTGAGAAACTGGAGGAAAGGAATTGAAACAGAATCTCTCTTTAAGTTTCCAAGAAAAACAAAAATCATTTTGGCTTGACCCAAACTGCCAAGTTTTGTTCTGCTTTCAGGTTATTTTGAAACATAAGTCCAATTGTTTCATTTAAAATATGGCAAAACAAAATGTTTACTTTTGTTTATTTTTTTAGCTGAAATGATTTGTAGAGTTTGACAATTATTAGTATTTTAGCTCCTTCAATTTTTTTTGGTGAATTTACTGTCTGTTAAAAAAAAAACCCCAAAACACCCAACATTAATCCAAAGCTCATTCAAACTGTTGGTACTCTTTCCATTTTATTTCAGTGGTCTTTGGATCAGGAACCAAATGCTCATATCAGATCTATTTTCAGAATGTCTTTAAGCTGTTTTCAGACCAATTTTCAGAAGATCTTATTTTCATCAGATCTGTTTTCAGCATGTTACTTAATTGAGGAACTTGCAAATATTAAAATATTTAAAAATAGTGTGATGGGTAAGAACGGTTTAAAAACAACACAATAATAAAAAGAATTCTAGGCTAAATTAATTACAAGTTGAATGAAAAAAAGTGATCTGTACACGTTGACAATCTTTTTCTGCACACCTGAATGCCAGTGAAACATTGAAACTGATATAGTTCGGTAATAAATACCATGGAAGCAGAAACAGCTCTGGAAACCTAACATATTTATTTCCATCACGAGAACATTACCAGAAAAATTATTTACAGCTAAAAGACAGTAAACCTGGTATAGAAAGGTCCAGTTAAAGAACAGGGGCATTCTAGTTGAACAGATTCTGTTTTACATTTGCAAACTTCCCAACTCATGTTACAACTCACATTACAAACTCACGTTACTCACCCCGGTATTGAACGTGCAGTAGCTTTGGCCTCCATTCTGCAAACACCTGAGCATGTCTCATTGAAACTGGTAGATTTGTGTACAGAGGTAAAGTAACATGTTGAAAGGTTCAGGAATTGTAATATTGTGGATCCCACTCACCAAAATGCACATGCACCTCTTGAACTTCATGCATATCAATATTTCTATTGATGTCAATGAGACTTCTCACATGAATGAACCTATGCATTCATTTACATATTAACAGAATGAGGTTCTGTATGCTTGGTAAAGAAAAGAAAACACTTTCTAGGCTAAAGGTAAGGAAGTACTTTACTTGACTGATATCTTGTGAAAAAGCTTATAATCTCACAGGCACCTGCTGCTACAGAAGATTAAAAGGGAAGAAAAGAATTGATTTTTGTTCCCAACCTGTCATTAACAGCTAATGAATATATATGGGGGGAAAGTGCTTGTGGGCTTTTATTCCTGGCTTTGTTCTCATATAAACAGTATTACCTTTTATTTTCACCCTTGTACACGCAGTCTGTGGTTACTTGAATAATATTTAACTGTACACTCAAAGAAAGTTTTTAGCCATTATTTACATGGTGCATTTAATGTCTTAATTTTTAGAATAACGATTTATAGAAACTGTTAAATTTTATATGGATAAAATGTGGACATATGGTCTTGCATAAGCCAGCAAGTATTATAGAAGTTAACAAGCCTACAAATCTGTTTGTCCCTTGTAAAAGGAGTTTACTTTTTTTCCCCTATGGGCATATGAAGAAAATTGGATTTTAGAGAGTAAGCCAAATACTGCCCTGATTCACATCTATGCAGCCTCAGAGAAATCTGAAATTGCCACTTCTTGGAAATTACTTGGCTTTATAAGGTCTTTTCCTTGCATACTAGTTTTGCAGAAGGCATAGCAGGCTGGCACCTTATAGACCAGTGGTCATCAACCAGCAATCTCAATCGACTGGTTGAACATGGAGCCTCTGACAGTCAATCTCAGTCTGTCAAAGGCCCCACAATCGGGAGCTGGAGGATGCATGTAGCTGGGCTGAGCCACGCACCCTGCCACCCGGGCTGGACTGGGTGAGTGGGGTCAGAGCCTGGCAGCTTGTCCAGGAGGCAGTGGGGCAGGGCATGGGTTGTGGGGGGCCAGGAGTGGGATAGGGGGCAGTGCAGGAAGGGGGCACAGTAGATCCTGGGTGCCAAAAAGTGATCTTCACCATAAAAATGACTAACTCATGAAAGACTAACTCATTCAGTGTGTCATGAGCTATGCAGAGGTACTAAATAGAAAGAAACAAGGTCATTTAAAAAAAAAAGGATAGGAAAATGGGGGTGAGAGAAGGGGGTACAGATGAGTTTACTTATATGAGCAATTCTTTATTGACTTCAGTAGGAATTCTTACACAGCCAGAGTTGTTATCACACTTAAGTGTCTGGAGGTTCAGGAGATTGCACCTGATATTTCTTACCCCCTGCCCTTCTCCTCCCCACTTTCTTCCCTGCCTTCTATCAGTAGACTTAAAGGTGATTGGTTTTTCTAAGAATCAGGCTCTTATGTCTACTGACGCAAATGCCTGTGCTGTGTGTTTTGCCTTGAAACCTATTCAAGCACAACACTGACTCACTTTATTAACTCCCAAAGAGGTTAAATAAACCTTTAGTTCAGCAGGTAGAATGGGGGGAAAGTTGCATAGTTATAATGAGAAATGCATGTTAATTAGCACACAGCCTACTTTTACCTTTTACTTGAAAGTAAAAGCCTGTAGATCTTAGGCCTCCACCTCTCTGGAAGAGTCAGAAGTTAAAAGTGGAGAATGGCATGAATGGATTTTTAAAACCTGTTATCCATTAATACTAATATATCCATAGTTCTCTGGGAAAAAAATCACATCTGTAAATACCAGAGCAAATGACACCGTAAACCATGCTGCTCCCCTAATGTGGTTCCATTATTGATGCTGGTGCAGCAGGTATGCCTCAGTTTCATTTGGACCATGACGCGGTATGCATGACTTTACTAGTCCCTCTGATATGTCTTAGCACAGGGGTGCCAAACTCACCTGCATCCCCAAGCCAAATCTGGATCATGGGGTTCCTCGTGGACTGTGAGGAGCCTCACAGGCCAGAGCTGGGTCCAGAAGTGGTGGCAGAGTGAGCAGCAAGGTGGTGGTTAGCAGGGTTTGAAATACAGGGGGGCTCAGGAGGAGCTGAGCCCCTGCCATAAGAGATGAGAGCCCCCAAACCCCCCCACCCTACAAGAGATGAGAGCCCCCAGCCCACCCCACACCTTTCTAAGCAGCTCAGGCAGCGGTAGCAGCAGCTTCTTCCAGCTTCCACGGCCGCAGACCCCCTGCAAGAGCCCAAGTGTAATTCAAACCCTGGCAATTAGTGCAGTCATCTCTCCTTCCCTCCCTCGCCTCACCACCGACACTCCTCCCCAGTGGTCTTCCATAGCTGGGAACCCAATGGTAGGCCCGCAGGCCATATGCTTGACACCCATGCCATTTAAAGATTTGACAGAGATAGTCCCTGAAAGGATTTCAGAAATTATATTAAATTGGGAGGCTGCTCTTAACATGAGGGAGGAGAGCAGTCCTATTAAGGGATCAAAAGAGATCAGAGGCAGCATCTCAGAATCATGTAGCGAAATTAACAGAGGGGCCAACTGTAAATGGACTGGATGGACAGAAAGTATTAGGGCTAAAGAGACTTATGATATGAATTTATAATGGGGTCCGTGCACAGAAAAACTAATACCACGTATCATAAGGCACCATTTTGCAAAACGGAAAGGTAACTCAGGTGCTGCAGTGACTGAATATGGCTCTCTGTGTGTGCCCCACACTAAGGATTGTTCGGTTACCACATCCCATGATCCCTTCTCTCTCTTGCTTATCCGAGGCACCTGCTTTTTTTGGTCAAGAATCAGTTTCTGTTCCTTATGCAATCTGGTTTAACCCCTGTTTGAGGTCAATGAGTCTGTCTGTTGACTTTAGCTAGATTTGGATTATGCTTCCAGTCAGGTTGTAGAGTGTTACTGCAGAGATAGCACTAGGCCTAACTAACCAGTTGGTTAAGTGCGCTGAGATCTTTATAGGCGGTACAAGAGCAACTTACAATACCGTCAATGCGTAAGCTGCCAGATAGTGAGTTTTGCAAACAGTTATAAAGGGCAGAAAAAAAAGGAGACTTCTCTGGATCTGTACGTGATTGCTCAAGAGCCTGCTAGAAGATGATCTGGTGAGGGGGCTGCGGGTGCTCGACCACCTGGGCAACAGCAATCATCGCCTGCTGGAATTCACCATCCAGTGCAAGGTGGCAAAAGCATGCAGTAAGGCAGCGGCCCTAGATTTTAGGAGGGCAGACTTCAACGAGCTAAGGAGGATAGTTGGAGAAGCGCTGAGGTCCCGGGGGGGTGGGGAGCCAGGTGTCCAAGGAGAGTGGTCGCTCCTTAA
>NW_017728906.1:41972166-42064475 GCF_001723895.1 Crocodylus porosus
GTCACAAGCTGGCAGAGGGTAAATTCACTTTGGACATCAGGAAGCACTGCTGGGGTCATTTGACCCCAGTACTCTTTCCTGCCATGGCAGGGGGTCGGACTAGATGATCTGCTCAGGTCCCTTCTGACCCTCGAAACTATTGAAGCTATGAAACTATGACAAAGGACAGTGAGGCTTGCAGAGACCAGGACGCATATTTTGACCTGAAAATTAATTACAAGTTTCCCTCACTTTATGCTGTACATGTGTTCCTGGAAAACAGCGCATAACTCAAATTTGCATAAAGGGAATCAACTGTACAATGTTACAAATAGGGATATGTTCCAAGACCTTGACTGTACTGACCCCCCCATTTCTACCACTTTTACAAGACGATTTTGGTACTCATCAACAACTGACACGTGGCTGCCACTGCGTGCTGCACTTTGTACACAGGAGCAGCTGCTCCGGGAGCAGTGTCTCTGGGCTGTGCCGCACCCCCTGCCTGCCTGGTGGCAGGATACACATGGTGTCGTGCTGCTCCTGGGGCGGCTGCAGCTCCAGAAGCATGACCACTGGCTGCCTGAGTAGCGGGCTTCCACCATACCTATCACCTAAAAGTGAATTTATGCCACATGTAACAAATTTTTGGTATAAAAAGGGTCATCGCAAAAGAGTGAATTCACACACACAGAACCTGCATAAAGCGAGGGAAACAGGTAACTCATAATGCCAGGGTTAGCAACATAGGGTGGGAGGCACTTTAATTGGAGTGGCTCTTGGGAGCCACTCTAGTTAAAGCACTTGCAGCGTCTCATGTATTCACCGTCCCATGCTTCAAAATGGTGACAGCGATCTTTAACTAAAGCTTGTTTGATGAGCGGGGACACTGAATACACGTGGCACCAAGGCTGCTGAAGCATGCTAATTAGCGTGCTCCAGCAGACTGTTAATCAGAGCAGGGTTTGGACATGTAACTCGAATGCATTGGAGCAGGTGTCTGACATGTGTATAGGTACCGATAGAGTCTGTGGAGTCACTTGGCCTGCAGAGAAACAGGACTTTGCCTATGCCTGCACCCATGCTGGGGCCAGGCCACTTCCAGCTGTGTCCCTGCCACTGCTGTTTCTCCATCCTGCCTCCTAGCCTCCCCAAGCTGCAGTATGGGCACAGCTAACAGCACCCCAGCTGCAGCACAAAAGTGGCAGCAGTATAGACACAACTGTCAGCTTCCTTCTCCTCACTGCTGATGTGCCATGGAAACCACCATGTTGGACTGGAGCTGTGTTGTTCCAGCCTGTGCCTGGCAAATGTTACCATCTGCTGTCATAATTCACCTGAACAGGATCTAAGCAATAGCATTTTCTTTGCTACTTGATTATTGGTATGATACCTCTTAAGTCTGACAGTGTCACAGTAATTAATCACCCAACTGCATTCCTCCTTAGTTATAGCCTAGACGGTATTTGCATTTTTTCTTCTTTCTTGCCCTGTAGGCAGAAATTACACTGCACATCATCTGACAGTAAAAAATAATGTGCCCTAAAACCAGGGCTAAAGCTAAGGACTGGGTCATAGACAGTGTGGTCTAGAGGGTAGGCCATCAAGGGAAGGGCTAGGGTCAGGAGCTGGTGGAGCCAGAAGATCAAAGTCAGAGCAGGCCTTCTAGGCTACTGATTTGTCCTGCCCACTTGCAGCACTTTTGAAAGTGCTATATTGCTCTCCACCTTCCAGTGGAAGCAGCATAGCTGTGCGTATCCAGTAAACTAATTAGCTGTATCATTTAAGTGTTAATAAACTCACCCTTGGCACCACACACATGTAGCTGCACTCCTCCTCATTGGGAAGGTATTTCTCTTAGTATGCAGAGAGCAGGGTAGTGTGTTAGAGGGCACTGCTACTGGGCAAAGAAGTTTTGTGGTCTAGAAATGGGCTTGGACATTCATAAGCAATGTGTGCTGTGGTATCCTGTAACTTCCTACACCGTCTCGTCAGTCTAGATTCCTCTGTTTGCCACAATTTTTCATGTTCTTCCTACTTAAAAATATGTAAGTGAAAAGAAACATGCAACAGGAATCTCTAGAAGGAAGGAAATGTCTGGGCAGGAGAACAAGAATGTTCCAGGATGAGCTTTCTGCCTCGGTGAGACCTTGTGTCGATGTCCCGTTCCGCTGTGGACAGACCCAGAGTTGTGAAAAGCGGGGTGCAGGTGGTGAAGTGAGTCATCACATATAAAACAACACATATTTTTCTCCAGTTAAAAATAAATTAGAGGCTTTGCTAAGATGCCAGGGGCCTAGGTCTGTATTATTTAGTTTAAGATTGAAGCAAAAACAAATATAACTTCATTGAAATGAGTTAAAAACAATCGACAAGGCTATGAAATAGGAGCTTCACTGCCAGGAGCAGCTAACAGACAGCAGAATTGCAGAACAAAGGATAGCTTTCTGGGTGAAACATCAAGAGTAATAAACAGAAGAGCAGGTGGTTAACACCTGTGGCATGAAGCATTTAGAAGGGATGAGTTAGATTATAATAAGCCACAAAGTCAAGTGACTCCCTCAGCACTGACTGACTAGAAATGCTGTTGCCACCCCCAGGCAGGTGGTTTTAAACTTTGGGCAGAACAAAAATCAAAGGGGGAAGCAAGTGCACCAGTATACCTGCTGCCCTGGATCCACCCCTGTGTTGCCACAAACCTTATATATGACTTGAGTAAAATCCTAATTGCAACATAAGGCATTGTGGTACCTAACTTCTAGTGCATTGCCACCCACTGGAAGTCTGAGACCCAGCTCAAGAGCCTGGGGTCTCTGTACAGTGCAGAGAGAGACTGTGATACCTATGAATTGGATTTTCAAACACCAACATGCTAACAGGGGAGCAATCTATGCTAGGCAGAAGGAAGTGCCAAGGAGAGGGACTTGAGTACCAAGCTGAGTTTGGAGTTAGATGCCTTCTTTTTAGGGGTAGAGCAACTGCCTCGCCCTTTACATTCAATAGTCCAGTGATTAGAGCACTCTCCTTGGAAGTGAAAAACCTGCTTTCTCCCAGATCATCACTCTGTTTTGACTTGGAGCAGGAGAACAAATTCAGGGCCTCTACAAGGATGCCCTAATAACCTGTTGAAAATGTTTTGCTTTATAATTTAAATATTCATAAAACCAGAAAATGTAAGACAGTGATTCTTGATTTTGTACAAAGCGGAACAGCTCTAAGTCACAGACTAAAAGAGATCTACCCCAAAATAGTTAATAGCCTGGGGTCTGAGCACTCTTCTGGCCCATTGACTTCAAGTCTTTGCTCCAAATTGAGGATATTAGAGATTCAAACTGGCTGAGCTTTTGGAAGAAATGGGAACACCACCCCATATGATGTGCTGAAATGTAGATATCTTTTGAGTGAGTCTTGATTCAATAGGCATGCTGTGAAAGCATCTGCTGGATTGGGCCTCACAGGTCAAACAGGCAGACAGGGAACGCTATGAGAATACTGCCAAAATTTGCTGTGAGATAGGGTTCAAGTCAGCTCAGTAGCACCAGGCTGTAGGAAACTTGGATGCCATTGCCTAGGTAATTCAGGCACTTGTTAATCTAGGCAGCACCTGACCAGGGATTGGAAGGGTCTCTGTAACACCTAAATGTTGGCACCTAATTCCCGCTGTGGATCTATACCTTGCCTCCATTCCTGATCTGTAAAATGGTGGGGAAGATGAGATGTTGTGATGGCAAAGGCTTCTCAGAGGGCTCCTAGTCTGGTGCTTCCTCTAAGTCAGCACTCAGGGCTGGTGCCATCCTTGTCCACCCTTAGTCACACTACTGACTCCCTGCGTGTTTGTGTAGCAATTATACAAGAACCTTTTGCTATGCTGTTAGCATGGGAATGTACTAAGACATTATGAAAATTGAACTATTGTTATAGTATTTGAAATGTAGTAGAAGCTGGAGCTTATCCATGAAGACAGAGTAGCCTGGACCAGCCTGGCTTTTCAGCTAGAGCAATGAGGGATAGTTCCTTTGAAGTCTGTTGATCTGAGCAGATTTAACCCAGCTGAGTTTTGACCCATGCTGTGTGTTAGAGCAAATACATAAAACTGAAGTTCTGTCCTGTAAAAGAACAGAACGCATCACAGGAAAGCAGTGGCCACTATCACATCCACATAGTTTTGGAGTTACAATCCATTTTGGTTGTGGGGGTGTGGGGAGAGTTGAAAGTAAGAGTTATTTTAAGAAAACTAATTTTATTCAGACATTATGATAAGGTGAGGAGAGTGTAAGTATAATAAGCCAAATGTCACCTTTAACAAAATGTGTAAAGGTAGCTGGTGAATATTACGGAATGATGTTCAACTTCTTCATGGACAGCAGACTGTAGGACGTAACCTTCAGGGAACAACATGCTGTTCATCATCAGACATCTCTCATCTCATCTGGAATGCTGCTGGTACAGCATTCTTAGGATGACAGACTATGAATTCAATTTCTCTTTCTCCCCTACATCAATTCAACCATAGAAGAGACGCTTCTTAGAGAGATTGGTGGAGTATTTGTAATGATTTTTCACTTTATTAATATTGTTGGCACCAGTCTTTATAGAACCGTTCAATTTTCTTTATTTCATGTTGAGACTGAATATAGTGCAATTGATGGAAATGAATATTGCAGTGAATAGCCTATGAAGAGAAAAAATTAGTAGAGCTTATTAGCTTAAACTGTGGTTCTGCTCTGAAAAGTGGTAGTTTAAATGCAACAATTTTGCATACATCAGATATGTATCCTCCACATATTCACCATGTTGTCACTCCCCCATGTAGTCCCTAACTTAAATAGCTATGACAGAAATAAGGCTCCACTATACTAAAACATTCATGTATGTGTTTATAAGATCAGGTCCTAAGCTTTTATTATTATTTCTGTCAAATCAGGAGAGCCATTACAGCAAAGAAAGGCTCATTCTGTTACAAATTACACATGATCAACGTAATTATATTTCCTATTTTAAGACTAAATCCTGCCTTCTGTTCTATCTGGGCATGTCTACATGAGATACTTAACTGCACATTAGTATAGTTTACTGCAAAGTAAGCATGTGTGTCTACATGTGCTTACTATACACTAAACCTCCCTAATCCCAAGTAAATTTGCTACCTGCAAATGCAAGTAGAGAATTTACTTGAGATTAGTAATGGCACAGTAGCACCCGTGTAGAAGACACCTGACTGGGAGCAAAATCTGCTCCTGGTCAGCCGTCCACCATGGGGCAGGAAATAGCGCCCTGCAGCTGGGGCAGGGTCCACCACAGGAGTCCAGGTGGGGACTACATCCCCACACCCTGGCAGCAGGGAGCTCCAAGACCCCAGTCCGAGATCGTGATTGGGGAGCAGAGGGCTGGGAGACCTTTATCTCGCAGCACCTGCTCCACAACCATGGAGCCGGTACTGGGAGATAAGATTCTCCCAGCACTGCCCCCAGTCATGGAGCTGGCACTGGGAAACAAGGATCTCCCAGCACTGGCTCCACAATTGCGGAGCTGGCTTTGGGAGATAAGAGTCTCCCAGCACAGGCCTCATGGTTGTGGAGCTGGTGCTAGGAGCTCCCTGCTGGTGGGGGCAGAGGAGTCTGTTCCCTGACCAGTTCCATGAGCACAGAGCTGGGTGGGGAACGGGCTGAAGAGCTTGTTCCTGGCTTAGCTCCACACTCAGCTGGTCAGAAAACAAGCCCCGCAACCTGTTCGCTCCCCAGCTCCAGGCTTGCAGAGCTGAGCAGGTAACAAGCTGCCCATCCTCTGGTACGCCGGGCAGGGGCTGGGACCCATCATGGTCAGTGACGGGTCCCATCCCTATGCCCCAATGAGGTGATTGAGGCATGGTGATTGGAAAGAGCTGCAGGGGTGGGATAGGTCCCAGCCCCCTGGCCCAATTACGAGTGGAGCAGCTAGCAGTGAGCTAGCTGCTAGCTGCCCCACTGACAGATTGGGGCAGGGGGCTGGGACTTGCTCCTCCCCTGTAACTTTTTCCAAGTCCCCTGCCCCTGATTGGGGAACCAGGGCCAGGAGCTCCCTGATGCTGGAGCAGGGGGGCCTGGTCCCCACCCCAGCAGCAGGCAGCCCCCTGGGGCTAGGAGTCAGCTGTCTCCGCCAGTCTCCAGGCTAGCACCCATGGGGAGCCTGGAGCTCCCCCCAGTGGCAGTAGGGCCTCATTGCAGGGCTGCAGGAAACCTGGTGCAAAGACCAGCAAATCTGCTCCCTAAAGGTGCCTGCCCATAAGCACTCCCCCCAGAGTAGCCTACAGCAGAGTAAACTTAAGCCAGATCAAATGCTTGTGTAGACATATCCACTATGTAACCTCTCCTTCCTCAGAGCTGGTCAGAAAAAGTGCTTGAATAACAAACTATGGGGCTTTTTAATCCGACTATTTTTCACCAAAATGTTGGTGGGGGGAGTGCTGTTTATTTTTAGCTTTTGTTGTTTTGTTTTATTTTGGTTTTTTTTCAAATTTTCAGACCAGAGTGAAGTCTTGAACAAGAACAATGGGGTCGCATAGATGTGACTGAAGGAAGAATTCAGCCTGCAGTATCTTTATGCTGGTGCTGATAAAGAGGTCAATTTTACTACGAAACTTTAGAAAATTATTTGCAGGAATTATTTGGAAAAGTATTATCTGCACCCATTGATGTAAATACATCCATAGTTTTAATCCCTATACTGTTCAGGTTCAGTCAGCACCTTCGCTTATCCAATATTTGGTCAGTTGCATTAAATGTAAAACCCAGAGTATCACTGTTACCTATAATTATTCAATTTGGGGATATCTTGGCAGGTTTTAGTTTCTGGGCTGTAGGACTGGAAGCCGGTTGGGCAACCAAAAGTGCAGAATCATAGAATCATAGAAAATGAGGGCTGGAAGGGACATCAGGAGGGATCTAGTCCAACCCCCTGTTCAGAGCAGGACCACCCCCAACTAAATCATCCCAGCCAAACCTTTGTCTAGCCAGGTCTTAAAAACCTCCAAGGATGGAGCTTCCACCACCTCTCCGGGTAACCTGTTCCAGTGTTTTATTACCCTCCTAGCGAGAAAGTTTCTCCTAATATCTAACTTAACCTTACCTTACTGCAACTTGAAACCATTGCTCTTTGTTCTGTCATGCTGATCTCTGAATTAATCTGTGTAAGGATCTGTTTTCTTTGCATTTAACTTCAGAATTTCTATTACCACAAATAAGAAAACCTATGGCTATTTCTCAATGCACTGCACTGAAAATGGATCTTAAGTAATAAATGAATTCATTATAAAAGCGCCTCTGGGTATGTACACAATTTAATCTCTGCTTAAGTAAACACTGCATTTGTGTGACTTTCTGTAAGACTGGAGGAGGGTATTTTTCCACTGGACAATTTTGTAAAGCTAATTTAGTGCTTGCATTTTGGAGATCACAGTAGTGGTCAGATTTTCTTGCCCACAACTGTAACCTTGCTGGCGCAGGTATCTTCTGTCCCTCTTTTTTTGTTCGTACACAGAAATAGCAGTCCTGTGACAGGTTAAAGCAGACTCTTTGGATTCAGGGAGAAGAGAGCCACTTTTTGCAGTAACCTATATGAGGGGCCAAGCCAATGTCTTTGCCTCAGAATATTGAGGGTGGTAAGACTCATGCTGATTGACTACACTTCCCAATACAATTATATGTATCAAATTAACTGCAGTTTTCCCAGCCTGGAACCCCTCAGGGGTTGACTTCACCTCAGAGTTAAAGGCCCAGTGTACAGCAATGAAGAAGGACAGGGAGAGTCTGGGGTTGGAGGCAGGGGAGACTGGGTCATAGCTAAAGGGGAAGGGTGGATGCTTGCCAGGAGTGACAAGCAGAAAATGACAGCAGGAAACTGGAAGCTGGACAAGTCAATGGGGAGGCCAAGTCAGAAGTGTATCCTGAAGGTCAGAGAGGGTTCTCATAGAAAATTAGGGTTGGAAGGGGCATCAGGATGTCAGCTAATCCAACCCCCTGCTCAAAGCAGAACCATCCCCAACTAAATCTTCCCAGCCAAAGGCTTTGTCTAGCTCAGGGGCAGGCAATTATTTCAGGCAGAGGGCCACTTACTGAGTTTTGGCAAGCCATCAAGGGCCACATGGCAGGCAGCCAGGGGCAGATAAATAAGAATTTTCTAAATTTTTTAGGGGCCCTGTGGGCCAGATAGAATGGCCTGGTGGGCCACATCTGGCCCACAGGCCGCATTTTGCCCACCCCTGCTCTAGCTGGTTCTTAAAAACCTCCAAGGATAGAGATGTCACAACCTCTCTGGGTAACCTGTTTTAGTGCTTTACTATCCTCCTAGTGAGAAAGTTTTTCCTAATATGTAACTTAAACTTCCCTTGCTCCATCTTGAGACCATTGCTTCTTTTTCTGTCATCTGCCACCAATGAAAGTATTCTAACTCAGTAGTTTTCAACCATTTTTCATTTGGAGACCCCTAAAACATTTCAAATGGAGCTGCGGACCCCTTTGGAAATTTCAAATGGCAGTGCAGACACTTTTGAATTTTAAGTATCTGTATTCACATACTTTTGATTAATCAGTCATCTTTCCTGGACTGCTTAGACATAGTCTGTGGCCCCCCCAGGGCATAGGCACTGACTTTTATTTTTTCAGGGGGGGGTGGGGAGGAGCTAAGATAATGGACATGTGGAAAGTTATATGCATTTCAAGTGACAGTCCTCTTCCTGAGGGGGGCCAGGGACCTCAGCCCTCCCCCCCCCCCCCCCCCCACACAGCATCTCTGCCCCAGAGGTCTGTGGACCACAAGTTGAAAACCACTAGTCTAGCTCTATCCTCTTTGTAACCATTGAAAGCTGCTATTCAATCCCCTCTCATCTCTGCTCCATACTAAAAGAGCAGGTGGATTAGTTGATCAGGTGGAGCAGAACTTGTTGCAAGTGGTCATGAAGAGGCAGTTTAGAAACTGGAACAGTAAAGGAGACAGAAGCCCAAAAGGAAGCACTGCCAGTAACTGAGCTTCTGTGAAGAGATGTAAGATAGGAAATGACAAGTTAAAATTAAGGCTAGTTGAAAGGGACGTACCAGGAAGCAGGATTGTAGCAAGAGGGTCAGACTAGGCTCAATAGCCTGGGCTGGAATAAAAATGGCAGCTACTGGGAGCATCTACATGAGACATTTACTGTGGAGTAGACTAATTAACTCCACAGTAAACATCCTGTGTCTACATGTGTAGGGCTATTAAGCCACAGAAAATTAATAAAATCTGCAGCAGGGTAGTAATTGTAAATGCAAGTACTATCTTACTGTGAAGTTATTTACTGTGCAGGAATACACATGTAGATGCTGACCCAGTAGTAAATTGTTCCCGGTCAGCCTAACCAGCAGGAGGCCACACATATAGCCCTGCCTAAACATGTGGCTCAGCAGCTACAGGAGCCTCATGGCCCAGCCAGCTCCTCCACTGCCTGATGCAGCCACTCACTGTCCTGGCCTGACCCCTGTGGCCCCTGCCAGCCCAGGGCTGCCCCCAGGACTCTAAGCCACACTGCCACTGCCAGCCAGAGCCCAGGGCTGACCCTTGTGCCCCTGGCAGCTGGGGACTAACACCCAGTCAGCTGCACCCAGAGCCTGACTGCTGCAGGGAGGCAGAGCAGGGCAGGAGCACCCATGGCTTAAACCTGTTTCTCAACCTATGGGTCATGCCCCAAAAGTGGATCACAAGAATGTATGAAAGAGCCACGAACAAACTTTTAAAATGGATCAACAAACTTTAAAAATTGATTCTCCTTTAAAGGAAAAAAATGTAGGAAACCATGGTTTTTCCTTTGCAAGCTGATAGAGTTCCAGCCTGCAAGAGGCTACTTGGAGCTCCCCATGTCACGCACACCCACCCTCTGCCCCACACATGGGGGGTTGGGGCCTATGAGTGAGGGACAGCAGGTTGGGAGTGAGGAGCACCAGCAAGGGTAGGGAGTTGATTTATACTTAAACTATTTGCTGAGTCAGGACTGGCCATCAAAGTTTACAAATGGGTCCTGGTTCAAAAAAGGTTGAGAACCACTGGCCTAAACTGCTATCCTGAGCACACATGTAGATGCTGCACCTGGGAGTAGTTTATTGCAAAGCAAATTGTTCTGCAGTTTATTCATGCACATTAATTGCATGTGTAGATGCAACCAGACATGTTGCAACCCTTTGATCTAAGGAAGGCATCTAGGGTACAGGCACAGCTGGTGAACTCAGACTTGTAGGGTGGGTGGAGCGTCCCATGGGAGCTGGAGGGGTGTTTTGTAGCCAGCCAGCAGCAGGGGGTGAGGGTTGCAACTCCCCACCCTTCCACCCCTTGGGTATCAGTGCCAAAATATTGGTCCAGATCTTGCACAGTGCCCGTGATACTTCCAGGCAAAAGAAAAAATTAATATCAGGTTTTGACAGGTGACTTCTAAAAAGCATGTCTACATGAGATGTTTACTGTGCAGTTAACTAACTAGCAGCACAGTAAACATCTTGGCATCTACACATGTACCCCTATTAGGGTGAAGTAAACTAATTTACTCTGCAGCAGAATAGTACTTGTAAATACAAATACTATCCTGCTGCAGAATAAAAAGTTTTGCAGCAGCACACATGTAGAAGCTGCCCTAGCTGGCTGAGGCATGAGGGTGTTTCAGCGCAGGGGCTGCTTGCTGGCTAGCCCCCACTGAAGCTCTCTTGTGCCCCAGCCAGCCCCTCCACAGCCCATTGAGCTAGGTCGGAGCAGCCTTGGGCTGGCAGCCTGTTCCCTTGGATCCCATGCTAGTTGGGGCTGCTCCAACCCAGCTTCTCATGTTGTGCATGAATAAACTCTGGAGGTCATTGCTCTGGAGTTAATTCCTCCCAGGCTCACATTCAAACAGCACACCGATAAGCAATTAACTCCAGAGCAATAAGCTCCTTAGTTTATTCAGGTGCCATAACTGCACGTGTAGACATGCCCAAAGTGTATTTATTTACTGCTATGAAATGTATTCTTCTAGTACACTGCCTTGCATTGTGCTTACCACCATTTTGCTCAGGTGTTTAGAAAACATTTTGGTTCACATTTGAGTACCACGTTCATCGAGAAGATTCCATTTTGTGTGCATAACTCCACTTCCTTAAAGATTTGCTGAAAGTTGGGGCATGAATGCTGATGCCACTTTAGACCAGTCATTCCCCATGGGAATTCCTAGGTCTGGAGTTCTATGTGATACCAAAGCATTTTTTAGACTTCCATGGGGGCGCTCCTTCCTTATAGTGCAGGGACACGCAAAATACAGCCTACAGGCCATATCCAGCCTGTCAGGCAATTTCATCCAGCCCGCAGGTGCCCACCAACTAATTGTATCCAATCCAGCCCGCCAGCCTCGCTCTCACCCTTGTGCACGGAAGGGCATGGCCCAGCCAGCACGCAGCTTCTGGGCAGGGCTGCTGCTGCCACTGCTGCAGCCACCAGAGGACCTGTTTGGCTTCCCTGGCATCCCACTTACTCCAGGCAGCAGGTAGGGAAGCAGCGGGTTCAGGGGGGAACTGCAGCTGTGTGGGAGTGCACAATTTACAAGAGTAAGACTTTATTTTTGAGTTATTATGCAATCACATCTATATACACTACACAAACACAAATCATGACAAAAATATTTTTTTAAATAAAATTAAAGTATGTTATAGTAGGGGTTTCCAGTGGCAAAGTTCAGGGGTTAGGGATGGGACTTCCAGTCCCAAGATGGGGACCAGGGGGTGGGGCTACCCTTGTGGCCCTCAAAATCTCACCAAAACTCATTAAGCGGCCTTCCAGCCAAAATAATTGCCTGCCCCTGTTCTAGTCTGTCTCTTTACACTGGTGGCATGAACTGGGCCAGGCTTTCAGGAAATCAGCATGGATCCCAGGGCAGGACTCTGGAGGGAGAAGCAGAATATTAATGGTGTGGTAATGTCCCAGTCGTACCTTCTGCTGAGCCTGGAACACCTCTGAAAGGCCAATAGCACTGAAGACTCCTCCAAGGACTAAGAACAAAATTACAATTGCTGCCTCTGTGTCAACCAGGAAGAGCCCCTGCACCAGGAATATTCCCTGGTAGAGACGTAAGGGATTTTGCAGCTACCTTGAGCTGATAAAACCAGCACAGAGTGGATGCAGTGACCCTGCAATCCATTCCCGTTGTGACTATAACAGCCTCTCAAGTCTTCCTGGCCGCAAGAATCCATTACAATAATTCCCCTACCACTCCACACACCCAAATTGTCCTTTTAAGGTCAATATAGGACCTGTCAACATACAAGTGGATACCGAAAAAAAAACCCCAAATGGTGTGAATGAGAACAACTTTTATTTATTTTAATGTAGGTCTGCAGGTGGACAGTCTCTTATTTTTAAATACACGTGGTTAAAGCTGGTTTAGCCAAACCCAATTATTTAGCTAAGCCTGGTACTCAGAGCTGGTCTTAGGGAAAATGGCACCCTGGGTCAACTTGTATTTTGGTACCCTTCTCCCATCTGAAGTCAGTGGTACGGCTGCAGGAAGAGGCAAAGGCAGAGGCAGGCGGGGTGCAGTCCAGCGGGGAGGCAGAGCAGCATGGTGCACCAGGCAGGCCCACACATGTCCAACCCAGCTCCTCCTGAGCAGCGGCTGGAGGCAGAGGGCGGACTGGGCTGGTCACCACTCCTGCCTGGGGCAGGGATCTACTAGGGCGGGTTGGGGCAGGCCGGGGCAGGGCAGGAAGGGTGGAGAGCACTTCTGTGAGCACAGGCTGCTAACCCATGTGTGTTTAGTGCCCCCTGACTCCAGCACACTGGGCAGTAGCCCATGTTGCCCATCCCTAAGGCTGGATCTGCTGGGACCAAATAGACTTGGTAGTTCACCACTCTAAAATTAGGATCCATGCACAGACTTGGCACTAAGTAACTGCAGCTGATATTAATTTAGTTAAATCAATGCAATCCTGGAGCACATCACTCTTTACAAGTTGTTCAGGATATTTTGCCCATTAGTCTGTGCCATGATGGTCACCCTGATGGTCACCCTAGGCATATGCCAGCTGTGTATGAAGCAACCAGCTGATTTTTAATAGCATGACCTTTTTTTACAGCCCACAACAACCTGGGTCATGACTACACTTAGTTGAGTTTCATAAGACTCATCCTGATAATGTATTTTATGCTCATGCTAATGATGGTCCTACACTAGGCCTTGTCAATACAGAATGTTACACAGATTAAACTGAGCCAATTGGATATATGTACACACCAGTGGTGATAGAGATGCACTCAAACTGTTCTAAGCAAAGGTTAAACCAGTAAAACCTGCTTCAACAAATCACTAAATTTAATGTAAGCTGACTTAGGTGATATGCAAGCACTTAGCAGTTTAATCTTGCATCATTAGAATGAATAAAAATAAATTAATTACATGGGTTAAAAACTTTTCTAATACACAGGAGACCTATGGCTGGAATGTGTTTACTTACTTCTTTGCTGTGGTGGACTACAAGAAGTAGAACTGAATACTTCTTCACATTCTTGACAATACTACAACCT
Organism: Crocodylus porosus; assembly: GCF_001723895.1. Lineage (NCBI taxonomy): Eukaryota > Metazoa > Chordata > Crocodylia > Crocodylidae > Crocodylus > Crocodylus porosus. Next base: position 41,985,685 of record NW_017728906.1, read on the forward strand.
TTTTAAAGGTTTTTCGTTTTATTAGACCTTGTGGGCTCTCTAATAGAACACATTTCCTTTATCCTATAAATCAGGAGTGTCAAACTCACCATGGACTCTAGGCCAGATCTGGACCATAGAGCTCCTTTCCTTGATCTGGACCATGGGTTGAGGGCTGCCACAGTGGCAGCACCAGATTCAGCTGTGGCAGTGATGGGCTCAGGAGATCAAGTCCAGATGCTATGGCACTGAACCAAACTCACTGTTGATGGCCATACCCAGCAAATCCAAAGGGCACTGGATGCTGCTGCAGTTGACCATGCTCTCCAACTTCCAGTGCCTGCTGGTAGGATATAGTTATGTCTTTACCAATTGTCATACAGCAGTATACTGTTATGAAACCTTGTGTTTTTAATAATTTGACTTAGCTGGTATGTCTACACATGCTATTGGCATGCAGCAATAAACTCCAGCACATATTACATCAGAGTTTATTGCTCCTAAGCACACAGCTTACACATGTGCCTAGAACTGCAGCATGTTGAGCCAGGGTGGAGCAGGCCTGCGCTGGCGGGGGGCCCAAGGGGTGAGCCTGCCAGCCTGGGGCTACTCGGACCCAGTTCAATGTGCTGCAGAAGGGCTGGCTGGGGCACAGATGTCCAGTGCAAGGCTAGTCAGCAGGCAGCCCCCACAATGAAGTACCTACATGCCCCAGGCAGCCACATCAGCATCTACACATGCAGTGATGCAAGGTAAAAAAACCTCCTCAGCAGAGTAGTACTTGTATTTACAAGTACTTGTCTTTACAAGTACTACTCTGCTGCAGGGTTCATTAGTTTCCTGCAGCCTAATAGAGCTGCACATGTAAATGCAAGATGTTTACTGCACAGCTAATTTGTCTGATCTACAGTAAACGTCTAGTGTAGCTGCACCTCTGACATGTTGTAGACCAGAGCAAAATTGAAGAACAACTCCTGTGAGCTGGGGGTGGAATAAAAGTTCTACAGCCGCCAGGGGGCACTTTTACATCAAGAATTAGAATCCAGTATAAAGATGCATTTGAAAGATTCTTTGTATCATAATGTCTTATGTGGAGCAGATCAAGCTTTCTTAGGTGTTTTATCACCCTGGAAAACACTTCAGCACATTGGAAAGCCTATGGTAATGAAGTCACAGGAGTGAAGATAACCATGGGCAGGTGTTTGTAGAACTATAGGATATTTTTGGTGTTGTTAGACTCACCTGTATTCACATCCTTAAATGCTAACCCCAAATGCCTATACATTTTTGTTCTCGCAACTAAAGGTATTTTCCCCTAAAACTCTAAATAATGAAACAGAATAATAATAATCAGTAGTAATTAATAAACTTAGTACTCTTCATCCATAGATCCAAACACTTCAGAAAGATGAGTAAGCATTTTCATCTTGTGATAACAAAACCAATTTGAGCTAGCTCTATCTACCTTAGCCACCCTCTAGCCAATATGAGCTTGCACACAAGGAGGCAGTACCTAGTTTTACTATGTTGTTTCACAAACTAAATTATGGAAAACCGCAGCAGGTTCAACAGACACTTGATTGAGATGTTTTAGTCAGGGATGATCCTGTCTTGAACAGGGGCCTCGACTAGATGACCTTGTGATGTCCCTTCCTGCTCCACTTTCCTATGATCTTATGATCCTAAACAGCATATTTGTTTGTGTGGGTTCCAAGGACATCAAAGCTGACCGGTTGCACCAATTAGCCCAATCATGATGCCATGCAAAGGCAGCTATGCACCTTCCAGTTCTGGACCAGCACGGCCTGTTTCAGCATGACACTCCCTGGCATAGTGAGAGAGAGGTATGGGCATGTCCTTAGTTGAAATTAATGTAGTTCTCTGAACTGTTGATGGTAATAACTTCCTGCTCTCCTGCTTTCTTCGCCTGCTGTGCCTTCTCATACAACAAGAGATGGCAAATGCTCTGTGGCAGAGACTACCTCTCTTTCTGTATATACATTGTCCACCACAATGGGATCCTGATTTAAAGCTGGATGAACTGTTTTGAACAAATTGTTCTTTTGCTGAAAATACCATTTGGGGTTAACGGAAGCAATCTGCCAAGTTCAGAATTCATAAATAGCTTCAGCAGCTAAAAAGCAGGTAATTAAAATGTCAACATTTTCAGAATGATGCCTTTTAATGTTTCAACTCTAAATAAGACTTCTTTTCAAAATTTGCCAAAATGTTTTTAAAAGGTGAGGAGGGAGGCAGGGGAAAAGACCTAAACTTCTTGTTCAGCCAAAAGCCATAATTAAGGTTTTTTTCAATTTACAAGAGAAAGAGAGAGATTCCCTCTTTTCACACAGTATAATTTTTCAAAATCATTTTCATAGTTCAGCCGATGAGTTAAGTCATCATTCATTTCCCCCACTGAGGACCCAGAATACTACTGTAATATAAATAATGAATAAAAACAACAGCCTTGGATGTAATGTTTTGATATTTCTTTTAACATGTGTTCTTTGCATTTTGTTTTTTCGTATGTCTTACACAACTTTCTATAAAAGGCAAATTGACTAACTATGAGAAGAGTCTTGATTTGTGATCAACATTTATTCAATCAAAATGCTTGAAAAAACATTCAAGTCTAATCCTTTATACTTTTATTCTGCCCTAAGTAAAGAAATTGTGATGTACATACTATAAAAGTGAATCAGATGAGAATTGCTCTCCATGCCTGTGTTTAATAGAGTACTTAGCATTTAGACACCTGATAATTTTATAATAAGAAGCTCAGGGTAGCTAACAGCTTTAGCTGTGAAGTATATAATCTCCATATGAGATCAGAATGCAAAGTATATATTAGCCTATCTCCAGCTGACTACCCCGCAGATTATGGTCTGTCACTATGATTTGTTTGTGTGAACTATGAATAGCAATTTTCTTGATGAGAAAACTGTACAAGTTTGATTAACAGTTTGACTATGTTTACTCAAATCTTGGGTAAAAATCTTCATTACTTTTGAAGACTTGCCTAGGGGGAAAAATTTTTCCATTAAATATTGTATACCAGGCAAATTTATATTAGGCCTAGCTCAGATCTAAAAATTATTCCTGGAGTAGCATCAAAATTGCTCCACTTTTTATTTTCTGTAGAGCATCAAATGTTGATATTTTTCCATGGGAAAGCAGACTTTTTAACTATTTCTATATTAGCTTGCCAACCTGAAGTGAAATGTTTTGATTAAAACATGTTAATAGTTCATTTTGGCTGAAAATCTCAGAACAAAATGTTTCAACTTTTTTTAACCGGAATATCTTTTCCAGGAAAAAAGACACTAATTATCTATGAATGTTCAGCTTTGCATTATGACTTCTTCAAATCTCATCAAACCTGCATCTGGGTTGGCACCTTGAAAATCCCTCTTCTTAACTGAAGGTACAGCAGGATTTTTGATATGCTACTTGAAACATTTGTCTGGAGAATTTCAGAAATGCACATAAATCAGAGGGGGAATGATTGTTAGATCACCTAGGACCCTTTCCCCTAGCAATGTAAAGTTGTTCCATTATGGGCATATTTTGTAGTGCCTGTGTCCAGTTCAGCTGGAGTTATTTCAACCTCTAACCTTTGCTTACTGTGTCTTACAGAAAGAACAGTGTGGAAAAAAACTGTAGTATAATAAAACCTACATTCCTTTCTTGAATGGTATTTATTTAGCAGTATTTGAAAATGTGTTGGAATTTGACAGGCCATGCCATGAGTAATTTTTCTCCATAGCCTCAAACGTATGACCTTTTGGGTGTCAACTGGGTGTCTTACCACCCCCACCACAGTCCCCTTGAAACCTGTGCTGAAAATAACCAATAGGAAATGTGTGTCAAATATACAAATACTGTAATCTAGTATAATCCCTATGAACTGGTAGGGTGTTTCAGCAGCCCAGGAAGGGAAACCCTCCCAAGTCTTTTTAGGCTTTACTGCAGAAGAAAATTTATTGGCCATAGAAGACCTAAATAATGCAAAAGAACTTAATTAATGACTTAAGTAACCAGCACAGTTTACTTTTCCCAGAGGCTCATCCCTGGCTCCTGCCAACAAAGGGAGAAAAAACTCTACTCCTTCCATCTCTCCCTCCTGATTCCCGCTACTTCTCTCTTAAATGTTCCTCCCAAATCATGCAGTACATAGGGAACCCTTGCCACTCCTCAGGCTGCCACTTCACCTTGTCATGCTGCGTATTTTGGATGTCCTGAAAAGTACACCAAGGTCCCGAGGTTTCTTTATAACCAGATGACTATGACTGTCCTTTATGGAGGATGGGAGACAGACCCATTTGTTATCTGAACTGGCATTGAGCAAGATGTGTCATCGCCCCAGCTGCCTGCATCCAGTCACCTGACCAGCTGCAGGTGCTGGCCAATTACCTCATTGGCCAGTTGCCCTGAAAACCTGCAGCTGCAGCACCTTGCCTGTCTGCAGAGCTCCCTGACTGGGCTACTTTCCTCTTTAGCTACTACCAACTACCACTGTCATCTCAAGAGCTTGGAGAAGTATCACCAGTGGTGCCTCCAGAAAGTCCTCCACATCAAACAGGAAGACTGCTACACAAATGCCAGCATCCTTGTTGAAGCCCATGTTACCAGCATGGAGCCAGTGATCCTCAAGCATCTACTTTGTCGGACCGGACATTGTGTGTGGATGCTCAAGCCTTGACTCCCAAAGAAGTACTCTACTCCCAGCTTAGTAATGGCTTGAGATCTTGTGGTGGCCAGAGGAAGTGCTACAAGGACACATTGAAGGCATAGCTCAGGACAATAGAAGTTGACATCAGGAAGTGGGAGAGGCTGGCTGCTGACCAACTCCAACAGTGCCGAAACTTCAGCTAAGCAGCAGCCCATTTTCAGGTAAAGTGTCTTGCTCTCAAAGCAGAGAAGAGAGAAGGAAGGAAGGGAAAGGAAAAAGAAAGAAATCCTGGCCTACAGCCTACCCTCCCCTGCAGAAAGACCTACAACTCCTGCAGATGGGTCAGTGGTTCAAGGACTGTATTCTTAAGTCACCTGAAGACCCATGAATGAGCTGTGGTGGAGATCATCCTCAAATAAAGGATTGCCAATGATGATAGAATATTTACGCTAGCTCTAAATCCATCCTTGACTTCTTCCTATGCTTTAATTTCTAAGGTGCCCCCCTGCCCTGTTTTTTGCTTGACTTCACACTAACACAGCTACCTCCCTCCCTGTGATCTATGGAACTGTAGAAACTGAAAGAAACCAGATGAACGCTTTACAGTTAAATAATTAAAAATTTCATATAAATATAGCCAATCATCTTGACACAAAATTAGGCTTACAGGTGGGTACCTAGCAACAAAAACTAAATGTATACATACAATGGACAAACTAATCCATCTAGTCAATAAACCAAAGTAGCAAATCCGCCCCTTGCTCTTTTCAAAAACCTTCTCAAATAAACCTGGCCTCTGAAGTCAAGGAAGTACTTGGTTTTAACTATCTATGAGGATTAGTTTCCTGTAGGCATAAAGAATATTCCGTGAAGGTACTGTAAGTGCAACTGTAAGGCATATTATGGGAGAGAGGAATGAAACGATGATTTATGATAAGATTCTAGCTTTTTTGACACAATGGTGAAATTGGTCTAAAACTTAGCACAGAGGTTGACCAGGAACTGATTCTGCTTTCATCTATGCTAGCATAAATTTTTAGTGACTTCACTGAAGACAATATGGTCACATTGGTGTAAGAGAAGAGAAGCAGGGCATCTGTCTGTTCCAAATATAAATCCAAATATAAAAATAAGCCAGGGGCAACTAAACTGTTTAATTCTGAGGAAGGCAGTGTCAGCCTCTTGTGAAGTGCCTGTGGAAGAAAGCATGCTAGTTCCTTACCTGGTTCTGTTTTTGATCATCTGTGTAATTGCATGCATCACAAACCTTTGCAAACAATGTGCGACAAGTCCTGAATACTGTATTTTGATCTTAAATCTTACCTAAATAATAGCTAGATGCTTGTGCTACTTGGAGCAGGTTTAGGGTTCCTTTATACTGCTGCACTCTATAAGAGGCCCCAGGGGAAGTTATAGTGGCCTGAGTGTAGTGCATGTGGACCAAATCCCTTTAAATCCCTTTCCTATCTCTACATGCCCCCTATGCAGGCTAGGAGGAGAGAGGCATAGCACTGGTTTATACCAGGTGAAGACTTTTAATGCCAAAGGATTTTTGTTGTTGCCAGTCAGCGCATCTACACATGCATTTCCTTCTGCTGGCCTGCAGCCTGCCCGGGGAGACATGGGGGCCTAGAGTGGCCTCAGGCTGTCTGCTGGTGTGCCACAGGGCTCAAAATACCTGCAGGCACTTAAAGGCCTGAGGCAGAGGCTGCCATACAGGCAGCCCAGCCCTGGGGCAGGAGAGGCTCCCAGCCCTGAACCCTGGGGCTAGCCTAAGGCCGAGTCCCTAATTGCAGGGCTGACCTGGGAGCAAATTTGCTCCTGGGTCTCATCTACATATGTGTTACTGCTCAGTAACTAATCACATGTAAATTTGATACCTGTATTTCCAGGTACCAAATTTACTTGTGATTAGGGGTTTTTACTGTGCAGCAAGCATGTGCACATGTAGACCCGTGCTTACTTGACAGTAAACTACACTACTGCATCATTAAGCATCGCATGTAGATGCCCCCAGTTTAGAGCATAGTAGGCAAATGGAGCCATATCGTGGATTAGAAATTGGGGTATTTATATATGAGAATAAATATGATGCGACCCTAACATTGAGACTTAACTCCAGGTATCAGGAAATATAACAGTTAAGATTCCTGTAGCTATGTTGACACAGGGACATCACACATTCATGATACTCTATTCCTGTTAGCCTAGGTAAATTAATTAATATATGCCCGGTTAATGAGGAAATGGGACACTGCATGCAAAGACCAAAAAGTTAATGCAACAATGAGTTTGAGATTTTAACTGCACAGTATTCAGAAAGTTCAGAGCTGAGATTTCGCCGTGACTAAGTCTCAAGAGTCTGTTCTGATTTGGTTTGCATTCATTGTGGCATAAAGTAGGTGTTTGGTGATGGCCACTGTCAGAATTTGCACATTTTGACCTGTTACCTTGTCCTCCGCTCCCTCTTAGTTCGCTTTTTTTTACCTGTCAGATATTACCTAAATCCTAGTTTGCAAATATTGTGAGTACTCCATAGCAGGACTACACCAACCTACAGCCCACAGCCTGTATCCGGTGTGTGGACCCCATGGATGTGGGTCTTCGAGAGGATTTGGCAGTGGGAGTCTTTGGTGCTCTTTCCATGCAGCCACAGTACAGGGACGTAACGAAGTGGCCGGGTGCCTGGGGCAGCTACTACACACAGAGACTACACACTGCCATGACCATGGGGCTGCAGTAGCAGCCTTTTTTTTCAGCACCCCCACTGCAAGCCAGCACCCATGGTGGTTGCCCTGGCCTCCCCTAGTTATGTGGTGGAAGTGGTAGCAGCCAGGCCCTAGCACCCACCCACCCACCTCTGACCTGAGCTGTATCATTCTGTCCACAACCTGAAAATGTTGCTGACCACAGTGCTCTGGAATGGACTTTGTGGTATTTGCTTCTACAGTGTGTAATATAATTGGGTCTTAATCCTTGCTTCAAGATGACAGGGTGTTACTGCAATAAAAAAAATTGTATAACATGTTATTGAGAAGAAAAGAACCTTTTAGATGCAGTATGAATACATTTTTGTGGGAACTTATAGTTGCTGTAATGAAGCCAAGACACCTGTAGATAACTTCTTAGGTGTTTCAGCACTGTTGTAGCAAATAGCTGTCCTGTGAGAACAGTGAAGCTGTTGTTGAACTGAATTTCTTTCTGATGCCAGTGCTTCATTTAGTATGCATTTTCTCTCTCTAACACAATGCGATCAGTTAGAAAAAGATCCAGCCAAGTTGAGTCAGAGTAGATGATTGAAGAAGATCCAATCTCCATCCCTCATTTGAATGCTGTCTATGTAAGGGCCCTGTCATAAATAACTCCTTAATTTCAAGACTATTTGAAGTGCCTTAACACAATGTTGGTGCCACATAAACAGACAATGAACCTGCTGCTATTTCCATGACAATATTTTTGAACCATAAGTATGTCTTATTAATCGTGAATCCCTTTAGCAGCTAAGGTTAAAAAATAGGAAAGATTACCATTCTTTCCAGATGAATTAGATTTATTTCAAATTATGTTACCTTGAAAATTTAGTGTTGCACAACACTAGACATTCAGAAAAAAAGTCAGACTCCCTCCTTCCCCCCGCCCCCATCAAGATATTGGCCTAAAAGAATAAGATTTTTTTTTCTTTTTTAAATAATTCCATTTCTGTTCTTTGCCTTCCAATTTTTAAGCCTTCAGGGTGTATTTGTCACCATTTCAAACTTTTCATACCCATTAGGAGAGCCAGATGCTTATGCTGATTTTTAAATGAAAACTGGAATTCCAACATAATTGTTTGTTTGGGGAAGATGAGGCTTCAATTAAAACATCAGGAAACTCATGATGATAAAGTCACAGTAGTTGGCAGCACTGAAAAATTTCTAAGTCATGGAGAGAAATTAAACCACAAAAAAGACAAGCTGGATTGAATTTCGTCTGAATTTTACTTTCCTGCCTTGTCATATTTGAGCACACCTGCTTTTCAGACCGGAGACTGTGACTTCACTTGCTCTTTGAGGTGCCTGATCGACTTCGGGGTACCAACAGATTTCATTTCCAGTCTGTCACTTGAGACTTTTTAAGGTTATGCTGGATAAAGGCCTGGAATACATACTCAAGGACTGTGTGCATCCAGGCAGTTACTCAACAGCAGCTGGCACTCTGCAAAACCCCACTGCCTCTTACTGCATGATAACTTCTTTCTGTGTCCATATCCTAAATTTGTGCTTTGAAATGTGTGCATTAAGAAAAGCTGTCCAGCATAATTTTCATGAACTAACTTTTCTCTGTTAGCTTGAAAAGTGTCCTAATGGGTAGAAGCTGTGCGCACATCAAGAAATGGAACTGCCTGGCATTTGTGCTGCCTTGCAAGGATGAGAGGCGCCCATTAACAGCACCATGGGCCTGCATTTATAGTCCAGCTCTGCACTTCTCTTCCTCTGTTCTTATTTTGTTGTTGCTTGTTCTGCAGCTCTTATTTTCTTATAGGAAAGTGACACACTGAGGCAGAGTACCAATTGGTGTCACATGAATCCCTTGATAAGAGTTGAAAAATAGGCGTCATTGTTAGCTCAATATCCTACTGTTATCATATGAACTTTCATTATCAGGTGCTGATAAAGTAGTGCCAACTACACAGCAGAGGGAAGGTAATGCTCTCTGGTGCAGGGAAGGATGACTCATGGCAGGAGAAGGAAGGGAAATGCCACAAACGTGCATTTTATGATTGTTCTGAAAAGGAACAATATGCAGGCAAGTCCAACATTTGCCTCCTGTGTTTAGGCCCTTAACCATCCTCCTTGGCCTCAGGGCTATGGCGCACCAGCCAGGTTGGTAGCTAGTCCATTCACCTACCATTCTCTTCCTATTAGTATTATTTAATTTCTTGCTTTTTCATTGTCCTCCATGTACTCACTGTTTCACATATAAAACAAGAGAGGTTACAGCAATAAAGTCTAAACTATGTCTCCCCGTCAGCAAATCTCTCTGGACCTTGAACAAATGAATGCACAGATAAAATAATAATTGGGCTAGCTGCAAATCTGTTCCATCAGAAAACCTAGCTAAATCTGTCTGTATGGGGTTTTGTATGGAGTTCTGCCAAACAACCGTTTCTTTTCCATGAAACAGTGAGAACATGCTGTAATAGATTGTAGTGTAGCCATTCTGCCTATATTACACTCCTTTTGGGTCTACACTAACTTCCTGTAAAGCTTTCCTGGAGTTTGAGGTATCTCTGCCCATCCAGTACTTCCCTTTAGTTATGTAAAATATAGAAGATTGTCCTGGTTGCACAGTTCTACATGGTTTGCAAATATTAATAAATGCAGGGAATACTATGAATCACATCAGTTGGGCAACAGATGGGCATGTTGGGACGCAACCTGTGGAATGCAGCCTGTGTTATCAGTCATCACATGAGATAGCTGAAGTATGAGGCCCTACATAGCCACACAAATACACTCATGATATAAGACAGATGTCAAGCTGGGGGTGGTCCTGGCAGATTCAGGGGGGCGGTATTTATTCATCCATGTTGGTTGGTTTAGCCCTGTACAAACACAGTTTTGATCATAGCAGATCATCCGCTACCTCTTTGCTCTGGAAGAATCACTTATTGGAGGGTTTCCCTGTCCTAATGTCTCCAAACTGCTGGTCTGATGGAACTGATTTTTCTCAAGAGAAGGCAAAAGAAGGCTGTGATTCAAAGCGAGACAAGGCAGTTAACCACAGTGCTTCCACCCATTTAGTGGTTTAGCCTCCTGTGCCACATTTCTAGCCTCATCCAAACATTTCTGGTGTGTAGAAACTTGCAAGATAGAAATGCCTCAGCCATACAAAGATCCAGTATACAATTTCAACCTTCATTTTTTTCCTGGTCTACCCATACGGCAAAAGTGAAACCATGAACCTGTTTCCATGCTGTCATTAGGCCAAACTCACACAGCCACATCCATGTCACATGTATTTACTAATTATGGTGATTTGAAAATAGATTGCATAATATGGGGTTCTTGTGTGCATGTTTTGTTTTTGGCAGTGCCCACAGTTTGGTATGGTGATCCTTACAAACAGGTATGAAGATAAGACTGCAGGATACCGGGCCAGATCCAGATGTGTAGGCACATGTGGTTTGTGGCACCGCAAACCTCTTTGCGGTGCCACAAACCGCACGCCTGGCACGTTAAAATGTGCCCTGCACTGCAGATTTGCAGTGTGGAGGCAAAATTTGCTACTGGAAAATCCTGGTAGGAAAAAAATACTGCAAAGAAAAGTGACACAGCACACGCCACAGGAGTGTGAGCTGGCAGACACGGAGGCTCAGTCGTTCGGGGAAACGCTCTGGCTGCTGGCCTGGCCATCTCCCCTCCTTTAGTTCCCCCTTGGCTCCTCCAGCACTCCAAGAGCTGGGAGAAGCAGGGAAAGGGCAGTTTGTCAGAAGGAGGGCCATTTGCCCTGCACCAAAGCACACGTGCAAAGGCATGGGCACAAATTTGTCCTGCTACTTTTTGCTGCTGCACATGCCCCTCTATGTGGGGACGCACTCAGAGAGTCTTTATAATCTCAGTAAGTGATGTACAACGTGCCAGATGGCAATGGGAAGGAACAGCCATGGTAAAATTTAGAATGGAAAAACCTGCAGCTTTGTATGCGTCTCCTGTTTGGTTTTAGGCACGCATTTAGTTAAATGAATATTACTGAGGCAGATGGGTTAGGTAAACAAGAGTAATTAGGTAAGCAAAAGTAATTTTGAAGGTTAAGTTAATGTTTTTGATAAATTAACTTTCATGATAAACAACTTTATACTGTGCTGTCAGTACTTACAGTAAATCCCCACTAGGTGTCCTCAGGAAGTAACACCATGCAACTAGGGAACTCATTTTTCATAGTACTAGTTTGGTCTGAGTTTGGGAATAACCTGAAATGTCTGGATATTTTTGGGGATGCCATGAATTCTTTTCCCAACGTGCTCTGCCTAGCTGTACCACACCTGTCTGCACTCACACCTATTTCCTGCTGTGGTATGAAATATCTGGTATGTTACATTTGGAGATCTCCCCTAGAACAAATTTTTAAGAGACAGATATTATTTCTATGCTTGGAAGCTACAGAAGTAGATGACCTCTTTGTATAATGTATGTTAATGGTCTCATCAAAATAATAGCACTTCTAAGCATTGTCAAGTTTTCAGTGTAAAAAGATCCACATCACTAAACCTATGTTAATTTGAACAGCCAAGAAAAGTCAGTCTTTAGCAGTTTGAACTTGGAAAGCTTCCAAACATTTAGGTGTTTATTCACATCTTATCTTACGTAAATTAGTAAATTAAGCTAACCTCCTCAGTCTGCAAATTGAGCTGGAAAACGTGAGACTTCTGCTGTTTATTGCTTCAAGGCAGGTTAAGTACCATGAGAACAACTTCCCAATCAGAATCTCAGCTCTTCCTTTTCCAGCCCCTGGAGGTGCATGGGAATGTGGCAATAATTTAAATCGTCAAAAAAAATCTTTCATGTCATGTACAGTTGAGTTTAGGTTTCCCTCTAGTTTGGGGGAATGATGGGTCAAGTCTGTGCTTGGTTTACTTAGATGGGTTCTTCCATCTCACTTGCTGCCTCCTGGAATGTCTTGACAGCAGAGGCTCAGAGTCTATTGGATGTAGATGTGGATGAAATTTTTCATGCAAAAACTTATAAAGTTGACAAATACAGTTTAGGTTTTCTTTATGCCAAGAGTTCTCATGTTAGGCTTAAATATAATGAACATTTTCATGCTGACATTGCTATATTTCATTTTTAAAAACTGAAAAATTCTGTACATTTTACATGAAGTGTCAGAATGAAAAATGTTAATTGGTTTTTCAATTGAAACAAAAATGCTGAGTAGGCATCTCAACATTAAATCCTATTTTATTTTATTGCATGATTATTTTTAACATTTCAATTTTATGTTCCAATTCAGAATGGAAACGAATTTCTTATGGGACAAAATTTTGTTTATGAGCAATTCCGGTAGAATTAGGTTTCTATGCTGGGGGTAATCACTTGTAGTTGTTAGGAAAACTTACACCAGTATCAGGGTTAAAGCCATGAGAGGTCCACACATTTATATCAGGAACTTTATATAGGTTTGCAGTTATCCTACCCCCTGCATGTGTTTTAGGCCTCAATGCCATCTTTGCAATGGGGCCTGATATTGAAGGCTCTAATAAAAGAAATAATTGAAGGTTCTAATATATATTGTTAGATATAGGACCTGGCAGCCTTTTCACTTTATAAAACTGCTTATACATGATCATTCCGGTATTCTGAAATCATTTTGTACTCCTAGAAGGAAAGTAGTTTTAAAGGTTAGAAACTGCACAATGTGCGATCATTGCACATTTTAAAACAATATATATATTTTAACAGGAAGAGCAGTACTCATGGAAAGGGCAAACTGACACTGTTGGGAGATAGATTATTCTATACATCCACAGGATAGATATAGGCCCTATCAAAATGCCATGATCTGGATCCTTCATAGCTCAAGTTTCTTGTTAATTTAACTGTTGGATTTTTTTGCTAAGGTTTGAAACATCACACTTCTTTCCTCTCATTTTGATTCTTTCAAAGAACACTGCAGCTCTACATCTTTTCTTGGACAATGTTTCTGTTTTTCCCCTCTCTTCTTCCATTCCCTTTCTCCACTCAGCACTGACATGCTAGAGCTCCTGATCCCTCCATATGTAATTGATGTGTCTCTAAGTATGAGCCAATTTAACACACCAGGGAATTTGGTAGCATTATTTCAATAGAGGTAGCTAGCCCTTCCTGTAGGCATCAGATGGGGAAACCTAATACACTTAGTCCTTCTAAGAAGGAAAAACACTTGTTCAAAAAGACAGGAGACAGTATGGCTAGAGACAGAAATTACACATAAACCAGAAACTGGTTCAAATCTATAACACAACAGAAGTTCAGTGCACATAAACCACTTTTGAAATGACCAAAAACAGTTTAAGATAAATGTGGATGGATGTAGCATCAGACTTAACTGACTTAGGTTAAATCAGTTTATTGAACTTCTGTTCCAGACCCCCTACAGATTCAAGTTAACTCACAGTCCCCCAGCGTCCCATGCTGCCTTGCACCTCCGCTGCAACACCACCCCCCCACAGGGTGGGTGGGCTAGCCTTTGTCCAAGCTGTCTGCTCCAGCCTAGCAGGAAGGCACATTCTAGCTCACCTCAGCTGCTGGCCTAGGCCACAGGAGCCATGGGCTGCATTTCCAGAATCAAAAGTGAATGTCTGTTCACTTGCTTATTGGTTCAATCTAAGCAGTTTAGATTAACTTGCAAAGACTGAATCAATTCAGCCTTGGGCTTTTTGACTGTCTGTACTTAGCCTATGATTTAAGACCATGCCCTTTGAGCATTTATTCTGCTTTAACTAACTTCTGTCTAACTGGTTCTAGTCAGAATGACTTTTGAATCCTTCCTGGCCTTTTTACCCAGCTCCATTCTCTTAAGCTGCCCTTTGTTCTTTTAGTCATTCACCCACAGCTTTCCCAGTTTTATTAGTGGCAAAATGAACACTCCCATTTCTTAAAGCCACTGTTTACATACTGATTTACCCAGCCTCAAATATCCCTTTTTGTGCCTTGATGTAGGATTGTGAATTGATTTCAGTTTAGATTCAGGATTTAAACATCAGCCGACTCAGAACCCTCTTGTGTACACTAGGGGCAATAAGCCCTAAGTTTCTAAACCTACAGTGATATTTCCAGTATGTTGAGGACTTTAGGGAGTGTTCTCCTTTATCCTTAAATGCTGTAATCATCCCCTGGGGCTATTGTGAGGCACAAGGAAAGTCCATTGTGTTGCGGGAAGATATCCAGAAGTGTGATAAATAAGTAGCTTTAAAGCAAAAGCAGCTTGGATGTGGGTGATGGTCTGTGGGTGGTTCTGCACTGGAAATTGCTAAAAAGAGAACTGAGGCTGGCAGTCAGGGTTTTGACAGTTCAGAATTGATTGCATTAGCAGACCTCTGAGGGAGAACCTCACATAGCACCAGTCTGCTAACCAAGTACTCATCCCCAACTTTTCTGTATACCTACTGGTGTATTTAAGCATAGTCTATTTTAGGTAAAACAAATATACATTTTTGCCGCCTCCCCCTCAACCACCACCACCACTACAAAAGAGAATTGCCTGGTTGAGATGCCTTAAAGCAGGGGAGTGTTTACCTCACTTACTGGAACCGGTCAAATGCCGTGTTTGCTTTCTGTCTGGGAGCTGAGGTGTAAGTTCAAGCACACATAATATCCTCTCTCTACATCACAGGCTACTTTGATATCAAAGGGATGCTTTCTTCTCTCTTCTGCTTCCCACTTGACCTTTCCCTTTCCTTCCCTACACCATTTTGCACCATCCCTGTTTTTTAGTCCATGAAAAAGACTGGAGTCTTCGATAATGCTGACACTAGACTTCTGAGCTGATGCCCCAATGATGTTAAGGGCAGGCAGGGGCTCTGTAGCAGACTTGACAGCACTGCATCCGTTTACACTCAGTTCACATTTGGAAGGTCCTCCTTTTCAGCCAGGAGAATTTGAATCTAACTCTTTTCTGTTATGAAAGCTTCATCTAGATAATATATCTCAGACCTCATAAATTATATCAGGCGGGCTGAATGTGCCTCACAGGCCATACATTTGACACCTTGCCCCAAAACAGGTTCATCCCAACTTTCAATTGAGTCATTACGTCTCTTCATCATCTGTCTTATTACTGTCTTATTCACAATGCATCAGCTAGCAAGAATCTTGACAGTGCTGAAAACATGGATTAAAATGGGGCTGAATCATAAAATTCACACTAAGAATTGGATCGTCTTCTCAAAGTTCAGGAGAGGCTGGGCATACAGTAGTTTGGGATTAGCCATTTTCTTGCAAAAGACTTGAAACAAAAAATTGAAGTTTGCACTGGAGAGTCCTGCGTTTCTAGTAGATATGCCCATGTAATGCAAGGCTGCCATGCAAAGAAATCTCACATCCCAATATGTAAATGTAATAATGATTGTCAAGGAAAAGGACAAATTTAAGAAGTTTTTGTTACAACGTTTGCTTTCAAAAAGGCCATTTTGATGACCCCCCCCCCAAAAAAAAAACACATTTGGAGAATTTTAGCTGGTTCTGTTTTAAATATTAGTAATTAGGGTAGGTTAGTATAATGTTGCCTTAATGCAAAATTGAGATAAGAATTTAAATGACCTGCCTCAAGATGCAAATTGTGCGCACTGGAAGAAAAAGATAATTATAAAATTCAACTTTGTGAGTTTTTTCTGTCCAGTTCCACAGGGCAAAAGGCTAAAGGGTCATCTTCTATAGAGACTGATTGGATACTGTTTTGGCCTTTAAATACTCGTGATAATACACTTGCATTACAAAAAAAAAATTATCCAGTTAGGACACAGACATATCCAGTGTTATCTTCTCTTAACAAGTGGCGTTGAAATCCTTATTGACATTACTTATGTCTAGCTGCATCACTCCTTTTTCAAACAGACCACTCCTTCACACAATTGTTTCTGTGAATAATTATTTACTTTTAGTGCCACCCTGCAATGTCACAACAAAGAGAACAGCACAACACTTTCCAGCTGGTGAGGCAAGAAAATCATATTTTTGTAGGGGGTGAGATGAGGGAATGATTGATAAATTGCAGTTGGTATTTTGTTTTCCACTGTTTAATATTCTCCTTTTGCAGAATAAAATGTACAAGAAACTCATCCAATGGCTGGCAAACTTCACTTCAAAAGTCAATTGACCAGAAAAGCCATTTACTATTATGTGTATTTTTCTGCCATAAATGCTATCTCTATTGGAAGGACACTTCTGGTTACTTCATTGGGTCAATATTTCTCAGGCAAAGCACTCCCCTACATGCAAAATTCTTGGAATTTTTCACATGGGAAAACTGATAAAAACATCCCAAGATAATGTCAGATATGCTTATCAGGAGTGCTGAGTTATATAAAAGTGCAAAACAAAGACAGCCATTCATCCATGTGCAGGCTTATTGTCAGGACAGGAATGTTTTGAAAAGTATGGCGGTCAGTGTGTGGGCTAGGCAATAATATTCTGTATCCTTGTACATATATATAGATAGCCTGGGGATGTATTCCAGCTGACTTAAAATGGGAATTTTTGTTGTTTGGGAAGCCTTGATATATTTGATGTTTTGTTTTCATTCTGACTGCAGAAGGGGAAGTTGGAGAAAGAAGTGTGTGCATGTGTACACTGCCCTGAGGTTATGCTGAACCTAAAGCTCATGGGGTTTACTGTTGAACTGACTTGAAATGAAGTGTTTTGACGATGCTGAGTGTGTGTGCGTGTGTGTAGATACACAACTCCCATTAAGTGTGCGCGCACACACACACGCATGCATGCACACACACATACACACAGCAGTGTTAGAAAAATTTCATTTCAAATCAGTTCAGTGATGAACTCCATGTGCTTTAGGTCCTACATGACCTCAGGGGAATTCGAATTCAAGTGTCTGCTCCTCGCTGATCCCTCTGGGCCAGGCTGTCTGCCCAGTCAACCTCTCCCACATAATAAGCCAAAATAACAGGATTCCACTGATTTCACTGAGTCTGGTCACCTATTAAAGTGACCTCCCATGCATGTAGTAGACCAGGCAATCAAACAATGACAAATTAAATAAGTAAGGTTATTAATAATGTAACCCTGGTCTGCCTTGCTAGGGGCAGCCTTCTGTCAATTTTGGATCCCTGGGGTGCCAATGGCCTTGGTCTTTCTCCCAGGCCACCAAAGGAATGGTAGCAGCTGAGCAGCAGAGTATCCCAAGTTCCTCTCCTCCAGTGCAAGACATGATTCAAACTGATATATATATGAACACTAATACATTATATATACATACATATATGTGTGTGTGTGTGTGTATGTGTATATACACACATATATACATATACATGTGTGTGTACACACACACACACATACACACACACACACACATCCATATGCATATGCATATACCTATACATATACATATACATGTGTGTGTACACACACACACACATACACACACACACACACATCCATATGCATATGCATATACCTATACATATACATATACATGTGTGTGTACACACACACACACATACACACACACACACACATACAGATAAATTATAAGGACTTGAATTTATAAGTGACACAAAAAGGAAAATGCTTAACTAAGCTAATAATACTGACTAACAATCAACAATAAACAACCCAACAGTCACCATTCACTAATTGGATTTCAATATACTATACTTCACATTGGTAACATAGCACTTCAAATACACAAATGACTTAATACCACAAGGCTCAGGATGACAATAAAGTGCCTTTTGCAATCTCTCCGGTGGTCCGCAGGGGAGCACAGCTCGGGGTCTGCTGTGCTTAGCACACACAACCCTGTCTTCAGCGTGGTTTGCAGGCAGCAGCTGGTAGAGGACACTGTGCCCTCTGGCTCCTCTGGTAGCTGACTCTGGCTTCCAGTACCCTCAGCCAGTGTTGTCCCACCCCTGGTACAAACCTGGACATAAAGGCAAAAACAAAACAAAGCAACACAAAAAAACACCACACTTCCCAACCTCTCTTGGTCATCTGCTCCCCCTCCTAGGGTTTCCTATCACACAGCTTCTCTGTGTGCTGCTCAGTACCCCCTTCCCCTTAGGCCAACCCAACCACTCACAAGTGCCAAAGATGACCCAGACTATCTCCCTCTGGTCTCACCTTCCCTCCCACCCTGCACAGGGCTCCCGCACTCCTGGTGGATGGGTCCCTGCGGGGATCAGCCTGCAATGTCCTGAAGCCCCAGCTTGGTTCTTCAGGGCTGTGCGCTCCTGGGTCCTCCAGAGGCCCCCTTGCACGCTCTGGCTGCCAAGGGGTGAATCTACCACTTCAAGCTCCCTCTCACCTCTGGTCTCACACATGCACCTTCTGTCTTAAAGGATTCCTCCCAGCCAATTAGGAGGCTGGGATTTTTCGTGGGCTTGCTGAGGAATCACTTTTGTTTGCTAGCCTCCTAGCAGGACTTCCCTCTTCTAAGATGTCTCCACTGGGGCAGGTTTTTATTTGCCTTTATTCTGGCACCCATAGAAAGACAAACTTCACCGTTCCCAATGACAAACCTCTTCTGCTGCAAGCCATGCTGTGTCCAGCTTGGAGCACTTTGCTTTGAGGTATGTGCACTTTATTGCTTGTTACATTAATAATACTATTGCAATAGAGAGAAGAAGTAGTTTATATCTGTCTTGTTGAAATAAGGCCAAGTTACCATGAAGAACAACTTCAGGAAACAAAGCCTCCTTCCCAGTTAGCAAGCAGGTCTACATTGCTTTTGTGCAAATTGATAGCGCACAAAGTATGCACAAGTCTGTTAAAATAAGATTTTAATTGTAAACTGTAGGCTGGATTTTCAGTTGAGTTATGGCAGTGGTTCCCAAATTTCTTGAACCCACAAACCACTGTCAACCCTCAAGTGTTTCCCAGATCACTAGGTCTCAGCATTTGGAATTTTTCAGATGAAAGGAGCATGGGACCGGGTAGACCATAAACTACTTACAGTGGCTTTATGGACCCAGTTTGGGAACCACTGAGGTAAGAGATTTTGCCACATGGCTTCCACTGAAATGGGAGTTGTTTTTGTTGACCACCTAGTCAACTGAAATTTCAATCTGACTTCCTCCAGGTATTAAAAATAATATCTGAATGCCTATATTAGACACTCAGGTCTACACATAGGAATTAAAATTGGAATTTGGTCACCTTTGTGATAATTTTGAGTGTCTCAACCATCAAACTGAGTGCCATGACTTAATTGTCTGTGTTTCAAAACTGTGTACATCTCAAATGTAGCATTACAGATTCTCAGTTTATTTTTCTAGATCAAAATTAAATTTAAAAGGTGCAAGCGCTGCTGCTCATTCACAAACTCTTCAGTACAACAAACTTGTCAAGACAGGCAAATTTTTGGACATCACGATGCATAGGGTTCAGCTCAGTAACAGCGTTCAACACCAAATGCTTCAGTGGTTGTGGGAGAACAAATTAATCCTCCTATTTTACTGAATAATGAGAATGTTTTGGTTTGCCTGAAGCATGCATTGTACAGAGTGTAATGTGGTTGGATTTGTTTATTTTGCAGCGAGGACCATATTTAGCTTAGCATCAGTAGGTATGTATCTGTTTCATCTCGAAACCATAGAACATATTTCTGTATAATTGCACACAGATGCATTTTGTGGATTTAGAAAAATCTGCTAGAGGCAATCATAGCTTTATATTATGGGCTAAATGCATATTCATCTGGCTTCGCATCAAGCCAGTCCACATCAGAAGAGGATCTGGTGTGTATTTTCCGATGTGCGGTGGAGGTGATGTGTAGTGGTTGTTACTATATGAGTGCGGGGGGGAGGGGGGTGGTTCTTATTTTTTGGTTGGTTGGTTGGTTTGGAATTTGATTTGATTTTTTATAAATAATTTTTATGTAATTATTCAATTAATTTTTTATTATTATATTTTTAAAGGAACATTTTTTTAAGGAACATATTATTGCATTGGTATTTCTTCAGCCTCACCTGAAACTCTGATCTGTTTTATGCTTTACTTTTGAAATATCATCAATTATCTGCAGGTAAGATGGAGGAGGAGGATATTCACAATGTGACCCCTTTCTTAATTTTGCAGTGGTAAGGGAGATGGGACAAAAATTGTTGCTTAATGAGTTTTGTTAGCTGAAGGGTTACGTCTTGACAGGTGGGGGGAATTAATAGTTAAGGAAAATCAAGCATGTGGAAGGAATGCCATAAGGGTCTGAGAGTGCTTCTGGTTATAGCGTCACAGCCGCCTGCGAGGGTTTAGATTGAGAGTGTGGTCAGGGGTAGAAAGGTAAGAAAGATTTATTGACTTAAAAAACCCCACAACTACACATAGTAACAAGACAAATGCTGACAGACAAAAGCAATTTGCGTCCGCAACTTATTGGCAGTCCCTCTGATGCCTGATACACAGGAAGCTTCTATTTTTACAAAGTTCAGGGAGGTCAGGCATCCCCAAGCAAGGCTGTCTGAGGGGTATCGTGAAGGACCCTGGAATGCAGTTCTTGGGCTCCTCAAGGTTCACAGGCCCGCTGATCCAGGCAACAGCTAACTAATCCTTTTTGCAGAGCTGCATCTTCCTTCTGAGTGGTTTCCAAATATTTCAGATAATTCATAGCTTCTGAAGGACACTGATAACATATGACCACTTAGATTCCTTTTTCTTCACCTGTCCTTAGACTGACCAATAGCAGTACAAGCCTTGCATTCCTTTGATAAGGTAATTTTAACTGCACCACAGGGCCTTACTACTTCTAGGCTTTGCTAAATTTACCAGGCCTTACTTTATACAAGGCCTCACTAGATCTTAAACTATAATTAGGCTTTTAGCAACAACTTATAGCTTAATATCTAAACAAATACAGAAAAACAGTTGGGCTAATCTTCATAGAGTTTTCAGCAAGCACTTTTACCACACAGACATACTTTTCAGCTGCCACATTTAGCAATTCTTGACTAGGGTGGACTGGATATAGGAAGGTCTGGCATCTGACAGCAGAACAAAGTTGGAGATGTTTTTCATGGGATATTAGCCTTTACTTTCAATAACATGACTCCTACTCAGTCTGTAACTCAGCCTCTAGCAAACAGCAGATCAGACACAATGATGATAAGTGGCCTAGAAACACTACAGGGTATTAAATAGCAGAAAGAAAACAAGAAAATATGTATATCTGGTACAGTTCTGTCACCATGAGTCATCACTCTGACCATACTCAATGGGAATTTTACCTGAATTACAGCTGAATAATCCTTTCGGAGTTTGTTCTATTTATATCATTATGCATTTCCATAGGGTTGTGTATGTGATGAACTCAAAAGGGGCTTTATGAACCATTTTTGGGCGTGTGTATGGGTACATGTGAACATGTGTCATGGTCAGTATCTTGCAGAGCAAAGACCTATTGCAGTGCCTGCATCCAAATCTTCCTTTTCAGCAGTGGGTCTAGCTTCGTAGTGCTCTGCACAGCATCCTCCTTCAGACCCCTCGTTCAAATGCTCCTTGAAGTGGATACTTACAAAAAAAACCCTTCAGCAGTGATTTGGATATGACCTATTATGCTGAGCATATTGTCTGTTTGTTACCTTGTTCTGCACAGCCCTATCTGGCTATATCCAGTGCTTGTATTTAGGCTGTAAGCCCTTTGAGGCCAGAGCTGTCTTTTTTGCTGTGGGTTAATACAACACATAACGCAGTGGGGTTCTGGTCTAGTGGGGCTCAAAGTGCTACCACAATACAAATGAAGAATGCTACTACAGAAAGTTTTAATTTCTACGCCTTTCCAAAGGCTTCTATATTTATAGCTGGGTTTTTTTCTGCAGTGAAGGCCCAGTCCTTCCAACCCATGCACATGGTTGGGACCTTACAGCTGTTCAGACGTCCACAAAATTTAATAGAGCTATAGGCAGGCAACCCCTCCACCTCTGCCTTCAAGCTAACTTGACTTCACTGGGGCTCCACTAGTATGGATCAGCTTTCAGAAGCAGAAAATAAGATCCTGTATATTACTAAATGAATACAAACATAGCTTATACTAGAGGGTGACACACTTTATTGTCACTATTCGTACATATAACAGGGGTTCCATCTGCTCTTACCCTTGCAAGTTGTCCATGTGTCATCTTCCCTCACGTTCAGGAATACTTTGCCATCCCCTTCTCACCATTTCCCTACTTTCAGGGGTTCTCTATATCCTCCTCCCTCTCTCCACCCCCCATCAAAGGGTTTCCCACTCTTCTAGGGTTTCTTATGCCAGGGGTTTTGTATCTTCTATACCCTCTCTTCCCCCCTTTCCCCTGTGTCCTGCTTCTTATATTAAAGATGTAAGTAAGCCTTTGAGTGTTAAGATATTTCCTCACATGGCCAATCTTCTCTAACAGGTTCCCTGAAATGCAAGTTCTACAATGAGTGCAATTTGTTTTAAAAAAATGTTTTTTAAGGAAAGTGTGGCAACCTTCATCTAAAGCAGCGGTTCCCAAACTGTGGTATGTATACCACCAGTGGTACTCAGACAACCTGTCAGTGGTACACAATAACAGATTTATTATAATTACTTTATATGACAAGAATTTGCTGGTGGTGCTTAAGGTTGGTTATAACATTTTAAATTGGTGGTGCACAATCTGTCAGAGTTTGGGAACTGCTGAGCTAAAGAATTCAGATACATATTCAAAGAGAAAAAGAAAATATGTTTAGTTTAGAGCAACAGCAGGCTTAAACCAGAACTGCTAAGAGTTAAGCAGGAGACTAGTAACAAAAGCCTATGGTATATACATCTTGCCCTGGATCCATCTGTTGCTTACTGCTCAGCATTTTGAGAAATGATACTAATCATTTGAGTCCTGGTTACCAGTGTTCCCCACAAATTTGTTGTCCCTTCACTAATTATTCATAATCACAGTAATTATTCGTAATTATTGTACATTATTTATATTGAAAAGAAGAGCTCATGAGACAGAAGATAAGGAAAGCCATTTATACTAAAGGGAAAAATCCCATAGCATTTAGTTTCCAACATGATAACTTGTTTGTGCCTTTTGTTTCAGCCGTTGGCACATATTGGATATAGTTTGACTTAGCCAAGCTGAAAAGTAGAGCAAAGGCTTGTCTACAAGGGGATGTTAGTGTGCAATAATCTAGAATGTGAACTCACAGTGCATTACTCCACACGAACCTCTCACGTGTACACTCTCCACAACGGCTTCTCAGAACGTGACTGTAAATAAAGAGCAACTCTACTGCAGTAAATGGAGTTACGCTGTAAAAGTAGATTAGCACCTTTTTAACATAACAAAATAAGTCCTCCTAGGTATCTCACACCAGTCCGGATCTCCAGGTGTACGTCAGACTCTGCAAGGGACCCAAGTGTCCAGGACTGCAGGGAATTGAAGCCACTGCCACAAGACCTACATGGTGCTAGAAGGGGTGTGTGACTGCAGCAGGGCGCCCTCCCTGGATTCTCCCCTTTCCTTTTCTTTCTTTTCTCATGTCCTTGTCACAAAGTATTTAGCAGAATTTGCAGATTCACTGGAATCTGACATGGCCACACCTTTAGTGCTTCTGCTGTGGCCTCACAGCAGTTTGAGAGACGTCCAGCCATTCGTCCCAGTGTCCATGCCACCAAAACGGGGTGGATCCTCCCCTGGAAGCAGTAAGTTTATTGTGCTAAGGTACTATATGCTTCCTACCAAGTCTTTTAGAGGTTGCTGGAGCAAGATGGTTATCAAGAACTAACACCACACCTAGAAATCCTGCCATGTCTACATGTTTGGAGTGGGGCAAGGATGGAGAGAGCCTTTTACTCCAGAACGAGGTATTTCCACCCCAGAAAAAGGGTAGCCATGTAGGGAATTAAACCAGAATAGCTGATTAAAAATAGATCTGCTGGAACAACTCGCCACAGGGAAAAACTCTTTGCACTCAATAGCTGATCCTGGATAACACCATATGAGAGCACACATTCCAGAAAAGGGACTTGTCTATACACAGAGTTCTTCCTGCTGAGCTCCATAGACTTACACATTATATTGGTTTCACAATCCTGTATTTTATCGTGTTACTTTATGTAATCCTGATGCTTTCTTCATGTGCTTGGGACTGAAAAAGCCTCCATTAAAAAGTATGTGGCTGTTTCCAGTGATTGCCAGCAATAGGAAGGGATTCTCTAAGAAGAGTTTCCTGTTACAGAAAACCAGTTATTAACAGACCTACATGGACAGGGCGTGGTGTCTCACCACTCCACCCACCTCTGCATCTAATATTTTCCTAAAGAATGTATCATGGTGATATCAACATTCGTTAATATAATATTAATCATTGCAAATCTAATATTACACCATAGGTAACTCTTCCCTGTGATGCTCCCTGTATTCTGCCTGGTCTAAGTGCTACAGGAATGATTAAATGAATTGTATTAATAATGGTAATTTGAGATTTCTAGAGATCTGTAAATGTACATAATTTTATAATATTATTAGCCAAAATGAAGTGAAACAAGCCAAAACATTTACTGTTATCAAATCAAAACCTTTTGACCTCAAAATAAAGTATCCTAGATGACTCATTTAGACTTTGTTTGCCCCTTGACATCTTTATCTAAATCAGTGATTCTCAGCTAGGATGAGATCCTTTTAAGGGCGCTATTGGTACCACTGTTAGGTGTGCAAACATGATTCACAAGATAAACCCAAAAATTTCAAATAGATATCTGTAGTATTAAAAACATGCTGACCAGTTGTGATCTTTCTATGTTCTTTACAACACAAAAATTGCTATACTTTTTTTTTTCTTTAATCAAAAAATGAGTAAAAACCAAAAGCTGGCCTTTTCTGACATGTGCCTCAAGTCAGCCACTGGTCTAAATCAACAAGTTCCCAAAAATGTTTTGATTTTGTTGAAACTACTTTTAAAAAAATGCCAAACTGTTCCATTAAATAGTTTGGGGTGGTCAATTTAGTATATATCTGGCCTCAGCACCCATTTTTCAAATGATCAGCTGTAGCTCTTTTTAACTTTAGTTACATTGCAAGTACTCTGCACTTCACAAAATTGCGCCTATAAGTAATGCCTACTGATCCATGTAGTTATACAGGTAAAAGAATATTATGTGGGCAATCAGTTGTCCTAATCATGAGCTAGAAGCCAGGATATAACACTGCACAGGTTATAATACAGGCAGTCCTCGATTTACAGTGTTTCGTGTTACAATGTTTTGCACTTACAACATTTATAAATTGACACCCTGTTTCAACTTTATAACACCTGTTTCAACTTTATAATGCTTGATCCGATGCATTGCCACGCCAGTGAACAAGTTCGCTGCCCCGCTCATCTCCCTGGAGAACATCTGTCCAAACTTCCTTGGACACTTTCTTTAAGAAAGCAGACAAGACTCCAGAAAAACCTGCAGCCAAGGCTCCTGAGAAGACTTCAGCCAAGAGCCCTTCAAAAAGTCCAACCAAGAGCCTTTCAAGAAGTCCAGCAAAGTCACCTCAAAGAAGTCTGTCCAAATCAATATGATTGCTATTTACAATATAAATACATTCATGTAGCTATATTACTCATCTATAATTGATCGAGTACAAAATTCTGGGGTATTTTTGGTGAAAATAGGGTATTTCATCAGGAACCAATCCCCCATTTATATCATTGTTTCTTATGAGAAAATTGGTTCCAAGTTACAACGTTTTAACTTAAGACGCAGTTTTCAGGAACCTATTGTGTCATTAGTCCAAGGACAGTCTGTATAGGATATCCTTGTCTGGAGACACACACATCATGGGTGCCAACAATATCACATCTGGCAGTGTCTGCTCTGGATAGACAGGCTTCTAAAATCTGTGTCAAAGATATAGCTATCAGCATTTGGATCTGTTCATATGACTACCATATTGTGTCAGTACCTAAGAGGAGCAAGACACTGACTGTGAATTCAGTAAACTAAGCATTGTAAAATGAGTAAAAGATGAATGTCTCTTTGGGGTAGGGACTAATCCAGCAGAGTTCAATTCGTAAGGGGTGCACTTCTAGAATTATGAAATGAATCAGCTTCTCTGACTCTACATGCACTAGTCTCTGTTATCCCAAACATGAGCTGTAAACCAAAAGAACAAAATCTTGAGTCCATCCTTTTGCTTTGCTATAGCAGGTGAGAAAGTGCTTTTTATCCCCTTGTTAGCCAGCTGTTAAAAAACAGTGACACACCTATCTGCTTCTACATGTCTATAAGGGAGAAGGCATTTAGAGGGGAATTTGAATTCAATTAAAGTGTAAAGAGAGGATAAAGCATGCTATTTCTAAGATGGAAGACAAACAGAAAAACTGGCAGGTTATTAACGAAAGAAAAATATGACATAAAACAACACAACCAGATGCCCTTTGTGCTCTTTCTTCGTTCCTTGAAATGTACCCAGCCTTTTTTCCTCTACAGATCCCATTTAACTGTGGTAAATCCCATTTAACTAAAGATCAGTACGATCTTTAGAAATGAGTTACCCAGGGATCAATAATTGGAATGTGCACTTTCACCAGTATTCCTACTGTTGTTCTACTTACATGGGGATTGTGTCACTCAATATTCAAATAAAGGTGATAAATAAGTGATGTAATTCCTGAGAGGACTGTACAGGAAATGTGTCAGTTATTAGCTAACTCGTTATGCATTATCTTCAGGTCAGTAGACATGGGAGTGAAAACTCATCACAGGCTTCCGAATGTGACAGCTGTGGGAAATTTTCTTCATCTTTACCCCGAGTTGTCAAATAACCTCCCTCTTACTCAGCTATATCTCCACTCTTGTTTTCTCCAGTTGCCTCTCTCTCAGTTTTGCGTAGTTTCCAGTACTCTTGCCTCCCCATTTCATACTTCTTTTTCACCTGCTTTCAGTCTTGTGCTTCCATTTGTATTTCCTGTACACATGTAGTGGGCATCTATCTTATTTACTGCATTTATACATGGCCCTTCCCAACAAGGCTCAGAGTTGCATACAATAAGAGAAATAGGTGAATGAGAAGACAATTTAAACAGGAACTAGAGCATTAATGTAAGACAGAGACCCACCCTAAACCAGGGGTTGGCAACCTACAGCCTGTGGGCCACATCTGGCCTGCAAAACCCTGGATCTGGACCCGCAGCAGCTCAAGGAAATCAGTGACACACTCCAGCCACAGCAGCAAAGGAGATATTGCCAGGGTACTAGCTCCTGCGTTTTTCTATTTAGTCCCTTTGCAGCATCTTCCTACACTGGGGAAAGTATAGGGATGGAGGCTGGCTTCCAAACCACAGCCATTGCTGGCAAAACGTTGCCAGCCTCTGCCCTAAATAATATCTAGCCTAGCTTTGTTTGCTCAATGCCTACCTGTCAAGCATCCCCTCTCCCCTGCTTTCAGCTCTGGCCTTAAAGCTAGTGCCATGAGACCCAAGGAAGAATGTCTTGTATTCAAAAGCTTGTCAAACTTTATCCCAAACTTTATCCCAACTATAGTTGGTCCAATAAAAGAAATCACCCTACAAAATTTTTGCCTCCCACATGATTTCTAGAGTGACCATCATAGCTACATCACTTTTATACTATGTTAATATTAGTGCTAAGCCAAAAACAAAGGAAGCAAATTGGAGATTTTTTATAACACTTTTTAATAGATTTTCTATTTTTAGTTGTTCTGTATTTTTCAAAATTGTATTGATATGCTTAATATATTTAGTAAAAGTAATAGTTTTCTTTCATTTATAATTTCATTTTCAATACTTTAAAAAAAAATTGAGTTGTTTAAGTGTAGATTCTTGTTTAAAAAAAAAAATCTACCTTGTGATTAAGTTGACCAGCCAAAGTGCCTAAGTGGCAAAGAAAAGAAAGCAGAAAGAGGATTTTTTTCCTCTTCAACTTCCCCATTTTTGCTTTACCATTGTCTAGCTTTTGACCACACCTTGGTCATATGCTGTGGTAGTTTGATTTTTTTAGACAAATAATATTTAATTATTTTTTAAAAATCAAACATCTATAAAATTCTTTTCTTAAAAAAGTCAGTTACAAGTATTGTTAGAATTGACACAATTCAATACAAATTTTCTGAAATATGTTAAAGAGAACTTTCACTCTGGAAATTTTGCAGGAAATACAATACTGCTATATTACCGATATAAGAAATATTACTTTTACTTTTGCAGGTAAAACTACATTTTCAGTAATATTCTTAGAAATATTTTTACTATTCACTTCCCTGCTTGGGTTTCTTCACTAGTATCTCTGTACTTTATCTTAACTGATGCCTCATGTTTTGACTTGTTTGTATTTCCCTGTAAGGAATATCTGTGTCTAACATTTCTGCATTGTGTGACGCTACATCTACTGTAATTATACAAAGATTTAAAGATAAGATTTAATTATAGCATTTAGCATAGGATACCACAACTCAAGAGTAATGATGTGTAGAGATTAAAAACCTCAGAAGATAGCCCTTCATTCTGTGCTAGCAATATAGCTGCTATCAAATATCCACATATGTTAATTTTAAAATAGTACAGGTAGGTCTACTGCAGTCAAACTTTGGTGCAACTGCAGTATACACAAAAGCTTTTGATGTTACTGACCCCACACTCCTAGTTGACTGGGCTGCTACTTAGAAAGAAGATTTTTTTTTTAGGTTATGTATTTGTTGCTTTCAACGTGCCTTGTTGCATACTAGGGCCTCTTGTGAAGCCACTGCTGCACTACCTTTGTCTGCTTACAACACTGTGGGCATGTCTACATATGCCAATTTAAGAAACATTAGCCTTTTTTAAGGCACATTAAAGGCACAGGTCTACACATGCACACCCTTAATGCACCTTAAAAATGGTGATTTTAGGCTAATCACACCTAAATTTGATACCTGCATAAACTAGGTATCGAAATTAGGCATGATTAGTTAACGCACCTTAGCACATATGTAGATGCCTTAAGAGACCTTAACACTGTCTATGTCAACTGAGATGGCCAGAGCTAAGGCAACAGCGCCCTGTGCTGCAACAAGAAGAAATGGTGGGTGCTGGTCTCCAAGGGGCAGATGCTGGATCCAGCAATCCCACCAGCAGCGGTACCTGTTGGTATGTTGGCTGACTTGGGACTAAGCAGAGGGGGCAGGAGGCACAAGAGCTCCTGTCAAAGCACTAGGGAAAGCTCCCCACCCCCATGACTCCTTGCAGGAAGGGTGTGGCGCAGCATGGGCAGGGCCTTTGCTAGCAGCTCCTCCACACCTCTTCCTTGAAGTGGGTTATCTGACTGGGCAATGCAACTCTGCAGGGGCAGGACACCTCACTGCCCACCTGGAATTCAGGTGCCCTTAATCTGAATCTGCCCCCAGCACCCGGCACAGCTTTCCCTGTTCCACCTACCTCCATCCCAGACAAGCACCCGGCTTTCCTGCCAGACACTGCCCATGGGAGAGGCAGCATGAGCTCCTGGCAGCTCTGCCTAGCTCAGCCTCATCAGGCTGGGCGCAATGTGGGTGGGGGTTAGCTCTCTCCTGGGCCACCCTGATCCAAGGACGAGCTCCAACCCATGTTGCACCTAGCCTGCCCAGGCTGAGTCAAGCCCAGGAGTTCACACTGCCTCTCTCATGGACAGTGTCCAGCAGGGAGGCTAGGTAGGTGGAGCAGGGAAAGCCACACCAGGTGCTGGGGCAGATAAAGTCCAAACCCGCCTGCTGTCTTGGGTGGGAGTCCCAGCACAGGCTGCTAAAGGTGACTGAATCCCAGGCAGGCAGAGAGGTGTCCTGGCCCTGAAGGGCTGCATTTCCAGGCCAGCTAACCCGCATGGAGGAAGAGGTGTAGGGGAGCTGCTAGCAAAGTCCCTGCCCATGCTGCGCTGCACCCTTCCCCTGCAGGGAGTCATGGGGGGCCTTTCCCTTGTGCTTGGACTGGAGCTCTGGTGCCTCCTGGCACCTCTGCTGACTTGGTCTCAAGTTGGTCGGCACACTGACAGGTACCAATGCTGCCAGAACCACTGCTTCAGCTCCAGTGCCTGCACCTTGAAGAACAGCACCCACTGCCTCTTCTTTTTGGTGGTGCCTGGTGGCAGCACAAGGCCCTATGGACTCAGCTCCAGCCTGCTCTCATCCAACACTGGGGAGACAGGAACATGGTGAGGAGGTTAGAGCCAGGGCCATGCTGATAATGTCCAGGGGGACTGGAGGCTCCCACCCTCTCAGCCAGTGCTGGCATGTGCCACCGGCTTTGCTGCCATGGGCTTCCAGGGGCTGTCCAGGGTGCTGCCAAGGGCAGGCTGCAAATGCATTTGCCCAGTGAACTGCATTAAGGCACCCTAAGGTATGCACATGTAGATGCATGCCTAAATCAGTTTAATGTACCTTAGGCTAAGGCACATTAAATGTAGGTGCATGTAAATTCATGGGTAAACACACCCTGTGTGACATTACAGGTACTTAGGAGACATAGTTTGGTGGGTAGATGAAAATAAAGAGGGAAAGGATGTGGGTGAAAGAGTCCACTATAGACCATCTAATCAGAAGGGGGAATTAAATGCCAAAAGTTTCATCCACCATAAATTTCCAAAGGACAGGTTTAGTCCAACATGGGTGTGTCAAGAACAGATCATATCAAACCAATCAAATTTCCTACTCTGACCAGGAAACCAGCTGACTGAAAAAGGAGGAACTAGTAGTTCTAATATACCTTGCCTTCTGTAAGGCTTTTGTCACTGCTTTGCATGGTATTTAAGTTAAGGAAATACAGTCTAGATTTAATCAATAGGGTAGGTATACAACTTAGAGCAACCAAGTGTTTGTGGTCAGATATAGAGAACAGTTCATGTGGGGCTCTTCAGGGAGCCTGTCCTGAGTCCAGTTCTATTCCATATTTTTATAAACAATTTAGATGAGGGGAAGAGAAATACATGTATGCATCTAGCAAATAGGACCCATTAGGAAAGATGGAAAGAACTGGGTTTGTTTAGTTTAGATAACTGAAGGTTGAGGGAAACATATATCATCCATCTCCCCCTGTAGGTAGTAGATAGGTATGAAAGGTATGGTGATCAAATGTTGTCCATCACCTCTGAAGGGAGGACAAGAAGAAATCAGCTTAATTTGCTGGAAAAAAATATGTTGAATATTAGCAAAATTGCTGAGGTGGTGACACACTGGAATAAGCCACGGGGGTAGCTTGTACTCCCCTTTACTTTATGGTTTTAAGAATAGTTTATCTTATCCTAATAGGTGTTTTGTCTAGGTATACTTGATCCTGCCTTGGTGCCAGGGGTTGGACTGGATATGGTCCCTTCCAACCCTACATTTCTATGATGGAAAGGCTCAAACCTTTGTGAAGTTGGCGGTTCTCTCTGAATAGTTTCATTAATTGTAATGGGACTTATATGAACAGTGGGATGGATATAATATTAATATTTTGGAGCCTGTTGAGTTTTAGGTACCTCCTGATAAATCACAGGTGCCTTAATATGGCACATCAGTAATCAGAAAAGTTGTATCATTGTGGTCTCCAAGATGAATGATGCAATATCACCTCTATTTATCCTTCTGTATTATCCTTTTAGGTGTTCTGATTGATTGGTTTGGAGTGAAAACATACCTTATCTCACATGTGGCTTCAGTTGTCAGTAGCAATGTGAGAAGTTCATCAAGATTAGGACACATACAATGTAGTTGTCTCCTTACTGGGCTCATCTACACATTGCCCTACAGCGACATAACAACACGCTATATCACCGTATGGCGCACTATGGTGACACAGGAATCACGTGTGTCTGCACATGATCACTGGCTATATCACTGTAGTGGTGCACTCCCCAGCTATAGCGCACCCTTTCGGCAATGTAACCCATGAATCTAAAAGTGCACCTTTTAGTACTAAAACATGGTGCAGTAACAACATCACCATACAGCAATGTGTAGACATACCCTCTAGTTACAAATAATGTTCCAGTTAATCATGCAGCCTCAACTCTGAAGTTTTTAGTTCACCCAGTATGGTTCCATCTGTAATGCAGACAAACTTTAGCTGTCCACAAACCAAACCAAACCAAACCAAAGTCTTTGCCCACAATGTTACTGCAATGCCATAACATGCAAAGATCTCATCTAATGCAAAGTAAATGCACACTTTGTGTCTGGCGAACTTCCTTTTTATAGTGAACCACTGCTCTATTAGCTGGTGTTAGTGGCTCCTTTTACTGTTACACAGCGGATTGCAAAAGCAAATATGTAACACATCCAGCTTTTCTTGTTCAGAGAACAATTTTTTCCATGACGACTGTGGGTTTTTTTAATTTGTTTTGTTTTTTGCTGAGTTATCAGTAAAGCCATACCACTCAGCCTTGGCATTCAGCCCACATCCACCCACATTTTTTTCCTTAACAATAAACAAGCTAATTATTTGCCTTTGTACCTTAAGAGGCATTCCTTTCTTTCAGGTGGTTACTGATTAAAACTTTCACTCTTTTAAGAAAATGAGATGAATTGATATATCCACAAGCCTAGTTTAATATTAATCAAGGAGATAGAGTACAAAAGTGAGTGACCACACCAGAATCCTGGAGGCACAAAGGTAGCGTGCAGGTCACTTTTACCACCTCCCCTCTTTGAGGCCCATAAGTATATGTGCTACAATGCCCTTGAGGCATAGCACAGACACTTAAACATATGCAAGGCCATGCAAACTGGAAGAGTAAGATCAACACTATGTTCACTGTACTTCACAAGCTTCAGATAACAAGCATATCCTTCAGCTCAGACAGACTTATGCTACATTTTGTCTCTTGAAAGGATAGCAAGATTGGATATTGGAAAGAAGCACCAACAATGAGATAATAAGGACTGTATTATTGTAACATGCCTGTGGCCAAAATAAAATTGGTCTCCCTCCCATGTGTATTTTACTACCTATTAATATTCATGAGCATTGTGTTTGCACATCCATGGGGGATACAGCTTCATGGGTAAGGAAACAGCACCTCCCACATAATTTTGTTCAAGAATAATATTGGAATTTGATGCAGAAATCCACTTTGTAGGCACTAATTCTGCAAGGCAATTAAGCATGTTCCTCATTGTAAGCACATGTTGTGTCATTGGCTTTAGCTGGCCTTCTCATATGCTTAACATAGACACGTGTACGAGTGCCTTAGTGAACTGATCTCCAAGTTGTAGCCATTTTGGTCTAGAAGAAAAAGTAATCAGGACTTGTGATAAAGGTGATATCTTTTATTAGACCAACTAGATATTTGCCAAAAAAAAAGTCTTTAACTGCAAGCTTTCGGTCACAAACATCCTTCATTAGGCATCATCTCTGAACCAAGAGCTCTAGAGTTTTGCATTTTGCTTTGTCTCAGAGCAACACGGCTACCAAATACATCCCTGAAACATGGAAGATGCCGAATTTTAGCCAGTTTTGGATTTAAACTTCATTGCTGAACAACTAATGAGATTTCTACACCTCCTTTCCTGTCTGCCATCTGACACCAATAGGGAAGGAACCCTGCCTGATCTGCAAATCAAAGAGCAACTCACAAAGACACTCTCATGGGCCCAGAGGAACAGACTACCATCTTCAGCTTCCTATGTGCAAAAATGAAGTCTATTTCCTACCTATGGGGACTTTTAACCATTTTTAATTTTCCCTGAGTCTGATGAAGGGTGTGTGAGCTCAAAAGCTTGCAGAAAAAGATTTTATTTATTTATTGCAATTTCTTAGTCGGTCTAATAAAAGGTATCATATCTGAACCAAGAGTTCTCGAGTTTTGCATTTCCTTACAGCAGACATTTCAGTGTGTGGTCCATTCTAATGCTAAGTACTCCCAGGACAAGGCCTTCCTTTACCTTGAGTTGCTTTGAGATCATTCTATTGTCTCATTGTTGGAGGTTCTTTCAAATATCCAACCTTGCTATCCTTTCAAGGGACAAAAGATAGCAATAAATCTCTCTAAACTGAAAGATATGCTTGTTAGCTGAAGCTTGTAAAGTACAGTGAATGTAGCTTTGATCTTACTCTTCTAGTTTGCATGGGCTTGGGTACATTTAGGGGTAGAGCCTGTGCCTCACCCGCAATGCAGCACAAGGGTGAGCCTCAAAGAGGTAAAAGTAACTTGCAAGCTACCTTTGAGTCTCTAGGATTCTGGTTTGGACTGCTGACTGGCACAGCCAGAGACACAAGTTAGAGCAGCTTCGCAGTAACCTCCTACAGATGCCAGTGGGCTATTCTCCAGCACAGCAGGAAGTATTCCACCCTCCCTTTCTCATTATTTTTTCATATCTAACCACTACCACAACCCACCCATATGCCTGGGGCTGCAAGGTGGATGACAGAATATATTTCGGGCTTCTTCTCTCAGCCTTGTTCAGTCCTTACACAGTTTTCCCAGGAAGCTGATTTAACCAGCTTCCTGACCCCATAATCATATCCCTCCAATGTACACACATGCAGTACTGACATTGGTAGTCTTACATGGTCTTGTCCCTCTCCTGACTAGGTAGCTTAGGGAGCCTCGGCAATTTTAGTTTTGAAGAAATGTAAATGGAACCATGAATTCTCAAACCATGACATTTCAAAACGTTGATGCTTCGTTCCAGTACGGACCAGCGCTTGAATTTCCGGATCTCTTGCACAGCTGGCATTCTGAATTCCAGCCCAACCTGCAAGTCGCTGTGAAGAACGAGTGGAAAATTATAGTTTTCCATATAAAGGATGATCTAAAAAAAACCTCCATCCCTCAAAATACTTGTTTGCAATTTAACGTAATATTGAAAATGTCAAACTTTTCAAAATCTGTGAGGAAAACAAAAACACTTCAGCAGAAAATCTAAATATGTCTCTCTTGGAAATGCTGCCACAGTGTCTCATAGGAGCTGTAGTTTCCCTCTGGTTCCCTTTCTTTTTTATAGCCAAGATCCTAGGTTGGACTACATTGCCCATGATACACTATGTCTTTCCTCTTAGAGACTGTATGTCATGGGAGTGCCTGGGTGTAATTGTGCTTCATGGGAGATATAGTTCAGCCAAGAAAAATAGCCTATATCGCGAGAAAGAAGGGAAAAGGGCAACCAAACTCCATTTCCTGTGAGGCAGAACAGCAAACTTGCATAGGTGCTGCATTCTCGTGCTTACAGCACATGCAGAGCAGGAGCAAAAAGAAATAGAGACAATAGGGAAATGCAGCAAAGAAGATATTTTTTGCCAAGAGCATTGGAAGCAAGGTTGGAGAGCTGATGTCAGTACTGAGTTGCCAGATTGTAGTCATCCATGACTGTGTAATTCTGTATTCACACAGAAAAACAGTATGTGAGCAGAACATTAAAGCGGTAATAGGTAAGCCTGCAATACCCAAGAGACAGAAAGAGGGAAACTATTAAAAGCTAACAAAAGGAGGACAGGAATGAGAAAGCAATTGTATTTTTTGTAATAAGGGGGAAAGCCTTCCTGTTTTCCACAGATGGGGAGAAGGAGAGCACTGGAAAGTGCCAAAAAGTTGTTAGTGCATAGTGTATAACACTTTCTGAGCAGTGAGGACAAAGGATCAGTTGATGGCAGGAACATGCTCTTCAGTCAAAAACAGTAATACTTTTTCCACATAGGAGTCTCTGAGTAATACAGATAGGTGAACTCTAATATAGTTGAAAATCTGGTTGCTATGATACAACAGAAAACCACAAAATAGCTGTCATCCAGCTGTCTTACAGTGTAAGCCCCTACCCTACTGCCTGCCTTCTCCATTTTTGTGCATTTTCTGTTGGCTCTTTTCTCCCTACAACGGGCAATTCAATAGGCAATTCAATAGCTCTTCCCATTTCTGATCATAGAGGAAGTTCCTTAAAAATGCAACATAACAAAGATGGCAGCAAGCAAAAGAAAAGCCCCTTGCAAACCATTAATAACAGACAGTAGAGCAGGAAAGAATAAAGAATTGCCTTGGTGTGAAAAACAAGGAGAGGCTTAAAAGAAGTGGCTGGGTGCTTGTACACATGACGCCATTACCATGTACACGTGATGAAAATGTCACTTTGTGTGGCTGAATGGCATCACGCTGTACACATGCAGGAGTTTTGGGAGCTTTAAATGAGTTTGCACCATTGCAAACTAAACTACAGCTTGATGCAACTACAGTGTTGCAGCTATTAGTCAGCTTGTGTCCCGTCCACGCCCCCAACTGGAGAGGCAGGCAGGCTCTGTAGAAAAAAAGGATTGGGCCCCTTGTCACTTCTGCCTTCAGCAGGCACCTGCAAAAGGCAGAAGTGGCGAGGGGCCTGATTCTTTTTTTTTTCCAGCGGTGACTGCCCGCCTCTCCCTCAGCCTGGGGACAAGCTGCCAGGGGGCCGAGCAGCCCCTGAGCTGTGGGGGGCCCAGACCCTTCCCTCTGTGGTGGCAGCCTCCCGCCAGGGCCACCCGAGTGGGCTGCTAGTGGCCTGTGTGCTGTCCTGGCTCAGGGTCAGGGAAGAATTGGATGGAGCCAGGTGCTGCCTTCAAGCTGAGACAGCACCCAGCCCACTACCAGCCCACCTGGCCAGCTTCAGGCAGCACCTCCACCATGGAGGGAAGGACTGGGGGCCCCCACAGCTCAGGGGCTGCTCAGCCTGCTGGCAGCTTGCCCCCCAGCCGAGGGCAGGCTCTGGTGGGAAAAAAAAGGATTCAGGCCCCTTGCTGTAACAGTGATGGAAGACCGTAAATTGAAACAGTGAGTTTCAATTAAAAACCTGCCATTTCAATTTAGGGGCCACAGAATGCAACCCTAAAGACTAAACCCCCATCACATGTACAAGTGCCTGATGAGGCCAGTTGAGTCTCTTAAAGTGTACCAGGTGAGCCCCACTGTGCAGGCCTATGAACTCTACAGATAGCAGTCGCCTTCCCTTTCTGTCTCATAGGAGTCGTGCATGTGGACATCTGCTATGGGGCATTTCTAAACAGGTAGCGGGTAATGGTAGAGCACAGCTGTTGCACACGCGGATGGAAGTAGAGCCCTACCTCTGCTCCACTCAGGAGCTAGGGTGTAGAGGAAGGTGACTGTCATATGCACTGATTTTCTATGTTCACTTTTTGGTCCCTTTTAAAAAAAAATCCTTCAGTAAAGCTGAAGATCCTACGATGAGTTCATAGTCCATTGACACTATAGCTTGTCTTCATATTTAAAGCAGCTCTGTGCATAAATTCTGCGTAACCAATTCTAGCATGTGACATACAATGCAGGAGCTTGACTATAAGGATTTCAGGCATATCTGTTTTTTGTACGTCTTTTTGTCTCAGACCAACACGGCTACTAAGTATACCCCTGAGGCATATCTGTGGTAACTTAGGGAAACTTTCCCTTAGCATGGTCGTTTTTCAATTCACTTCAACCTCAGTCTATTCTGTAAGCCAAAGAACTTGCACTTCAGATATTTTATGAGTTAAACGTCTTGTCAGAACTATTTATCCATATGTCTTATAGGGCAGGCTCTGTCACAATCAGAGAAGCTGCCTGAGCCCTCCCTTCAACTTGTGGAGAAGTGACAAGGAGATATTGTAAATCCCTAAAATTGGCCTGAAGGTGGTCAGGGCAAATAAAATAACGTTTGACCTGGAAGATTTTGTTTCTTTAAAGACAGTAGCAACTGCCCCATTGCTGGGGCCTTTAAAACGAGACTGGACTAAGCCTTAGAGGGGGAAAGCCTTCAATGCCAGGGAGTGACTTATGGGACCCAATACGTTGTTTTAAATTTTTTGTTTTCTTCTGTAATCTCATCCCTAATTCCTTTGCCTTTTGTGATTCACACAGGCTGTGGCCCTCGGGTTCCATTAGTATTTATGGCCCAACATCTCAACAGGCAGAATCAAACAAGGAGGAAAGGGCAGCAGACACTAGCTACCAGCCTAGGGCACACCCAACCAAAGGAAAAGGTGGGTTGGGCAGCTGGCTCATACTTAATAGCTGCAGGCACACCCCTTCAATCAGGATGATGGTAGGTAGGATTGGTCAAACAGGCAAGAGGGGAGAGTTGGCATCTTCAGTGAAAGGGAACATTTGAGAATTGTATCGACGGCAAATCCAGCACCACACGTAGTGGTGGATTTGCAATCAACCCTGGGCCTGGCTCAGGGAGCAATGATCAGATCAATTGCATTTATAGATTCATAGATATTTAAGGTATGGACTTACATATAACAGAGGCTATATGAACCCCTGCCACCAGAGTAGTTTCTACATCAAACCTATAAATTCTGTTCAAGTAGGAAAGTCGCAAGGGATGGGAATCCACCGTGAAGTAATTTGTTCCAGCAGCTAGTTATCCTTGCTATTAAAAAATGTGTGCATTTATATGTAGTGTGAATGTGTTTACCTTCAGCCAGATGGATGTAATCATCCTTTACACCTTTCTGTGTCATTGGAGATGCTGGTCTTTCCCAGGCTGAGTCTGAAGGAATAATTCTGTATAGGTTGGTTGTACGAATTGAGAACAATTTCTTTTTACTTCTTACATCACACCTCTGTCTTTTGTTTGCAACATGATCAGCTAACAATGCAGCCATTCTTCACTAGATTCAAAGAACATAAGATCAGAAGGGCCCCACTGGCTCTCCACAGGACTTCCCTGAACTTAATTCCTGTTTCAAATTAGCAAACTTTATGGGCTAAACTGCTGGCTGGGATGATTTATTCTTATGTGGTGGCACCTATGCAGGATGGAAAATGGGCACATCCCGAAGGGCATCGTGTACAAGCAAATTGCAGGTGGGGAGGAGTAGGGCACCCAAAACTGTGCTTCCAAGATGACTGCAAGCAGGATATGAAGGCTTTTGAAATTAACCCAGACCTTTGGGAGGCTTTCACAGGAGACAGGACAAAGTAGCACTCCCTGCTCAATCATGGAGTCCAACATCATGACAAGAAATGTTCACTCAAATTACAACAGAAACGTGACCGAAGGAAACAGCCTGTCGGCTACAGTAGCCCCTAATGCCATGCGTACCTGTGACCGCTGTGGCAGGACCTGCAAGTCTAACGTTGGTTTTTACAGCCACAAGAGAAAATGCACCACCCTCAGCAGAATAGCTGCAATATCCATCATCACTCGCTGATGAACAGATGCCATAATGTCGAGCAGGCTCTGTCACAAATTAAAATAGGATCAATACAGTGGGTTTTTTCTATCATGCCCCGTCATGGAAGAAGACTGCTATCTGGGCAGTTTTATAGCTTGAATGAAAGACTGGGCTTTACATGAAGCTGAAATTAAGCCACAGCCCAGGGGCTGCTTAAAGCATTATTTTCTATTAAAAAAATAGAAACTGAAATCCTCCCTGCTCATCTTACACTTGATTGTTTCAGAATCCAGCCAAATTCCAGGGCCCTTCTATACTTCTGGAATAAAAAACAAATTTGTACTGAAAGCTGACTTCTCTGGTTAAAGCCTAACTTTGCTCAAATTCCCTTTGATCTCAGTAGAAGGACCAGGTCTTACATTTCCCAAGGAAGAATTAAAAAGTGCTGGTACATGTGCACCGATCACCCCAGCATTTTTGTATATTCCTTTAATCAGCCAGCTCCCCGCTCCTCCCCACTGCTTCTTTCTGTTTTCATGTGTAGCGTCTCCTCAAGACACAGCCCTTTTTACAAGTACTAACTGGTGAGTCTCCTTTAAAATGGGCATCTCTGGGAAAACAAGCTGCATTCTCATCTGACGTGCACTAGCTTGCTTCCCTGAGCGTGCTAATCTCACCATAGTATGCCCTAGCACATGTGAGAGTACAAAATGTTGCTAGAGAGGCAGAAATGCAGCCTCAGGTTGTTTTTAAGTGTGGCTACCCCCTAGCATTGTTGCCATCTCTGTGTAGCGGCTGGGGAGCTTCTGGATCCAACTCTGGCCACTTGGGATACCTTCTAGGAAGCCATAATCCCCTGGCACATGCACACTCGCATGTACACCCCTTGCTGTCAGCTTAACTAGGAGTGGATAGGGCTTGTCACTACCACTGCTCATATTAGGGCTTGCCTCTGACACCCAGCACGTGGGGCAAACACGAGGCTGTACCCAGGACAACAGGCAATGTGCTTGCAGCAACTTGTAGTTGATCACATGCTACAGATGGGGATGAGTCTGTGCATGCCATAGGCATGTGTATATAGCAGGATTCAGGGTGAGGTCCTCCACAAGTATACGTTGATCTAAATTCATTGAGGCCAAAGGTCCCCTTGGCAAAGGGAACTTTTCCTTTGATCACAATCGTTGGCTAAGTCTGGCAGCATAAAATATATTTTTCACAACATTGGTGAGAAACACAGGATTGTTATCAATGGCAGGAAGCAGGGCAAGACTGGCCTTTACATTCATTTTAAGAGTTTAGTGCAAAATATTTTGCAGTTAAGAAAAACATTTTGCAGAATTTAAATGATTTCCTTACAGGCCTTTGGGAAACAAATGTGCAAAATTTAAATTCTTTTTTATTTTTTTTATTCCTGTCAGGTAGTGGTGTCTGCACCTTCATTGAACTGTTTATATTCCAAAATGGATGTCTCTAGCTAATTCCCGCTCTTCAAAGCCTGATGTGTATATCTGTACCCTCACATTGACTGCATCTACATGAGTGGTGGACTGTGCAGTTGCTGCTTCGCAGTCATTTAGTACTTAGCATAAGCAAGTAACTTTGCTTATAGTAACCAGCGGTACTGCTCAGTGCTGTTGCCCCAAGTTTTTTTTCCCGATGCTACTGCACAATAGTTCATTAGTACAGCTCAGTAGCATCGTGGCACGGTTAATGCCCGGCAATACTATTGCGCAGTAGCTCATTGCTGCTGCTCGGTAGCACCTCATGTAGGCGTGCCATTGGGCTTGATTCTGCTCACAGATGCATTCCTGAGGTCCTCAACAACCCAGATGTCAACAGCGATGCTTTAGGAAGAACAACACTTGGAAAGAAAGATTAAAAATGCCTGAAAGCAATTTAATAACCCACAAAAAGCCACAAAAATGAGTTAATAACTTGTAAAGAAAATAACATCAGCACAAACCCTGTCCCAGCTGCAACCCATTTCAGTGGTGTTCAAGTACCTAAATGTTTGCATAATTCTGGGCCTTTACTACTGTTGTTGATTTTTCTATAGGAAATGTTTGGATATTTCCAGGGATGGGCAGCAGTATAAACATCAAAGCTAAGCTAAAAGTAGATATGACAGAGGCCAGTGGAAATGAGGAGGGATATAAGGAAGATGATTTTTCAAACTATCAAACTACAAAAATGAGAGGCCTTCCAGTGGATTGGAACGGTACTAAACTTTTTAAACCTGATGCGAGGAAGTCATCTGTGGGACTCACTTCTCAAAGGAGGTGCGGGGGCCAAGAGTATAGCAGAATTCTACAGAGGACGAGGCGCGTACAGAGATGATAAGAGTTCACTGACTAAGATGAGGAAGACCGTTTATTTCATAGCTGCCTCCAGCCAGGTTTTGTCAAACTTTTAATACTGAACATTGTCAGAAGCACGATGCTGAAACAGTTGAACACATCTGATCTGATGTGGCCATGCCTTTGTTTCCTGAGTGAGACTTAAAATATAACTGTATTGTCTTTTCTTACTGAATTTTTGGGGTATGTCGATTGCAGTCCACTTCATTCAGCTGAGCATGGTACCATCCATAAGCAAAAGGATGTCAGATTAACACAGCTACCTATCTCGCTCTGCTTAATAGTCTGTGCTACTGGTTTTCAATGTTTTTAGACTCAAGGTACCCCTAGTTAGACTTAAGGCACTGCTTGAAAAATGTCAGCTCTTAGTTTTCACTCATTTTTAAACCATGGGAAAAAATAAATCAGTTTTTCTGTTACAAAGAACTCAGAAAGATCACAACAGGTCAGAAAGCTTTTCACACCATGGATTCCTCTTTGACATATCTGAGTTTATCTTGTGAATCATGTTTGCACACCTAAGAGTGCTAACATTGTGTGGTGCCCTGCAATGCCCTTGGGAGGATCTCAAGCACTCCCAGGGTGCCACAGTATCCTGGTGGAGAATCACAGGTAAATATGGTCACACAGTTATCTGGCTTTTGCCCATCTCTTCCCACCACAGAGGCGATCTTTGATCTACCATTTGGCAAGGTCAGGTTTTGCTTTTGTTGGTGTCTTCATGGGTGGAATCTGGAATGACTACAACATAGTTATATTGTGCAATTGTTCATTTTCCTGGTGTCTGCCACATCCCAGTGATATAGTCAGAGGTGTCTTTAATGCATTCTCCAAACTATCTAGCAGATTTCATGAAGCCTGAAAAGAGTTTTTTTGAGGAAGATCTGATTGATTTCTATGCTGAATGCCCAATTATTGAAGAAGCCAGAACTCTTTTAATACTTAACTCAGTTTCCCTGTAGGACTTTGCAGTTCACCTTTAATAGCAAAGACCTCTACAGGGTGCATTTTTTGTTGGTTTGTTTGCCTGCCCCATTGTAGGTCAACTGGTGAGAAGACCCCTGTGCTGGTAGAACCTATTTAGGAAATGCGGTTATTTCTCAACAGGAAATGAATACAGTAGGGTAGGAGTGTTATCAGCTTCCATTATATACATTTTAACTATCCTTATTTAGAAAGGACAGCCCAGATAACCCCTGTAATTTAAAAGGGATCAAAGTAAAGAAACAAAACCATTAAAAAGGAGAATTAATTCAGCATGAGCTCCAGCTGTGTCCCTATTGCCTCCACGACTCCACCACTCCACTCAACCCTACCCTTAATTGTTTGCAAATAGGATCCTGGCTACAAGGACTAGAATTATATACAGAACTGAAGAGTGGTTCAATTCCTTCCTGTACATTTCTGAAAATATCCTACTGGAAAAAATACCCTAGAAAATCCTACGCTAAAAAAATACTTAGTCTTTACAGATTTAGACAACATTTAGGGTGGCACAAGGAACCTGGAAAGATGCTGGCAATAAAACACTCATCCCATGGCCTCCCACAAAGAACAAGTGCCATATGCTAAAACTAGTAATAGATAAACCACAAGACATGGAAAAAGTCGTGGGAATTCGAACCAAGCATTTCGGCCTTTTAAACGGAGGTCTCTTTGAGCTGTCTAGCATGTGTGGGCCTCTCTACTGCTGGGACATAATAGAAGTCTACTGC
The DNA here is from genome assembly GCF_001723895.1 of Crocodylus porosus. NCBI lineage: Eukaryota > Metazoa > Chordata > Crocodylia > Crocodylidae > Crocodylus > Crocodylus porosus. Next base: position 42,029,117 of record NW_017728906.1, read on the forward strand.
ACCAAAGGGCAGGTTACAGGCTGTAGTGCTGTGTTGCAACATCCAAATCCGTTTACAAACCTAGACCTGTGCGTGTGTGTGTGGTGATTAGTGCCATAAGATGCTGATCTTGATGGTGGGAGGAAAGGTAGAGAGTCTAGATGCTACTATGATAGAAACAATAAGTAGTGGCCACCAGTCCTTTTTTGTTCCAATGGAAGTAAATGGTTTAATCATTTATAACTTTCTTAACTAAAGCAAGGGTGTAGGTTGTAGCCATGTTGGTCTGAGGACATAGGCAGACAAGGTTTTTTGGGTGAATCTGATATCTTTTCTTAGACCAACTTAAGCAAGCTTTCTTAACTAAAGCAAGTGCATCATTTTTCTTCTGAGCATTTGAGAGCAGTGCAGATCTAGAACATTGATTTAAGAACAGTGGAGCAAAAACCTCTACTGGTTTTAAGATGAAGCTTGATTAGTTTATGACAAGGATTCTCTGACGTGGTTGTCCACAAGAGCAGGGACTGGAAGACATCTATTATGCTGAAATGAATGGTTAGCTGAAGTGCTGTGGGAGAATGCCAACATATTTTCTAGTATTGAAAGGTGGGGAAGAGAACAAAACTTGTTCTGCCGTAATCTCCAAAAGCATGCCCAAGAAGGAAAAACAGCCAAGGGGGGTTTCCATAAAAAGGGGAGGAATCTTCTGCCTTATTGCAGCAGAAGTATAAGCCCTAAACCTGTGATTGCTAAGTAGAGTTCTCTGATTAAATTAACTGTTAGCATGGCTAATTAATCAGTAGTACATTTGATTTACTAATAAGGAGCAGTGTAGTGCAGTTTGGCTTGCTTGGGTTTTCTTGAAGAACCTGGTTTTTGGTAGGTAACTCAAGAAAACAGGGCAGCATTGCATTTGTAAACAATGAAACAAACCCATGCTGGAACACATAAAAAACCAAAATGCTGACCCTCCTGTTTTAAAAGGCAGGATTGTTTACTGTTACACACAGCCACCTGTTGTCATATACATGCCGGCACAAGCCAGATATGCGGTAAGCTAACACAGGCAATTTAACTCAAAAGGGTTTGGGTGAGAACAACTGAGTCATCCCATTTACGAGAGGAAGTGTGGTGTTCTGTTTGAAAGCACAGACCCAGGAGCTCTGGGTGCTTTTCTTGGCTCTGCAACAGCTTTGTGAGTGTGATCCTGGGCACATCACTGTACATTGCTGAGCCCTGAGACATCTATAAAACAGAGTGCAGGACAGGGCAGGGAGGGTGGAGTTTTAAAGTTTATAAAGCTCTTTGCTATCAAAAGCATTACAGGTTTGTTTTTGTAAAGAAAATAAGTACAGTCACTTCCATGACACAGAGGATGAAGTTCAGCTGAAGACAGAAGGTTAACAGAAGACCTGAGGGTTTAAAAGCACTGTACTGGGTTGGTTAGTTCAACTTCAACCCAAGAGAACAATGCACTGAAAAATGTTAGGAATAGGGGAGAGGATGAAGGAGAAAAAAGCAGTCCAGATAGGACTGATTACTTTGGAAAGTAGTGCAATACAGGTACTTTCACTAGTAGGTTTCTCTCCAAATCTGGAATAGTCCAGGGAGGGAGAGAGTCATGATTCCTGGATTACCTTTGTAAGCAATTATCGGTATAGTATTTCTACCAATAAATACTTTATTTCAGTAAAGAGGCCAAAAATGCATAGCTGTCTGTCACCCCTTCCCAACAACCCCCTGAAACTGGATTGAGACACCGTTCTAAACAAAGGACTTCTGTCTCCAGGGCCACCAGTTTGCTGTTTTCCTGATGTACTTCAGTCCCTTGATAAACCAGTAACCGAGGAAGAGTAGCACAGGGGTGCACTGAATCTGGAGACTGTTGGCATCCTCTGAAAGTCAGAACCAAATGGAAAGGTGCTGTGCTGTGACACAAAAGGTCTTACATATTCTTTGGGAAGTTGATAGTCAGGTTAAGTCAACCTGAGGGCTTTTAGTCAGCTTCCTTGGGCTGTGACAGATTAGGCTGCTGATTAGATACAATATATATTTTTAAAAAACAACAAAAGTAATACAAACATGAAGGAGATTTCTGAGATTATTTTAAGAACACAAAGCTTGCACCATTTCTTCAAATTAATCTTCTGTGTTCACCACACATATAGTTACAGTATCACAATTTTAACTTGCCTAAGACATGTCATGTCCTTTGCATTTGGAAATGGTTTCTGTGACAAGCGTTTATGTTATACATTTATAAACATTGCTGCATACTTTATTGTCTCTAATGTTCTTTTTTTTTCTGGCTTGTGTGCATTTGACAAATGCAAAATGCTGGGGCACCAGAGCATAAACTGAACTTCTAAGGTTCTTAGTATCCATGACACGCATAGATGGCAATAGTCCAGCACTTATAAACATGTTGCCTACCTATCAAAAACTTAGATAAATAAATGCATTAAATAATATCCAAGAGACATTTAAGGTACCTGGCTTCACCTTTCACCTAGAGAGAGTTAAGGCCCAGTGCTCACTCTCAGGACTCCTTCCAGGAGACCAGGAAGGCTGAGAGGAGCTTGTTGGACAAGTTCTTCTCTGTCTGGGTCTGGTTCTACAACCCATCCCTGGCTTGAGAGTCCCTTACTCACAGGAGCAGCCCCACTGAACTTGCTTGAATAAAGTGAGTAAACGTTACCTAACCAAACTCTCTGTGGGCTTTGATTTCTTTTCAAATAGATTTAGCATGGAGCCAAACTCTGCTTTTTAGGCACACTGGATGTTGTTGAGACAATGACAGTTTGCTCCAGTGCCAGTTTGGGGCAGGGATAGAAGGAAATACAGACAAAATATTTCCTGGTAAGTGTGCCATAGAATGGTGCACCCTATTTCCATCACTGCACCTGGCCTGCTGCACAGGCTGATATGGATTATATGTGGGGACATCTTTAAAGCACAGCATTCACCTGAGTGCACCCAAGTAGTAGGCGCTGCAGACCCTGCTTGTGTTCTCTGCCTTGATACCCCACACAAAGGCCAGGAGCAGCCTTGTATGTAAAACCTACCCTGGAATGTTCCTCGCAGAGGAGATCTTCCTAGCAAGGTTGTGAGGGTTGAATCCAGATTTGGATCTCAACATGAATTGCCTAGAATTCACAGGCAATTGGATTTGGGGTTCCCATGCTGCCTATTAAAAACTGGAATCCAGAATGCTCCCCATGTCCCCTTTCACCTCTCCCCCCTCCAACCCTCTTCATATTCAGAAGGAATATTTTGGAGAAGGATCTGGATTTCTGGTTTGGGGCCTTCACTTGCTGTTCATCTCCAAGAAGCTACGCTGCTCGGGTTCAGTCTGTGGTTCAGAGTGAGGTGAGGAAGTAATAGAAGCAAGCTTGAACAGACTTCAGCAAATTGGTTGCCTCATGTGCCAGCTCTTATAGTTTAATGCCCAACCTGCAATGGTTAGAGTTTTTTTCCTGAAACCGCAGCATAAGGAATCATGTGATTTATATGAGAATTGCCGCTTTCATTTAAAAAAAACTAAAAGTTTGAGTCCACCTGGCTGCAGAGGAAAGCTTGAACACGTGGCTGCTAGCGATTCAGAAACCAGAGGCAAAGAACATGTTTGAATCTCACAGTCCTGAGGAGTTTGGGTTGCCTAGGTGTCAGTGGAGTAATCACAAGGTCCTGGTCCTCCACACCCACTAGCAGGGGCCACTGGTACGTCCCGAGTGTTGGAGGGCACCAGATTGCCAACTGGGGGGGGGGGTCCCCCAGCGGCCGATAGCCAAGCCAGCGATGAAACCAGAAGTGCACTTCCAGTTTGGGGGCTGGTGCTTTCAGGGGGTGCATGGCCAATCTCAGGGGGTGCACATTCACCTGTGTGCACCCCTATGCATTGCCAATGCAGAGAGGACTAGGAGACTGTATTATGGGGACATGAATAAGGATTGCAGAGCTCCTTCAGGGGAAACGGTTTACATCACACACAATGGCTGCATGGGGTGTTTTTTTTCTTCTCCTTACCTTCCACTCCACACAATGCAGCAGAGGATTTTTTTGGTGTGCCTATGCATCTGTTGCTCACGATCCTGAGGATCCAATAGCTGGAGCCACATGAACTGCTGACAGGCACTGCATGAGTACCTGGCTGCTGAATCTTTGCAGCGCCCATTGCGCAGGCTCTTCCCAGCTTTTCCAATTCTGCCCTGCAACACACCTGCTATTCTAGGTTCAAGCCTGGTCCCATGTGAGCCACCAGCCAATTGTGCTGAACTGTTAGAAATGTGCTAGCGCAGCAGGACAAGTTAGGATCTGCCAGGTGCTCCATTATCTGTTGAAACAACTTCCTCTGTTGCTATGGTAGATTTAACCAGCAGTAGCTTTGGGTTGCAGTTCTTTTTCTGGCTCAGTTTTGCGATGGGAGTGGCCAAGCTATCGTTTTGCACTTTGCCACAGCCTGGGGTTAAAGCAGATTCCCCAAAGTGGTTAGAGCACGTGGAAGTTATGGGCGAACTGTGATATAGTGCCCTTATTGCAGAAGCACTGCTGGGCTGTACAGTGCAAAGGCTGCCGCACGTGCCAATATTCTGTCAGCTCAGGCTTAGAGAGGTGGAGTGGTGTCTACGCCCTTTAGGGAGGACACGAGGCAAATCACTATTCTACTTTAATAACAGGGCATCCCTTTCATCCTAGATGTGTAGCCCATCTACAAACAAAGCAATGACTCAGAAGTAAAAGCCACATTTATTTTCTTACTTTAGGCACTCATTGGTAACGAGGGGAAGAAAGAAATCTAGGTATCGTTCCTTGTCAAAGAAAACAATGGGCTTCTTAACCCGCATTATACATTCACTACCATTTCCAAGGATGTTTGGGCTCCCGCTGGAGATCTAGTGCTGTAGGAGATGTGGAAGAGGGCTCCCTGGATCTTTAACACAAGAGCAAGAGTACAGGGAGAAATGGAGTGAGATGTACCAGGTGTGACAAAAACCATGTGTCCTTTTGAGAGGGTTTCTAACTTAAGAAAGCATGAGGGAATGGAAAAGGCCCTAACCTAGGGCCTTAATCCTCTTCACTTCAGGAGATCTTCTCCAGGGGAGGACTGAGGTGTCTTAAATGAGGACAGCTGCTCTTTGCAAGTTGTTGGTCCTTGAGAAAAAGCCTCCCTGTCCCAAATTTAAATAAAGATGCCCTGTAAAAAGAAGATCTCTAGCAACTTCCTATAGATTAAGGGTAAGAGAGACACCTCTGACCTCCTGCATAACCGGTGTTTATTGTGCTAAACACACTACTTTTGGCTGAACTAGAGCGACACACTTTTTTTTTTGCAAGACCTCTAGTCTTGACTTGAAGATTTGAAGTGCTAGAAGTCTTCCTCAGTAAGCTGTTGCTTACTTCACACCAGTCTTCTTGCTGTCTTAGGAGTGCTGAGAGCAGTGGTCCACAAAGTCTTTGCTCCGGGACAACCTGGCAGAGCTCATGTGCATCTTGTTTTTCTTGTAGCTTGGTTGTGCAGAGTCAAGGTGATGCAACAGCAAAGACATGAATGAAAGGGCTGAGATTTGCCCTTGGCAATAACCAACATTCTTCCCTATTACCACAGAGGAACCCAAGCATGTTTGAGCTACACACCTCTCCATGCTTCTTGAGGCCTGTAGAAACAAGGCATGACAATTTTATTTAACTGCTTCATAAAAAAAAAGAGAAGCTGTGGGTCACGGAGAACAAACTGGTTATAAAAGCTGGTCATAAATGGAGCTCCTGAAGGCACAGGTCAGGATTATGGATGGTGGCTTTGAAGCCTCCCTCTTGCTCACCACTGTCCTTGCTGGCACTCCCCCTACTCTGAGGGAGCGAACAGTCTGCCTCCTTTGAGTGTCTTTTTCACATGCTGTGGCCCCACTAGCCCTTCCTCCTTTCCATATTGCTTTTGAAGTAGGTGGAAAGCAAGTCTCAGCTTCAGTCTGCTAGGTATGTTATTGGGCTCTGGCTCTGCATGGACCTGAAAAAAGAAACATGCACCCTCCTCTCCCTGCCCCAGTACAATGTGCCAGGGACGGTTTCCCTCTAAGTAAGGGCAAGACAATGTCCAAACAAGGCCATGAGCCTACATCTGCAAGGCCTGGCTTTCCATGCCACTTGAACCCAGCATCCACTGGTGTATGTGCATCATTGTACAGATGCAGCAGCTTGCACGCATGCTGCTGACACTAGCACCTGAATAACCAATGGATAGGAGCATGCACCTACATGCACATGAGAACTCCTTGCACACAGTTCACAACCGCAACATATTCCCTATGCAGCGTGGAGGTCCACAGCCCATGGAAGAACACCTGAGGCTCCATTCTTAAGCTTCTGTTTTGACATTATCAAGGGTCTACTTGGTAATGAGCAGGGATGCTGCTTTTCTCCAATTTAAAGAACACCTAATTTTCAGATAAAAAGGTAAAGCTATAGTGAAATAGCGCTAACCAAAACTGCATTAAGCAGGGGTTGCCTATAACCCCAGATCCACATTTTTCCATGATTTAAATGAAACACCACAAATATATAGAAAGACATATAGTGGTTTTTCATTTTAATCATAGAAGAACGTGGATTTGGGGTTACAGGCAACCCCTGCTTAATGCAGTTTTGGTTAGCGCTATTTCACTATAGCATTTATTTAAAATTGATACCTGATTTCACTGAGTGTTCAGCCAGTTTTGCTATAGTGCTCAGTGGAATCAGTGAGGTGTTGGGGCGGGTGGGGAGAAGCAGTGGTGGCAGTGAGTGGGAAGGTGGGCATGAGAGCGCGGGTGAGGAAGGGAGGGGAGAAGTGGTGGTGGCAAGTGTAGGGTCCACGCCTGGGGCCAGGGCCGGGGCCAGGGCCAGTGGGGGCTTGCACCCAGTACAGGACAGTAGGAGCAGCCGTGCCCGGGGCCATGCCAGCGGGGGTCCATGACCAGAGCAGGGTGGCAGAAGTGCCAGTGCCTGGGCTGGCATGTAGGGCTGGAGCAGCCAGTGGGCAGGCAGGGGTGGGGAGAGGCAGCAGTGGTGAGAAGCAGCAAGGCTGGTGGGGAAAGCATAAGCACAGGGCCCGGCCAGCAGGGCCTAGGGCAGGGCAGCAGGAGCACGGGTCTGGACTGGCACGTGGGGCTGGAGAGGCAGTGGCAGCCAATTATTTACATTCTATTTACATTCATTCCTATGAGGCAGTAGGTTTTGCTTGGTGCAGTTCTGCTTAATGCTCGGCTTTCCTGGAACCAAGCAAGAGCACTAAGCAGGGCTTGCCTGTCTTTTTTTTTATTTTTAAACTGAAAATTGAGAATTTTTTTTTTTAAATCAGAGAAAACCAGGATCCCTGATAATGAGATGAGTTTTGTTTTTTTTCCTTCTACTCCTTCAAATACTGAGGTTCCTGTGAGGCTCTAGCTCGAGAATTTACAAAACTAACGAGAAGGACTATGCTCTGCCATTATACCACTTTCTTTTCCTGAACGGGAGATGTTGCATTTTGAGCATAAACTCCTGATCAGACAGACTTTTCCATGGACTGTTTAGCTGGAGGAAAGGTATCTTGAGTAGAGGGCCCTCAGGCACTGCTTAGTTCTACAAAGCCCAAGGTTATTGAATATCAAATTTGTGTGTCGAGCTCTATTTTTCCAGGCCCCCTTTTTTTTTTTCTTTTTGGGAGGCAGGGGGCTGCAATAGCCAGATCCCCTACTTTGGAAAGCTATGAGAAGCTAAATGGCATCCATTTAACTCGGGGCTGGTCTTTAAAATGATGTAGGTAAACCATTGCAAAAGCTGCCTGGACACTTCCTAATCAAACTAAGCTATGGTGGAGCTTCAAAACATGAAATGAATGGGATGCGATAAACTCCAGCACATAGGTGCCAAATTATTTTTTTCTGGGGGGGGAGGGCAGCTCCAATATGATGGACATGTGGAAAGTTTTACATGTTTCAGGTGACAGGTCTCTTCCCGAGGGGAGCCAGGGCCCTTGGGCCTCCATGTACTTGGCTCCTCTGCTCCAGCATGTATCACACCAGAATTAATTGCTCCCTGGTCCCGGGGCCAGGACCACAGCATGCCGGGCTGGGTTGGATCAGTCCCAGCTAACAGGGTGCCTGGGGGTTCAGCTTGCCAGCCTGGGGCTGCTCCAACCTGGCTCAATTTTAATCTTAGGCTAAACAAAAAAGTGTCCCTTTTAAAATCCAAAACAAACGCCCGGTAGCTTTTAGCACTGGTTTACAAAGTGGTTATATCAAATCAGTACATTTTTCTCTTGCTGAAGAGAAAGTAGTAATACTGGGATAACCTGGATTAACTTCTTTTTTTTTTTCTTTTTTCTTTTCTTTCTTTCTTTCTTTTTAGGAGTTTTAAAATCTTGGCCCCAAGATTTTTAAAGACGGACTAACGATTGTATATGCCTAATTTGACACTCCATAAGGGATCCGATCTGTTTTCAGAATGTAAGGGGTTGCAGTTTCACAAATAATGTCTCTGTTAGGTCATTAGTAACACCGCAAATCACTAGTCATTATAGTCTTGGCTTCCATGGCATAAGTGTACACAGAAGCGTATTAGCCATGTAAATCAAGCTGTTTCAGCTAGGTCAGAGAATACCTTCCACAGAACTGATTTGGTACATCAGGGCACAAGGAAAGGAGCAACTGATCCAAGCAAAAGCAGTGACCTTTATACATAGTCTGGGAAATTAGATTTTTCATGATTAAGCCCCTGCTACCATATAAAACTAGAAGGGATCTCCTGGGTCACAGAGTAGTCTCCTACTGGATGACAGTGTCTACAGTAATCCCTCCTAAACTTATTATGACTTCACAATGCCTGACATCTCCTTCTCCATTTAGCTGATGCACCTTATTATGAAAGACTACACAGAAAAAAAATTTATGAGTATGTAGCTTTATATTAAATGAGAAGCTGATACTCTTGCATTAATTTGGTCTGAAGGAATGTACTGACAAGGCGCTGCTTGATTTTAATTAACATACTTTTCTCTCCAGCACAGTATATCTGGCATTTACCAGCCTCAGATGGAGTCTTCCAAGCTTTTTGTGCTATGTAGCTTAAATGGAGAAGGCTTACAGACCATTCTTTTTCTTTTCAGTGAAAAATGGGGGTAGGAAGGGAATATAGGTTAGGAGCAGATTGCAGAAGGCATTTAAAAAAAAAAAAAAACAACAAACTATTTCCAAAGGAAAGCTCTTTGCCAACTGTAATATATAATTATGTTACTGGTGGGTACTAGATTATAGAGTAGGTCAGTATTTAATCTTTCAATGCTTTTAGCTTGAAATCAAATTCAAAATTCAGACTTTAGGGAAAACGTGAGCTTGAACAAAACATAGCATAAATTTCAAGCGGTGTAGTACTTGTACCAGTCATGGTTTAGGGTCAAGCTGAGTTTTCATGAAGAAACTACATATAATTATGGGAACATATTGGGAAGATACAGAACAACATATCAGTGGGTGCATTAGTATTGAGAATTGGAGTAAAATGGAGTTAGATGAGATGGTAAGGCTTTTGCTGATGTTGCTATTCTGTTCTAGTTAGCTTATGCCTAAACACAACAGGATTTAAAAGCCAGGCATTTGCCTACTTGATGACAACCTTAATTATTCATACATTGCCCTTGTGTTAGGAAAAGGTGATGTGTAACTCCTGGGCCCTCTGTTGCTAAATAAGTATTTCAACTTTTCTTTTCTTTTTGAAATAAAACCCTCCTCATTTCGTTTCAAACTAGGAAGAGGGAACATAATAAAAATTGCAAAGTACAATTGACAAAACACGCTTAAATTTTACATATAACAATGAAGTGTCACTACAGCCAAGAGACAAAGGGCACTGACAGATGTGCAGCTGCCATTGTAATGCATGGTGCTTCAAAAGAAGCACCCTGAGTTACAGCAACCTCCCCCACCCCCAGACCCAACAGATCCCCACCACCCCAACTCAATCTGCACTGGAGCTCATCCACCTCATGGGTGTGTGGGATCTCCAGTCTACCTGCTCACCCGCTCCAGCATGGGCTGGGCAAACCCCAGACCAACTTCCCTCCCTTCCCTTCCATTCTGAAGACAGCACCAGGGGCTGGGCTGATGCTTCTGGCACAAACTAACAGAAGTTAAATGAAAGGCGCTCCATTTTTGAAGCGCCTTCATTTGAACCCTCAGGTAATGAGGGTTTGTGTGTCATGTAGTCGGGCACTTTTAAAGCACTCTACTACATCTATGTGCTTCTGTCACAGCTGTAGAGTGCTTTCAGGGGGACAATCACAAAACAAAACATCACTTTTGTCAGCACCCATAATGATCAGGACCCTCTGATGAACAGGACTTGAGCATCAGTCTTTTCCTACAGGTTAGTTTAAGCAGTCTTCCAATCAGCATGCTGCCTTCTGCTAATCCCTTTCAAAGGCATCCATCTGTCCATGCATTGTACAGGCAAGTTAAGCCATTTACCCCTGGTTGCGGAGTCTGCTATGCAGGCAGCACATTTAAACGTTACAAACAGAACTCTTTTGCACCTAGCCCTACAATGGCTTGCCTTTACTGCATAGAGTACCCTTTTCTACTTATGCTGTAGTGAAAAAATATCCCATGCATACAACCATACTCACAGCAGGTATATACAACAATTATTTTATTGATAACAGATCACATATGAACTTTGAGAAAAGAGTGAATATTAAAACATACCCAGCTCTAAAGTCTATTTTCTTTAGTAGAAAAATGTGAGCAACAGATAGAAAAAAAACCTATATACACAGTATATTATATCAATCACACAGTTCATTCATTTGGGATAAGTACTGTGGCACTGTACATGTGGTTCTATAAAACACATGCCATCTAAACAAACTGCTTTGAAAATGTTCCATAATGTTATCAGAATATAACATTTGATTATTGCAAAGAAAAATTCATAATGAACTACTCAAACCTATGCCATTTTCACATTAAAACCATTTACAGGTACCAAGTCATATGGCTGATTTTGCATTATACACGCTGGTATGGCACATAAAATTTGTATTTTCACATGCTTCACTCCCTCAAGACAAAATTAGGATTTGTTTCAGTTCTTACAGCTTATGACCTAGCTGAGGACAGTTTCTTGGTACTGCTCAGTACATGGAAATGTGTGGCCTTGTAATCAATATTTCTCTATAGAACAATGAACAGTACAGTATTCCCATATAGTCCATCTTGCACATTCTGAAAGTGAAATGACACTTAAGCATAGAGTCCAGGATCAAATGCATCTGTTCCAGGATCAAATGCATCTTTCCTAAAAAAAAAAACACCTTCTTAATAAGCCGTCTTCTTTAACAGTGCTCATTTAAAAGTGAACATTAGGTTTTTAGACAACTTCTTACCACAGAGGCTTTAAAAAGGGTGTAATTCCAGTAGTCTGAAACAAGATGTTTGTCCCACTGCATCTGAAGAGATCAGAAGGCAGAACAACACTTAAAAACTTGATATAGCATACTGAAAAATTCAGGTACCATTTAAATGCTGTCGAATTTTACAACATGCCTGGGAGGCAGGTTAAATGTATTTATATCCATTATCAAGGTGGAAAGACACACACAAGACTGCCTAAGACCAAAGTGGCAGACTTGATACTTCTATTCAGGAGTCCCTGGTGCTTGCTCCTGCACCCAGTCTGAGATTAGGCATGGTACCTTTTGTAAAAGGTAACTTTTAAATTTCTGGAATTAAAGTTTATCTGCAGATTTTGCAGGCAAGCAGCTTACTGTACAAATTCCAGGACAATCTCCAAAGTTCAGCAGCCTCCCAACACTTAGTAAAGATACAGAATTTGCTTTTTTAAGTCTCACTTAGCAACATGACAGTCGAGCTATTCCCACTTTGCTTAGCCAGCTGCAGTACAGTCTGAAACTGGAGGCCTTTCACATCAACAAGGGCCCCATGTTTTAGTAGGATCTCAACTGCTTTCGCATGCCCACCTCTTGCTGCCAGGTGAAGAGCTGTCAACCCTTCTTCATCAGAATCATTTAAGTTTCCTAAGCTGACAAGCTCCTCTACTACTTCAGAGTGTCCATGTTCAGCAGCAAGGTGTAGTGCTGATCTGTTTGCAGGGCCTTTGGCCAGAACATTAGCCTTTTCATCTATCAACAGTCTAGTTGTGGCTAGATGTCCACTGCGGGCTGCTAAATGAAATGCAGTATATCCTTCTGCTGTAACAGCCTCAATTTCTGCACCACGATTGAGAAGCAGCCTGGAAGTGCTGGTATGGCCCGTTTCAGCAGCTACATGGAGAGCAGTTTGCAGAAACGTGTTCTGGATGTTAACATCTGACTGCAGTTCGATAAGAATGCGGGCCACTCTGTAGTGCCCTCTTTGCGCTGCCAGGTGCAGAGGAGTCCTCCCATCCACTGTCTGTGCATTCACATCTGCATCCGAATGTTTTGCCAAAAGCTTGACAATGGAGAGATGACCTTGCCACGCAGCATAGTGCAATGGCAGCCAGCCATCCTTTCCCTTGATATCTACATTCACGCCTCTTCTCAAGAGGATACGCACTATGTTTTCTTGGCCATGCTGGCAGGCTATGTGAATGGGGGCTCTTCCTTCAAAATCTACTTCATTCAGCAGGGCATTCTTGTCAAGCAGCATTCTGGTGCTGACATCATCCCCGTTCTGTGCTGCAAAGTGAAGAGCTGTCCACTGATCCTCATCTTTGGCATTCACATTGATTTTCCTTGCCAGAATAAGCTCCGCAATGCTTCGAACCTTCTTCTCTATAGCCACGTGCAAGGGGGTAGACCCTTTCTTATTGGTGAGATTAGGGTTAGCATTATAAAGGAGCAGCCACTTGACACACTCTTCTTGACCTGCTTCAACAGCCAAGTGCAAGAGGCTGGAGTTTCCATCTAAAACAAGATCAACATCTTGAGGCTGGAGAATCTTCATTAGCTTGCCTGTGTCTCCAGCTAGAATTGCTTCAGCCAATTTTCTCTTTTGAATATCTGTCATGTCGATATCTGGATGGAGAAAGACAGTATAAAAATCCTGTTCGAGCCAAGAACTATATTTACTATACTTAGGTGTTTCAGTTATTAATACAGAGGTGCAATTCTCCCTCCAATTAACACTTATGTTTTAAACCAGTGGTCTCCAAAGTGGGGTGCAAGATGATCCATTGGGGTGCGGGAAGAAAATATTAGAACTTCTATTTATATTTAAATAAATATACATATATTGGGGGTGCGTGCTCAAAAATTTTTTACTGATAGGGGTGCGCGATCAAAAAACTTTGGAGACCACTGCTTTAAACCTCACTTCCCTATAGTATGTGGATGACAGTTTAAAAGTCAGACTTGAAACACGCTGTTCCTGGCCTTTCACTCATGAAAGCAGGAATGGAAGCATGGTGGGATAATAAAATGCAGCCTCTGATCTTCCCCTGATGCTGCAGTGAACATCACCTCATTTAATCCAACACTGAAATACCAATCTCAGTAGCATCAAGTGGAAGTGGGAGGCTACTAACCATTTAACAAAAAAAGAAAAAAAACCCAGAAAAAAAGAAAGAAAGAAACTCAGATTTTCAGAAACTGTGCTTACAGTTGGGTCCTTAAACACCTCAAAAGATTAATTCAAGGTACAGTAATGGGCTACAAGGATGTTTAGTAGGGCTGTGCAAAGCTTCAGTGGCTGATTCAATTAGGTGGAGATTTGGCCCAATTCGGTGGCTGAATCTCCAAATCTGAATTGAATCAGGAAACCCTTTAATCTCTCTGAACAGAATCAGAACCCTCCAATTGATCTGGAGAGATTCGGAAAATTTGGAGATTCAGACACAGACAGCTTTAAATGTTTTTTCTATATACCTCAAGGTACCAGGTGGCTTGTGAATGCTGAGGTGGATGGAGCATCACAAGTGAGCATGGGGGGCGGGTCCTCGGCGTGCTTGGCAGCAGACCTGGAAGTAGACCAGAAGCACTTCCAATACACTTCCAGGTCTGCCACCAAGCACACGGTGGGGCCCCCCGCGCTCCTGAGGGACACCGCATTTGCCCCAGCATTACAGCATTCACAAGCCATGCCTGGTACCTCACAGTATGCAGAAAAAACGTCTAGGCCAAATCGCCGATTCTTGGAATCGGCATTGAATATTTGGATTTGGCCAAACTGAATCGGGACAGTGATTCGAATCAAAATCGCATTCCCCCAATTCAGGCCAAATCTGAATCCAAATTGAATACAGCCTGTTTCACACACCCCTAATATTTAGGGGAGTGGAAAAAAATTTACTCAATGGCTGGAGATTGACTTGTTTATTTTGCAAAACAAAGGCTAACATAGGAGACAGTTACTAATTTGTAAGGTCAATGTCAGAAATATTGTTCTTTTATTTAAGTTAAAGAACAATGCTGGCACAAGACCTAGATACAAACAATGTGGGCTACAAACTGGTCACAAAACAAACTCAGATTGGAAATTAAGAGAGTAAAGTTTTGGTGTTCTAAATAAAACAGTTGTCAAGGAACTTTAATTGCTTTCAAGACAGAAGGGACAGTAAAACAGGACAGAGGCACTGCTGCAGAAATAAATCAAGAGTGGTATGTAGAACTGAATTTAATATCATGAGGAAGGGTTGAAATCTCCATCTCCATGAAGATGGGCTTCTGCTGGTCACCTGTAGTGGCCAGGAAGAATTTCTCTTTCCCCACCAAGAATGCATTATTGTTTAGCTTCTGTTTTCACCAGCATTCACATTACCACCACCGCCTTCCTTTGAAGCACTGGACATTGACCGCAGGCAGGGTACAAGAGTGCATCTCCTCATGCAATTAGGATCAAACCAACTGCCGGGTCTGTGGTCACCAATAAGTTTTTCCTTTGCCAAATCTGATTTGGGAGACCTTTTTTTGCCTTCTGTAGGAGGCAGCCATGGTCTTTTTCCTAACAAGTTTCCTATCACTGAAGTGGTAAAAGAGTTAGTGGCACCCTTGCTCTTTACCTGCAGCTTGTTGTAGGTTTCTGAAGAAGGGTGCAATAGGAGCTGGAAGGGATGTGGATGTTCTTGTGGAATCTCTCCAACAAAGTTCCTTCCGAATACAGGGAGTGGACTTTCGGGTCTGGGAGGCCTTTCCTGGTGTCACTTGATTTTATTTTCCAATGATAAGTAATAACCCCAAATCTATTAAATTCTATTTAAGTACCCAAATTTAGGCATCTGTTTTAGAAAACTGTCAACTTTGTTTCAAAGTTCCATGCTGCTTTCCAATTTCAGCTTTAGGATTTCCTGAGCATCTAGGTGAATAAAATAACAGTGCTAAGGCTATAACAGAGTTGGTGCAAGGATTTGTGGACTGATTTGTAAAACAGCATTCCCCAACCTTTCTCCATGAATACAGTTGCCAAGGCTCACCATTTCCAGAGTTCTCTCTCTCAAAGGACAAAGACAGGGAACCTCGAGACGAAAAGGCTGAATCCACAGAAGAAATTCCTGAAAGTCTCTTGTCACTGGAAGCAAGTTTGGACTCAGAAGAGCTACGGCTCAGCTCCTCAGGGCCTTCAACTGTCTGCGAAATTCCCAAATCCAGCTGGGACAACAATTCCGAAAGGCTGTAATCCTTAGCCGACACCGGAGCGGATGCTCGTTTTGCTTGGGATACTGTGTGCCTTCCCTTCAAAAAAACAAAAAAAACCAAAAAAACAAAAAACAAAAAAAACAAAAAAACCACTGACTTTTAGAAATGTTTGGCTCCCCATTTGGGGGTGGGAGAAGGGGGAGGACTGGTAGAATAAAATCCAGATTTAAGCTCTATGCTTAAATAAAAAAACAAGATTGTACCCAGAAGAGGACAGATACAGGATGCAGTACGTGTAGGAAGCACTCAATTCAGTTGCTTCCTCCCTTCCTGTCACTTCTAATATCAGACCTTTCCCGCTTCAGGGAGTTCACTCTCATGACCTGGACTTCCTCAGCACCTACTGTGTTTTGGTGCTGTAACCACCTGTTCTCTGTCCTGCATGACACAGACTGCAGGAAAGGCCAACATGGAGAAGATACCCACTGAGAGTTTTTCTTTCCTAATCTGGCTTTCTAACATCTTTCTGAAGCAATTCTAGTATTCGCTTCTCCCCCATTCCAGCTCCATCACGTCATATCACAGAGTTTTTAGCTTTCACTGCAGTGCATAATTTTGCCCCTCCCAAAGCAACCCACCCTGCCTTGCTTCTAATCACAGAAACACCCAACTCCAAAACCCCGTGGCTGTTATCTCCCCATAGCAATTGTTTGAAAATAAGGTTGAAATACATTCACTGAAAAACACTTTTGCCTGAAAGACAGTGCTGAGAAAACAGCTTGGAAGAGTGATTAGTAATTATAACAGGGTATGTAAATCAAGAGATCCTTGTACATAAAAATCTGCATGAAAGGGAAAAGTAAGTTACCTCAGAACATAGTTCTTGGGAACGCTTGGTGTCCAGGTCCTGGGTTACAGTTTCCTTTGTTTCATCTTCTGGTTTTTCATACAAGTCCTCTGTTTCTGAAGTGATTTCTTTAAAGATGCAAAAAAGCCTTTTAATAGCAGTTTGAGATTAACATAACTTCATAAGAGCAGCAGCAGAGATAAGGTTTTATTCTACCCAAAGAACACATATCCTGAGATCTTTTCTATGTTGTCTGCTATCAGATATTCTGTCCCCTCCTGTGTAGATGTGAGAGCATAACTAAGCCTTCATAGACACCAAATCATGCATCTGTCTGAATGCCAATGACCAACTATGGACACCCTTTTGCAAGAAAATGAAATAGGTAAAACAAGATGCTGGACCCCAAGCCAACAAGATGCATAATGGTAACAAGTTTGTCACTACTGCTTGATCAGATTTAAGTACGACTAAGAGGTGGAATACTCCTTGGCTTCAGTTAACCAATCCCCTATAGTACAGGTAGGTGTAGGTGTGTGGAGGGGTGGGGAAAGGAGGAAAATTAATTCACTCATTCATGCAATTAGCATTAAACAATCTGAGGACAATTATGATATTCTCTTGTGCATCTACTATTTGGAGCACTTTCAAATTTTGTTTGGGAAAAGCTGAAGACTAAGATCAGGGTTGTGTCATTACTGCCAGAAAGAATGAAAGATGAATCGGTTGTATTAAAAAAACCCAATCTCTTTGTTGAACAGCAGCAAATCAACAGGAAAGCAGGGTGTCCAACACTCCCCGACACCATGCCAAATCCTGCCTTGGCCAGGATGTTTTTCGGAAGTGAACCTACTTGCACTCCTCCTAGACAACGCATCTGGGGATTAGCCAGTTCAGTACAGCTCTGACTTCTAAAATGTTTACATGACATTTTATCATGGTCAGACCTGCCTCCATATAATCCCTTCCTCCACATGTGAATATTGCCTGTATAGCTTCTTTACTACACAACATACTATTTTCTCACTATTGCCTGTGGGATTTAACCCAGGTATTAATATAGTCCTGAGCAATGAAGTGACTCACAAGAGAAATGGGCAGCTAGATTACCAGAAAAATCTTACCTTGAAATGTTGGCCGCTTACTAGGATCATCTTGCCAACACTTTTGCATCAGTCTAATCAAGTTATTACATGAGCGAGGTCTGGATTTGGAAACAGTAGGTAGTTCTGGGCGGTGGCCTTGAACTACTTTGACCATAATATGCAAGATGTTGTTTTCTTCTGCAGATTAAAAGGATATAAATGGACACATCTTAATAAAATGACAGTATTAACATTTTAATTTCTTTAGCACAAGTTCAATTTATTCACTGGAAATTTGGCTTTCATTTGGCTTGCTGTTGTAAGTTCTAGAACAAAATGTTTTGACCTTGGGGTAGTGAACCAGTGGAGTGGGTTGCCTACAGAAGCGGGAGAATTTCCATCATTAGAAGATTTTAAGAACAAGCTAGATCTGCCAGGAATGGCTTAGGTATAGTTGATCTTGTGTTACAGCCAAGGGATGGATTAGAGGATTAGAGGTGTTTACTTGCAGCCCTATTTTCTATGATTCTTCAGGTCTGAAACATATTTCTAAGACAGTATGAAAAATGTGTATTTTAACTTCAGGAATGACACACAAAATACCCAGCGACATTAGTTGTTTTTTTTTAACACCAGTTAAATGTCAGTGGATAAGGGCACCTTACAAAACTTGAGTTAGAGAGAAATACAGTTCTGGGTTACTGTTGCTGGGACTCTTATCTCTCTCTCACACTGGGTGTATAGCACTGGATGTATAGCATGCATTAATGCACTATTGCTACTGCACATTAAGTTTAATACCTCTAATATGAGGTACTAACTAAATGCGCAGTAACCAGCGCTACTGTACAGTAGGAAAGGTGCATGGTCTTTTTGTAAAGATTAATGCACAGTAGAATAATTCTACTGCATATTAGTGTGGCTTTTGCCCCGACACACTAAGGCACAATAGAACTAGTCTACTGCGCATTAGGCATCTCATGTAGACACGCCCACTGTCTACATAAAATTTTTATATAAAGCGAAAGCAGCACTAGAGAATAGCCATAGAACAACAAACTCGAGAACTGTGGTAACAAAGGGGGACAGGATCTAGCACTTGATAAAAAATAGATGGTTGGTGGAGCGTCAATTATACAGGATGATTTTTTTAGACATTTGAGGGGACAGCCATGAGTAAGCTGATCTTATTTATAAATGTAGTACATTCATCATGTGCTAGATACCAGACAACTTTTTAAAAGCAGACCTGCATCCAGGGTCTACAACTGCAGAGAGGCTTTTTAGTATACAGTTTCTGTAGACACAGTTTGACAGGTGACTCTGCAGTTTGCCATTTTTTAGGGGCTACCAGAGGATGCATTTTGAATTCTCACTGAGCTACGCAATGACTTTAGACAGGCACGGAAAACTTGCATCAATACCAAATCCTCTGTAGATGGAGGATAGTTAATGGTCTTATGGTTACATTTCCAAAATATTAAAAGATGTAGGACTACTTTCAAAGCATGACTGAAATATATAAAGTCCAAACCATAATAACGGGATCAGCAGCACACATGCTCTAGAAACTGAAAAGGCAGAAGTTGCCCGAGACAATCATGTTTGAGTATGGGTTATGAACCTGGCAATGGGTTTAAGAATTATGTTTTTTGTTGCACACATCCAAAATCTGAACCTTCTGAATAAAACCACATTGGCTTACCTGCAAAAGGCTTCTTTTGTGTAAGAACTCCCCAAACCACGATGGAAAAACTGTCAAAAAACAACACGTGCATCTTTATATAAGATTAAAAGAAAACACCTCCCACCCAAAAAATATCAATCAAAACTACTGAAAATAACCCAAGATGCAAATCACTGAAGTAGAGTACACGTAATAGGTAAATGACTATATATAATGAGATGGTTTGGGGCCTAGCCTATGGATACATGTTTTAATAGCAGTTAACGTGAAAAACACAGGTTTTACAGGAAGGTATTTAACTGTTCATACAGAATGTTAGAATTGTTTTCATTGAAAACTCAGTCACTAACTCAGTGCAGTAGGGAATTATTGGACAAATTTTGTAAAATTCAAAAACCAAAAACTAAAGCCAGCCCACAGTTTAGTCTCGTCTGTTTAGAACTTAATTTTCCTAATAAAAGTAAACAGAAGCTGGTACTAAAGGATGAAATCCAGGCACCAGTGGAGTCAGTGGCAAAATGCTCACTCACTTGTAATAAGCTCAAGATATGGCTTTGACTGAGTCTAAAAAGCATATAGAAAGGTACTCCTAGGCTCGTTCCTTTAAAAACAAATAAATAAATGCAATTAAAGAAACCTGTTAAATCACAGGTTCTAAAGGGGTTTCCACAATACTAAAAACACAGGATCTAACACCTTTATTATTTTAGGTTCTTGTCTTGACTTATAATGATACACATTCATGTAAAATGTGCAATTTGTTAACAATACTACTCAAAAGAAAAAGAATCTTAAAAACAAGTAAAGTACCAAAGCTTCAATTCTGCATAGGCTTCACTCGAATTGGAGCACATTCATAAGCCTGTCTGTGTCAAAGCCTGGACCACTCTCCCCCCTTCCCCCCCCCCCAATTCTCTTTGAAATTGAACAAGACACCAAAGAGCTCAGCTCTACCATTCTGTATCCTTTAAACAAGCTTTCAGATCTATGCCCAGATGACTGACCTGTACACATCGTGTTTTGTGTCAAAGCATCGGTTCTTCTCCTTTATACGCTCTGGAGGCAGATATGCTATAGTGCCACATAAACCATCTACGCTGAGATCATGGGAATGTGAGAGGCCATTGCATTTTGCTAGTCCAAAATCAGAAATCTGCAGGGAATAGAACACAAACATGCCCAACAATAAGATTCCAGATTATTTTACCTAAAAAAGGCTAATGCCTCCTCCCCTCTCAACTACAGTATGAGTTTTCTTGTCACAGCCTTTAAATTAAAGCAAATTGCCATTTGGAAATACTTTGCTACTAAAACCTGTAAAAACGATGATACGACAGAGTTATATTTATTCTTTTCTAGGTAGGCTATTAGTAAAGTTAGTAGTTGCTTCATGAAGATTAAATGAATCTTATTAACTCAAAAAAGAGACGCTTTATTTTTAGTTAGCTCATACAATTAGCATGTATTTATGACATGTTGGGACAATTTCACATGATTAGTCACATCTGGACAATGCAGTCTGCATATTAGTGCTATGGTCACTCTTTTCCCCTTCAAGTAGGAAACAACTGGAAAGTGTTCTGCATGCTTCAGAGTCCTGTTTCTCAGCTTGGAGCAAGCCAAGTCACAAAACCTGTGCAGAGAATGCAGAACCCACCCCCCCACAAAACCTCTCCGCCTTATCACATAGTACAAATTTCAGTAACCACGTATCTATGGGTCAAACATTAACAGCATCTGGAGACAGGCAAGAAACATTAAAAATAGCAGGGAACCCTTTTTGGCAGCCAATGCATACAGCAAGTTGGTGCAGCAACGCAGTGAATCCGGCTGAAAGGAACAAAAACAAGTGATGGCAAGTTCTCTTTTAAAAGGAAACGCCTCCAGTTTAATCTGAAGTGTCAAACAAATATGCATTCATTTGCCCTCTAAAGCACAGCACAGTCAGAAAGCAAACAGAGAGAGAAAGCATGTTTCTTGTGGTACTTTAATATTTTCCCAGCTGTTCTAGAAAGCTCAAAAATGTAGGTCCCCCACTGCTTTTAGGTAGACACACCACAAGGTGAACCCCACACCCTCTCCAAGCGTCATTCTGATCCCCTTCCTTGACCAAATCTGTGGCTCTGCTTTCTGATCCCTGCTCAAATGCTGTGATCCCTGTTCTCTCCCTGATCTGCCGCATGCCACATACATGCAGCCTGTGTCACTTGTGGCACACGTGCCATGGGTTGACCACCTCTGTTCTAAAATATAATGTAGTACATTCATCATGTGCTAGATACCAGGACAGGGAACAGGAGAAGATTTTTCAAGAGACCCTAAATGATTTTCATTGGTGCTTTGGAAATATTTTGTCCACCTACACAACATTCCCCTTCACGCAAAAGGCACCACATCTTCTGGTGACTCTTTCATCTAGCACCTTTTGTTCTTTGTAGCATCTCCCTTGGAAAAAGTTTCAGGTGTACCTCAAATCAATAGGTCATATTATATTTATAAAAATTCTCTGAGATTCTGACTTTACAGCAGGTTTTATGGTTTCTCCCCAGTAAAAGTCTCAGAAGTCTAACAAAGTCTTTTAGATTCTAAACAGAAATTTCCCTCTAGACACAAGGAATCAGACACTCTCACTCCAAAACTGTCTGGAAACATCGTTGCTAGAGCGAACAACTGCCATCATAATCCACCATAAGATCTAGCACAGCAGTGGAGTGTTCCAGGAAGGAGGGAAGAGATGTAGACCAGCAGGCACATACTTGTCAGGGTCTGATTTTCAAAAGGTGCTAGGCACCTGCAGCACCCCGAATTGCAGGATTCAGGGATGCTCAGTGCTTCTGTGCATGCTTGCAAAATAAATACACCCTTCGATTCTTCTTTAAAGCAATCCAGCTATCGCAAGTCTGAACAGAATACCCTTGGGAGAGCTCTGGTACTGGGTGACATATTGAAAAGTAGTTAACTGTTCATGTCTGAAGTGAGCTGTATGGCAGATGAGCATTTTAAAGCTGTAAAGCAGAGGTGTAAAACTCATCCAGCCCCATTGGCTGGATCAGCCCCACAGACCGGCCTCATGCACCAGAACCAGCACGCAAGGTCGGGCTGGTGCAGGCACTTCATGCAGTGCATGCCCTGGAAAAGCCCCACATCATATATGGTGCATGCCAACTCCCATTCAGGGCTTGGGGATGGAGCTGGCATGGGGTACATGTTGCATGCAGCACCCATCCTGGACTGGCCTTATGCACTGGGTCCAGCATGCAGGGCTGGTCTGTGAGCCCAATCTGGTCCAGCCCCGAGGCCAGCAGCGTGTTCCCTGGACCAGCCCCCTGTGCCGAGTGCATCACCCAGAGTGCCAGGTCTAATTCAGTGCACTGCATAGTATGCCCCAGACTGGCTCCATGAACATTTTGCAGTGCAGGGGACCAGAGCCAGTGCATGCCCCCTGTAGCATTTAGGGGTGGTCCAAAACTGGCAAGCCAGATTGTAAAGCTACACAGACCAGATATGGGCCATAACTTTGACACCCCTGCTGTAAAAGTAATGAACTGGCTAAACAAGTGCAAGACTTTGAATCATTTAGTTTTAGTTCAGTTGGAGGGGAAAATACAAACAGCACTCATGCATGAACTTTGGTGCTCAGAAGGGGAGCTTGCTAAAAAAGGGCAAGCTTCACCCTTTCTGTACAGATCCTTGGGACAGCCAAGGCAGAGGGAGCAACTCAAAAATCTACAAGCAAGATTAAAGGTTACTCTTTGAACTTACAAAAGCAAAGAAACAACCAACACTGGAACAGGACAGTGCACTCTGGTGCATGTGTTGTAAATACATACACTGGCATACCTTACAGAGACAATACAAAGGGATCACATTTGTGTGGACTAAAAAGAATTTAACTGCAAAGTTGCCTGGTGTGTGCCAACGTATCACATATGGCACTGAAAATTAAGGTACTGTACCTACGCGGCATATTCTGGAGTGAGCTTTTTTCAGGTTCAAATCAGACCTTCGAAGTAAATCAGACTACTGAGCTTAATAGGAGTCATACAAGTGGGAAAATGTAGCCCTTTAAAGCTTTTTGACTTTCATTAACTGTTTCCACACACATTTTGTAATCTATCTTTTGTTTTGTACACACTGAGGCAAGTTTGCATGTGTTCTTAGAAAGGATCTCTTCTAAATAACAAAAGCACAGAGACATCTGAAGACTCTCAAAAGTATTTGCAGATTGCACCATTGTTAGAGTAATTCTTATTCCTCCTAAGTTATTTCACCGGGCTTTCATCTCCAAGTGATTCATAAGAAGTCCATAATATAAAGCACAGGTAAAATGTAGCTACAACTGAGGCAGAGAGGATAGATTCCTGCATAGTGGGAGATGATGATCGGGGGGGGGGGAGAACGTGGCCTAGTTCCTGTATGGAGGCCCAGGATTCTTCTTATTTAGATGGCTAATAACATCTTGGCTTTTAAATTTCATGCCAGAAGAGCTATATGAACCATTATGCATGCAGTATTTATAAAACATTGTTTTGCACCAATATTACAACAGCATTTACTCCTGAAGTTGAGAGCATCACATTATTTCTTTCCACTCAGGTTTCGATTTCTTCACAGGCCTTAGACACAACATTTCTTTGATGCTTCATCTTGCAGATACTTCCATTCCAATGACCAGTACATAGTGAGCTCATTTGTAGCTTTCAGCATCTCAGTTTGGTCAAGCACAACCTCAAAATCTACTGTCATATGGACATGCCAAAGACAGCAGCCCCCAAGCAAAAGCAAGATGCATGGCATATTCATTTTCGTCTACTCATTACATTTGCACATAAAGCTCATTTTGCTCCCAGCTACTTCAGACTCCGGCACTAAGTCTGCAAAGTAACAACCAGCTTTAACTGTGTTTCTCTACAGCATATGCTACACAAAGCACGCTGGGGAGTGAGAGCACAAAACGCTCTCCAACTGAACTTGTGCATTATTTTTCTGTGAACAATACTGAAGGGCATCCAGGCACCAGTTAGGTTCACTGCATCAATCAGGCACAGGGTGCATAAGAAGTTTGTTTTTTTAGTTATATAATACAAGCAGACAAGATTAATTATTAATTTGTGCTGGCATGTTTGGTGATTCTGTCATTGGCAGATGTCGTCACATACCTGGGCAGGTGGAACACTGTCATGTTGTTCTTTGTTGACTCTTTGGAAATGAAAAGGTATTTTTAAAAACCTGTACTGTATTGTATGGGTGTGGTGAGCTGCAGTTTGGAGGTAAGAAAACTCTAAAGTTCATCCTTTTGAATTTCTAGGGTAGCGTCATATTTGACGGGGTTGAAGCAAACTGCTGCATCAACTAGTATAATCTGAAAGTGTTAAAAATTGCTGGTTTAGCCTTTGAGGACACAAGATGGGAAATTTCTTGGGGAAATGAAACAAAACCTTCATTCAAAAATGGTATTAGACCTTCCTTTTAGGTTTTTCCTTCATATTCCTTCTAAAGACTAGTAGCATCATCATTTTAAACAAGCACGATTAGAAGCATATTAGGCAATATAATGTAAGGACCTGTTTTTTCAAGATTCAGTTGCAATTGTCTGTAATGTTACAGAGAAGCACGGATTGGATAAAACTGGTCGATTACAGCTTAAACAGTGAATGACACTAGCTCCTCCCAAGATACACTACTGCACCAAGACGTTAGAAACACAGATTTTATAAAAGGGACTCAAATTTACAATTTCCCTTTCTAAAAAGGTGCTTTTCAAGTAACGTATCTTGAAATATTGAACACTTTTCTGTTACATTTTTAATAGTTAAATGTTTAATAGATCCTAGAAAAGAGTGACTGTGCCCAGAGTAAACAAAGAGAAAATGGGTCTAACTTTTTTCAGTCCTAATGAAATACTCATAGTAGTAATTTTAAGATGGAAATTGCTTTCAAACCAACTGTGTTCTTCTAAAGTTCTAACTTTTGCAATGTCTGCATTTGTCAGTGATAAAAAGCAAAACTGAGTTGAAGGGGGAGCTTAGAGCAATGAATGTATTGCTGTTAGTCTTATCTAAAACCCTTTGTAAAAAAGAGATCTGGAAGTACTGAAATGAAAAAAAAGAAGGAAAAAAAAATTGGCAGGTTATAATGGCTGAATCACAAATACCAATTAGGATAGGAAGGAGAATCCAGAAACAGATTGGAAACAGAAGTAGAATGTAACAAAAACGAAATTAGCCTGGAAAAATACAAACTAATAATACAGGGAAAAGTGATCTGAAACACAGATGCGTAATGGGAAGAGAACTCCTTAGAGATAGTGGTTGCCAGCAAGTTAGACATGGGCATTGCAGCACATGAGGCTAGCTGGCTTCATGGTAGATGAAAAACAAAAAAGTTACCAGAAAGCAACTTGCAATTTATTGGGAAATCAGAGAGAAGCTTAAAACAGCTAATTGGATGTACTTCAATTAATGGAGGAACTGTGATAAACAGTCTATAAATATTTGAAGGATGCAAATAATAAAAGAGAGTGGAGGATTATTTTGGTGGGTACAAGCCTGCAGAACTAGGATCAATGAGTTGACATTAAGAAAAGGATAGTACAGATTGATACCCAATGACAAAGACCATGAGAACAAGAAATAGTCGTCTAAAGGGAGTTACAACAAGACCTGCATCTGAAAGTGAACCAATGCCATTAAGAAAAAATGAGTCTTGGGAGTAATCTTGTGATTGCAGAGAACAGGGTTAACAGAACTATCATGCCTTTCTGACCATCTCCGTTGACACTATTTAGAGAAGTAGCATAAACTGTAAAAATGCTTAGCAAGGGCTTAGCAAATTTTGACAGTAAAAAGGTGACAAGACATCACCCTTCATGTGTCTGAAATATGTACATTTATTCCCTGTAGTTATCACCACCCTTTTAATTATTCCCCTCCCCACAAATAATAAAACAATTCAGCAAAACTATTGCGCAACTGCCCAAGAGACAACTTTGTGGAATGGAGGCAGCAGCTTGATGACTAATGCAACAGCACTGCACTGAAGTTAGTATTATCACCACCTGGAATTTTCAAAGTAAATTTTATGCTTGTTAAAAGAGAAGGATGTATTTGCATTTTAAGTGGTGGTGGGACACAGCAGCATTTCCAGCTCACTCTGCTTAGAAGCTGTTTGCTTTTTGGCTCCAGGGCAAATACTTGGTAGAGAACCTCCCCTCCACCAAAATGTTAGTCCACTCTTCTTCAGCCTGCTCACTTATTTTCAGATTCCATTAGGAGCAGGTCACCTGCTAATTAAACTGCCATTTAAAAGTAAGAACATGCAACTCACAAGCTTTTGGCCATCAAAAATATAGATCAAATGAAGCTGCAGGATTTGATGTTCAATAATGGGTTTGGCTCAACATAAAAGGGAGCTTTGAGGCCACATTTTTAGAGTAAAGGAACTCCAAAAAATATGCCCCCCTGTGCCCCACTTATGCAGAGATGCATCACCATGTATTGGCACTGCAAATGCCTGGAAGATGCAATATTTAGCCCTTTATGTCCCATCACAGAAAGGGTGTGATCCAACTGCCCCCAAAGGCCTTGGGAGCTGGCCAGGGTATTCAGAGTGCCAATTCACTGAGCAGGAACAAAAGTATATTAGGAACATCAAACCCTGACCACAGTGAAAAGTGCAGTCTTCACACATGCCTCCCTTCTCATTCCATCACCACCCAAAATCTATGCCAATACCAGTTTACCATACAGCCTCTTGGTAGCCTTAGACAGCAAGAAAAATATAAACGGGGATAGAATCAAGCTGTATGAGGGAAAGCTGAAGGAACCAAATACATGTGGTGGGGAGGGGGGATAGCAGAGACGACACATGATGGCAGTTTTCAAATATTTGAAAACTGCCATCAAGAACATGGAGAAAAACTGTTCTCCCTTACCAGGGAGGATGGGGTAGGAGACAATGAGCTTAGAACTACAGCAACACAAATTAAAATCTCAAGAAAATCTTCATAACTGGAAGAGCAGCAGGACAATGGAAGAAGCTGCCTAAGGAAGCTGTAGAACCTCTTTAAAGGTTTTTAAAGAAGAGCCTGGAACAGCATTTGTTTGGCACGGTATAGGGCATAGGCGACGTGTAGGGAGAGACACAGAGGGGCACGTGCCCCCCTGAGATTGGCCCTTGCTGGCCAGAAAGTGGGGGTGCTGAGTGAAGCACTGTCTGATGCCTCCCTGAGATTGACACTGGTCCGTGAGCAGCCGATCGCCAACCCTGTAAGCGCAGGCAGCAAAACCGGAAGTGCTGGCGACCCCCCCCCGGTTGGCAATCAGCTACTGGTGCCCCCTCAGATGGTTTAGGGATAGGACATTTTGCATCTGTATGGAGTGTTGCAACCCCTGCACATCCCGTCCAACACTTTGTATGCTGTGAACCTCCAGGCAAACCAAGAATTTGGATTTAAAAAAAATTAAGTTATGCAAAAATAAATTATCAAACCAATTCTTAACAATAACCACCAAGCATTTCGTAGGCACAAGGCACACTTTGAATAGCAGAAATTGTCTCTTTCACAACACCATCAAGCCACTAGACTACAATCTGTTTTTCATAAGGAAAATTCCCCCACCAGAGAGCCAACAAGTTGCTTAGCTATAATAGAGATCTGAACACTTGCTTCAAGTCTGATTTACCTAAAATGAGTCTGTTATAATTCTGACTGTGCAGCCAGTAGGAGTTCTCCCCTGCCCTGAATTTAAACAAATCTGATAATTCTGTTGTAAACAGAATTCAAGCCGGGCTTCTTGTAGCACAGCAGTATGATTTTCAGAAGAGCTGAATTACCACAACTCTCCTGGAAAGTTACTGAGAACTTCTCATAGTCATCATCACCTAGAACCTAAACAAAAAAAAGTCATCCCAGCTCAGTGCTCACATTCCAGGCAAACACATTAGGCTCTCCTGGTATTGGGAACAAAACGCAGTTTTGCACACACTTATCTGCCTTGTAGTTCTTCTCTCCAAGAGTTGTGCTTAACCCAGAACAAAGCAATTCAGGAGCCGATGGATTAGAATAAACTATTTAGTTCTGGAGGGGGATAGATGAGCACTTAAATATTTCTTTACACATCACCTGAACCAGTCAGCCAACCAGTTCATTGACTTCTGCAGATCAGACTTTGAGAGTTTTAAATCACAAGCTTCAACATTGTCAGGATCAGGCCCAAAAGTTATATAACAAACATAAACCACAAATGCCAAATAAAAGAAAATTTTTACACAGTGGATGAAATAGTTAGGAACACTTCCACAAAAGAATAATGCTTTAGTTTGTGTGACACTGAGCTCAAGAAGAATTTATTTATTTATTTTAACTATTGAGCCCATGAAAACCTCTAAACATGAACTTCTTTGGATGTAGGCGGCAAGAGAAGATTTAGTGTTTCAGATCATCAAGCCCAGGGAGAAGATTAGTTCTCTACAAGCCCAAGTTAATTTTTAGCTAATATTCTAGCTCCAAGCCCATGAGCATGGACTAGAGCAGAGGTAGGCAATGTTTTTTGGCTGGAGTGCTGAAAAAACTACCATGTCTACCTTGGAAGGTGCAGGAGTGCTGGCATGCCAGAAAAACAAAACTAGGGCAGGGGGTACGTGGCAGGATGCACTATATATTAGTATAGTTAATAACCATAAATGTTGCCCTGCTGCCCTCCCCCAGGCCCTCTTGAGTACAGAGTGTGACCCAGAGTGGAAGCGCACTGAGCAGCCACACAGGTAAGCTGCCTGCTGCTGCAATCTCTGCACTGCCCTGGCCACACTTTCGCTGTGTGCACAGGGGCAGCAGCGCAAGGCTGTGCCCCTTGCTGCTGCCCCTGCCTGCAGGGGAAGTGCGGCCAGGGCAGCAGGGAGCTTGGAGCAGCAGACAGGTTTCGTGCACCTCCCTGCTGTGCCCTGCCACACTGGGTTCCACATGCTGCTCTGCAGAGGTGGCAGGGCAGGGCAGCACAGTGGGGAGCATCATCAGCACCAGCTGCTTCCCGGAGCCAGGGACTGGGGCACAGCTGGGGCCAGGGTGGGGAGGCAGGAGCTGTTTGCAGCCTCCTGGTTGCAGCTGGCCCAGGCTCTGGGGTAGCTGCTGTCAGCCATGGTGCCAGCAGGGCACCTGCTGGGAGCAGCCTGGGTGGCATGCCGAGCAAAACGGCCTCGTGTGCCATGACTGGCACGCGTGCCATGGGTTGCTGACCCCTGGACTAGAGTATAAGAAGAGTAACAGGATCCCAAATGGAAAAACCTGCTAAACATGTGCTGGGAAAGATTTTGGAATCTGAACTAAGAGGTCCACATTCCACAGCCCTCTTCCCTCCATCTGCTCTTATCCTGCTTCTCCCCCAACTTCTGCCACTCCCTGCCAAATCACAGGAAATAGAGATTTGACAGATTCTCCCTCAGACCTCAAGAACAGAGATTTTTTTGTTGAATCAGCTTTTAGAGGCTGATTTTCTCTCTTTCTACTTCAAAGGGAGACCTTGTTAAGTATTGTGGAGTTGGCTAGATACAATTAAGTGAGAGGAAGATTACTCATTGAAGCCAAAGACAAGCTCATTTTGCAAGTGTGTAGGTGAGCATTTATTTTGAATGCTGAGATCATGGTTGTGCCTTTGTGTTAAGCTTGTTCATCCCCCTTGTAGTTGAGTCATGCAAAAAATTCCCCGGTGACAGAAACAGGTCCTAACAGTTGTGTGAATACCAAGACATACCTTGACGTGATAATGGGCATCGAGCAGAATGTTTGCTGGCTTGAGATCCAGATGGAGCAGAGGTGGTGACATGCAGTGCAGGAAGTTCATACCCACAGCTGTCTCATGGATGATTCGGAAGCGCAGTTCCCATGGCAGTGGTTCTGAGGCCAGGAGTTTTTCTAGTGATCCTGTCTCCATATATTCCATAACCAAGCCAACTGGTTCCTTACAGATGCCATAAACAGGAAGGATATAGCGAAATTTTGCCATTTCCATCTTCTTTGCTTCTTCCAGCAGCTCCATCCGCTCCCTAGGCCAAAGAGAATAATGTCATCCAAGGCATGGGTTATTCCTACCCACAAACATAACTTTAACACACGGTAATCCAACTTCTGAGCCACTGGGAACTTCACAGGCCTCCCTGCTGCCCAGCATAGCAGGCACCTCTTGCTGGGCTAGATCCCATGGGCACACCCACATTGTGCCAAGACTTAGGCCACGCTGTGCTGCCTTGATCTTAGGAGTGGGAGCATGAAAGAGAAGCTGAGGGAGAGCCTGAAGACCCCTGTGGGAATAGCACCTAGACCGCAAATTCAGGGCTTTTGCATTAACTCCTTGCTGACTGCATGTGGCCTGTAGGCCACCAGCCTGGGTGGGGAGCCATGCTATAACAATTAGCCTACAGTACTACGTGATGCATTTCAGAATCTCCACTTGGAGATAAGTAGTTATCCAATCTCTGCAGCTAGCATTAAATTCATTTGTCCATTCTGTTCTTGCTTTAACAAAACAATTTTAAGGCACACAGGTTTACCACTGCTAACTCCCTGGACTACAAAAGCTAACTTTTTGTGATTCACATGATAAAAGTTAATCAGAAGCAAATTTAGACAGATTGCTCCAATTGCCTTGCTACACACAGGTCCCCAAAGTCATCTGGGGAACTGGGACTAATCTGAAAAACCACTCCCATAGAGAAGGAACAGATTCCAGTTATAAATTAAATGGACACATGGTAAGTTCCTTTCCACCATGGACTATGCTCAGTTAGTTCACTGAAATTGACCCAACTCAGGCAGCACTGAAAAACAAAGCAAAACTTACACCACAGCTGAATGCCTATATTGTGTTTCCAGAATAAATGCCAAGTAAGGAGATCAATAAATTATTTACAAGTCACGTGGAAGCCTGATCTGTGAGGTGCTAAGTACTGACCTGTAAGAAATGAAGATTTTCCTCGACTCCCAGATCAAGACACTGATTGCTTACAGTAGGAGAGAACAAGTGTCCTCACTTAACAATTATTTGATTGTTATTTGCTTACTTGGAGTCAACACTAACTTGGAAGGAAAAAGAGTCTCCCATAGCTGCCTACAAGCATAGAAAAACAGTCAGTCATGGGGGAAGGATAATAATTTGATCCAAAAAAAAGGAGATTAATGAGAGTAAGACAGAATACTATACAGATTTCGCTCATGGGTAAGAACAAATAAGTCTCTGACCAGCAAAACAAAGAGGTAGGAAAGTCAGAGCCACATGCTCCGAGAACTTTATTTTACAAAGACCCTTATAACATCTATAACAAAATTCTACCAGCTCTGCTAACTGCTGTCTTGTTCATCACATCTGTCAGCAAGGTCCAACAGTTTAAAAAACTCAAGGGCCAATGCCAATATGGTGGTTCACTAATTTAAGCACCACTTGAATATAACAATATGCCAATTCACACCATGAAAAGAACTGCCTTAAGTGTATTTGAAGCAGCATTACAAAGAGTGAATCTCATACCTTTTTCAGCTGTTGTTCTGACAGATTAAGGGTCAGATTCTACTCTACTGATTAGACATCTAAGTGTGATTCAGCCCTGCCTGAATCTGTGGAAAACAAAAAACCATTAACTCAAGAAGGAAGTGGGTCCTCCTTCTTCATCACTGGTTTTTGTGACTTAAGAATAAGATGAAAGCGCTTTACAAAAAAACTGTTAAGTGAAGTTCTTTAGTAGCTCTCAATCCTGTTTTGGTTTTACTATGCTGGGGCTGAGCTGAAAGTCCAAGGGGCTAGAATTCTCTGGCTAGTGCTACTGCACAATGACTAATTCAGTGTTGCAGAATTCAAAAAGCCAGTTGAATTGAGCAAGATCTCCTACAGCAAGATTTTAAATTCAGCACTCATAGATCTAGCACAGAAAAATGAAAAGTGTATTCTTCCTGGGAGATTAACAACTATATTCTGAAGACAATTTAGTACACCAGAAGGACAGGTCAACCACTCTTACCATGCCCAAGGTATTTATTGCTACATTGTTATAAACCATCATCTAGACAAAAATAAAAAAAGTGATGTTGACACTGCAGTCTCTCAACAAAGACTGGTGAGTCTAGGATTTGGCTAAATTATCAAAGTATAATTCTTTTTATGCCATTTCCAATACAAATGAGTGCCAATGATCACAGCCTTAAAAATCCAGATTACATGGATTGTAGAGTACAGGACTCAAAACAGATAATCTCCAACCACAAAATTAGATACGGTCAATGATTCCGATAAATTTTAAATGCCAGCCACCACTCTTCAAACCAGGATTTAGATATTAAAACTTTTCTTTTGATTTAAAACTTAGTTCAAATGCTTCCCCCGCCCCGTGTAAAGGGACCGGAAAGAATTCCCTTCAGCCCCAGTGGGAAAGGTAAGTGATTCAACATTAGTCAGTCAAAGCGAAGAATGGAATCAGTAAGAACCCTGATTTAACAATCTAGTGCAGTACTGCTGAGTGAAATGAGTGAATCACATTTACCAGGAAGAAGAAAAACAATTTCATAGCCAAGGAGTCTAGTTCTTGTAAAGACTTATCTGAAGAATTCTCCACCCCCCATCAAAAGGAGGGGGGAGGAAAAGAAGTGTCTCTTTGTGGGGAAGAGGAAGGAGAAGTCAGTAGGGGAGGAACCTTTTCCCTACTCTCCAGGTTGGCTCCTGTTGCTACTGCCTACAGCAATTTTCCGCTGAAATAATTGCCTTTGTAGACAAGCACCCAGGTTGGTCTTTGGCATGCTAGAAGGGAGTGCCCATGAATAGAAAAACCAACTCCTTACCCCCAAGCCACATGCATAGCCAGCATAATTCACCAGGCTTCATCTGGCTTTGGAGACAGAGGCACAAGATCTGTCTGAATACTACAGGGCAGAGTTAGTAAGAACCCAACAATTATTGAAACATGCACACTAGAGCCATGGTTTGAGCTATGGAGTTCCTTGGTTAACAGAGGAGTCAGGAGGTATACCAAGTTCATAAAGGTCAAAGACACAGGATAGAAAACTAACACTAAGCTACAAGAGACAGAGGGAAGAGGACAGCAGATAGGCCATCTTCAATGACTGAATTAACACACTATGTGAAGGGCTTCTTTCTAGTTAATTGGGACCTTTAACATTCCTTAAAAGTGGTATTTGATCTGCTTAACTGTCTTTTTCTAAGATAGTTGATCTCTCCAATCCAACATGGTCCCATTCTTCCAGTTTCTCTGAGGAGAGAATGGCATCCTCATTCCTTGCTCCTCTCCAGGAGAGTGGCAGAGGCCAACTCCTATCACAACATAGGCCCACACTCAAAAAACCCCTCAAAAGCCAACTGTATGCCATGTACCAGCCAGGTCACAAGACAAAGAAAGATGCTTCAGGGACTGACAGCACATTGTTCTATTTATATACAGAGATCTCTATATATCTTACAAACTATAGGGTCAATCTGATAAAAAGATATGACCTAGAAAACACACAAGCCACTTCCTTCTCACATAGTTCCTGGACCAACACTCCAACCCTACTAAAATGATCATTGCAATTTTGCATCCACTTCTCTTCAGTTCTCTCCTTTCAAGGAGCATTAAAAAAAGTTAGTAATTATTTTGCATGCTGATCTAGAGAGAAATTGGAAAAATTAAAGATCCCAACTGGTTAACTCTACACCTGCTACACAGTAGAATAGTTGGAATGCTTTCGTACTGGAGGAGACCCACTTATTTGGGACCCCACCCTCCAAACTTTGCAGCAAGGAATACAAGTTATCTCATCAGAGCAAACCAGTCCTTGGTTGTCCAGTGATTCAACAGCAGAATATTCAGAAGCAACTTTTCTCATATCTGCACTTCACATATTAACCCTTTTCCTGCGTCATGCAAAAACACACAGTGCTGAAATAGGTCTTCTTCCTCTACCTGCTTAAAGGTTTCTATATAGATTTTCAACAAGGGAACACTCTGAAAGGTTTGGACATGTAGAATATGTTGCATTAGTGTCCTCAGGAAGGAGGACAAACAAAATAATGTAGTTGGGTTAGTGCATGTTTGGGGTAAAAAGCATCCCCGTATTTAGGCGAATGCTGTTCAGTGTCATGTACAGTGGTAGATGTAAAGGCCTCAAACCTCACAGGTTCAATGCTATGTTGTAACTGCATCCCCTGGGCTGCCAGGTGAACATTAGTTCTCTGGATGTGTGAATGGAAACTAAAGGGATACCTTCATTCATCTTTAAGAGCCAAATGGCACAATACTTCTTAATTGCCCACATACAGTTTCTCAAAGAAGGGAGCGAATTTTATTTTCCCCAAAAATCACCGCAGCTACATCTTCAAAAACAAGCCTGTTCCGATGGATGACCTTTTCATTTCAGGTATTTGTTATATTTGCATTCATTTCTAGGTATACAAAGACATCTTACCTTTCTCCCTAGGATCTCTCACAAGTCCACAGAGCCAGAATTCTAGCCATAAGTCTAAAAGAACGTGTTTAATCCACCGTTCCCCCTTCAGGCCATCCTATTCTGCTTCCCTTTGGCCCATATACACTTTTGAAGTTTTTGCTTGGGCTTTCATCAATTCTCTCATCTTTGCAGAAATGGAATAGCATTTGGTTCAGTCCTCCTTTCACTTGGGACTGTCTAACTCAGCAGTAAGAAAACTACCGAAGTACCTCCCCAGAGACAGAAGTTCAAGAGAGACCCATTACAGTCCACTGCTACACAGCCAAGTTTTAGTCTGGTACCAAGCTAGTGAAAAGTATTCTACATTTCTGATGTTAACCTGGAATTTTTAACACCAATTATTGCTAAAATAATCTGAGAAATAGATTGGCTCAATTAAAAGGTTGCTAAACTATGGATTATTCCACTTAATTCAAGATAGCACTCAATCTGTGAATTGAAGAGATAGTGGCTAGGTGCAGACATTCAAAAAGCTGGAGGCAGAATCAGTCTTAGAGTTGTCCTCAAGCAAGGTAGGTTAGATCAGTAGCAAACAAGACACATTCACCCTTTGGTGGGGGGAGCAAATCTAAGTCTAGGTTCCGCCATTTTTAAATTAGTCTGTGTGCTGAACTTCTGTTCTGTTATGGGTATAGACTTGTTTCTGATCACTTATACCAGTAAAAGAGTAACATTTGTACCTGGCCAGCGTTAT
>NW_017728906.1:42064575-42089258 GCF_001723895.1 Crocodylus porosus
TACCTCCCTTCACATTTTTAGCAGTGCAACAGCTTCAAAAAGCCAGGGAGGGAGGGGAAAAACAAATATCCCTTTATGGCAGAATTAGCAACCAAACGACTGAAGCATATGGTAAGGTAATAACAGAGGCAACAAACTTAAAATTAATAACAGCCTTTTTCAAAACCCAAGGTGAACAATGTATGGTTATAACTTCTTAAAAAAACACTGCAATGCAAAAGTTGTTTAAAAATTAAGGCATTGCCTTGCAGCAGCTGAGACAAAGCCTTACAGCAGTGAGAACCTGAAAATGAAACTGAAATGATTTTCTCTGTACAATGACAAAAACAGTATAAATGGCCTTAAAAGACGACTGGATTTTCAAAATCAGCTTTCAATTAAAAAGTCTCAGTGAACATAGTTATTTTTTTACAGCCTTCTTCCAAGTTCACAGTGTTCCTTTCATATTGAAAGGGATAACACTTAAAGGCTTTGAAATCAATGGATAAGATGCTGTTAAACTGGAATAAGGAAAAACTCATGCAAAATTAAGAAATTGCTTCCCCACATCAAACTGGGAGACAATTTAATTTAAATGGTAGATTCTAAAATTCATGATGTATTTGCATATAAAATAAAACTATTTGAATAGTGAATTCTGCCCAGTCTCCTAACTGGGAACGAAGTAGTAACTCAAGTAAACGGAAGTACCAACTCTTTTTTAGAGTTTCTCAACAATTTAAAGAAAGTTAACTCAGATTAAGGTAGAACTCAAATTTAAGGAGCAACAGCTAACCTTGAAGGAGAGGGGGGACCCAACCAACCAAATCAAACACTGAAAGCAAGAGAGGTTTAGAGAGTTGTTTTCACTTCAACTGAAAGCCCTTAATTGTTTGACTGGACCCTCATTATGGATTAGGGCAGAAATGTACTCTCTTTGAAGTTTACCCTCTTTAATAGGTTGGAGATTTCGCTCTTCTTTTGAAAGCAAGGTTAATCCAATAAAAGTTACTATCTACAACATTTTGCCCTTTTGTATGTTGTTCATTATTTGTTGACCCAAGATGATTATCATGTGTAGATCATGTTAACCCCATCCTTTGAGCAGTGGATTTTGTAATTCACCTACACTATTTAAAAATATTGGTCTTGCAGACAAGAAAGCCAGCTGTCCCATGCACACTTCAGGCCCATCTACACTACAAATGGCTACTTAATACACTACTTAAGCACATTAGGAAACTACAAGCCACACTCATGGATATCCCCAGCACAATAGTTTTGTGGCATAGGGCAGGCTATTGAAAATGATTATTTTCAATCCTGGGCCCAACCAGTCTCTCCTGTGGCAGGAAGCCTTTTTAGAGAGAGCATTTGCCCTGTTTCTAGGTAAATCACAAAGCCTGTCCCAGAACTGGCAGAATGCCCAGAGATCAATGAAGTCATAAAATGATGAGCCTCACCCAGTATAAGCCCTGCCCACCTCCTGTGCCCTGCCTCAACACAGATCCCAGCTTGCAGAGTCTTCTCTGCTTCCTGGGAAAGGGAAGATCATACTCTACACATTCGTCACTAGAGAAGTGATTCTTACATAGTGGGCCACTACCACTCATAGAACTTGATTATACTGTACATCAGCTGCCTTGTTACAGCCTACCACTGCTGAGAACAATACTTCCCCCATAAATGACCCAAACCACGCTACAACCATGCCATTGACTACTTTGCATGAGGAGGAGGAGAGGCAACACGCACAGAATTTTTTTTAAACAACCTTGACAAAACAAAACAAGGTTCATCCATTTCTCATACACTCTGCCTGTCTTCTCCTGCATAGGAAAGATCCTCCTCTTCTCTTTGCTCAGGGCAAATGGCCCCTAGCAGATGTTACACTTAAGGTGTAATTAACTGGCTAAACCCACCCCCACATCTTAAGTAGTAACAGGGCCACACGTTAATGTAATAAATGGTGTGGTACAGCAGGGAATATTACATAAATATGTTGTTACACAAAAGCAGATACTTTGTAATAACTTTGTGGCTGGTTCCCATTGTGCTTTAAATTGAAGGCATGGCCAGGCCATGCACTGATTTGGGAAGCTCCTCACCTCAAGAGCCCCCAACTCACCTCAGAGCCCCCAACTCCAATACACCCGAGGCCGGGAGCAGCAATCTACTGACTGGCTTGCTACTTCCTCGTGCTGGGGGAGCCCAGGCTCATGATCCCAGACTCCCCCTTGTATGGGCAATATGGTATGATTGGGATCTGATCCCTGATCCCAGAGCTACACCATGCACGTGTAGTATGGCAGGAGGTATGATTGCTGGGATCGTGGATCTGGTCCCATCACACTTTCAACTGAACATCTGACCAGGACCTAAAAGTGAGGTCATTACAGTCAAATCATGTTAAGCAGAATTAAGGCTTAGCAGCAGCTCTCTGACACAGATGTACTTAGCAGTTGGTAGTTACACCAAGACACACAAGAGATGTCCCAGGCACACTGGGAAATAAGGCACCTTGTCATAGGCAGCTATCTATCCCTAAGACAAGGCTTTGTCTTTAAGTACATTTCTATCCTACCCTTCCATCAACATGATCAGTTCTTACAGGACAGGCAGGACAAGTGTCTCTATCTATCATCCTGGTCCTTCTTCATTTTGTACTTGCCATTCAAAGTGTAAAGTACTTCCGGTTCAGTGCTGCCTTTTCTGATCTAATAGGAGAAATACATAGCCCTGCTGTAGAGCTCCCAATGTCCCTAACTTGCCCCAGTGGCAAAGCAACACAGCTGGCACTTCCTAGAGAAAGCCACCCCAGTGTACTATACACAGGAAAATAACAAGTGGCCAGGTCTTCCCTTAAGTGCGACAAGGGCCGCATCTACTTACGGAACATTTAATTGTCAGTATGTGTTCACTGAGCTTAATCACAATCCATCTAAGTTGCTGGGTAACAACATAGGCCTTGACCAACAGAGTCAGCTTTGTGTTGTTTAAAATAACAGTGTTAACTTCCAACACTGAGTTGTCATTTTGCTAAATTGTTTAAAACTAGCTCAGAATAGCAGAGCACAAATATAATCCAGTTTGGCCACAGTGATGTTTAAAGCAACGCTTAACCACAGGTATTCCACATAGCTCTTTATCCTAAATAGGGGGAGGCGGCATATCTGTTCTTCCCCCAGAACTAAAAGAAGAATCACGTAGGGTCCTGCTAATTCACCTTTTAGTTCATTCTTAAATTGCATGCTCTACCTGCCAAGTCTCACATAGCAAACAGTTTCCTGATACAGGAGAACAGAAGTCCTTGCTACTCATAAGAGCTCTGCAAAAGCTACTGTACTTGGCCTTAAACTGGAAAGTGACCGTTCTCAAACCTGTATGTGTGTACAGAAGTGCTCTGTGCACATTTTACAGCAACATAGTTTAGAGCACTTTTTTACAGCACTACAAAGTTACGGTGCTCTCAGACAGGGCAGAAGTGCAGTGTTGGGAGGACAGGGGGGCGCTCTGAGCCTCCCTGCACTTCCCAGACTAGGAGGCAGGGGAACTTTGCAGCCTTCTGGGGCTTCTCCACTGGTCAACAATTTGACCAGCATCTAAAAGTGATTTAAAGCGCCGTAGGTTGCTAAAGTGCGGTGAAATCCAGCACTTCAAATTTAATATCTAATTTCACAAGCCTTAATTAAAAATGCTGTACACATTTAAAGTTCTGTAAAGCTGTGCACTTGTTAAAATCAGGGCATTAAAGTGCTTTAAATGGCAAATAAAGCAACTTCTGTACACACAAGACTCTTCTGAAGTGCTAAGGATCCAGAGCTACCCTTCATTCTCAGGGAAGTCAGCGGTTTCAGGAAGAGTTTAGAAGTGCCATCAATTAGCAATGTCTGTGAACCTTATATCTTACTGTTAAGACCCACAAGTGTGTGGGCACATTTGAAATGCTTTTAAAATAAAGATAAAGGGACAAAGTCCATTCTTTGTGTGATTCCAGTCAGGGGGTGAAAGGAAGTCTCCTGTGGATGCTGAAGTATACAACATATAGGATAGTTCAGAAAACCCCAAAAGAAATGGACATTACCAAATTAGGTCAGCTAATTTCACTCCTCTACTATCTCAGAAATCTCTGTAGTTTTAAGGGGATTTTTAATCCCCCAATACAGAAGAACCTTGCTAATCAGCAATAAGCTGCTCATGTAATCAGGCATTTATGCAAACAAAATTTCAGCTTCCATTTAAAAAAAGTTTCCAGTTCTCATGCCTACAAAGACCTTGACAAATGAGACCCAAGTATAAACTAAGAAATCAAAGATCAGAAGGCAAATAAAGAGAGCTCCAATTTTCTTAGTCTCATAATTTTCAAATCAGGTTTTTTATTATTATTATTTTTAAGGTGTAGGTGATGTCCTGCTGTGATTCTGAAACACACAGGGTTTGCCCTAATGAAACAGCCACTAGCAAGTCCCCTCCAGTGTATCTGTCAACAATAAGGTGGTTTTAGTAATGAGACTTTTCACTTACCAATTCATGCCTCATTGAAATTCAGAAATTACACAATCATTTTCCAAACAGCATTTTCACATACAGCTGCCAACATTTACAAGACAGACTAATAATCAGAGGGCTCACTTTGTGACTTTTTGTAAAGTGGTGAACATCTAACCCTGAAAACACCTTCCTGCCCCCAAAAAATACTGAGATGTTTTCCAGTCTCCAAAAGAATGAACATTAACTCTGTGTTACTCATGCATCCAAATGAAAAAGTGAACTCTCACTCACAAAACCTTCTGTATTTCAGCATCTCTAGTTCAGTTAGTTTGGTGCATCTCTACCCTGCCTTCATACATTTAACAGCCCAAAGAATGCAGAATTTCATCAACAGCCCTTACTCCTTGTAGTTCTTTAGATTTTTGGTAGGATTAAAGAAATGACAAATGACACAAAACCCTTTTCCTAGAAACCAGACAAGGGTATTTTTAGAATCTGTCCATCTTCAACAATCAAAATCTGAATAAATGTAAACTGCTAGCAAAAGCCACCTGAGAGCAAGGCCCCATGCACACATACAGGATTTGGTCTTCAGGTCCCTTCAGAGCTGTTGAAAAAGCCCTTCTGCTAAACAAAAGCCCTTCCCCTCTTCCAAGGCAGAGGGTTGTGTGTGTGCATGTGCATACACATACACAACTCAATTCTTCACAAAGACACATAAAGCATGCGTGCGTACATGTGCATAATAGTTACATGTACGCATGTATATGTATATGTGCATGCATACATACATAGTACATATATACACACAGTAGTGCACACCACCACATGTGGATGTTTATACAAACACATGCACATATGTATGTGTCTCCTGTGAACACACACACTTATGTCTCCATCTCCTGTGAATATAAATACCTCGGGGGGAGGGGGGGGGGCAGGATATATATAACACACTGGTTGAGAACTGCTGTACCTGTGTGTACATACAGGTATAGATACATACATATATGCATGCGAGTATAATTGCATTGTGCATGTATATACATATATATTTATATACATACACACGCGCGCCCATGGGTGTCTATGATGTGTATGCGTATGCATCTGTGAAACTGTACTGTGTATGCATGTAGATTGCAGATGAGTAAGAGACCTCAAGAGATCATCTGCTCCACTTGGGGATCAAGCCTGTGACCTTGGTGATATATATGGATATAGATATAGTTATCTATAGATATATACACACACACACATACCACAAGACGTGTATTTATACACACACATACACGCGTGTACACTGCAATAGTGCGTGCATGTACGTACATATAAATAACCCTGCACGTACACACACGGACACCGCGATTCCCAACCAGGGTGCCCCGACGAGACCTTGAGAGAGAGCCTTTCAGGGATGCCATGCAACGCAACGCAACACACATACAGGTGTGCGCCCCCCGCCAAGGGGCAGGCGCCCGAGTTGCTCCCAGCCAGCCCCCCGGCCCCGCGCACCTCTCGTCCACGTGCAGGCTAGGCGAGCACTTGATGGCGAGCCAGGTCCTCCAGTGCACGTGGCGCACCTTGTACACTTGGCCGAAGCCGCCCGAGCCGACCTTCTCCCAGGCCGCCAGCTCGCCCGCCTCGAAGGTCTTGAGCAGCCCCATGCCCCACGCCGCGCCGCTCGCCTGCTCCATGGCCGGCGCGCCCGGCCGCCGGCCCTGCCCTGCCCCGTCTGAGCCGCGCCGAGCCCCGCGCCCGGCCCAGGTGACTCAGGTGCGGGCGCGGCCCGGCCAATGGCAGCGCTCCCCCGCTGCGCCGCCTCAGCTGCTGCTCCGCCTCCCGCGCACCTCCCTCAGGCGCTCGGGGCCCGGCGAGGGCCCCCCAGCTCCGGGCTGTGCCAGCTGCCGCCCTCCCCTCGCTGCCCGGAGCAGCGCCCCCTGGCACGAAGCGCGGGCCCGGGCATTCCTGCTGCCCACCTCTGCCACGCACTGTCTGGTAGCTAGTCCTACACCACCCTCTACCAGGCCATCAAAAAATAGTAATAATGATGATAATAACAACAACAACCACCCTATCAGGCCATCGTCTCAACTCAGCCTTGCCTTTTAGCTACAGCTGCTTTTTTCCACCTTAGAAAATCATAGAAAAATCATAGAAAATGAGGGCTGGAAGAGACCTCAGGAGGTCACCTAGTCCAACCTCTTGCTCAAAGCAGGACCATCCCCAAATAGATCATCCCAGCTAAAGCTTTGTCTAACTGGGTCTTAACAACTTCCAAAGATGGAGAGTCCACCACCCCTCTGGGTAACCTGCTCCAGTGCTTTACTGCCCTCTTGGTGAGAAAATTCTTCCCAATATCTAACCCGAACTTCCCTTGCTGCGACTTGTTTTTTCCAATGGAAAATCCATTGCTCCGTCTCAAATGGCAGCTTCTAAACAAAATCTGATTTTGGGGGGGGGGGGGGGGGGGGGAATTTGTGATGGTCCAGAAAGAAAGCAAGAAGGGAGTGTTTATTTAAGTTTACTTTTTATTTATATTATTTATTTGTATTTTATTCATCTGGACCAACTGGACAGTTATCCCTTTGATGTCAACAGGACTATTCCTTTTTAAAATTTAGCAAGTGGCTCTGCAGCACAGAGGGGCTATAGTAAACAAAGCAGATTTCTTTGCCTACAGTTTACACCTTGAGTTATTCAGCACTTCAAATATGTTAGCACACTTGATTTCACCCTTCCTGCTGCATGGTTTAGTAAAGGCAACGGGTCAAGTTAACTTGTATTTATCGGCAATCTAGAAAAAATGGGTATTTTTTTCTAGCTTTTGGGCATTGACACAATGCTGAAATGTTTGGACTTCAGCTGTTCCAAGGGACAGCTCTCTTTCAGAATGTTATGGCCAGAAAGGACTACTATCAACTATGATCAGATGTTTACAGAACAACCTCAGCTTTCATTTGAAAGAAATAAGGCAGTCTGTAGCCTGCCTGACTGGTTCTGGAGGAAAGTTGGAAAAATGTGATCTCAAAACAAACCAAAAACAGGAGACATATGAAAACCCCAACATTTTTAAAAAAATCTATTTTTAAAACAATCTCATTATATGAGAGACATGAGTCTATAATTCTTTAAAGTTTAGGATTGCCAGTGTTGAAGCAGACATGACAGAATTTCACCCAGTAAATGTTGCCTGGCTCAGTTGTTGCAAAGCTTTCTTTCCTGCTACAGGTATTTCTCCAGAAACAGCAACAGGTGAATCAAGGACATGCTTTGATTTGAAAAAAAACCATTTTC
Source organism: Crocodylus porosus (assembly GCF_001723895.1). Taxonomy (NCBI): domain Eukaryota; kingdom Metazoa; phylum Chordata; order Crocodylia; family Crocodylidae; genus Crocodylus; species Crocodylus porosus. The sequence goes on from NW_017728906.1 coordinate 42,072,343, forward strand.
GACTTATGTTTCTTTTAGGTTTAGATTTCTTAGTAACTTATTTTTTAAAAAGTCAAGTTTGATTTGGTCTCAGGTCTGAATGCTTAATGTTTGAAATCTTCAGTTGTCAAATACAGCATAACATAATTCTATTTTTGATACCCATTGTTCATAAGGCCTATCTTCAGTCATTTACCAAAACGAAACTGTTGTACAGGGTATGTTTGCATATGTGTTTTCCATGTCAAATGACCATTTTAAAATTGTGGGTTTGGGTCCATTGTGGCAAAAGGCTGCTAGTCACCCCAGAGCAAAGACTTCAGAACCTATAATTTGATGATTCTCAAAATCTACTGTTTTGTCTGAACTACAATACTAAAAGTCTGTTTTCTGGTGACTATAAAGGGAATTTACATCAGAGCTTTCCTTCAGTAAATAGTAAGTGTGACTATCTCCATCTACATCAATGAAGACATATCTTTCATCTTGTGCAAAGGATTAAATCCTGCAACCTTTACTCAGTCTGAGTTTGGGATCTGTATCTGAGTGAGAACTAAGAGCTAGATCCACAAAAGGACTAAGGAACTGACTGTATCACAAGCCGTCTGCCACTAATCCTGTTGGCCCGCAGCTGCCCCCACAGGGAATGCACCGATCACATACACAACTACACAATTTCTTGCAACTCCATGGCAGCTATATGACCTAGGCCCACATCCTAAGACATGATGGGCACTGGCAGAAGTTACATTTGTCAGGCAATCAGCCCCTTGAAAGTGCTCCACAGCTGTGCCTTAACAGAAGTACACAGCTACAGAGCACTTTAAAAGTCCCCACATTTTGCAACAAATTCAAATGAAGGCACTCCAAAGTGTAGTGCCTTCATTAATTTCTCTCTGGTCTGGCAGCTGAGCTGATGCAGGCCCCCCCCATGATGCTGTCTGCACAGTGGGAGGGGGTTAAAAAGGATGGGGGAAGCTCTGGTTGGGCTCTGCCCAGCCTGTGCTGCAGTGGGGGTCGGTAAAAGCCCCATGAAAGCGCCCAGTCTTTACAGACATTGCAGAGCCAGGTTGAAGTAATGCACTTCCTCTTCTGGAGCTCAGCATGGGAATGCACTGAGTTAGAAGTAAAGCTCTGTTTTCTGGAGTTTATTTTTAGCCTGCAAGCACCCACCGGCAAAAAAGAAAGTTGGCGCCTATATATCCTTGCAGAGAAGTAAACAGAATCAGTGCCTTAAATTGTAAAATCTCAGGGAAGGAAGTGCAGTACCTCACCTCAAGTGGGGTCCTTTGGGATTTATTCTAACAATGATGATAATAATTATTTGCTTCACATATATGTTTGAGACAGTTGTAAAAACTAAGTTCAGAAAAAATGAGTGGACTGGAAAAATCCATCCAGGTGTATTTAATTGAGAATGGCATAATACAGAAAAAAGAACAATAAAGAATGGCATAATTTAGTAGTGCAGGATCAAAGTCTAAAAAAACAACTGTATAAAATGAGGCCAACCCCTTCCGGGACCAGATGCCTACTAGCAATGCTTCTGATAAAACATGATTAGAGCTAACTGGGTTCTGTCTGACCAGCACTGACAAAAGAGATTTATGCTAAGGCAGGGGTAGGCAACCCCTCACACAGGTGCCAGAGTGTGGCACTCAAAGGCATTTTGCTTGGCATACGCACCTCAGGGCGCATGGCAGGGAAGAGCCAGGGCTGCACTGTCTCAGCAAGGATTGACTCCCCCACCATCTGCCCCCAACATTCCAAAAATTTACAAGTCGAGGTTGCAGGTGTTTTTGGCACTCTGCCCAAAAATACTGCTGACCCGTGCTAAGGACTGCGTTAAAACTGATTAGGAAACAATTCTAGAACCCACATAGAATTCTACTGAACCCAATGGAACCAAAGCCCTAGACCTTTTTGCCCTATGGGTTGGATGGATGGTGCCAGGTCCCCCTGCAGGGCAGATCTGGCTGATGGGTCCAGTCTGGCTTTGAAGGGGGAGGGGTTGTGTAGCCTGACCCCTGGTCCATCCGCCTGGGGCAGGGGCAGTGTGCAGCAGCCCCAATCCAAATATGCTGGGATAACAGGGGAGATCTGTGAGCAGTTATGCCAGAACAGGAGATGCCTTGATGCTCAGGAGGCCTTCTCCCTGGTTGGGCCTCACTCCAGCTCATATAATGGGGCCTACAAAGTGGCTTGCTCATGGGATATTTCCCTCAACCTGCCCATCAGGCCATGATCTTACATAAGAAGGAGGGTCCTAGGATGTTACTAGCAACCCTCGTGGGCATGCACATGTTATGGATGTTCCTGGGGCTCCTCCTCCCTTTCACCCCGTCCATATGCCAAGGCCTGAGCTGTGTTGATAATTCTGCCCTCAGGCCACAAAGGGCTGGTACCTCAGATACACTTCAGAGTTCGGAGATGCCTGGGCCTGGATTAATTCAGGACCACTGAATTTACTGCTACCATGACTTAATGTGCTCATTCACTAATCACGCTTCAACAATCAATTCATTCACAGGTTCTCTTAAAGCAACAGAGTCCATAATTAATTCATGGTTGTCCAACTCAAGTCCCAGCCCCCAATTAATTCACAGGCTTTCAAAATCAAGGCTTCAATTAATTTACACGGTTCAACTCAAGTCATGCACCATTAATCAATTAATGGCAGTGTCCTTATGCAAGCGGTTCTTACAACAATGAGGACTACCCCTTTAAGAAAAAAATTGGAAACCAAAATAACAGCATCTTCACCATGCCTGGCTCTTGGGCCACAATAACTGCCACACTCACATGTCCCTCTGTCTGGGCCTGGGTGCCGGGATTCAAGAGGGTCTTCCTTGGAGCAATTCTGGGTCACTGGGTGGCTGGAAATCCCTCCAGATTTCCAGGCTAGGGATCTGGCTAAGCTCCTTACTAGATCCAGTGTGACAGGATCCATTGCAGCTGTGGCATTTTGCCCTCCTGCTCTGCACGGCCCTGCTCCTTCCCCCTGGTTATCTAGCTCCAGGTACAGGCCTATGACATCACTCCCTGAGTGATGCCCCAACCACAGTGAATAGGTGCTTATAAAGCACTGCTGTGATGTAACTTGCCACTCCACTTCCATTGACTCCACACCTGATGGTAAGAATTGACCATTTCCTGCCCTTCCCAGGGATTTAGCTAAACTCCTCCAGTGGCTGGCTATACCTCCTAAGGTCCTTCCACACTGAGAAATATACATATCCCACTGTCACAAGCCCCAAATCTGGATGTGCAGGGCAGGGTGGAGGCAGAATGTCCCAATCCGGACACGTGGTTGGGAAGGAGGTGGGAAGCAGCATGGGCCCGATCCTAATCTGGACATGCTTGTTAGGGGTGGAGGTATGCAACACTCAAGGGCAAAGAGATTTATGCATATGCTTAACTCCAGAATTCTACTGAAGTCAGTGCACAAAGTTCAGCATGTATGAAGAACAAAGTCTGAGTTGCAAAGTGTACTGAGCTCAATATCAAGTTCTAATCATTCAATGTTATAACACAAACGTTTGCTATTTGAGCTGATATCTCTCTAATTCCTAAGTTTCAATTACAAAAGGGTTATTCTTGATGAAGATGCATTAGAATGGGTATACAGACCTGGTTGTATGACCTGAAATGTATATTTAACTTGCACAAACAGAACTTATTCAGCAAGTTATCCGAAATTCCACTAAATTGGATAAACCTCATTTATTTTCATAAAGACAAATGGATTCTGAAAAGTTGCTTTGTTAAAAAAAATTGCAGGGGTGAATGCAGAAGAAAGTAGTCCTTTCATTGAGTTCCATTATCTCCTATTTGTAACATTTCCAAGTTACATCAGAAAAAAAGATTTTATACTGCACTTTGACATTTTCCTCTTGGAACAATTTCTCTTTAATGCTTACTCAATACCCATGGAATAAAATAGCCTGAAATTGATGATATACAGATATCTTTAAAGGAGCTATGAAGTTTGGTTGCCATATGATATAAGAAAGCAACAGGTTTGAAACAGCTTAATCTCTTTATAGTCCTATGCAATATGTTGTTAAAACAGGTTGACATTTTCAAAAGTAGGCACTGATTCTGAGTTCCCAACTTGTAACATGTCGAGCCTTATTTTCACAAATGCACCCACTTCTGTGATTTAGGGCCTCAGTCCTGCAAACTTTTATGTAAGTGCTTAAGATTCAATACATAGAATAGTCCCATTCAACTGAAATCAGCTACAATTTTAATTAGGCTGCTCACTGTGTGTTAAGCCCATGTGCAAATTTTTTGTAGGTTTGGGGGCTTAAGTTAATGGACGCTGTGCATGCTCATCAGCACCCCAAAAATCAAGTCCATGATGTGTCAGATTTGAGCACCAAGAAACTGAGACATTAGTTCAGAAATCTTTATATGAGAAGCAGGATGTGTTTGGCAATATTTTTTATTGGACCAACTGTAAAGTTGTGAGAGATGTCAGGCAAGCTTTTAGGCAGAAAAGACCAGTCACCTCAGGTGAAATTTTTTCATGATATTACCAAACACATCCTGCTTCTTGCATATTTCCTGGGCCATCATGGCTACAACACAGAGGGCCCGTATAGGCATATTTATGAAGGTCTTTATTGTATTATCTGCACAAATCAAAATGCTAATTAATTTGATTTTAAAGCTTCCTGTGAAGTTGGGAAATCTTTTAAAAATGTAGGAACTGAGGCCCAAAACAATTTGCTCCAGGTCACCTAGGAAGTCTGTCCCAGAGATAGGAATACAGAATGCTCCTGTCTCACATTCCTGTACTTGAATCACTAGCCCATCCTTTCCAGTGCAAAAATGACAGCTTTGCAGCCTAATGTCCTGGTAGTTTATTAAAATGACTACTGTGGCACTAAGATAACGTAAGCCATCAAAGGGAGAGCTCATAAAAATATCTCCACTACTGTGAAATACTGTAATACTTTAACACAGAGAAGGGATGTAACCTACAGTTCTGAACAAGATCAGCATTATAAAAAAGAAACAAATAACCCAATTTCTCACCCCTCCCAGGTGACCTGGCTACAGCTGACATTTTGTAGTAAGGGAGTAAATGTTGCTATGCTTCATAAAAAGTTAAGAGCAGCATTCACACTCTGTTCATCAAACTTTACAGAATTACATTGAAATTCCTGTATTAGAAGCATTATAGAATGTAATGCTCCAAAAGCAAAGGAAAGTCAGAATGAGTGCCCTGAATGAGATACAGATCCTGTGGAAAAAATAATACAGGATCTTAACATTAAAGACTGCATAATACTCCATATGCAAAAGGGAGACAAGTTAAGGTCAACACCTCTTAGTTTGTGAGTGCTTTAGAGCTTTAACAGTTGTCATTTTTTTAAATGTCCTTTCCTATTTTTTAAAAACAAACTGAATGAGTTTTTCTGTCATATGGAACCGTGACCCCAGCACTACTTATCAGAAAACTGGATTATAGAACAAGTCTCTCAGATGAGCTGGTTAACAGTAGTAGGTTTTTATCTTTTAGGTGGACCAACCCTAAATGAAGATGAGATGTTTTACAAGGGATTTCACACCTACCAGTATTTACTAACAACATAAGAAGTCCAGGTCTTAGAGCTGACTAGTGAGTACCCTCCAGTGGCTAGCAATAATATTCTTCTGTCCTCAGTTCCCACTTACCTTGTTCCTGTCCTCCCCACCCAGCTTCTTTCTCCCTGTCACCCTCTCTCCACTAAATTCTCATCTTGATATTCCCTTCCCAGGTTTGTTTTGTTCCCCCTGCACCTCAAAAAAGAAAAACTTTGCTCCTTCTTATTCCTCAGCATTCTATTCTAGCTTTTTCCTGTGCCTCCATCCTCCTCCACTGCCAAAGCAGGCCTTGAGAGCACAGGAGAAAGCATTTCCCTATTTTTGTTTTTGGTGCCAGACAGGCACCAAAAACAGCAACCTCAGCCATCAGAAGCAGCTGTGAGGCAAGTTCTACAAAGCTCTGTGGCCTTGACATGAAGCATGGTTCAGTACTGATAGCATCTGCAGAAACTTTAGCTATCAAAGGCCCATAGGAAATTAAGTTAAATGTATGATAGGGTCTGAAGAATTTTATCCCGGATCCCCAAAATCATGCATCTTGCCATACCAGGTGATCAAGATCCAGCAAGACATCAGGACACATGCTGGCCAGCATAGCTTTAAACTTGTCCAGGGAGGCCAGCATTGGAGATTGACTCCCTGACATTAGGCTCTCCATGAGCCAGAAAATATAAACTGGTTAGCAGGCAGCCCAGCACCAGAGCTTTCCAGGTGCTCTTTAGTGTGCCATATGCTTAAATTAAAGCATGATTGCCAGTTTATAGCATGATACGTTGGTTGAATGTGTGGCAAATTACAATATATTGTGGGATTTACACTTTATGCAATAAATGAAATGTCTGCCAGGGATCAAACTAACAAATCTCCCTTCAGCATGTGTGAACTGTGATTTTTAAGAGGCTGGATTAGCAGGATTTGGCTGGAGTGGTGAGATTTTCACAGGGATGGCAAAAGGTGCACAAGATTGACCCTCTGCCAAATTTTAAAGCACAGAAGTGTTACAGGTTCTTAATGGAACAGCTGTAAGCATTTCATAATATGAACAACATGTATTTTTCCATTCCAGGAACAGTTGAATCATTTTGGCTAATACCTTTCCCCCCAAAAAAATTAGCTCGAGGCAGACACCTGGCATGGGAACCATCAGCCAGAACAATTAACAATTGGCAAAGTTATAAACAACTAAAATCAGGATCTTATAATGGAAAGTCTTAGGCAACCTTAATTATATGTGACACTACCTGCTCCACCTATAATAATAAGACCTTTAGATGGAAGGGGGGCGGGGACACTATAAAGAATAAAATGTGAATAAATAAGAATAATGCTAAAATAAGGGTAAATATCTTTTTAAAGAGTTGTCTATATAGTGTTAGGAAAAAGCACATTTTTTTAATATTTATTGCCTCAACTCTGTAAGCACAAATACCCACTCTTCTATGACCTCCTCAAGCTCAGACTTGCTGTGCTTCCTGTCAGGCATAATCACTTTTATGGTACATTTCCTCCTGCTGCTAGGTGAGCTGTGGGACATCATCCGATTTCACTATCAAAGGTCCTCTTTGTAATGTTTGTCAGTCAGTACTGCAAGACTGGTGAGCTCTCTCTCCAATCCTATTCCACTGAAGTCTGTGAAAGTCAATGAAGTGGCTTCTTAAGCTTAAATGGAGCTACACCAAAGTACATTACCTGAGGATCTGACTACTGGACTATGTCCAAATGAGTGTGGACATTTGGCTCCCCGGGAACAACTAGTGACAGTGTACCTTGTGCTGCTGGTAGTTGTTTCCGGTAACCACCTGTGCCATGCATCCTGTGGAGTGCGGCAGGTTACCCTGGGTGGGGTGGGGGAAGCTAAGACCAGCACCAGGCTGGCCCCAGCAGCCTTTCCTGGGACCCTGGGGGTCTCCTGGGGCTGCAGCAGCAGCGATCCTGCTGCTTGGAGCCTCGCTGGCCAGGCTTCAGTTTTAAGAGCACACCCTACCCCTCTGTTCACCACTCTGCTTTTTTCTTGCACAGGTTTTTTGACCCCTGGATATCCAGGGGTCAAAAAAGCAAACAAGTCCCACACTGCTCCACTGCAGCACAGAAAACAGCTGAATGTGTGGTATGTGATGCCACATACTGCACAGCTGAACTCATCTGGACATGGCCCAGGAGAATAGGAGCAAGATCAAGTGAATCATCTCCACCTCGTACCTGGAGTAAGTACCTGCACTGAAACACACGTGTAGACAGTGACAGGGCTGGATGACGAACAAGGGTGCTTAAGTGTCTGTTGGCTGCCTGCTGGTTAGCCACATGGCTCCACAGGTTCTTCACCCTTGTGTCCCAGCCAGCCCCTCCACTGCTCAACACTGCCACTCAGAGCCTAGAGCTGACCCCCCATGCCACCTGCCATCCCAGGGCAGCTCTGCGCCGGCTCAAAGTGCTGTTGTCCTGGGCATGTGTGTAGACGCCGTGCCCAGGAGCAGTGTACTCCAACTCAAAGTGCTAGAGTTTATCGCGTTGCATCAGTTGCACACGTAGGTGCACCCGCTGTGTGACACAGAGCTAATAACAAGATTTGAGTTATTACCAGCATTCCCTTACACCTTCTACAGACAATTAAGTGACATGGCAGTCTCATTCACTCTAAACAACACCCACTTCAAGAGGAAAACACCTCCAAAATAAGGTTAAAGATTAAACTGGAGCCAGTTACAAAAACAAGAGCAATTCCTAGGGAATTACTCTTCAGTTATTTTGAGACTGGCTGATCAGCACAAAAGCAGTGCTGTCTGGAATAAGGCAACAGTTGGGAAATTCTAAATAAAACCATTTTTTGCTGAAGGGAAGGACTTTTTTTTTTAGATCAGATGAACATTCCAATTAGTTCTGCAAATTCAAAGATCCTGGGCCTAATCCTGCAACTGACTTTGTGCAAACGGAACATGCATCCCAAGATGCATCCCAAGTAAAGTCAATGGATTTCGGTGTATGCCTACAAAGGAATGTCCTGCAGGGTAGTGGGGTACAGACTTCTAGTGGTAATTATAGAGGAAATGGGTAAAAATCCTCATAGCTAGGTTGCCTAATGCTTTCCATTATAAAGGATTCTTTTCTCTGAGAAACATTAGCACCTCTGTTGTTTGCAGCATTTGATATTCAGCCTGGAAAAAATCCCTCAGGCTATAAAAAAAAGTGCTTCCTCTTTTCTTAGGCAGGTAAGGTTCTATGTTCATAAACCAACAAGGCTATTACCAACACCCCCTCTTCTTCACTCAGAGATATTCCAGACTTCTGTGTGTTGTGAAGTATTAAAAATCATGATTTTTTTTTCTCTCCCTCCCTTGCCAAAATATTCTAAAGCAGCAGTCATGAACACTTCCTGGTAGTGGGCCTGAATGAGCCAGCTCAGGTCCCAGGAAACCAGCACTGGCACCTGGCCACTACCAACGCCACTGCTTCTCCCTGTTACCTGCCCACAGCACTGGCAAAACTCTCCCTGGCCACCAAATTTCCCCATTCTGGGAACACCACCAATAACCCCTCCCCCGCAGCTTTGCAGACTAGATCCAATGGTTCTGAGCCACAGGTTTCTGACCCCTGTTCTAGACCAGCTGATCCAGTCTGCCATGCCAGAGCAGCAGCAGATGTTGCATCGGGACCACCCGAGAGTTGCTAGAGCAAGTTGTAGGTGTGAGAGCCAAGCAGGGCTTTTTTCTCAGAAAAATCTTTTCATATACTTGCCCATCCATCCCCTTTCCTGCATTTCCAAGACAGATACAAAGCATGGCCCCAGTGACCTAATCATCCCCACCCTCGCTAGACTTCCACGCAGAGCGAGCAGGGACGTCCCCCACTCTCTGAGTGGAAGGGTACAGAGCCAGGACACGCCCCCCCATAATCGTTCCTGGACTCAACACATATCCCTATTATCTCAGCCCCTTTTGAAGGAAGCACATGGATCAGCCACTCCCTGGCATTTCATAATTCTTAATTGTTTGATTTTTCCACCTAACCAACATCCTTTTAATTTAGTTCTTGCTTGTAATATATAATTAAATATAAAAAAATATGTTAATACAATGTACAGGGTGGGATTTAAATTTCACAGATGCCAAGAAAATTATGGTTAATGTGTCTACAAGTTTCTCAGATCTCTGCACCTGATATATGTCCAGTATAATGCAAGACCCAAGCAGGATTTTTTTTGAGAAAAAAATCTTTAAAAAAAAAGGTGGGGGGGCAGATTCTTCTGTTTTTCACAGAAGGATTCCCCCTTAAGGCCATCATTTTCAAGCAAAATGAACATTTTATAGGAGCATTTTTGGTTTGAGTTATAGTTTTCTTTATTTTTTTGAGTAAAAAAACATGAAAAATCCATAAATGATTCTATATTTTGTAAACACCTATTTGGAAGTACAATATCCTGTAGCAGGTAAATCACTTTGATCATAAGGAACTAATTCACTTATGACTGGAAAGGGAACAAAGAAGGGCGGTTTACTGTTACATTTCTTCCCAATAAAGCTTTTCCAGAATCCCTCTTTTGCTGTCTTTGGGGTATGCAACAAGTTTTTTTTTTAATGGATATTTTTGGCCATGCTTGAGCTTTTACCCTTGTTACTTCCACTTACAGTTTGGGACTAAGAAACTGTAAATTGGATAATAGGGATCAAATTTATCCTTCTACAGGGAGTGTGATCATGTTCCATTTTTCGGGACTCTGAGCTTTTCTACATGGGGAAATTTGCAGGCAATAAATTAGGCAGGGTATGAATTTACAGCATGCTAACTACTGAATACTAACTTTCTATGTACTCAGTAAAAACAGCTTTCAAGATGGAGTGAGCCATGCCAAGCAGAACTGCTCTAATTGCACATTAAGAGATTAGTATGCAGTGACTAGTGCACTATACATTCACACTGGAGCTTATGAAATATTACTTTTCTCATGTACATGAACTCTACATACCTGTGCATTTTTGCTGGAGAGTGCATTTTTTCTATAGGTTTAAAAAAAAATTCTTTTTTTTAATTGCATGGTTGTCTCATTATTGTTATCTTTGCAAGTTAATAAAATAAATAAATATTATAAAATAAATAAAATAAATAATGCCAGTGTCTTAGCCTTTAATTGAACAGGTTGTAATAACCAGGCATATGTGGGATTATTTCTGAAAGCATACTAGTGGGCACATTTAACTAATTACACAGTCACTACACTTCTAATACCCAAATGATTATTGTGAAATGCTTTGAAATGTCTCAACAATTAATACTACAGAGAACAAAATTTGGTTTAATAATTTTTGTACTACTCTATTTATAAACTATTATTGAATTGTAAACAACTATAAACAATCTTTTAATTGTTTTAACAAAACATTACAGCTTAACATCAACGTTATGAAAACACACTAGCATATATCTTAAATCACTAACTACAAGCAAAGAAACCTATGAAGAAAAAATGAGACTATATTTAGCACATTTATGTAAATAATAAATAAAAATATTAGTCTAATAAAAAGAAGTAAGATACATTAGTGAGCAGCTTAGTTTGTCTAATGTACTGGCTTAGCTTCGTCTCCCAGGGATATAGTCATCTGACTTCTAAATGCACATGTGTGTGGGTACACACACAATAACATCATACAGATTATGAAATCCCATTTGTTTTTGTTTAAAGTTACTCATCTGAGTATGACTATATATTATATAAATGTCTCCATACTTATAATAAATGTTTCTACTATATTGTATGTTAAGATAAAATAATTCAGTATGAAAAGACCTAAATAAGCATAAAATTGTGTGACAAGGGATAACAGAACAGACTCTTAATAAATCTCTTATTTAGTTAAAATAATTAACTTTTCTTAAATGAGTACTAAAGTCCTATGGTAACTCCAAAAACAAAGCCAGTTTCCCCACCCCTAAACAGTAATCTGAATTCCCAAGCCTAGCGCAATTTCAAATAAATTTTCAGTAATACTCAAAGACGTTGTTCCATCAAGCTCAACGGGAGTAACAAACTCTTCAGAAGTCAGGGGAGCAGTCTGAAGTTCAGAATAGACTGACTTCTTTACAGAGGTTTCTGTTTCTACAATGACATTTTCTGCAGTATTATGTGGCCAGGGCTGACACCTTGTGAGAGATACTTCCACTGATGAACTGTCTCTTCCGTAAGAGGCATCTCTCTCTCTTTTAACATTATTATGATCTAATGAAGATGATGTCTTGCTCACAAGACCCTGATCTAAACCTGTAACAGTATTATAAACTGCTACATTCAGCTTCAAATATCCATCATCTGCTTCGCTGTATCTAAAGGAATAAAATTAAAAGTAATGAAAATAAATGTTAATATATACAAACAAAATTTACAGTATAAGATGCAAATAACATCTAATTAAATGATTTAAACGTCAAAGGTTAGCATTTAAAGATGAATCATAAAAAGCAACTTAAAATGGTAGTTAAAATATATAAAAATATGTAACAAATGCAATGGCTGCCTATACACATGCTCAGAAGTGGGGAGGGCATTTTAATTAGAACGATTTCCAGCCAGCTGCTCTAATTAAAATGCTGCCACATCACATGTATTAAGTCCCCACATGTTTAAAAATGGCTGTGGGACGCTATCTATACCTCATTCCACAAGGTTTAATTAAAGTGCCCCACAGACATTTTTAAACACTGTGGGGCTTAATACATATAAAGCTGCAGTGCTGCTGCAGCATTCTAATCAGAATGCATGGGAGTACTTGTATAGGCAGCCAGTGATATTATTTTGTACAACTCCAACTATACTTGAAATGTGCACAAGTAAAGGAGCAACATATACAAATATTACACATTATTACAAGAGCTTCCCATTCTCTAAATTAAGAACCCGAACTTCTCTGCAGGTGCTCATGGGTATTTTTATGTTGGCCGTCCTTGTCCTTACAGATGTAAGGTATACTTTCAAACAGATACTTTTTGTGGTCCAACTGTCTACATGAGGGATTCTGCCAACATAATTAAGTTTAAGGGTGTGATTTTTCATCACTACACAGTAATGCCAGCAAAACATTTTCTGACTAAGACTAAATTAAGTCTACAACAATCATCAGTTAGCTAACTGTACCCAGAACAAGAGAAATTTTCACTTTTTGCTTTTTGGTAAGGACAAATTGATAATGTACCTGAAGCGAGAAGGACAGCTGAGTTTGTGTGTTTTGCGAAGGTGGAGGGTTAATGGGTAACACCAAGAAAAACACTTCTGACACATGTGACATTTGTATTTTTGAGTGCCATTCTGGGGGAAAGAAGGTGTTAAGAGTTGATAATCAAGGCTGATGATAAATATATAAATACAAATTAAACATGTACCATATATTACTTTAAATGGAAAAAAGTAAAATTACTTTAACTTCATGTTTTATTTCTATAAACCTTACAATGCGTTCTCTGTCTAAGTATACATTTCTGATATGCAATCTCCAGTAAATACTGCTGCTCTCTGAACAGCCTAGTTATACTCAGACTTTAAAGGTAGGCAGGTCTCTGGCTTCCACTAGAACAACTGGCAGCTTACACAAGCAAGAAATGGAAAACATGCTGGATTACAACACAACTACCAAAACTCAGAAAAATCCAAGTGTGTACACCTAATCTAGACAATGAAAATGTTTATAGGTGCACAGAAGGTAGATGTCCACACATATGCATTCAAGCCTCCTGAACATCTGTGCACTTAAATGCCTGAATTGCACACACATTTTGGATATCTCCAAGTGTAAATGGCTTCTGTGCAACTGTACATACTACATTTTGAAAAAACTGATTTTTACCATCTCTGAAAAGATATTTCAGTCTATTGTGCTTTTTTAAACACCCACCACATGTGCTCTCTTGTAATGGTGTCTTAAAGTCTGTAAAGTCCGGGCAGTAAAAATGCATCCTTCTATGTCACAGCTGTAGGCATCTGAATCATTGTGTGTTTCAACATGTTTCTGCAGATCATATGCATTCTTAAAACTGTGAAATATTGAGATGAAGCAAACAAATTATATTTAGGGTTAAAAACAATAGAAGTGGGGAGTGGTTGAAGCTCAGGCTGGGAGCCATGAAATTTTGAGCTCTTTTCTTGGCTCCAGCAAGGAAAAGTAAAGAACTTGTGCCAATTATTTATCCTCTCCACTTAATTTTTTCCCGTTGTGAAATGTGGATAATTCTGCCAACATTCCCATGATTGTGATTTGCAGCTCATCTTCTCACTTTCTTTGTACACATATAGCCATATCCAAATCCAGCTGAAATGTGTAAGCAGGTCTTGTGGCAGGAGGACAACTCAGAAGAGGAGCTTGCAACTCCCATAAAATATCCAGTAACCATTGTCAATGGTAAAGCCCATAGTTGGAGAGCTACCCAATTTAAGAAAACACATTAATACTAAACATGACTTGAATATACCACTGATGAGTTTTCTGATAGTCTGCACAGTCCTGCCTTGAAAACTCATCTTTTAACATTAAGAAGAAAAGCATCAATCCTACTGGCACCACAGTTAGGAAGTGCCTATAAAAGTATGTATTCCAAGAGGGTAGTGGTCTTGGTCTATTTAATTTCTAAAAGGATGGCTATTTTAAGGGTTGAAAGTTTTTCCTATTGTGGGCATCTCTTACACTGAACACTAAATTATTTTCAGACTTCTGCTGATGAGATAAGGCCTTGTACAGACATTCAATTTCCTCTAGGAGAGTTTCTGCTCCCCCAGGGGAAACCATTGGTGTACAGACGTTCAGGCTTTTTCTCCCAGAGTGAAAATGGGCACTTCAAAAGAAAAACCTGAGAACCACCAGGGCTAAATCACTCCCTCTAGAGTTTCTCCTGGGAGAAGAAATGTCTGTACATGCTGTGGCTCAGAGGATCCTTCCTCCCCTCCTAGGAAGATAGTGTGTTGCTCACTGGACTCCCCTGCTCCAGTGGGGAGCAGAACACATCCCCTTCAAAATCACTTCATTGTGCTGCAGTGAAATACAGGCTGACCATAGACAGTCTGGGTCAGCTAATCAGGGCTGCCCTGTGTACTCCTGCAATATGCTGCCAGGCCAACTAAGGGAGCCTGCTGAGCATGCTGAGATGTGTGCACAGGACACCCCCATGGCTGCACAGTGTCAACACTGCAAGCTCTCCACTCTCTTCAGGGCCTCAGTATTTTCATGTCTGTATACACAGCTCTGGTAGTTTCTTTGACAAAACAAATCTGGGAAAATTCTGGGTGAATGTGTGGACGTAGCCTCATATCTTCTTACCTGCTCTCACAGTGATCACAATAGAAAGGACGTTCATTGCAGTGTCGGAATCTGATGTGCACTTTCACAGAGGAAACACTGGTACATACCATGTCACAAAATGGACAAGTAACGCGGGTGACTGAAGAAGTAATTATACTTTTAGTTGTATGTCATGCCTTTGCCAAAACCCTAAAGATGCTGCACAACGTGATAAAACATTTAAAAAACTACTCTCAGTCAAGTTAACAAAACAAAATTGGAGTATGACGCACAAAAGGAAAAGAGGAATATGACAGAGTAATAATAAGAACAAATCAAGTAAGAAATCTGCTGTCATCTCTCCAGCACTTTATCTACTTGCAAAAGGTGATTGAAACAGCTACTGCAAAATAAATTACTTTGAAATAGCTCCAAATGTGCACAAGCTTATTTCAGAATAAAACTGTTTTTTTTCTGATTTAAGATAAACTGATAAAGCGGTCTTATTTATGCATCAGAATGTTCCCATAGGAAGTTATTTCAAAATAGTTACAAGCCCTTTAAATTCATGTCCTACTGATTCCTGAATAATTTTTTAATGTACACAAATTCTTAACAGCTTATAAGGGCTTATCTGCCTCAGCAAGCTATGGCATAATATGCTAAGGCATGGATTTGAAGTGCAAGAGCAGGCAAGAACTAACTTCTCAGGGAGATGTTCTGTTCTTCGCAAGGAATGCCTTTGCATAGTTTAGCTTAATTCACTTCCAAAACAGAAGGACAAAGGAAGTAATAAACAAAAGCTAAATACATTTTTCTCTTTAAAAAATTTACTTGATTAAATTTACATTTGAGATACAATAAGCTATATGAAGGCCTAAATTTAGTATAAACTATTATACTATAGTTAATAGTATAATATTATACTATGGGGAGGAGAGGAAGAGGCTCTTCTCAGCCAGACTGGCTGACCTACTCCACTGGGCTTTAAACTAAGCCCACTGGGGAGGTGGGGGGACTACTGCCACTGCTGGCCCGCTGAGCAACCCTTGCAAAGCCAGCAGGCGAAGGCACTTAAGGGAGCCCACCCCTGCCCCAGCCCTGGTACAATCTGTGGGCAAGGCAAGAGCCACCAAGGGGACACTTGACTGCCTGTACACAAATGCCAGGAGCTTGGGGAATAAAAGCAGAAGGAGCTTAATTCAAATAATTATGTCTTAGGGATAACGGAGACCTGGTGGGACTCCACCCATGACTGGACCACAGGTATAGATGGCTATACCCTGTACAGGAGGGATCGTGTAGATAAAAGGGGCGGGGGTTGAGCTCTTTTCTGTTAAGGAAAGCTACACATCCCTGCAAGCTGATATTGGTGACCAGGGTGGATGACTGGAGACCCTCTGGGTTAAAATCCGTGGAGAACATGGCACAGGGGACACAACGGTGGGAGTCTACTACAGACCTCCCACCCAAAGTCTACAGCCTGACCAGGAGTTCGCCTGGGAACTGGTTGAGGCTGCATGCTCCAGGACCATGGTTGTCATGGGTGACTTCAATTACCCGGACATCTCATAGGATGATTGCTCAGCAAAATCCGAGCAGTCGCAAAGCTTCCTCTCGTGCATGGATGACCTCTACCTGACTCAAGAAGTCTATGGGCCAACAACAGGTAAAGTGCTGTTCAACCTGGTACTGACTACTGGGGATGTCCTAACTGGCAACCCAGTGATCGACGGGAAGCTGGGTGACAGCAACCACAAACTGATCACCTTCACCATCCACCGTAAAGCTGGCAAGTCAGTCAGCATCACGGAAGTCCTTGACTTCAGGAAAGCTGACTTTGACAAGCTCAGGAGGCTTGTCAGTGAGGCCCTAAGGGACCACGACCCCAGGGAGAGGGGGAGTTCAAGAATAGTGGTTGCTCCTCAAGGGAGCGATCCTCAATGCACAAGCTAATTCTATTCCATCTTGGAGGAAAGGCAGCAAGAGGGCACAACAGTGGCTCTCCAGAGACCTAGCAGACCTCCTGAGGCTAAAAACAAAGGCCTACAAAGGATGGAGGATGGGATTCACCTCCAAGGAGGATTA
>NW_017728906.1:42089358-42104710 GCF_001723895.1 Crocodylus porosus
ATCGAAGGTGGTTCAAGCACCTACACTGAACACCTTCAAGAGCAAATTGGATGCTTATCTTGCTGGGATCCTATGACTCCAGCTGACTTCCTGCCTTTTGGGCGGGAGGCTGGACTCGATGATCTTCCGAGCTTCCTGCCCTAATGTCTATGAAATCTATGAAATAATATTAAATATAGCATGCTTGCTGCCAAAGCTTTTAAAAAAATCAAACCAATGAACTGTGGGAAGTCATTGGTTAATCAAAGCAGAATTTGCTGAGACAAACCAGCTTTTGACAGCAGTAGCTTCCTCTGCAGGTACAGGGAAATATTTTCGTAATTTCATTTTAATCTATTTGGTACAAACAGCCTGTTCAAAGCTGAGAAACCAAGTGGGAGTTTAAAAACAAAATAAGAAATCTTGCACTTCTCTTCCAACCATATTTACCTGAATCCAAGACAAGGTTTTTTCTCCTTTCAACAATTATTTTCTATGCTAATAAAATAATTTTAAAGTACTATTATCATGATTTTAATTGAATTTCAATTTCCATCCAAAGGAACTTCGATACAAATTGCAAGAAATAATCATTTAGTAAACAGAAAATTTCAGTACCCATTTTCTAACATAATAAAACATAAGAATTAAGAACATGAATTACATATATGATAAGCTGTATAATTGCTTAAATGTGGATATAATGTATTCTGCTAGCTGGCACAACGGGCAAAATTTAATACAAAAGCTCTCTTTAGTCACAAATCACCACACTGTAACGGTTACCACCCAATGGGACAACCTTTGTTTTGGGAAATGACTAAAAATACAGATTAGTTAAATTAAAAGCCTCTCACTTGGTACTTTAAATCACTTATTTAAATCAATATATTTTAGCAAAATTAAACCACAGAAAAGCACTCACAGAGTACGTCTACACTGCACAATTTACCCCCAAAATCAGCACTCTGTGGTTAGCTAGCCCAAAGATGAGTGTTTTCACAGCAAAACCATACTGACATACTGCATACTCATTGCTGTTCTACACGTGTGCTTAAGTGAATTATCACAATTTGCAGCGCTGAGCTCTAGGATTTGTTCCCAGACAACTGAATCAATTGTAAAATAACTTGTCTGTACCTCAAGAGCACTGAAAGACTAACAGCATGTTAGTGGTTTGTGTCCTCACTACAAAGTGTGTATCCTGTATGTGAAACTGAAATACACCTTGAACTTTAATCCATATCAGAAACCATGCAAGCAAGCATGGATCAAAGCATAAATAATAGGGGCGTGTGAAACGGGCCGTATTCAATTCAGATTTGGCCCAAATCAGGGAACAGTGATTCGATTTGTTGATTTGGATCACTGTCCCAATTCGATTCAGCCGAATCCAAATCTGAAGATTTGATGCAGATTCAGAATCAGTGATTCAGCCACAGACACAGCTTTAAATGTGTTTTCTACATACCTCGAGGTACCAGGCGTGGCTCGTGAACACTGAGATGGTGGGGTAGATGAAGCGTCCCACAGGGCGCAGGGGGGGTTTCACTACCAAATGTGTGGGAGACCCCCCCCCCAAGTCTCCCTGGCTCGAAGATCAGCTGCAGGGGCACCCTGGGTGCCTCCCCTGACCCAGGAGTTACCAGTCGCCCCCCACACTCCCGTGGGATACTCTATCTGCCCCGGCATCTCAGCATTCACAAGTCACCTGGTACTGTGAGGTATGTGGGGAAAAAAATTTAAAGCTGCATCTATGTCTGGATTGTTGAATCTTTCCAAATCTATTTGGAGGGTTCCAATTTGATTCAGAGAGATTAAAGGGTCTCCTGATTCAATTCAGATTCAGAGATTCAGCCACCGAACCTGGCTGAATCTCTGCTGAATTGAATCAGCAACCAAAGCTTCGCGCAGCCCTCATAAATAAGTGCATCTTGACTATTTTGTGTATAGTTGGTAGGGGAACCGAGCAAAAATATATGTAGGAGCACAGATTAAATCAGTAGGCATAAACTGTAAACATACCCCAAGTGTATTATAAAATGTCCACATTGGGATGCTCATGAAAAACAGGTATTTCAGACTATATCATGATGGAGAAAAGGCCTAAAACTCAAGTTTTGGGTCTAGTAGGAATAAGAGAAGGAAAAACACCTCAAATGGACTATGTGACAGGTAGATTTTAGTTCCTCCACAGCTGAACACAGCTGCCTTGATCCTCTATACTAATTCTTTCAGATGGCATATGTAAAAGTATCTAAAAGTATTCCATATCATACAGTGGAAAATATGTTTTATTTTAATAAGCTCTGACTCACCATGTCCCCTCATATGATCTCGCAGTAACCTCTCATTTGCAAAGTGTTTGTTACAGTTCTGACAAGCAAATATTTGTTCTGAAATATAAGCACACGAATCAGTGATAAAATAGATTTTAACTGAGATGTTTTTAGAACAAATGTTTTGGGGTTTTCATCTTAATAGTTAAACTAATACAGGAATGAGTAAAATGTAATATTCTTTTGCATTATGAATATTTTTCTGATGTTTATGCTGATTGTAGAATTTTCTTTAGCAATAAGTTAATTTTATCCCTAATAAAATATCCATCTAATCAGAAACATTAATAATCTGAAACCTGCTAAGTTTTTTCCATGGTACCACTTATCTGATTAAGGTTACCATAGTACCAGAGCACTTTCCAAGTATTTAAAAATTGAAAGAACAATCTTTTTCCTGAGCTGGAGGAAAACTATCCCAATTGGTTTACGGGTTTTTGAGAAAGAGGATGTTCAGAAAGCTTTCGTTTTATTCTGAAAGCAGTTAGCTCAATGACTTGCAAAAGCGAGTTCCACAATCTAAATCCTGCTCCATTAAATGTTGTCTCCTGTACTTGAGAACTTTTGTCATTCATGTGCTATTTCTGACCTCTAAGACCCAAACACTTTGGGCACAGACAGAAGTTACATCTATCACACAATCAGCCCCCAGAAACCACTCTACAGCTGTACCGTGACACATATACACGGCTGCAAAGTGTTTTTAAAGTGGCCAATCATGCAAAAAATTAACCCTCCTCAGATGAAGGATCAGATGAAGTCATTCCACTTTAGAGCACCTTAAGGAACTTGTGTTCTTTAGGGTTAATTTATGACATGATCAGAAAGTTGAGGGAGAGAGGTGGCTTCTCTGTTGCAGACAGGCTCCTTGAGCTCCTGCAGGGAGGTTCAATCCCACCCACCCTGGGGGGGAGGGAGGGGACTGCTCTAACTCATGGCACTTTAAGTAAAGGGATTACTAAAGCCTTATTTTTACTATGTGATGGTGTAGCAGTGAGATGGATATGCACTATGTTCAAATATAGATTTGTGAGCATTCTCTCTCTTTAGCTTATTTTCCAATTTGACAGTTAAGTCTGGGCATCACTATTCAGCCAAAAGTGCTTCCATACTTTACAAAGATAATTGTTTTTGTAAAGTATATTACATGCAACTAAAACGTGAAAATAAATGTGTGTGTATAATACAAAAATAAATATATGTGTATAATACTATAAACCAGCCCCAATGAAAATTCTTTCAATTAAAAAATCCAAAACAATAATAGAGCAAATTCACTTACTATCCTTTGAAACCTGTCGCTTGATATGATCAAAAAACTTGGTGTTATTGGAGAACATTCCTCCACAAGAGGGACAGGCCACAACTCTTTCTTGAGTATGGGTTCTTAAGTGATCCCTTAACTTGTGCTTTCCTTTAAATATTCCTAAACAGTCTGAAAACAGAATAGTTTTTAGTACTTTATTCTCTTCATGAGTACAAACAGGGAAAATGCTATTATACACTAATACTCTAGCACAGGGGTTTTCAACCTTTTTTAAGGCGTATACTCCTTCTGGGTACACTTCTGGTGGAGCGGGGAGTAGGGAACAGGTGGAAGAGGCTGGATGCGGAGCTGGGGGGACTTGTACATAGCAGCAGCATGGGGTGGTGAATGGCGGCAGCAGTTACTGAATGCAAGCTCCTGCAGCTAGAACCAGAATACCTGGTTCTAGTTATGAGTGGGGGAGGTAATTAAATGGATCCTTTATGGGGGGTATCTGCAGTACACACACACATACTGAGCAGTGCTGAGCTCTAGGATCACCATGCCTTGAAATGCTATTGACTCTGGTGGGGCCCAGCCCAATGAACTATAAGGCAAATCATGTACCTTTTGGCTTTGGGCCAACATATAGTTTGTACTATATCTCAATAGGTACAAAAGTATTGCTTAAATGTGTGTTTACTAACTTGCAGCAGTTTCAAAAAAGGTGAAATGCATCAACTGTGAATGAACTAAGTCTATGGGTATTATTTGCACATTACTACAACTATGTTTATTTCAAAGTGAGTGTTTTCAAATTTGCCCCTCACTTCCATGTACTTGGGGAGAGCAGGTCCTGACATTAAGGAGAGAGGAGGCAGATAAGAGGCCACAGGGGGAAGAAGTTGGAGGAGATGGATAAAGGGTAAAGGGACTACTTGACCCCCCCCCCAACTTATTTTCCCTGTTGTAGCAGTGGCAGCAGGACTAATTCAAGGCAAACCGCCAATAATTAGATTCTAGATCTGGAAAATGATAATGAATTTATAAATTTTCCATATATAGAATCAAATTATTGGTAGGCTGTTTTATACTCAGGGTCATCTTCTATTCGAGTAAATATGGTATCTGAGATCTCTAGGGAAAGGTTCATTGCAGTTATATTCCTGTGCTTCATGGAACACTAGGCATATGTTATAGTGAAAGTGAAATAATTAGGACAATATTTAATGTTTTGTATTTTATACCTTTCCAATGGCAACAAACAACATTCTTGTTACCGGAAACAGTTTCTTTCTCAGTACCATAGGCATGCATGGCAACATGCTGATAAAACCATTCTGGATTACTGAAGGTAACCTGAAAACAAAACGGAACTATGATAATGACTCAATAATGCCGGCAAGAAGTCAAATGATAGGAACATACACAATAAAAGAAGTGACTTTTCGAAAGCAAACAGAGAAGCTAATTATTGCAGTGAGCATTTGGGAGAAATAACTCACTCCACAGAGAGAGGAGCTTACTAGCTATGATGGAAATATGAAACACACTGGAGTTCATTCTACATATATGAAATCCTAAGTAAGACCCCTTATATACCAGCAAAAATACAGTCAATTTTAACCTAGTTACTCCCAACTCCTTCTTTTGTTAGACCCCTTTATTCTTCATGGTGCTGCAAACAGAAGCTGCATCACAGCACGTTCTGGAAAAACTGTCTCCATCTGTTTTACCTTCTCTACACTTATTTTCCTTACATTTATCTGTGTATTTTTCTTATTTTCTTTTTTATTTATATTTTTTGCTCCCCCCGACTATCCTCCCACTAACCCGAAAATTATCACTATAGGTTAGAGTGTAAATGGGTGGCACATTGTATCTCACTGTCAGTAAGTTTGAGGGATCAAAGGGCTTCTCTATGTGGCCCCAGGTGTTTCTACACATGTGTTTTAATGCGCAGAACTACATTACTGTGCATTAAAGTGTCACCGAAAAAACTGTGACATTATGCTAATGCACAGTAAAATAGTCTACTGTGCATTAAGCATCACTAAAAAGTGTGCAAATGCACTACTGTGCATTAGCACAACCTAATGCGCATTAATGTATGTGTAGACATGCCCATCCACATGAAAGTTAAAGCAAATTCACTAAAGGTGTTAAACTACAGTGATTTAAAACCTAAAGCCATTTTAATCCAGAAAGAAAGTGTCCACATGGGAGTTTAACATACAGACAAGTTTCTGTGAAATAAACTAAGGCCTGAATTTACAGCCCATCTGCTGTAACTGCCCATATGCACAACTTATCCTACATAGCTTATATCATTTTTACTGAGGGGCAAGCTACCTCGCATTAATGATGCATAGTTGTGCGAACACATTTGCAATGGAGATAGGAAAAAAAGAAACTTGCTAGCTTCTGTGCATCTTACCTGATATTTCTGAAGTAGTCTGGACTGATTACCAAATTGGGAAACACTGTTTTCAAATTCGTAACACCTTTCAAACTAAAACGAACGTGGATAAATCTTCTAAACATATCCATTTTAGTCCAAAAGGTATTATGAATTTGAAAATAGTGTTTCCCAACTTGGTAATCAGTCTGGACTCATTCAGAAAGATGGGGTAGGATATGTTTCTCTTACTTAGATGGGAATAATATTAAAGAGAATACTTTCTCTTAATAAGTGAGAGAAACATATTCAAGTAGAAAAAAAATACATGAACATCCATAAAAATACTCCCCCATCAGAACAAGTCTCTTTTTACATGCTCTACACAAGAGACCTTGATTACTGGCCTAAAAAAAGTTCTCTTTTACTTAACTGATCTACCTCTTTCAAATAAAAAAGGTCTTGCAACATACAAGATCGGTTTTTGTCAGTGTACATATACACATACACACACTTATTTTTTAATATAATTTTCTTTTTAAACAATTTCAGAAAGGTAATCCCTTATGTTATAGAGCTGAATGGAAATGATGCTTGCAGATGAAACTGGACAACCAATTAAAACTTAGGATAGAACATTTTTATGTCTATTTAGGGTACCACTTTGACAGCCCTGGTTTAGACTAAATCTGACTACTTTCAATTTGCAGGATATATTCTTTAAACATAGGAAAAACAGTGCTTTAGTCAGAAAAGGTCCAACAAAAAGAATACTAGGATTTCATAGACATTAGGGATGGAAGGCACCTCACAAAATCATCAGATCCAGCCCCTGGCCCAAGGGGCAGGAAAAAAAAAAATCACGTGGGGTTTAAGACAAAAGAGGTTGCCTTACGGGTTTAAGACAAAATTTAATTAAAATAAACAAGTTGTAGGTGTTGTAGTAAACTGTTTTTTCATATACTTTGACAGATGATAAAAGGCATTGTTAAAAGTAAACGGTAAAAAAACTGAGCAGTGGGATTTCTATCATTTTCAAGAGCTAGTGGAGGAAAGATTACAGTGGAATTAGAGGGGAGGAAAAAAATAACGTTAGCACATGCTTCACTTACATCACACTGCTCCCAATGACAAATAAACACCTCTGAAATCTTTGGTATCTGATTCTGGTTATGGATATTCTGGGAACATACTGGCAAATCTTGATGTGAGGACTTAAGCTGAGAACCTATGAATTTCAACTTGGTGTGGTAACCATGAAAATTTATATGAGTTATCAGTTCCCTGGGACCTGCAGCCAAAAATTCACAACTTCTCCACCAACACTGGTACTGCTCTAAACATAAGAAAGAAATAACAGTTCACTGAATGCTGTACAGTATCTGGGACTGTGTGCAACAAAGTCATAATGCATAATAATTGCATGTATTTTTGGTGATGATTTACTGACTTCTAAGTCAATCTAGAACAGTGAATAAGTACTATATGCAAATAATGAAATATCTAAACTATTTCAATCTAAAAACGTTGGATTCTCTTAAAACTCAGACAAGTCTAGTATACTAAAACTTTATCAAGTAGAAGTTCCCTCAAAAAGACAGATCTGGGGGAACTTCCACGTGCTAAAGTTTTGGTATACTAGAATTGTCTGAGTTTGCCTACAGTGCTAGAAAATATCCATCCTATTTAACAGTTCCCCAGTGCTAAACATGTTACTGAGTGGTATAATGTTATATCATAATAATGTTTGGAGGCTTGGGCCCTTTTGTCTTAAACCCTGAATGTACAATAAATGACTTGCCCTCAAAATCTTGTATTTTCAACTTAGCAAAACAAGAGACCTATATTCACTACAGCCACCCACCTTTTTACAGCCATGTGAAATTTTAAGTATCCAATTCTTCTGAGCTATATTTGAGTAATTAATAACTAGCACAATCCAGAATATTCAAATACCTGGGCACAACAAATACATTTGGAAATGCCAAGGGAAATCCAAAGTATTTAACAGCAAAAAAGAGGATTGTCTCTTTCAGGTTTTTGGTCTGGACACTGACAGCAATTTTACACGTGCAAGTGCCGCAAGGTGCCCGGTGCTGCATCACTTACAGTTGTATACACAGCAAAATGCACGTCAGCATGCAGAAAGTGGTGGAGGCATGCTTTTGAACTAAAACACATAGAAGGTGTTTTAGTTCAAAAGTGCACTGCTGCCATGTACACATGCATTTTGACTTGGTTAATCAAATCTACTCAAGTGTGCCAGATCTCCAGGATGTCTGGGCACGTTAATGTATGGTATAAAATGCCCTGATTGTTGAATGGTTCCTGACTTGATAGGGCAAAACTTGAAGTCAAAAGGATAGTATGAAAATAGACAATAGATACTTTTTGTGAATGCTAATATGGTATCATTAATTCAAAGGTATTCATGTCATTACTCTATTTCTCCTGCCTGTCCTAATTTTAGCCAGTTTTTAGATTTCTGACATTTGTAAAGGATTCCATATGGGTGTGAAAATCTGCCCTTGCAGGTCCAATTTCAGAATAATGATCCATGCAATATACAAAAATATGTAATAAAACATCTCCATCAGGGTAATGAAGGGCTCATTTCATTGTGCTGAGTTTCCTTTTCCTTTAATTAAACTTAATCTAGTATCTATACCAGCAATCAAAATTGTGGTATTAGTGTTTGGAAGAAAGGTTAGGATTCATAAGATCCACAATAGTTATATTAAACATCTAGTAAATTAGTGCTACTTATCATCTAGTAAATTAGTCTATTTACATTTTTCAGTGGTATCAAACTCTGAATTTTTCTTGCAAGTTATATCACCAGAAACTAAATACTGTTAGCTTAGCCAGAGAATTTAGAAAAACTTGCTCTTGCCACGTGTGCTCTGCATTAACGCCAATCAAACTCCAAACTCCATCTTAAACTTATAAATCTTAAATAGGGTTACCATATTTCCAGTTCCAAAAAACAGGACACCTGTAAGGAGGGCACCTCACTCCCAACCCACAGAATCCTGGTCCTGCCAGTGCCCCTCACTCCCAATCCAGTCTCTCACCTCTCCCTGGGCCACGCTAATGCCCTTCACTCACAACCCACAGTCCCTGGTGCTGCCAGGGCCCTGCACTCTCAACCCCCACCTCACTTGTGCCCCTCACTCCCAAATCACAGCCCCTTGAGCTTTGCCAGTGCTGCTCACTCCCAACCTGCAGCTCCCTGCTTCCTCCAGGCCTGCTGGAAGGGGCCCCTGTCCCAACTGGGCCAGAGCACAGCAACTCCAACTCATGCAGGCGGTGGCAGAGTGAATCCAGCTCAGGATGGATGAAAGAAGGGACACCTGCGGCACACTCCACACCCCCCCCAGGGCTGGGGCTCCAACGCCATGCCAGGGGGCCTGGCTGCACCCCCCTCCACCTGGGCAACATGTCCTGGCCACCCTGCCCCTGCAAGCATGGACTCAGGCCTCGGTGCCGCTGACCCAGCCATGGAGCAGCCTGATGCTCTCAAAGGACCTGCCCCACTACCGTCCACTTCCAGACTAGAGGAGCAGGTGCCTTCCTCCCTGCACTGCCATAGCCCTGGCACCCAGACAGTTTCCCACAGCATTGGCAGGCACCTGCCCCAACCCCTCCCCTCCCCACCCACCACCTCCCCCACAACTCACCCACCACCTCCTGGGCTCTGGCCCTTCGATCCCTGCTCCCCATAGACTTACCAGCATCCAGCTGCTGAGGCTGCTCTCACCACCCTGCCTGGCTTGCACGCTGGCCACGTGTGTGCACACACACATGCACATGGTGCCCCGCTGTCTCCAATAGCCCACCCCTTGTTCCCAACAGTGGAGCAAAGCAAAATCCTAGTCACTTGTTCAGATTTAAAAAAAAAAGCCTGGACGGAGATCAGAGGACCCAAAAAGAGGACATGTCTGGGAAAACTGGACCTATGGTAACCCTACTTAATATACAAACTCCAGAACACTAAATGTTATTAATTTTTTTCTTTGAGACTCTTAATTTAAATAGTTTCATCCAAGGTGGCTCAAGAAAAAACTTCAAGTTAAAATTTTTACTTCATGGCCAGACCCATTTTATTCCTATTTTAGTATAATATACACACAAAAATAAAAAGAAAATACAGTATAATCAGATGCAATGAAAAACGTCTCAATGCTGCAATTGACTACATTGATCTCTCTGATTTCAGCTCATCTGCTCATCACCCTCCAGATCAGTACAAAATCCTCAAAATATTAATATTGTCCGTAAAATGACTGAGACATTATTACCTGCTCTTTCTAGTTGTAGATATTTGTTCAAGTGCTCTGCAATGTGGCTAAAAAGCTCCTCCATGCCTTTTCCTACAAAGAGACATCCTTGCCATTCACATGCTAAGAGGAGTTTGGAGTTCTTCAGCTTACCAGGGGCCATTGCCTAAAATCTACAGAAGTGCAGTTATGCGTCTTATATTTCCATGTCTGTATCTTATAAAAGCAGCTGTCGTGTAAGTTAGTTCCCAAACAATAAGTACTTGAGCATTTTAAGTGGGTTGGGGGAGGGCAATACATGTCCAAATTGAACATGTTACCTAGTGAATGCATAAGCCTTGGGTTTTACAGATGCTGTAGTTTTAATGGCATTGGCATAATTAAAGCAGCCACCTCTACTTCTAAATCAATGGTGCTCAACCTCCAGCCCATGGGCCAAATCCGGCCCACTAAATGATTATCTACACCATGGGTCGGAAAACTTGGCAGCAGGGAGCATTAGGAGACTTGCACAGTCAGCACCAGCCTTACCCAGGACAGTGCAATGAAAGGGGAATCAGGGTGGGGTGCAAAACCCACATGTCCAGATCAGGCTGGGTTGCTCCCAACTCCCATGTGTCCAGACCCCACAACATGCCAGAATCAAGCCTGCTCCTTCACTCTCCATCCACGTCTGACAGGGGAACGCTCTGACTTGCCGCTGTCCGACAGATGGATTGAAGTCAGATCAGACCCATCCCCTGCAGAGACTTGACACTGCCCACCCAGCCCAGGAGGTAAAATGGTTGGGCACCCCTGGTCCCTGACACACAGAGTCAATCAACATATAAAGCTTGCTGCGCTGCCCAGTTGGGACTAACCCAGTGCTTCTCAGCCCCTTCAGACTCGGGGCCCCTCAGCAAGTGCCAGCTCTTCCTTTTCACTCCTAGTTTGGCTTTTTTTTTGACTACACAAAATCTCCAGAGCAGCCCTCCCGGTGCCAAGCCTTCAGAAAGGCCGCAGCGGGTTTCAAGCCTGCGGACTCCCACTGGTCTTGGCACCCCGAGCAGGCGCGGCTCCCCGCCGCACCCCCGGGTGAGAACCGCCGGGCTCAGCGCACTGCCGGCCTGCACCTGCGCGGAGAGGGGCACAACCCGCCCTATGTTCTGCGAGGCGACCTCACCGCGAGGTGACCGCCTTCAGTCAACAAGTGCCGAGCTCCGCCCCCCGCGCACCAGCGACGTCAAGAGTGACTCGGCCAACCGACTAGCGCGGTATCAGAGCGCCCCCGTCCTGCCCCAACCCCAGCTCCCGCACGCGCACGCGCCAACGGACGTCAGGGGGGCGCCGCGAATGGGCGGGGTTGAAGCGGCAGAGAGGTGCCTGGGGGCGGGGCTAGAACCTCTGAGCACCGGGCGGGGGCCGAAGGCGGAGAAAGGCCGGTTTGCCAGAAACGCCTAGTGTTGTCTCCTGCTGGGGCAGGGGTCGGGGCACGTGGCTGTGAGGGGCGGTGCTGCTCCTGAGTCTCTGCAGCGTGTTTGGCTATACCGCACCTACAAGCACAGCCCTGGTGCCACCAAAGGGCTCCCCTTCCCATGCTGCACGCTGCCCGTAGGGCTGGAGGGCACCTGCCGGTAGAGCACCCATCACAGAGGACAGTCAGGTTGTCCTTTGTCCTTTGTTGATACGAAACCAGATTCCTTTATGTCAAGAGAAAAACAGAGGCCCGGGAGAGCCTGTTGCACAGACACATACTTACCTGGCAGGGGAAGCAGCGTGACCACGTAGGCGAGCTCCCCAGGGCACTTGTCTCTGATATGTCCTCCATAGGAGGTCTATATTGAGCAGATTCTTTTTGGTATTGGGTGGTGGAACCGGAGCGTGCTCCATCCACTCCATGCATTGACCTGGTATTGCAGTGCTTCCAGGACCGGTGCAAAAAAACAGGAAAAAAAAAAGAAAAACACAGGTTGGGTTTCATATCAATAGAGATAGTGTAGCAGAAAAGTGGGTATCCTCTATGGCCACGCTGCCTGCCTGCTTCACGCTCCCGGCACCTACACCCACACCCTCCTCACCACAATGCCCAACCCCTGGCCCTCCAACCCCCACACCCATATGCTTACCTGCCAGGGCTTACCTTCCCACAGGTGTCCCCCAGCCGCTAGCAACTCCTCACTAGGGCAAGCCAGAGAAAATGTGCATGCTGAGCAAAGCAAAATCCAGGACATCTGTTGATATTAAAAAAAACCAAAACAAATGCCCAGATAGAAAGTGGAGGACCCCAAAAGAGGATGTGTTCAGGAAAACCTGGACACATGATAACCCTAAGCAAGGCACCAGCTCCTGGCCCTGACTAGGAGCGGGGCCCTCCTGGGGGCTTGGTGGCAGCAAGGGTCAGCCTGCCATGACTGGGCAGGGCAGTGCCACCGCCAGCGGTGCATCTGGGTGGGGCTGTTAAGTGAAGCCAGAGAAATAGTGCTTCGGCCCCTCCTTTGCCAGGGCAGGCACCACTCTGCAACCCTAGGTTGTGTGTGAGGGGAGCAGGAGAGGACAAACAGGACATCAGGGTCAGCTCCAAGAGAACCTGGCCCTGAGGCAGCTGCTGCCAGAGTAGAGCAAACTCTACTATGGCAGTGGCAGCAGTTGCCGGGGCAGGTGAGTCTCCTCCCCATGTCCCACTCACTCCACAGGAAACCTTCACGTGTACCCCCTGCTGTGTTCCTGCTGTACTCAATGAGCTCTTTATGCTCCTGAGCACTTGTGTAAGGCTTTGCAGTGCAGAGGTGTCAGATGCTGAACAAACAACCCTGGGCAGGCACTTACTGTGTCTCCATCCAACTGGGCTAATTTAGGAATGAATGCCCCTTCCTGCCAGGGACCAATTTGCTCAGGGATGGCACATGTGATACGGACTACCTGCACATTCAATATGGCAGGAAGAGGATCGTGCAACTGCTCTGCATTGAATTCATTTTGCCTTTCTAGATCTTTACTCCGCCTGTTCTCATGTATGCTTGGATTTCCCTCCCTCCCCGCCACCAATCAAATACACTATTTTATTAAACAAAAGAGTGGGGAAATGACAGAAGTCACGTATTAATGCTTTTCCCATTATTATGTGTTTTACAATTATGTTCAAAACAATCGAAAATTCTTACAACATCCAAAGGAATTAAGTTGTTTATTTCTGACGGATAACGTTTTGGCTGTCAATGCCAGTGTTTTAAACCAGGGGTGGTTAACCTGTGGGACACGTGCTACAAGTGGCCCTGACAGCCTGCATGTGGCATGTGGCAAATTGGGCCGGGGGGAGGCGGAACGGACAACAGGACAGGCAGCACAGTGGCAGATAGGGAAGGAAGCACAAAACAGAGCATCAGATTGGGTAGGGGAAAGGGATCAGTGGCACTCATTTACAGGTGCATTAACAACTTTCATTAATGCACATTAAATCTAATACCTCCAGGCATGTACACACATGCAGGGACCTGCTCCAACACTCTGTAAATCCAGCTTAATTGAGTCTGCTGGAGTGCAGAAATTAAGTGCTGGAGCAGCCTCCTGTGTCCTGCATCAGTTCCCCACACTGAAAAAACAGCTGTGAGGCACTTTGAACTAAACCTCATGTGACATTCAGGTGCTTTTAATTACTACAGCTCATTAATTAAAGTGCTCCTCCCCCCTCAACCTCTGGGAGCACAGCTGTAAACATCCTCCATTGTGAGGTAGTAGGAAAATGCACATTAACTTAATTGCACAGGGCATTGTGCTCTGGGAGACCCCCGGGGGAGCAGGCACTTTAATTAGCAAGCTGGGCTAATAAAAGCACCTGAGTGTCATGTGCATCAGCGTCCCCATGCTGAAAAATAGCAGCAGGGTGTTTTGAACTACAGTTCATTGGACAAGCTTTAGTTTAAAGTGCCCGGCCACCATTTTTTGGTGTGGGGACACTGATGCATGTGATGCTGGAGGTTGCAGGAACATCTTAATTACCATGCTCCAGCTGTATGCTCAATCAAGTCTGCTCAGATGCACTAGATCTACAGTGCCTTGGAACAGCCTCCCTCCCTGTGTGTAAGTGTCCATGGTTTTTAAGTGATGCTTAATGCGCATTACTTATTTTAAAGTGCATTAACTAAATAGCAGGTTTTTTAGTGATGCTTTAATGCATATTAAAATAAGCTAATGTGCATTAAAATACGTGTGGACAGGCCTAGGGAAGGTTTGGGGCTACTTTGTGGTATACCTGCTAAAAAGTTTGGTCCCACTGCTCTAAACTGTCACGGTGTTATTGTTACTTTTGATTGGTATCACACTGATATTGCAGGACGCTCTCTTCTGGGCACTGTGCATTTCATTAACTATCCAGATAAACATGAGCTGGCTTTTGCTAATTTAAAAGGATGGTACAAAATGGCACTTCCCAAACCAGCTAGAGAACTAGCTAGCCACATTCCTCTGGTTTTTAATTTCCTATTGTCTTCACTAGTCTGAGCAAAGGCTTCAGCTGCTAAACCTTTGTGGGGAGCCTGAAACTGGCAGAAGGACAGGAGTGTCCAGCAGAGAAGGGTTGCATCCATCCTGTCATTCAGATAATTTAGTACATGCACTTCATTTAATTATATGTACATAATATGTATTTTCATACTATTACCCTTCTATGTAATTGTTGTAGCTACCAAGATGTTGGATACTTGTAAAGGGTGGCTATCTATTCACAGTCTTAAGAATGGACACAGCCTCCTGTTACCTGATTGACTACACAGGGCCATCTCTCTTGCAGTACCCCTAAACACAGGCAGCCTGGGGGTCCATTATAAAATACCCCTGCTTGGCTTTTGGCCAGAGAGAGGTGAGAAGTAATGTTTGCTGTAATCAGCTTTCCCCAAGACATAGATGAGTTTTCTACCAGCTCAGTGTCTTACATAATCAGCTGGACTGGACAATCTCCACCCCAGAGTGCTGAGGGAATTGGCTGAGGTCATTGCGGAACCCCTGGCACGGTTTTACGAGCACTTGTGATGCTCTGGTGTGGTGCCAGAGGACTGGAAGAGGGCCAATGTGGTTCCCATCTTCAAAAAAAGGAGGAAGGAGGACCCGGGGAACTATAGGCCAGTTAGTCTTACCT
>NW_017728906.1:42105509-42125004 GCF_001723895.1 Crocodylus porosus
TAGATATCAGGAGGCGCTACATCACGGTCAGGGCGGCTAGGATCTGGAACCAACTTCCAAGTGAAGTGGTGCTGGCTCCTACCCTGGGGGTCTTTAAGACAAGGCTAGACAATCACCTTGCTGGGGTCGTTTGACCCCAGTACTCTTTGCTGCCATGGCAGGGGGTCAGACTCGATGATCTGCTCAGGTCCCTTCTGATCCTACCAACTCTGAAATTAAGTATGAAACTGTAAGTAAGGATCCTAACCTTTTTGGAGTCCAGACTCTTCCCTTTCCTGACACTGGAATAAATGAAGACAACCAACCAACCAACCAATCAACCAAAAAAAGATGGACACTTGCAGCCCTCCCTTTCTTTTTTCATGTCTACTTTCTTCCAATCTAAGTTATTTGACATTTCTTCCTTGGGGCATGTCCCGTGCTTGGTAATCTTCTATTTATACTCATGTTATGCTCAATGGTGGCAATGAAAATGCAGCTTTTGTGGTAGTCTTATGCTAGTTCCAACTAATTTTACATGGCAACAATCTTTCAGACCAGGCCTTTCAACACTTTGTGTGTGTCTTAAAGTTCAGGAGGTGTGTAAGTTTTTGAGAGATCTGTGTCTGTTTGCAGTAATGTGGCAAGTACATGGTGATGGTTAGGTACACAGCAAGGCAGAATGTACAATTATCAAACATGACTGGAATTCCTAGGATGTTACAAACATTGGTTGGACACAGCTATTCTGTGTTCAGTTCAGATTAATAGTTAGATCATGGTTGATTTTTATAAAATACTTGCACTTACAACTCATGTGCTTTTCTGATTTGGCCCACTGAAAAAAAAGGGAGTGTTAAAGGAGGAGGTAATACATATGTTTTGGAAAGAGAATAATAGCTGTCCATTTGCCAACCAGAAATGTTTTTAGGAATGACTGGATTCCTCAACCACACTAACAATGAGTACTGTATGATTGGATGAGATTTTTCTCCCTGGAGTCCATTATATATACCTTTGTAACTGAAGATGTGCACCTGTTTAAACCATTTTTCCCATGTAAACAACCACACAAATTCTGGCTTGAGGGGGAAAAATTGGTGTGTGTTGAGTTCTGCATGTCTTCCATGGGAGAAAACAGTGAACAAAAATTAAGGAAAGTAAATGAAGGTAAGATGCATTTGCCCTCAGGGCAAGTTCCTCATTCCTCCCTGTGATTATACCAGTTAAGTAATTTTAACTTGCATGCATTCAAAGGGACTCATATTTATTATTGATTCCACCATCCTCTCCACAGACAGCTTCTGTTCTTGCCTGAATAAGGCCTGCTGGATTAGGGCAAAAATTGGCTAAAGTTTGACTTTTCCCACACACAGCACTAAAACAAAATAAATCTGTTAACATAAACCACCTCACATAGTTTTATTTACTCTGAAAATTAACTTTTTATACTACTGGACAAACTAGGCCCTCAGACACAAGCAGTCCTTTGGTATCAGTCAGACAGGCGTTCATTCCTTTGCCAGGTCAAAATAGGGTTGGTCCTAAATCTTTAGGTGTGGAGTTAAAGGAGGAAAAACAAATACCCTCCTCCTTGTGTTTTTTTTAGACTGTTCACAAAAATAAAACATTTAACAGCTCTGGAGCAAGTTGTTCTATGATCTCTCCCAGAAAATTATTATATGCAGATCTGCTTCATTCCTTTATCACTTTAACACCTCAAAACTGGTCTCTATATAACTACACATATTCACACAGAAACTTTTTATCAATATAATTGCATATGCTGAACTAAGCATATAATAAAAGTATCACCCCTTCCTGGTAGCAGAGCAATAGCTTTTCCAGGAAAGTGTGTTTGAAAAATGATAATCTGCCTAAGACATGGTATTGTCAAGCCAATATTACTATGACAGCCCAACAGAAAGGTGTGCTGTCCTGTGACAGGCCCTAACCGTTGCTTATGCCAGTAATGTATCATTTTGTTGATTTACCTCTTGTTATCTTTAGGTTATTTTTATTAAAACAAGAAACACTGGCACCAAATCTATAACAGCAGTTTCTGGATAAAGTAATAACATTTGCAAAAATGTACAAGTTATAGAAGCAGCATCCACCTTATGTGTCTTCATTTGGGCATGAGACATACTAGTTTTAAGCATTTCCATACCAATATAATTGCATCCTGGTATTCACAGTTAAGTTACTGACTGTATGCCTCCTTTTTAAAAAAAAAAAAAGTATTGAATTCATCAATACTTGCTAACAGGTTCTCTCTCAAAATGTATGAGTGCTTCTTCTGAGGACTTAATTGTGTCTGTATTTTCTTTAAAGTACCCCCCATTAGCATGTACCCTGCTGAAAAGTATCATTGGTGTTTGCACTTTCTGTGTCCAAACATATTTTTACTCCATCGTCAGAAAAAGGTCAGCAAAGATACCATTCACTATAACAAGGTCTGTATTCACATATAAAAGGAAAAAACAATGAAAAATCCATGCAGTACCTGACTTTAAAAATTAAACCACTTTTTCAAATGCTAAATTTAAATATGAAGAGTAAGTCACCTGTTTAAGATACTATGGCTAGGTACAGACATTCAAAAAGTCCAAAGTTCAATTGATCTAAGTTCCACTGTTTTCTGTGAACAGTGTTGTTTAGACAAGTAGCAAACAGAACGTATTTGCCCTTTGGTTAGTTGGGGTGGAGGATAAATCGTGCACTGTGTTCTACGATGTTTAAACCAGTCTACACATGATGAACTTCTGTTCTGTTATGCATATAGACTGGTCTTGTGTGGCAAATTTCTGTTCTGTTACAGGTATATACCAGTTTCTGATAGCTTACATCGGTAAAAGCATAATGTTTGTACCTGACCCACATTTTCATATTCAAAGTGATCTGTAGTTTCCCCAATAAAACAACCTACCGCAATGCAGATTAGATTGTCAGAAAAAAATTCTTAACTACAGGAACAGTGGTTGCCTATATAAATGCAGAGGCTGCTCCAATGTGTTGTAACTAAAACCCATTGGAGCAGACTCTGTTAAACTTCTGGGCATTTATAGATGTGCTCCAGAAGGTGGGGGGTGCTTTAATTATAGCGGTTCTGAGAGCCACTCTAATTAAAGTGCCCCTGCTTCCTGAGCACATGTATAAATGCCCAGTAGGACCAAGCTGCCTAAACATGGTGTATAATCTCCTCGGCAGGATAGGCATTTGGCCAAGATATTTTAGGAAGAGTGGATCCTTCCCTTAAGGAATAGATGACTAAGTTCCTTCTAACCCTGTGATTCTATAATTTAAAATATCTGATATTATGACTCACACAAACCCTATTTCCTTGCATATTTTAAAGGTAATGGGTAGCGTAGTTTCTAAGCCTAGTCCCAAGAGTTAACAAAAGCAATCTTTTGTTATGTACACACAACCCCAACATGGCTTGCCTAGATTAGGAAAATGGTAGTCATTAAACCACATCACACTAGCGAAGCTTATGCAGCCCTTGCAATGTAGACAGAGAACAATATTTGCAGCAAGTTAACACGATGTTTTGCACCAGTACATCACATCTATGGTGGAAGTTTCCTGTGGTGTACTTTATGCTGACAAGCCCAAAGAGATGGCAACCATCAATCTCTCTGGAACATGGTGTATATGTGAAAGGTCACCCAGACCTTCAATGTGTATGCCTAGGCAGAAGTATGGAGTGGAGGCTGCCCAGACTTTCCAACCCCGCTTTAGGCCACTGAGACAGACTCCAAAGGCCAGACCGAGTCCAGGCATTTGGAGCCTCCAGGGCTGTAGTTGTAGAAGTGTCTGAGAATCTAACTTGGGTCTCCTGCACGGCAGGCAAGGATTCTACCACTGAACCACAAGGGACTCCATACAAGCCCTGAGTAGCTAACTTAATTGAATGGTCAGGTGCAAGTCATTTGGTTGGGTAGTCTCTTTCCATGCAACAATAAAACACAGTTAAAGTAGGACCTCACTGACTGCTTTTTCCACCTTTGCTACATTTCCTTTTTCTTTCACGCAGATTCAGCCAATGCAGTGAGCAACTACAGAGATGGGATGCAGCAAATTATTAGTCTGTTAGAATAAGTGCAGTGATCTCACCAATGCTATATAAACATAAGATAAATGCTAAAATCTCAGTGAGAAACTGTACATTGAAATTTTTCATAGCTGCACAGAAAAGGAAATTTTACTATTGAAAAGAAAGAAAAAAGTCACTAAAGGTAAATATAGCAATATTACTGCTTCTAAACTGCACTTCATAGAATCTATATTGGGTGTATCTACACATGGGCTTAATGCAATACAATAAACTCTGGAGCACTTTGAACCAGAGTACACTGCTCCCAGTGCAGCATTTATACATGTGCCTGGGACAGCAGCACTTTTGAGTCAGAGCAGGGCAGACCTGGACTGGCAGCAGGCTTGGGAGGTCAGCCCCAGGCCCCAGGTAGTGGCATGGGGCAGTGGAAGGCTGACTGGGGCGTGAGAGTGCCCAACGTGCAGAGCTGTGGCTAGGCAGCAGGCAGGGGTCTGACCCCCTGCCTGCCATGGCTAACTGGGCATAATTTTTGCCTGTGGTCCCTGCCTACACAAGTGTTTGACTGCAATTATTTACTCTGCTGTTGGATACTGTTCCCGACAGTACTATCCTACAGTGGAATTAATTAGTTTACTGTGCTCCAATACCACTGTATGTGTATAGACTGTGATGCTTTACTGTGGAGCTAATTATTCAACTCCGCAGTAAAGTGCACATGTAAATGCAACCATTGTATTGCAGTGCAGTGCAATGCAATGCAGTGGTTGGCACTGACATTTGGTGGGTTTGTTTTGCTTTTTTCAACTCTAATAGTTTTCAGGATGGAAAATTCAGGCATCTTTAAACACCCCCTCCCACCCCGCCTCCCTCCTATTTGGTATATTAAAAACAGGAAATCAAGTCTCTGAAAATGAATTTACCCAAGTGTTAACTCCAAATAATTTCTGGAATAGTAAAACGTCCAGAAACTTGATTGTTTAGACAACTGAAGAAGTTGTATGTAGGTTTCTGCATAAAATATACACTTTCCATATGGAGCGGGCACAAAATATTTAATATTAGACAGTAATGGCACTTGATACATTATATCTTCCTGAGAAATCACAGACCATCACCTAGGAGGAATTAGCCTCCTGCTCTTCCAGCTTCTTTACAAGTGATATTGCAATAAATTTTTTTTTCAAATTATACCCTGAATTTTGTGCAATATATTTTCTGGCTGTACCCTGCACAACTGTATTTTGTTGATTAAATAATTTTTCTATCCTTAACACAATTTCTGTGCTACTTGAATACAAAATCCTATGATGCATTCAAAACCAAAAAAGAATTACATCGCCCTTAGAAAGGCAGTTTACATCTAGCTACTCCTTTGCTTCAGAATCCAGGTACCCTAAATAGCTTTCAAATAGATAAAAGATTTGTCAAGAAGCCTGCAAGGAACAGCATTGCTATTATGTTGGGTTAAAATAATTCTAGGTTTGCTGCTAATGAACTGATACACAAATCCACAAATCATTATTGGGAAAATGTCATAACTACAGTAAATAATCTAAAAGCTAGTAATGAACTGGCAAACACAACATAGCTGAAACAGATCTCGGCTGCATTGTACATCCCTCAATAGTTGAAAGAAGTGCAGTATAATTTTGGCATTTGAATGAGAACTTACTTCTTTTGTCTAAAAATGTTGGTTTCAAGAAGCTCTCCTATGCAAAGATAAGCATAGGCAAAGCAGAAATTGCTCATATAAACAGATGCTTCTGGTGGTTCAAATTAACAAAGAAAAAAAATTGACAAAAGTTAAAAGTCAGACCAATCAGGGAGGAATCCCCCCTTATCCCAACTGCAGGGCAAAGACAAAGGAAAATGACTAGGAAGCTATTGCTAGCTCTCTAAGTTGGGCTCAATCTGAAAACTACCTACCCCAGCTTCTTCAGAAAGATAGATTGTTTCACAAGATTGCATGTTGCTCCTTGCCTAGGATCCAGTTTTTTCCTAGGAAGTTCAGTAAAACTAAGACCAGTGACGCCTGCACTAAAGAATGCCAGAGTCACTTTTAAAGTTGTGATGGTCTAAAAATTTAGCTTATATTCATTCTGGCAGAAAAAGATCCTCCTCATCCCCATACATGCAAACTTCCTAAAGTGTTTCGACTTTTATTCTATTCAAAATATCCTGATTGAGGAGTTCCACATTTATGCCATCTTGCTGCAAAGTGCCCTTTAAATACTGTAGGGTGGGAGAAGGGCTATCGAAGGACTAAACAAAAACATTCCTTATGATACAACTACAATAGAACAATTGACAATGAACCATTCATTATGGGAGTCTATATACATACTGGGCGGGGAAGAGTGTTGTAATTAAGAGTGGCTCCTGAACAGCTGCTCTCATTAAAATGCTGCAGCATTAAGTGTTTTTAGCATTCCATGTTTTAAAATGGCTGCAGGGATGCTTTAAACTAAAGCTCATTTGTCTGGAGCACGTTTATAGGCACATGTATTAAAGAATGGGGTAGCCATGTGTGCCACAGGTGGTGTGGGTAACCTCTGTGTGTGACATAGTTTCTAGGGTCGGAAGGGACCTGAGCAGATCATCTAGTCCGACCCCCCACCATGGCAGGAAAGAATACCGGGGTCAAACGACCCCAGCAAGGTGTGCATCTAACCTCCTCTTAAACACCCCCAGGGTAGAAGCCTGCACCACTTCTCTTGGAAGCTGGTTCCAGATCCTAGCCGCCCTGACCGTGAAGTAGCGCTTCCTGATATCTAACCTAAATCTACCCTCTGCCAGCTTGTGACCGTTATTCCTGGTCACTCCTGGCAGTGCTCAGGGGAACAGTGACTCCCCCAATGCCTGCTGGTCCCCCCTGACTAGTTTATAACAAGCCACTAGATCCCCCCTCAGCCTTCTCTTTTGGAGGGAACAGATTCAGGTCCCGTAGCCTCTCCGCATAGGGCCTGCCCTGTTGTCCCCTGATCATGCGAGTGGCCCTCCTCTGGACCCTCTCCATGTTGTCCACATCCCTCTTGAAGTGTGGCGCCCAGAACTGGATGCAGTACTCCAGCTGCGGCCTGACCAGTGCCGCATAGAGGGGGAGGATCACCTCTTTGTACCTGCTCAAGATCCACCAGACTGGGGAGAGGACAGGCAGCAGCACAGTGGCAGATATGGAAGGGAGCAGAAAGCAGAGCAGCAGATCAAGCAAGGAGCATAGGACAGGAATCATAGAGCAGTAGGGCTGGAAAGGTCATCATTCCAGTCCAGCCCCACCCTGCACAAGGCAGGATCATCCCCATACAAACCATAACTTAAACTCTACATAAGACTACTATCATCCCTGACACAATACAGACCTAAGACCCTAACCTGCGACAGGTAAAGCAAAGGAGAAGAAAGCAGAGCAGCAAGCTGGGTAACAAAATACAGGGCAGGGAGCAGAGAGCAGATTGGGTAGGAGAAAGGGATCAATCGAAGCAGTACTTTGGGAAAGTGCAGGGCTAATTTGTGGCCTGCCTTCCAAAAAGGTTGCCCCCAACTATTTTAAATAATCATAGTTGAAAATTGCTGATCAGTCTACATCAGTAGTGCTCAAAGCACAGCCCATGGGCTGGATCTGGCCAGTGGAGGGGTGTCATCTGGTCCATGTGCTCCCCGTAGATCCGGAAATTAGGCAGCAGGGGAGAAGTGGAAGTATTAACTGCCACATTTCTGGGAGCCCCACGGCACCGCTGCACATCACTCTCTGTTGCTAAATTCGTTGACCCACAAGGTGCCTCACAGGCTGGATAACAGCCTTGCATGCATCCACTGGTCACCACATGGGGCCTGTCTGTGACCAGACCCAATACACAGGACCAGTCCATACACCAGAAAGGTTGTGCAACATTGGTCTAGGTAACTGGCCTGAAGTGCCCGTCCTGCTAGTTTATCTCTAGCCTAAAGACAGATGGATACTTGATAACTTGGTGGTAGAATTTAGGAAGGGGAAGAATCAGAAGGTTCAAGGTTTTGAGAGAGAATTAAAACGAAAGATTTCCTTGCTGGGTCACTACTACTGTTTGACCTCTTGTATTAAACAGTCATCACATTATTGTGTCTGTTAAAACATATTCCTAATGTGATCTATCACATTATGAATGTTTTAAGTGGTGCCATATGAAGCAGCTGTAGTCACTCTGTTGCAAAGGCAAAAGCTCTTCCCCTACTTATAAGCAGTTTTCAACACTGTCTACTAAAAGTTCCTCAATTTAAGTGATTTCCTTCAAATTTTACATGCAACATTACAAAGCACACAGCATTTCCATGCAAGTATGAATCATTAACTATTTTTGGCTCATTTTTGGCTTAGGACACCCTGAGGCAGCCTCTACATTAATCTCATTTTATTGACCTTGCTGCAAGAAGCACCTTTTAATACCATTTTGGCACAGAACAAAGAGCACAGTTAAAATGAAAGTGTAGAAATACAGCCAAACATCCCTCACTAGGCTGATTCTGAAAGGGGAGGTCTCTTCAGGATAGGAGAATGGTAAAAAGCAAAAAGGAAAGGGATCTAGGAGTGGACATGGAGAGACAGGGACCAGAGACAGAAGGGCACCATGAAGCCATGCTTCCCATTGTCAGAGGAGCGAACAGAGAGAGATGCATGTACTTTGGGGAAGTGCATGGAAAGAAGGCAAGGAATCCCATGAGAGTGTTCACAGATGCGCAGAGTGGATTTTGGGAGAGAGCAGCAGATGAAGGATGGTGAGGCAGGGTAAGTTTTCCACATGAATAAATGCCTTTTCTTCTTTTCCACTGTGACCATCTTTATGTGGCCTGCATGTCCTAGGCACATACAATGAAACCTCTGTAGGAAAGGAGCACTGTTTTGTTGGTCTTCCAAATCTCTGTAGAGATCTCCAATCCTACAAATATCGTTCATCCACCCTACTTCAGCTTTTGGTGCTTACTAAAACAGAAAAACAAGCATCATCTTCAAATGACAAATACAGAGTTCCACTGTGAGCCTGTTAATTTCTGCAAAATAATTACCTCAAAAAACCTTCAAAATATAAAAATCCGGTAGCAAAAAGCCTACTGAAGTCATGATTATTTATGATGCAAAAGTACCCATGTCCCCAGTCTGCTAGAATTTGTACAAACTTAGAATGAGACACAAATTAAAACCTACCTTTGCTATGTTAAAGCTGTTAAAGCTCTACCATGTATAACATTATTGCCTTTTCTTTTTGTTTTTTAAAGCTGTGCAATGGTAACAACCATTGCAGATAGTTGTAATGGCTAACAAGGTCTCGCACATTAAGACGCCTGATATTAACTCATTCCATAATCCCATGCTTCCTCTTGTTAACGTGCCTTCTGCCCATGTTTCAGAGAAAAAAATAAATCGTTCCAATCACCAACACACACCAGCAGAAAATTTAAGAGTTCTGACA
Source organism: Crocodylus porosus (assembly GCF_001723895.1). Taxonomy (NCBI): domain Eukaryota; kingdom Metazoa; phylum Chordata; order Crocodylia; family Crocodylidae; genus Crocodylus; species Crocodylus porosus. The sequence continues at coordinate 42,114,993 of NW_017728906.1, forward strand.
TACGTTAACTTACCCTTGGACATGGTTAGTTGAAATCTTTACTTCCAATTAAATAGAGTATTTCTTCTATATATACAGAATCTTTTGTTTTTATTTCAGAACACAGCAAGGGTGCATAGTTTAGGTTGAACAAAGAGATGGAATTTGTCAAGAGTGATAATTATTGAAGGAAGAATACATGGTATGACTTTTATTTGGTTGGTTCTAGAGGTACAACCATCTTCGTGGTATGTTTTTACCATGGTATGCCAAGCAGATTAACGCCCCAGTCCTGGTTAAGGCCCCTGGACAGCATAAGGACCAAGTAATTATGAGTGAAGTGACTGCATCCCTTTACTGTTTGTTTCTAGACATTCGTATTTTGAGGTGTTTGCTTTTGTAGAGTTATTCTTTGGGAGTTATAATACATTTGCCTGGGGTTAAATGGGTCCTGTTGATACATGCTTTTAATTTTGACTCATTCCTAATCATTTTTTGTTTATGAACTGAACATTTTAATTAAGATATTAGGCACAGATGAGCCTTTCATTAACACCAGTCTATTTGCATTGATCAACTGCCTTATTGTCTGTCTTATCATATTGGAGTGCCTCTGTCTGTAGCAATCAGCGTAAAGGAACCTGTTCTTCATTCACTGATGGCTTGGAAGATACAACGTAACTTTTGTGATTTCAGTGACAAAGAGCAACTTTTAGTATTCACTGCTCTTTGAAAACAATAATGCTGCTTTCTTTATATGGGAGATGATCTTCATCTTGACATACAACAATCCAGACTGCTCAGCAGCATAAGGAAATGCAAAAGTTACAATTTACCAGGTAGTGAATATTTACCAGGCAGTATCAGCTATGATAAATGGCTGAAGTAATCCTTAATTTCCCCCTATAGCCAGGCAGGGCTTGTCTAATTATCCACAGGCTCAAGCTGCCTCCTTGTGGCAGAGTATCAAATATGCCAGACATTGCACTTTGACTTTTTTGTGTCCACACATAATCAGTGTGTGGTGATGATGGGTTCTGGAAGTTTTACAAGCAGACTTCACACACCAATTCTGCGTTTCAGAAGAACAAAGGGAGAAAACAAAACAAAACAAAACAAAAAAGGACCAAAATCATAGCAGGGTCCTTATTACAAACATTCACCAGGAACACACATGAAAGTACAAAGGCTAAATATATATACACACATACACACACACACACACACACACACACACATATATACATACATATATATACACATACATACACACACACACATACATACACACACGCATATATATTTATATGTAAAAATTACTCTCTCAAATGTTTATTACACAATGAAAGACTAATTGGTAAATTCACATCTTGAACTTGATCAAAGGGGACTGATCACTTCTTTTTCAAGCCTGTTAGGGCCTTGTTACATAGTAATTTTGGGCAGCTCCTAGAGCGCTTAACCCCTGCATACATTGACACCTTAAGTGGCTTTAAGCAGTTATGTGGCTCAAAGTTAAGCCGCTGCAGGGCACGACTATCTCTGATCTGTACTACCCAGCTCCTGTTCCATTATGGTATGGCAGTTCCCATAGATGTGCCGCCCAAGCCGAAATCCTCCACTATCCCAGGATCTCTCACACTCCTGCTGGTACAGCAGGGATAGAAGCCTGTCCTGGCTCACTAGCCCCCTAATAGTAACTCACAGCTACAGCTCCTAGTCCTATCCCTGCCTCTACTTGCAAGTCAAAGCTGCGCAGGTGGGGGACAATCAGAGATGATTTCTAGACTAAGGATATGATTGCTCCAAACTCCAAGCTAGCACTAACACCAGTCAATATTTGTGCGGCTCACAGCATAATGTATAACAAGGCCCCTAGCTAAAAGCCATATTAAAGCAGCTTTGAAAAAAAATTACATAAAATTTCACCACAACATGGTTTCAGTTCATCACTGGTTTGCTTTTATCTTTACTAGAAGACTGTAAAAGTCTCCTTAACATTTGATTGGCTATTTGATTCAAGTAACACTGACACTGTTGTTAAAGGCCAAGGATTTTCCATCACCAGAATGGAAATAGTTTGTGAAATTAAGGTACATTTTCTTCCACATCATACCTTCCCCCCACCCAGCCCCAAACCCCACCTACTTTATCAAATGCTCTGGTAGATACATGATTAAAAGAAGAATAAAACAAGACAATTATCACTTTGCTTATTCGTGTCTTAACATTACAGTCTCTACAAGGTGACTACCAGTGAATCCCAGCACACTGTCAATATCATCTCCATACCCTCCAGACTGGAAAGAAATGTATGTTTTATGGCTGAAGGGGTGTTGTAAGCTTTAGAGTCACGTTAACCATTTGTGATTTCTCCACATTTTTGTGTCAGGTCCATTGTGATGCTCCTGCTGAATCCAGAAGCATTACTACATTAAACATACCATCACAATGGAGTGCAGAATTTAGGGCAAGACTCACTGCAATGTTTAGAGAATGTGCAGGGACCTCAGGACTCAATCGCTGCAAGGGTGCTCTGCCAATCTTAGTTTACATTTCATTGTATAAACATTTCCCCACTTCTATTTGGTCTCCACAGAACAATTCTGTTAAAAGTTCCCCAGAGATTTTGCTCACTCTCCCAGTCCTATTCATTTCAAAGCGTTTTCCAAGTATAAATTAGTAGCTGTACATCTGTTGCTGCTGCTCGGTTTGAACTTGCTGTTGTCCTGACTGCTGTTGTGTTTGCTGTGACTGGGGCTGCAGGACATCAGACTGAGGTACTGCCCTCCATGTCAAGGGATGCTGCTCTGTTATCTGGTTCCCTAGAGGAGCAATGGAGTTCACCAAGGTGGTCAGGTTTATAAAATGGGCCACAGACTGAGGATTGGCTGCCTCTGTCTGTGGCTGGATCTGAATATCGTTCTGGCGATTGTGAAGCATGGCAGAACCACTGACAGTATCAAATGTCACAGTAAGAATTGAATTGTCAAGCTGTAACTGTCGTTCAGGTGCAGTCAGGTGGCCAACAGCCACTGGCTGAAGGTTCGTAAATTGGGTTCCAGCTGCTGTGGTAATGGGAGTGACAGTGATATTTGTCAACCCAACAGAGCTGGAAGGGGCTGTGACGTTTGGGTCGCCAAGGGTCACCACCACCTAAGGAAGAAAAACAGAAAATAAAACCTAACCCTTATGATTTCAGACTATCTGTAAAATAACTAGCAACAGGAAGGACTGGGTGAATGCTGCCCATTTTGATGGTTTTACTGCTAACTATAGAGGGAGATCTGACTGCTGCTACAAATGGAAGAAGGCAATGAAAAAGACAGACATATAATATTCAAAAAGGTTTCCTTAATTAATTTCAAGTTTGTAGTTCCAACAAATTGGTGGCATGCAGCAGACGGGCTGAAATAAGGTGAGGATTTTAGTGGAAAGGGCAGGATTAAACAGACTCCTCATTCTTCTGAACTTTCTATTCTTCTTTTTATTGCAGTTTCCTACCATCATCTTTAAATGCTCGGCTCACGCAAGTCTGTCAGGATTCCAGGAGCCCTGATGCTTGGAGCATGTCTCCAGTCTATAAACTTTCCAGGGGAACTCACCTGCTGAATGCTTTGTACAGCTGAGTTGGTTTCATCTCCAACATTCCCTGTGAATTCTGCTTCTTTTTCTGTGTATTCACTGAAGGCAGGGTCCTCAGGCACTTGTGTTTCCTCCTCTTCACCTCCTTTTTGCTTTCGCTTCTGGCCACGTTTAGGAGCTTTCATATGCTGCTTACCTTCTGGTAACTCTCCCTGTTCCAGGGCTAGCTCTGGCTGCAGAAATAGAGAGTTTTCAGCATGACAAAAAAGCCCTTGCTCAAGCAGTTTAGCTATGCAAAGATCTGAATGAGAGGCTATCCTCGAATGCAGGTTTACTGTCTACCCTCAGATGAAGACAACAATATATTAAAAAGGGCAGATTTGAAAGAATGGTCTCACAACCTAGGATTAACTCTGTTATATAGTACTACTCCCACGAAACAGCCTATTATTGCCTTTGTTTTAGGCATGGGATTTGATTTATATTAGAATTGCTCTCTCTCTTCCTGCCCTGATTTTTACATTCATTCTGCATTTGTTTTTCACTCTTGTCCACTCCCACCCTGAGTATCCTCTTTTGCTCTCTCCTTTGCCACTCCATTTTCTGGATTCTATAATATTTATCTCCACAGGCTCCCTGTTCACTTATCACTGATGTAAAGCTTTTATGGCAGGTCCTTTGTTTCTAATCCTCCATGCACACAACCAAAATGTAGTGAAATGAATAACTGATAAATAGTAACACTTGGTGAACTGTTCCTACTTCTGCTCCATTTTCACCTGGATTTCCTTCCTGATCTTTTTTCTCCCAAGTCTCTCTACACAAAGCACAGACCAATCTTAGTCAGAGATGCCAGACACTACCCTTAGAATAATGTACAACATTTAAAATTGGACTTCCAAACCTATTACTCCAATTTTAGGAAAAAAGTTTTTCCCAGCTTGTTATAATTATGCCTGTGAGCAAATGCAAATGCCAAACAACCAAAGTGTGTACCGGATCCTGAATCCAAACCACTGTGCTGATGAGAACATTCATATTTCGGAATTTTTAAGCAGCAATGGTAAGTCCTAAATATCAATGGGAAAAAACTGGTTAAAGATGAGGCTGCAGAGCTACAGAAGATTCAGGATTCTGCTGTGGTTAGTTTACCTGAACAATTCCAATAGAGGAGGCATCAATAGTGGTAGTTTCTGGGAGCTGCTCTAAATCATCAATTCGAACCGAAAGGACCTAGCGATGAACAGAGAACACCAAATAAGTTACAGCTAGAGAAGCACACAAACAGTGGCAGTGTTTCATTAATGAGAAGTCACAGGACAAGAAAATACAGCTGAACTTGTTAATTGGTGCAGTTTACTGATATAAAGAATTTAATGCATAACGTTAATAATTTTGTGGCATTCTTTCCTTTCTTGTTAAAAGCTCAGCAATTAAGCCATAACTTTTTTTTTTAATCAAATCACTGGCATCAAGCTCTCTGGGGAAAGCATAATGTAAATCAACATAACATGCCATAGGACCAGAGCAACTATACAGTTTGAAATTAAGTTTAAGCAGAAGAGCAGCAATAACACCATTTTCTTCCCACTCCCTAGACAGATCAGAATTCACTAAAACTAATGAATTTTAGGGATAACAAAATACTGTTTACCTGTCCTGTGGCCTCAAGAAGCAACAAAAATTACAGTGTTCCTGAGCCATAAATCTCTTAAAGTGTGTTGTGGTTCACTGTATACAACAGGAGTTATAAATCTGTTTACTGAAGAATGGAAACCACTGGCTGTCCATATTGTAAGAACTTTATTACTCAGCTGTGTTTTTAATGCAAAAGATTAAAATGTTGTACCATTTATTTAGTTTCTCAGCCTAGAGAAGAGTTAGGAGTTTGAGGCAAAGCCATAACAGTGACAGGCTATTTGTAAATGTGACCAATAACAGAAAGGTTAAGGAAGCAGGCCAATTTTTAATATAGACTGAAGAAGTTCTGAAGGCAAACTTGATGGCTGTCAACAAATACATAAAAGGGATGTATAACAGGGAACCCTAGCCCTGTCACCAGAAAGCAAGTACGCCCCTTTAAGGCTCAAATTTTCTGGGCATGGAGTGCTGGTGAGGAAAGGGTTAAATGTCAAACCTGGCCAGCTGACTGGAGGGGGCAGGACTATAAAAACGCTGGGCAGAGTGGCAGTAAGGGGGACAGCAGCTGAAGGGGAAGGAGTGCCTCTGAGAGCTCCACAGAGAAGCTGGGTGAGCGGTCCAAAGGCGGGAACTATGGAAGCTGCGGGGAGACAGCAGCTGTACCACAGCAACGACTGTAGCCGATGGTAGGGAGTTGAAGCACGAACCCTGTGAATGTAAGCTGATCTGCTGCTTTGCTTGATCATATTGGTTGGTGGCAGTTGTTATTTTTTCCTTTTTTTGATTATTGAATAAGGCTGGTGGCTTGGGTGAGGCTGTTAGGGGATGGAGGAGGCCTCATAGGGGACCCATGGCAGCACAAGGACCCTGGTGCCAGAGAGGGCGCAGCACTTTGCAGGGCTGTAGAGAGCCCGAGCACCATTGAAGGCACAGAGCGAGACAGGGCTGCGGAGAGCCTGAGGAGGACCAGGGGGCCAAATTGTAACAAGGCCCAACTCCGGAAAAGGCTAGAGCCTCAGAGTCTAACTCTGTTTGGTGGGTTTTAGACAGGGAGGCCTGGCTAGAGAAAGACAGGGGTCAGGCCTGTGTAGGTGGAAGACCCCAACATACAAAATACAATAGACAGTCTCCTGCCCGCAAGAACATCAACAAGAATTTCCATCAAGATGTGGCAGGTGAGTAGAGCGCGGGACATAAGAACTCCAAAGAAGACTACAGGGAAGCCCCATGTAAGGCACAGATTAACAGAGAAGATGGCACTGGGAAGGGCTACCTGTTACAGGATGCCATGAACAGAATAAAAATATCTACTCTGGACACCAGTGAATGAACACTCTCCGTCTCCAATAAATATGGATTTAAGATTTAGTAGAAATAGTTTTAAAACTAGGAAAGAAGGAATTCTTTAGTTCTTAGAATTCAGCAGAAAATGATAAGTATAAAAATAGTCAAACAACAGAACCAAGGGACATATTGGTGTAGATCAGTGGTGCTCAAGCTTTTGGCCCCATGTGCCAGATGAGTGACATGCATTGGTCTGCAGGCCATATTGAGCCTGGCATGCCAAGATCAGGCCGTAGGGCCCAGCACTGTCTCTGCATGCTGGGATCAAGCCCCAGAAGCCTGGCATTGTTCTCTCCTGGACCTTCAGACTGGGCTAGGGCCCTGTGTCTCAGCACTGCCCCCTTCTAGCCTCCCACATGCCAGGATTGGACCCTGGCCCTGCTCTCACCCAGCCCCACACACTGGGATCAGGTGCCTGATCCAGCACACAGGGCCCACAGATCTGGAAATTTGGCAGCAGAGGAGTGGTGCCACCACTCTCCCATCACCACATTTCCAGACCAGTGGGGAGCACAAGGGCTGGATGACCTGGCGTGGTGGGCCAGATCTGCCCCCCAGACTGGGCTTTAAGCTCACCTGGTATAAATTAAGGACAGTCTAAATTAGAATCAGAGCTGCCAAAACAGAAAAAAGATGAACTGTATGGCATACCTGAAGTAACGAAGTAGCCAAATAAATATATAATAAGCTATAATTTGTATGCTATGTTACCCACCTCTGGGTGTTTGCGTCTCATGTGCCGGCTCATTGAAGCTCTAGTAGAAACCTTCGTCCCACAAAGCTGACAACTCTGAGCTTCCACCTTATCATGAGTTAGTTGGATGTGTTTCTGAAGCATGTAATCAGTGACATATTTCTTATCGCAGACTGAGCATGTCCACTGTTTCCCTACTGACAGCAAATGAAAAAAAACATTAGCATCTAGCTCTCAAAGTGAATACTGTAAAGCTGATTTCCAGTATTTCAGAAACTAGGTCAGTTCCTTTAATAACATAGTGAAAAAGTTAATCCAGTATACCAAATCTGCCAAATTGTTGTCTTTGAAACTGTTATTGGAGAGGATTTACCTGTATGAATCAGTTTATGAGTCTCCATTGTGTTTCTTTCGCTAAACGTTTTCCCACAAAGCTCACACATGAAATCTTTGATCCCTGCATGGACAGAGAATATTTAATCAGAACAATAACAATTAAAAGTATTGGGACAAGCGCGAATCTTTACTAAAACAAATCATTCTCACTAGTCATTTTTATTCCCCAGCTGTGCCACTGTTTGCAAAAGCACTACAGGAAATACCTGTGAAGAAGCAAATGCCCCGAGTAAGATTTAGCTTTGCAGATTAAAGTTCAAAACTTAATTCAAGACAAAAAGAGTACCCAACACTTAGCCTATAGTCAGTGGTCCATTTAAAAAAAGAAAATCACACAGCATGAAGCCAAGGTGTTCCTACTTTTGGAAACCTAATATCCATATTCCTTTTAAACTGTATTCTTTGTGGTCTCACTGCTTTGAGTATAATTCTTCCTGAAATGTCCAAATAAAGTTTTAAACACCCCCTGCCCCATTTAGCTAATTCAGTAAAACTTCCACAGGACAATGGGTCCTTGGAGGAGCTCTCACCTGTGTGCCTTTTGTAGTGCTTCAGCATATTGACTTTCTGTGCAAATTTCCGATGGCATTCCTTGCATTCGTATTCTTTAATCCCCTTGTGGAGCTTCATGTGATGACGTAGAGCATGTTTTGTCTTCATTCCTTTGAGAGACAGAGACAGAGAGAGAGAGATCTTGCTAAAGGCCTGATACAAAAATAAGGCCACATTCTCCACATGTATCCCTCCTCCAATGGGCAGCAAGACAATTCAGGACAAGCATGTTACAAGGAAATGGTCGCCATTTGGTTTCCGGTAGACTGCATCACCAAATGGTTGTTTTTAATAATTTAGCTAGAGGTACACTTTTATGGGTGATTTTGTTTCAAATTCTCCACAAAACAAATGAAAATCATTTGAACAGATATTCAAATTTGGTCAAGTTATAAAGTAATGTACATGTATTCCAATTTAATAATTATAGCAATAATTATGCTTTTTAATTTTAATAAGTGTACTTATTCTAGTTGCTAACACTGAAAAATCACCCTAGAATGTAACAGTTAAGCTGTGATCTTTTTGGCTCTTTCTTGAGCTGAAAGTGGGATGGGGACAAACACTCCTCAAATAGCAGAATGACAGATACAAATCTTTAAAAATCAGACTGAAGACCAAGGAACTGAGGAATATAAAATAAAGGGAGAGCTTATGTGCCCCTTGATCGTGAGCAAAGTGTTCAAAGTGCAGGACTCCTTTCACCGTGAGTATCTCCTATCTCAGCATTCAGTGTTGGTGTATTTTTTATTATGACAAAAGGACATGCATGAAGTCTCAGAGAAATGGAAAACAAGGAAATGGCTATACCTTTACCACATTCTGCACACAAGTATTCTCGGATGTTATCATGGACTCTCATATGCTCTTTTAACATGTCCTTTCTGGCAAATGATTTACCACACTGCTCACAGGCATGGCTTTTTACACCTTAAATAAAAAAAAAACCAACCCATTAATATAAAACAAGATCCCTGGTGGAAAATATGTGTATTCCTAAAAGGTGACAAATCTCTGGCAACAGACTCACTGTGGAATAACCCAACTACTGAACAGCTTTTTGTATATATTCTGTGTCCCAAAATTTATTATGAGAGAGGTTTTTATGAGCTCCAAAGCAAGAATGAGGCCAAAATATACAAGTTAACCTTAGAGCAGGCTCTGACAATAAATTGTAAGTAATGCTTTTTCATCAGTAATGCTGAGATTTTTTTTTTAAGTATAGAAGAGCTCATGTCATGCTGCCCACACATCCATCTTCAGATTACTTACAAGAGGATGTGAACTGATGGGCACCAGCCTCCTATCCGGAAAATACCCTTCCACTATGCCCCTGCAGCAGCAGCAGGTCCTACCTCCTCAAAGTTAAAAAAGGCAGGTTAGACAATGCATTTTTGATGGATGCCTTTTACTGTCTCCCTCAGGGGTACTGAAGGTGTTACTCTGCCATATTGTCTCCCTGTGGAGATGACAGCTCTAATGATGCTGGGCAATGATTTCAAGCACTTGTAAATACATAGGGGGCAAAAAGAAGGTCCCAGGTAACGTGGGGCCCTTGCAGGACACGTTGGGAAATTTGGTCATCATGCCAGACGACAAAGCTAACATGTTTAACGATTTCTTTGCCTCTGTCTTTCTAAGTAGGGACCAGAACAGCCGCCCCACTCGGGCCCTAGGGGAGGTGCACCTGGGCCAAAGGTTAGCAAGGAACTAGTTAGGGAGCTTCTGGAGGGGCTGGACGTATTCAAGTCAGCCGGCCCAGGTGATCTCCACCCTAGAGTCCTAAAGGAATTGGCCGAGGTCATTGCAGGACCCCTGGCA
>NW_017728906.1:42126643-42127871 GCF_001723895.1 Crocodylus porosus
ACCCCAGTATTATTTCCTGCCATGGCAGGGGGTCAGACTAGATGATCTACTCAGGTCCCTTCTGACCCTAGAAACTATGAAACTATGAGTGGTTTTGAGGGAAAGGAGTAGAAAGGGTAGGAAGATGAAGATAAAGAGTTAGAATAAGCCCAAAGAAGTTTACAAAAACCAAAGATCATATCTGAACTGGATCCAGAAATGAGCAATGGGGACAGAATAAAGTGGGTTAAGGATGACATAATGCAAGAAATCGGCTATGGCATTCTGCTTGTGCTGGAGAAAGGAACTGGCACTTTGGGAAATCAGCGTGGATAGAAGAAACTGCAGTTTTCCAGGTGACAAAGAAATAAAGGCACGGATGAAGATTTCAGTAGTGATGGACTACAAAGTCAATATTTTACTGGATAAAGACTTTGTTATAACATCAGGGCTCTGCTATTATTTACTTCTTCAAAACTATTTGGTGGAGAAAACTGGCTTGCCATGAAGCATAAATGTTGCAATGTTAATAAATGGTTTTTTTGTAATTTTATTTATTAATTAATCAAACTAATCAAATAACAGATGTGACATATAAAGAGATCCATTTCTCCTAAAAAGATACATGAAGGCACTTATCTTCTACCAACAGTGCTCCCTTAACCCAAGTCAATATCCACAAGTGTCTTGCATTGTATTCTCTTCCTTTCAGTTCCTTTATATTTCCATTGACATTAAGCCTTCATGTTTCTATTATATAATAATTTACATCTTCTTTTCCCCTAGAACTCTGCATAATACAAATGTCATTCTTCTGCTCATTTCCGATTTTTAGATTTATTTAAAATTCGTTCTTAAGTCCTAGCTCACAGATCCTATACTTTTCTTCAGTATTCAAAACAGTTCCTTACATTTTCTGGTTTAGATGCCAGAGATATTTCTTTTTTCTTTAAGCAAATTCCAAAAATGCCTATACAATTTCCAAGTATATTTTCCTTCTCTTCTACAAATACTGATTTCCATTATAAAACTTCCCAATCTTTTTGAAACTAGGCAGCTATTTTAGGGGTGTCACTTCTCTTCCATGTTTTTGCAATTTTGATTCTTTCAGTCACTAGTAGATAAGTGATCAATTCCTTAAGATTTTTACGTGCAATTTTTGTTTCATAGTTGGTAGGGTTGGAAGGGACCTGAGCAGATCATCAAGTCCAACCCCCTGCCATGGCAGGAAAAAGTACTGGGGTCAAAC
>NW_017728906.1:42128784-42135032 GCF_001723895.1 Crocodylus porosus
CGCATGGCTCTCCTCTGGACTCTCTCAAGTTTCTCCATGTCCTTTCTAAAGTGTGAAGACCAGAATTGGATGCTATTACTGATATAGGATATATTATTTTAAAATTAATTTTCTTCTATTATTGTGCAGATGGATCTGAGGACCATTGTTGCAAATGGTCTCTCTTTCTTTAGCACTAATTTCTGATCCAATGTCATTAACCCACTTTGTCATAAACAGAGTTTTTTCTTTCATATGACTATTTAAAATTACTTCATATAACACAGACAATATGGGTTTCATAGGTGTGACCAATTTTTTTTCAGTTCTGTTAGATTTATACTGAGTTTTACCCAGTACCATAGTAAGGTGGAGGAAGTGAGCAGGGCGACTGCCCAAGGTGTGGAAGCAAAGGGGTGCGAACAGGTGCCGTCTAGCCAGGGTGGGAATGGGGTGGAGCCGTAAGTGGCTTGTTTGCGGGGGTGTGGGGATGGAGGAAGGGTGGCTTCCACCACTGCATACACCCCCAGGCAAGCATGGGGCAGGGTGGGGTGCCCCCTGGATCTGTGCACAAGGCGGAGGCAGGCTGCCATTGTGGGCTTGCCTCAGGCGCCAAATTTCCTTGCTATGGTACTGGTTTTACCTTTCTTTGGGAATGTGATGAAAAGTCTTTCAATTGCAGGTATTGGAAAAAATGGGATTTTAATGTCACCCACGGTACACTGCATTTTGTCAAAAGCTCCATTTCCTTTGAATAACTGTCAGAATCTTTTATTCCCATGTGTTCCCAAATATTAAAGCTTCCTAATAAATTACTAGGATTAAATTCTATATTGTTACGTATAGGTGCTAAAGGTGATGGTTCTGAGCTTAATTTTTAGGTTATCATTGTGCTCATAAAGGGGAGATTATATATTGAATGGGCCTGCAATATTTATTTACTCATGGTAATATAGTAAGCTTGATTGTTGGACAGTATATTCCCTCTATCTTTACCCAGTGCTTACTGTGAATCAGTTTAGGGGGTAATTGTTATTGTGGGTTATCATACATATTCTTTTCCTGACATGGAAAGGTAGGGATTCTGAAGCTAAAATGGACAGGATTGTTTTTTTGTATTAATAATTTACAAGGGGAAAAAAGCGAACAGCATTTTTTACCTGTGTGAATAAGCTTATGTCGTTCCAAATTCCCTATGCTATTAAATATCCTTCCACAAATTTCACACGGATGGATATATCTGAAAAAAAACCAAAAAAATAAAGCAATATTTACATTCTCTTTTGACAGACCTATGGTCTTCTGTAATCTCAATCTGTACCTGTAAACTGTCTGAAAAGACTTACTAGAAAACTTCCGGGGGGGGGCGGGAAGAAACATAAACAACACCAAAAGTTAAGCACAGCCAGGCAATACCATGCCTTCAACTCATACATTTATTAGATTAAAATTCTTTACTTTATAAATCCAGGACTTTAGTCTTTCCTTTTGTTTCCTACTATAAATGAGGATCTAACTGTACAGCTGCGAACGAAACAAACAGTTCCAATGGCATCACTCACATAATGATAAGGAGACAATATGAGCCCAAACAACGTCAATGAATACCATATTTAAATCAAAAAGAAATTAAGGGAGGATTTTTTTCCTGGCATATTAAAACTGCACAAATAAAGTTTTGGGTATTCCAATACTTCTTTCTCTCCTTCCTACTAATGCCATTACTAAATGCTAATACTTGAAACAGCCACTGTAATCGCAAAAAGTAGTCTCCACATATGATTAGTTAAATGTATCTTACTTTTGCACATTGGGATCAGGCAGGTTCTCTCGATGAATGACCATGTGGGCATGGTAAGTTGCCTTCAAAGCAAATCGTCGATTACAGATACTACAGCCATAGCCTTTCTCTTTGTGAACATCCATTATGTGTTTCAGGTACTCCTTCCCTCTGCCAAAGGTTAACTGTGGAATTGAACAACAGTGAATGCATGGGGGGGTGGGAATCTCAGGAAAAAGGTGACTAGTTAGCTTGCTATTGAGATTGACAGCACAAATAGCTAATAATCAGCAATTATACACACACAGAAGTAGGCACCTGTAACAGGGACCCCCTAGCCCTGTTACTAGAAGACAAGTCCACCCTGTTAAGGCCAGGACTTTTTGGGCACAGAATGCTGGAAAGGAAGGGGTTAAATCCTGAGCCTGGCCAGCTAGTCAGCTGACGGGAAGGGGCAGGCCAGGACTATAAAAACCCTGGGGAGAGCAGCAGTCAGCCCTGGTAGCCAAAGGGGAAGGAATGCATCCCAGAGCTCTATGAGAGGCTTGATGAGTGGTCCAAAGGCTGGAAGAGGAGACTACAGAAGCCCTGAGAGACAGCAGCCACCCCAGAAGCCGATGGTGGGGAGCTGAAGCACAAACCCAGCATAAATGTAAGCTGGCATGCAGCTTTCTTTGATCACCTTTTTTTTTAGTGACTGTTATTGCCCATGGATGGGACTGTCCGTATTTCTTTTGATTACTGATATCTGGTGGTTTGGATGAGGTTATTAGGGAAAGGAGAGCCTCATTTTGGGGCCCACTATGGAGTGGGGACTCCTGTGCCAGCAGGGGTGTTGCTTTTGGGGGTATACAGACCCTGGTGCCTGAAGGTGTGATCTTAAAAGGCCAGGGAGGTCTGGTGCATCTGTGGTGCAATCTTATTTATTTGGTGGGACTAAGCAAGTCTGTCCCCTGGCCTTGGACTTGTGCCACCCTGGTTGTGGGGCTGGTGGCTAGACCTCTAGGCCAGGGAGACCAGGCTCCAGACTAGAGCAGGGAAGAGGGCTAGAGTCTCTGAGTCAAACCCTGTTTGGTGGGTTTAGATGGGGAGGCCTAGGTAGAGAGAGACTGAAGTCAAGGCCTGTGGAGGCAAAAGACGCCAACATATGAAATACAACAGGAAGGCTCCTGCTTTTAAGAACCAACATAATAACTTCCATCAAGATGTGACAGGTGAGTAAAGAGCAGGATACAAGAAACCTTAGAGGGGACTCCAAAGATGCCCCACATAGGGCGTGGATAACAGGGAACATGGCGCTGGGGAAAGCAACCTGTTTACAGTACCCAGTTCCTGATACTAAACATGCCTATGAAGGACAACCAAAATTAGCCTTTCGCTTAGGAGACCTCTTTGAAATGGTAGCTCAGGCAGCTCCTTTGCTGGTGGTACCACAAGGGAGCCATGGGAGAGGTAAAGAAGTGCCTCACACCACTCTGTTAGGAAGCCTTCAGTTATTTGAGATGGGATGACTAGAGAGCTACAGCTAACCTCAGTTTGCTGTTAGTGCAAGATTCCTGTAGATGGAGAGAACATCTTTTACACTTGTCTTTGCACTCTTAGGGGAAGAGGGAAAGATAAACAGAAAAGGTTTCTTAATAAAGGGATTATTATTTTGCTACAATTTACTTCTACTTTTGTGGTGCTCTCCCATAGACATTCAAGAGGGCAACATTTTCAGCCAGAAAGAGCCTCCTTTTTAGGCTGTGGATACATCCTGGCTGTCTTAAAGAGGGAGCTGATGCTTGGGAGCCCATATCAGCTGTTGCACATCTACATAATCCTGCAGTGATACAAAATGAGCTCAGTTGCTTGAACGTTGACCTTGAATGAAACAGGGTTAGAGAGAGAGTGATTTCTGCCACACACATGTTATTACAAGATCATTCAGAAGTAAGAGTTGCATCACAGCAGCTTGTATCTGCTTGATACCAATGCAACTGTTAGTCTGTCTAAACCCCTAATACCATGCCAACACATGCATTCCACTGCTGTGACCTCCAGCACTATTCATGGATTGTTCCATTTGAACAACTACAGTTATGCTCCATCACCACAGTTCAGAGATAACTTCTTAACATGAATTGCATGAATTCTGTTTTTATTTGTAAACATTTATGGGTAGTTAATGTAATTATTTATGTGGCATAGGCAATCAGAAGAGTTGCTCAGAACACAGCTTCAGGTGTTGCAGTTTCCAGTTTAAACAACTGGATTCAAATGAGGCAGGAAATTAAATGCAAGATCAAACACTTCATAATCACTGATATTAGAATAGCAACCAGAAGCACCAGTTAAGGCTGAGGCCCAATTTTGCTAAGTACCAGAAACATGCAAGTAAAGAAATGGTTGTTGTACAAAAGACCTTAGCGTCTAAACAGAAAAGGCAGGCAAGGGCTAAGAGGATTATTATCCCTATTTTACAGACGATGAATTGAGCTTCTTAGCTCTATAAAGGGACTCAGATAAAGCAAGACTAAGCATTACCACACACAACTCGTAGATATCTGGTTCCCAGAACATAATACATGCCACTAAATTTGACACCTAACGTCTCCATACTGTGCATGGAATGAATTATGTAAGGAGTGGGCATCCCAATAGTCAACAAGCTATAAGGGGAATGCTTGTAAGAAATGTTGATAATAAGAGTTGTGCTTGAAATCCTAGCTTTCTCCAGAGTCTAGGCATCTATGAGACCTGAGATTCACAGCCTAACCTTTCTGCAGCTATGCACTTATTTTGTCCACTGGCCTACTGTCTCTCTTTAAAACAGTGGTGGTGGCACCCACCCACTGTTTAGAGATTAGTTTAGAGCAGTGGTTTTCAACCTGTGGTACACAGACAATGTTTAAGGGATCCACAGAAGATGAATATGATCAGTCATAAATAAGTATGTGAATACCCACACTTACAATTTAAAGGGGCCTCCCACATCCACTCAAACATTTCTAGGGGTCCACAAATGCAAAAAGGTTGAAAACCACTGGTCTAGAGGCTAGAGCAATCACCAAGCAAGAGGGAACCTACGTTTGATGTCTGAGGCCTTTTTAAACATACATTTCATGCTTCTGAGGAGTGTCTGCACTACCAGATGTTCTCCACCCTTCTTGGCAAAGCCAGGACTCTTAGACTATTGATATACTTGGCATTAAACTGTAAGCAGATAAAATGCACACAAGGTGCATCTACACGTGTGTTTTACTGAGGACCAAAATACTGGCCCCTCCTTGGCTAACTGACAACATTTTTAAATTCTGCTTAGCGTATTTTTTTCCTTTTAAAAGACACAAATAAAGAAATAAGCACACATTAGTTCAAAAGGAGTATTTAAATCTACCTGGCACCTTTTGCAGCTATACTTGTGAGGCTCAGAATCTGCACTTTCATCAGAGTTGTCGTCATTTTCCTCTGAAGAGATTCCAATTTTACCGATGAACTCTTCTCTCTGGTGGTCATCCATTAGTGCGATGTCCTGTTTAAGGTAGGGAAGGAGATTCTATTTTACTAATTCCAATAGTTATTTTGAAGCTTAATAGATCCATTGCCCTTCTTAGATACAAACTTGTTTCATAACCAGCTGTACTAACATAATATAAAATACTTTCACATCCAATAAAATCCCTGTAAAGTGAAAATCCCCCAGTTCGTGATTAGACACATTTATTTATTAAGTGACAAAGCTGCGCGTATATAAAAAGTTACTATAGGTATCAGCAGGAATTAAACTGGCACATGGTTAAAGTTGTACATCATTTTAATGGCATTACTGAACAACACAGCACCTCTCAAGCTCATATTAGATCAAAGAAATTGCATTTTTTCACTAAGCCACTTGAATCTTAATTGTACTAACAGGTGGGTCAAACAAATAAAACATTTCCCCACAAGGATATTCATTATTTTAGGAATTCTCACATGTTACCCAGGAGACTATTTCAGGAACCTCCCTCCTTTCATTCACAGTTACTTAACTGCCATGTAGCAATCGTGGCAATAGCTTTCTTGAGGAGGCAAGATTAAGCAAATATTTAGTGTATCTTTCCAGATGCCTTTTTAATGCAGATAACAGCACAAAACAGAAGGAAAAGCAGCAGCAGCAGTTGACCAACTAGCTCTTTGTACACCAACAGCAAGTACTCTGTGGATTAGTACAAGAAATGTCTATACTAACTAATACTCACTCTATGTAGTACCTTTCACACTTTTTTGAAAGTTGTAGTCCCTGTGATGTAGGCAAGCTTTCTTTTTTCTTCAGATGAGTAAAATGAGAGACTGTGGGTTAAATGGCATGTCCAAGTTCTTCCAAGGTATGTCTATACCAGAGGTCAGCAGCATTTTTCATAGATTTCATAGACATTAGGGCTGGAAGGGACCTCTGGAGATCGAGTCCAGCCCCCTGCCCAAAGGGCAGGAAGTCAGCTGGAGTCATAGGATCCCAGCAAGATAA
>NW_017728906.1:42135043-42174362 GCF_001723895.1 Crocodylus porosus
GGCCATGCTCCCGGGCCCCAGAGCCTGAAAAAGGGACAGGCAGCCCCCGCAGCCAAGAGCCAGGGGCTCCGTCTGCGTGGAACCCGGAACCATGGGCTCCATCTGGGTGGCCGTCTCCAAGGTGCCCAATGCGGGGGGGCTGCAGAGCCCGAGGGGACCCTCGGGGTGTGGCGCGTGCCCATATGTGTCATGCCTCTGGTAGGCTGGCTACGGCTGGGGCTGACTACTCTGGGGGGCTGCAGGCAGGGTCTCGTGCCCTCCCGCGCCCTCCCCTGCGCTAACTCGAGCGCCTGTTTACGCAGCCTGTTTACGCAGCCTGTTTACGCAGCCTGTTTACGCGGCTCCAGTCGCGGGGCTCCCTGGGGGGCTGGGCCAAGTAGGAGCCTGGGCGGGGGCTTGACCCGACCCGGCCCAGCACCAGGCAGCGGCCTCCTCCCAGGGAGCGAGGAGTTAACCCCTTCCCACCATGAGCCCGCTTACCTCCGGCTGTGCTGGGGGTCGGCAGGGGGCTCTGTGGCGGCTGAAGGGGTGTCTGGGGGGCTTTGGGGAGCAGAGGTGCAGCGGGCTTCACCCACGCGTCTCTCACCGCTCCGGAGCCTAACTGAGTCTTTTTGAGGCACAGTGCTAAAACACCTGCAGCCTTCACTTGTAAGATGTTGGCGTGCCAGAGACGGATGGTGGGGGAGCTATAAGAGGCCAATCCTTGTTGTGGCAGTGCAGCCCCAGCCCTTTCCCTACCATCCACCTGAGATGCACATGCCAGGCAAAATATCCTTGCACACCACTTTCTGGCAACTGTGCTGGGGGCTGCTTACCTGTGGTCTATACTGCAATCATATAGTGCAGTCCCAGAAGCAACTGCAGGGCGCTGCAAGCATACCTGAGCTAGTTTAATAGTCCAGCTGCTGCAATGCAGCATGGAGCTAAGAAGCAAGATAAAATAGATTATGCTGATACCACAAGTTACACTGCTACTTGTACCCAAGCAAGCTAGCTTAAAACTAGCAGTGATATCCAAACACATTACAGTTGCTTCCATAAGTGCAGTGCAGACCTGCAGTGTCAGTGGCCAATCTGGATTTAAACTAAGCCATCCTCCTGACTCCCTAGGGGTTTTTTTTTCTGTAACCATATGCTTTTTGTAACCATTAGACAGCACTCCCCCTCCATGTAATCTACCCTTTGATACTTACAGGGATGGCCTCTTTGGCTCTCCTGCTTCAGTCCCCTCCCCCAGCATAAGAATCATAGAAAATGAGGGTTGGAAGGGAGCTCAGGAAGTCATCTAGCCCAACCCCCTGCTCAAAGCAGGACCACCCTAAACTGTATCATCCTACCCAAGGTTTGTCTAGCCATGTCTTAAACCCCCTCACAAGGATGGAGATTCCACAAACTCTCTGCAGATAAACTGCATTTAACCATGTGTTGCATGAAGGTGTGCTGCAAAGGCTTCAACTTAAAGGGAAAGCCCCTCCCAACAATTAATGCAGTTTGAGATGCCAAGGGAAATTCTGGTTTGGATCCAGAATGCATACCAGCTCCCACCATATACATAGATGCACCTACCCATTTATCCTTTTAAAACCGGTTTCCAATAACATACAATATAGAATCATAGAAGTAGGGTTGGAAGGGACCTTGTAGATCTTCAAGTCCGACCCCCTGCCTGGGCGGAAGAAAAACTGGACTCAAATGGGTCCAGCCAGGTAGGCATCAAGCCTCTTCTTAAAGAACCCCAGGGTAGGAGCCAGCACCACTTCCCTTGGAAGTTGGTTCCAGATCCTAGCTGCCCTAACTGTGAAGTAGTTCTTGCGGATGTCTAATCTAAACCTACTCTCCAATAACTTGTGTCCATTATTCCTTGTTATGCCAGGGGGCGCTAGGGGAAACTGTGTCTCTCCCAAACCCTTTTAGTCCCCCCTAGTGAGTTTATAGACTGTCACCAGGTCCCTGTATAGCTTATGTTCTTTATCAAAATATTACAACCTACCTTAAAATGAACATGAATATGGTCTCTAAGCACGTCCACCCTGAAAAATTTACGTCCACAGATTTCACAGGTATACTTCTTGTCTCCATGTGTCAGAAGGTGTTTGTTCATATTGCTCCTACATGAAAAGACCTAGAGAGGAAGAAAACATGGAAGGAATTTTTCACATCTAAAGAAACACTGGGGCTGTTCTTGATTTTATTTTGCAGTTGGCACAGGGCATATTTAATACTGCTTTCCTACAGATACCGCTTCTGGGCTGGGTGACATACATGTCCATATTCAACAGCAGAGTTCTCATCATCTATTCAGTACTGGACTGATGCAAAAATCTGTTAATATTACAAAATATGTATATATAGGCACCCAAAGTGTTCACAGATATTTTTTTTCTTACCAGGTGAGACAGAATGATATAGACTACATTAGGAGAAACAAGGGAGGACTCCTCTGTCTGTTACTGACTCTTAAGTAGAGTTAGAGTTAACAAAAAATAAAATCACTAACTTGAAGTGAGCTCTTACACATGAAAACGTATGCATCTCTGATTCAGTTAGTCTATAACAGGTGGTTCTCAACCTTTTTAGTCAAGGCACCCCCAAGTAGACTCAAGGGAACCCTAGGAAAATGCCAATTTTTAGCTTCCACTTGTTTTTGACTACAGGAAAATAAAAAAGCAATTTTGCAGTTGCAAACAACTCAAAAATAACACAACAGGTCAGAACGTTTTTAACATTATGGATTTCTACTTGAAATATTTGGGCCTGTGCATATACACCCAACAGTGACATTGTATAGTGCCCCACAACACCCATGAAAGCATCTCGGGGTACCCCAAAGTAGAAAAGCCTTATCCTGGATTCAAGTACACGAGCCAAAGATCAGAAGCCAGAGTCACAGCGGTTCTTACTGCTGTCTGGCTGGGGCCAAGGTGGCTCAAGGTGGCTTACACATGGGGGGGGGGGAGAATGGGGAGTGTGAGGGAGACTGTGGTGCAGGGAGGGAGCAAAGGGGTGCACATAGGGCAGACCCCATGGTGTGAGTGGGTAGGGAGGGGTTGGACCTGAGAGAAGGAAGGGGAAGACTACAGCAGCAGAGAAGCTGCAGTGTCTATGACTCCAGCCCTGACCTAGGGCAGAGGCCTGGGCCAAAGCCAGAGCTGCTGCTGCTGCTGTTCCTGACTGGTTGGGGCCAGGGCTACAATGTGATCTGTGCCCTAGGCTGGAGCCAGAGCTACTGCATATGGTAAACTTAACTTAATCCAGACTAAGAGAGGTAATAGACAGACAGACATCTCTGCAGAATTAGAGTTCATAACATTTGTCCATAAGGCTTTGTCTAATATAACTTTAAATGCTCAACGCAATCAACTACAGAGCCTGTGCTGGAACTCCATACCTGCCACTGATAGATTTTTGGTACTTGAATGCAAAGCTTCACTGCATGCACTGGCAAAGAAGCCTACCTTTCCGCACACAGGGCATCCTGATGGTTCCTTCTTGTAGCGGACCAGGTTCTCTGTGCTGTGCTCAAAATCTTCTCTTTTCACGCGCCTCACCCCTTAATGGAACAGCCCCCATCAAAAAAAATACAAATAAAATAAACCATGGTTTCCCGTCTAAACTGTATGACACTTTGACTAAACACTATGCAGAACAGTGATACACAGAAGTGGTGCTCTCTGCACGAATTAGACTCCTAATGAAAGGATCGGTGCTTACTTAAAATGGTGAGAAGTGGCTTAAAAGTACAAGAGATTTGTTGAAGATGCATTTCATTGTCCTATTTGTTGCTGTGCCAAATAGGTACTCAAAATTACGATTTCCTAGGCCTGTAAATACTGGGAGCTTTGTAGGAGAGGAACAGGGATGGATCAGTCTGGACAGGTCCTGCATAAATATTCTGCCTTGACATGCACTGTCATTGTGAGAGAGGATACTGGGCTGCAGGGAGCTTCACCTGACTCAGCATGGCATTTTTCCTGTTCTTACCATACCAAATGTCCACTGTAAAAACTCCTCCAACCAACCAAAGGTCCAGTGGGAGCTGCTGGTGCTCAGCAACCCAACAGTTGGCCTCTTCATGTTCAGTGAGGATGCCCATTACCCCCAAAGCAACTTTCAAGAGGAAAATAAGGGCTCTTGCATCTATTCCTGAGGACAAGAAGTTCTATGACAGTGTCTCTGCACCCTCTGCCATCAACACTCAAAGTGGGGGATGAGGCTATTGGCATGGAGAACAGAACCATGTCCAATTCCATGGTGGGGCTTGGACCCCAGACTGTCTTAACTATGTCCTGTTCTAAATTACTGATAGTACCATCCCCAAAATGCAGAGCAAACTCCAAGTGATAGATTAAGAGGCAGAGATTTTGTTGCATATTCTTTTTTTTAATCTTTTCTCTCTGACTGTCAGCTTCAAGGATTAATGGCCTACTTTTCTAAATGTGCTGAACACCTGCTGTTCCTGTGGATTTCAATGGAGATTTGGGGTTCTCAGTTCTTATGGTCTTATTTTCTGACCTGGAATCAAGCATGAAGTGTTTATCTTTTGTGTTGGTCTTAAACCCATTTGTATTCTTCCAAATGGATTTGTACTTAGTTGCTATTGCCTTATTCACAATGGAAAACTTTCTAGGTGCCACAGACATTTCAAAAGGCATGTAGATTTTTAAGGCCAGAAGAGGTCATTATGATCACCTAAGGCTGACACAGAATCACAAAAAATTAGGGTTGGAAGGGACCTCGGGAGGTCATCTAGTCCAACCCCCTGCTAAAAGCAGACCTGTCCAGCCAGGCTTTGTCAAGTCAGGCCTTAAAAAGCTTTAAAAATGGAGATTCCATCACCTCTCTAGGTAAGCTGTTCCAGTGATTCATTAGCCTCCTAGAAAGTTTTCCCTAATATTTAACCTAAACTTCCCTTACTGCAACTTGAGACCATTGCTCCTTCTTCTGACATCTGCCACCACTGAAAACAACTAGCTCCATCCTCTTTGGAACCAGCCTTTGGATAGTTAAAGGCTGCTATTGAATCTCGCTCTCAACGCACCCCCCACCTTCTCTTTTGCAGACTAAAGATAATTCTGCAGTCCCAGTTCCCCTACACTCTCCTCATAAGTCATATGCCCCAGCCTCCTAACCATTTTCATTGCCCTCTATTGGACTCTAACTGTCCACATCTTTTCTGTAGCGGGGAACCCAAAACTGGACACAGTACTCCAGATGTGGCCTCACCAATACAGAACAGAGTGGAATAATTACTTCCTTCAATCAGCTGGCACACACCTACTAATGCAGCTCAGAATACTGTTAGCCTTTGTGACAGCAGAGGCACACTGTTGACTCATATTCAGCTTACTGACCACTGTAACCCTCAGGTCCTTTTCTGCAAAGCTGCTGCTTAGCCACTTGGTCCCAAGTATGTAGTGATGCACAGGATTCTTCAGACCTAAGTGCAAAACATTGCACTTGTCCTTATTGAACCTCATGAGATTTCTTTTGGCCCAATCCTCCAATTTCTCAAAGTCACTCTGAATCCTAGCCCTAATCTCCAGCACATCTACTACTCCCCCCAGCTTGGTGTCATCTACAAACTTGCTGAGGGTGCAATCCATCCCATCTTCCAGAAGATATTGAACAAAACTGACCCTCAGACCAACCCTGGTGCACTCCACTTGATACAAGCTGCTAACTAGATAGCTGATCACTTTGAGCCCAACAATCCAGGCAGCGTTCCATCCACCTTACAGTCTATTCATCCAACCCATACTTCCTCAGCTTGCTTGCAAGAAATATATGGGACATTGTATCAAAAGCCTTGGTAAAATCAAGGTATATCATGTCCACTACTTTTCCTGCATCCACAGAGCCAGTCATCTCATCATAGAAGGCAATCGGGTTGATCAGGCATGACTTGCCCTTGGTGAATCCA
The DNA here is from genome assembly GCF_001723895.1 of Crocodylus porosus. Lineage (NCBI taxonomy): Eukaryota > Metazoa > Chordata > Crocodylia > Crocodylidae > Crocodylus > Crocodylus porosus. The sequence continues at coordinate 42,140,964 of NW_017728906.1, forward strand.
TGCTGACTGTTTTTGATCACTTTCTTCTCCAAGTGCTTAGAAATGGAGTCCTTAAAGACCTGCTCCATGATTTTTCCAAGGACTGAAGTGAGGCTGACTGGTCTGTAGTTCCCTGGATCACCCTCCTTCTCTTCCTTGAAGATGGGCACTATATTTGCCCTTTTCCAATCATCCAGGATATCCCACAATAGCTGTAAGTTTTCAAAGATAATGGCCAGTAGCTCTGCAATTACATAGCCTAACTCCCCTAAGCACACTTTGATGCACTGCATCCAGCCCTATGGACTTGTAAACATCCAGCTTTTCTAAAGAGTCCCTGACAGCTACACACCTTCTCCCCAAACTGTGCTGCCCAGTGCAGTAGCCTGGGAGCTGAACCTGCCCGTGAAGACTGAGGTAAAAAAAGCACTGAGTACTTCAGCCTTTTCCTCATCATCTGTCACTAGGTTGCCTACCGCATTCAGTAAGGGACCCACACTTTCTCTGACTCTTCTCTTGTCGCTAACATACTTATAAAAACTAGGGCTGTGCAAAGATTTGGTCACTGATTTGACTTGGCAGAGATTTGGCCCGATTCGGCAGCCGAATCTCTGAATCCAAATTGAATCAGGAGTCCCTTTAAACTGAACCTGTTCAGCCTCCACAAGAGAAGGCTGAGGGGGATCTAGTGGCCTGTTACAAACTAGTCAGGGGGGACCAGCAGGCACTGGGGGGAGTCCCTGTTCCCCTGAGCACTACCAGGAGTGACCAGGAATAACGGTCACAAGCTGGCAGAGGGTAGATTTAAGCTAGATATCAGGAGGTGCTACTTCACACTCAGGGCGGCTAGGATCTGGAATCAACTTCCAAGAGAAGTGGTGCTAGCTCCTACCCTGGGGGTCTTTAAGAGGAGGCTAGATGAACACCTTGCTGGGGTCGTTTGACCCTAGTACCCTTTCTTGCCATGGCAGGGGGTCGGACTAGATGATCCACTCCAGGTCACTTCCGACCCTAGAAACTATGAAACTATGAATAAAATTGGAACCCTCTGAAACAGTTTGGAAAGATTCAATGATTGGGACATATATAGAAAAAACATTTAAAGTTGTGTCTACCTCAAGGTACCAGATGGCTTGTAAATGCTGAGCTGGTGGGGCAGATGGAGCATCCCATGGGAGTGTGGGGGGGAGGGTCCCCAGTGCACTTGGCAGCAGACCCATAAGCGGACCAGAAGTACTTCCAGTCCACTTCTGGGTCTTCAGAGGAGCACATGGGGGACACCCCCACCAGCTCTGGGGGGGGGCATCCAGGGTCCCCTTGTGGCTGATCACCCAGCAAGCCAGGGAGGAGCGGGGTGGCACCTGCGGGCTCAGCAGCAGACCTGGAAGTGGACCAGAATTACTTTTGGTCTACTTCTGGGTTTGCCACCGAGTATGCAGGGGGCCCCCCCGACTCGTCTGGGATACTCCATCCACCCCACCATTGCAGCGTTCACAACCCACACCCGGTACCTCGAGGTATGTAGAACAAACATTTAAAGCTGTGTCTATGGCTGAATCACCGATTCTCTGAATCAGCATCAAATCGTTAGATTTGGATTTGGCCAAATCAAATAGGGACAGCGATCCGAATCAACGAATTGAATCTGTTCCTGATTTGGGCAAGTATTGACTTAGTCCTCCCTAGCCAAGTAACACTACCAGGGTGATGGGTGGCTTTATCCTGAGTATACTTACCTTCCAAGTGTCTCCGCTGATGATCCAACATGACATCTTTCCTGTAGAACATTTTATTGCAGATTTCACATGAAAATTTCTTATCTCCATGCTTCTTCTTGTGTTTTGAGAGGTTACTATTTGTAGAAAAGAATCTGAAACACATCTCACACTGGAACGTCTTGTCATCTGTTGGCAAAGCAAAGAAAGCAATCCTTCTCAAATGAAAACTTCAGAAAGGAAGTCACTTCTACAATTAGGTGTAGAATTGCTCTTTCCAGGCTACACCTATGCCACATTCCTAGTACTTCTGAAGGAGCTGTTCTTGAGCCCGTACCTGCCCACCCACTCCAGTTCTGCACATGCCACACCTGAAAAACAAGGCAGTGAAGCCACTCTGGCAGCATTACCCACCACTGCTGACAAGGACAATGAAAATAAAGTAGCAATTGGGGGTGGAGTGGCAGGGGCCAGGGAACAATTTCACTACTGCAGTATCGGGTTTGGAACAAGCAAAGCAGGAGCAGGACATGCTGAAGAACAGCACCCCTAGGACACTATTTAGATATACCTATAACTGGTACATTTGGATCAAGGAGAATGCAGGCAAGAAACTGGCTGCTAGTTGTAAGATGGTCTTTTATTTTTTAGTAGAAAGAAAAACTTACAACTACCAGATCACTTGACATCACAAGGTCAGATCTCCCCCTAAGAACAACTGGAAGGCAGCTTGACTGAAATTCCCTTCTCTTATCGCATAAAAAGCAAGAATTTACCAAACCACTCCAAAGAGAAACACACAGTAAATCTTTAAGATAACTTGAACACTGATTCTGGCAGGGTAAGCTTTTCATGTGAAGCCTTATTTCTACTATCAGAAATACATAACCATTCTGCCTAGAGTGAGTCCTGCCTTTCCCCAAAACAATGTTCTATTTGGAAGTGAAAGAAGAACTGCTGCATCTGAACAGTAGCGCACCAAGTCCAGCATCTGGTTAAGGGCAGCTGACAGGACCAGAATCCTCAATTGAAGGTACAAAGCCCTTATAACAAATTACATATCTTCATGGGAAGTTTATGCCTAATCCAGTAGTTGGGAAAGTAAAAAGGAGTATGACATTTTCACTGAGGCAAGAGAGGAGAAAGAATTAAGTCTTTTATGAACAGTTTCAAAATTGATGTTAGTTTTGGAAAGAAACAACCTTGTATTGCTTCCATTTGATGAAGGCAGATTTCTGGGCTGCAGCTGGGACAGCAGAGGCATTGAGGCCAGAGAGAAAAAGTGGCAATGCAGATGCTGCTTCCAGCTGCCTGAATCCAGTACAGCACCACACTGGTCACTGTACTATTGAATTAAATTAATTCTGCTCTGCAGTAAAAGTGGAGCAGATATATGACGCATCAACTTATACCAGTGTAAGTTAGGCCACCCTGGGGTAAAGATTCCCCTCAAAAAATTAAGAGCAATTATACAGTGATGTAAAGTATACTAACATAGGCCACATATAGATTCAGTTAACAGATATTGTTCAGAATTTCAGATGTTCAGAATTTTTCTCCCAGAGTAAAAATGGCTACTCAAGGAAAAAATGACCTAGGACCAACCAGGGTTAAATCACTCTTAAGAGTTTCTTCTCCGAGAGTGAATGCCTGTACATATTCTCTTCTGAGAGAAACTACAGCACAGTGTAACTTCAGCAACCCAGGGTGCTTTGCTCTCCACCTCTCCCCATGAGAAAGTATGTTGCTTGATGAACTCTACTTCTTCAGGCAAGCAGGGAACAAACATGCCCCCTTTATGACCCCTATAATGTGCTGCAGGGAGACTGTGAGCAGTCTGGGTCAGTCAATCAGGGCTGCTCTGTGCACTCCTTCCTCCCTTTCTGTCTCCAGGCAGACATAGAGCCTGCAGAGTATGTAGAAATGTGCATAGGGTCCCCCTGATTGTGCAGTCAGCCCCGCAAACTCTGCTCCTTGGGGGCTCACCATTCAGGCATCTTTGGTTAAGTTTTTCTATCAGGAGAACAACTATGGGAGAATTCTCCAAGATTATTTGAATACATGTATGCAGCCATAATGGTATGTATCCAGCCCCCTAGTCAACTGCTCCCTGCCACCTGGTGGCCAAATTCTGTAACAGTATCTACTGTAGGCAGACCAGGTTGGCAGAGCTAATTGTTCAGCCACTCCTTACTATGGATTAAATTAATTACAATAAAATCAGAGATACATTACTAGCTAGGTATCTGAACTCTTAATGCTTAGTTTTAGAAAAAGTAAATTGGGAGTTGTGACCGGATACCTGAGAGACAGCTGGAGATGTAAGACTGGAGAGAAGGAAAGAAATAAAATATAATGCTGAAGTAGAACTGTCTGAAATAATGTTTCATAAGGAAACAGCAAGTTGTTTATTTTAATCTTTTGTGCTGTGATAGCATGATAAATATTAAGCCCAAGAGACTACCTTTCCCTCCTGGTTGCTAGGGTGATGCACTATATGACATACCCCTGAAAGAGCTAAGATTAGATAACTTTGAGGGTAAGTGGTTCTTATCACCTGTTCTGCAATTGTGGAATTCCAATGCACTCTCTATCCGAAAGGCCTTTTCACACGTAGCACACTTGAATCTGTACTCACTGTCAACCTGAGAATTGCCAATGTTCAAGAGAGGAAGAGAAAAAAAAAAAAGTCATTTCACAATGGAGAAAGAGAAAATCTGCAAAGAAATCCAGATGGCTTTTCAATACTTTCAGTCTTCTGATTTTATTCAAATAGGGAATTTTTTTCCCTTTCAAAACATTAAAAAAATCATCTCAATGGAGGATTCTTACTTCTGAACCCTGTGTGAAAAAGCACCATTGTTCTTACTGGTTGATAAAAAGAGATGTTAGGTGTGTGTGGTTAGCAATCTCTGGCTATTTTCAAGCTTGTATGGAGGTATCTGATTTAGGAAAAAATCAAGATGGCACCAGACTCATCATCAGGCTCCAATAACATTCTTGGCATCAGTTGCCAACAACTGGAATACTTAGCATTGGATGCAAAGCCCTCTGAAGTCAATAGAAAGACTCTTGGGCTGCTTGCAGATGTTAAAACAAACAAGTGTGTTTTACAGAAGATGTAGCGCACTACTTCAATCCAGTTCCACAGCATCTGTATAGATTGGGCACTTTAGCAGGGCTTTTTGGCTCTTTTAGCTAAAGCTGATTCAATCAGCTGTTAGATAAAAGCACCAATAAAGCCCCACTAAAGCACCTGACCTATCAAGATGTCAGACGAGCCATGCACTGGGCATGCACTGGGCTTGGCATGAGAGCGCATGGAGTTTAAAGTAAAGTAAAGCGCTAGTTTTGGGGTGGTGTTATTTTTTTTAACACTGCAAGCAGCCTTGGCGCTCTTAGTGTTTTATTTTACTATCTGTATTGCAGTAGCGCTAAGACACCCTGGTCAAGGATTGGGGCTCCACCGCAGCATAAACACACTCAAACACACACGGGTGGTGTGTGTGTACGCATATACATATGTCTTTTATAGATGTAGATTACAACAGAGTAGAAGTGGTTTTGCTTCTGTTATATATTGCTATCTACACATGTATGTATATACATGTGCATGTATGTATGCGTATTTATGTATACACATGTGCAAGCCCGATACACCAGAAACTGTCCTGCTTCTGTTATAATCTAAATCTACAAAAGACAGAGACAGAAATGGGACTGGTGGGCAAGACAATAGTGAAAGAATTCTATTTGGTGTAAGTAGCAGTCAGAGCTTACCTCTGGATACAGCCCTCAGCCTGAAGCTATCTCCAGTTCAGTGACCCTCTTTCCTGCAGATTCTTGCATGTTATGCAACCATTCTGCATACAGCTGAACCACACTCCCCAAATAGCATCCTACATTTCTTCATACATTTCCACCCGTACTCATGAAAAATCAGCTAGTCATTTCCACTCACTTCATTCCTGCTGTGTTTGTATGAAACATGCTGCTTCAGGCTCTCTTTACGGCTGAATAGCTTGGCACATTCTTCACATTTAAATAGTTTGTCACCTAAGGGATCAATCAAGATAGAACAGAGTCAGAGGCTGATGTAATCAACTCCACATGGAACACCTAAAAAAAAAAAAAAAAAAAAAAAAAAGCTTGTGAGATGGCAAGCTAACTGGACACAACAGGAGCCTCTAACAATTAAAAGGACTCACTGATTTTAAGAACAGGAGGAATCATTATGATTAGTTAACATGACTTCCTGCACGTAACTTTAGCTAAAAATTTTTAAAAGGTGGTTAGCCATGTTAATAATTTGAAGTCAGGCAGAAGGTAAGGGACGGTGGCACCACAACAGTGTAACTGGTTTAGATATGAGCTTTTGCAGAAAACAACCTACTTTGTCAGATTTATGAATAGACAGTCCATTCCTGGTCTAAGTTGCCACACTACCCTACTGTGTGCCTAAAAATTCTTGCATTTAACTTAATGGCCTTTGAAGTTAACCACAGCACTTCTCTAGGGAGAGAGAAGCAATCTTTAAAGACTGATCACATTGTCTCACTGTTAAAAATTTGCAAGCTTATTTCTAGCTTGAACTTATCTACTTGGACTTCAAACCAGTGTCTTATGATGCTTTTGTCAACTTGATTCAAAAAGGCTTTAAGTAATTACTAATAGAACTGATCAAAGTTAGCAGTATCTAAGATTCTCTCAAGCCCTGGCACTGAATGGAGATGCTATATGATGGCAGAGAGATGCACGCAAACCCACCGTGAGAGCGGATGTGTCTGCTGAGGTTGCTGCTGTTCTGAAAGACCTTACTGCAGATGCTGCACTGGTAGACTCGCTTGTGATCCCCAAGTTGCTTCATCAGCTTGCGCCGTATTCCATGTCTACTGGAGAGAATTAAACTTCTTTTGAGGGACATGGTGTTTTGATGATGAGTAAACCTACTGGATTAGAGAAAGAAAGGCAGGGACTGAAAGGTATCCCACAGATGAAAAGAGAGAGTGCTAGAAGATGGCAAAAACTTAGTCTTATGCTCAGCCTTTAGGGGGAAATCAGAACCTGGCTACTGTGCTCAGGGGTGACTCCTCCCAACCATGTATAGAAAGCAATCAAGGCTGCCTGAAAAACATTTAGTCCAGTCATCCTCAGCCAGAAAAATAAAACGTGTCTAACTTGAATCAAAGATTAGATCTCCAGTGCTCTCAAATGAAGACAAAGACATTTTTCTCATTATCCCTTAAAATCACTTTTCACTCCAAAAGCTTTGGAATTTTCACGTGAAAAGCTTACAAAAGCAGCATGTAGAGAACCATCCAGCAATATCATTCTGCTTCTTTTCCTAACTACTATTTGTGACATGTTTTTGAATCATACTTTTATATGGGTATGTACTTGCTGGGGGCTTCAATTTATGTTACTAACTGTAACCTTGAAATAGAAATCAATCAAACACCCACAAATCTTTCAGTCAGCTATTTTCACTTAGACAAAATATCTTTTACAAGAAATACATGCAATTACCATATTTAGTCAATTACAAGAGGAGGTCTCCCCACCACTTAACACAGAAGAAAAACTGCTTATCTTACAATTGAGCATGAGGTGGCATGAGGCAGGTGGCTGCTGTGGCTCTGGCCCCAACCCTGGGTCAGAGCCACAGCCCCAGCTACTGCTTGTACCCCCCCACCACTGCCTGTTCTGTAGCCCCTACCAGTCCTCACCTGCAGCCTCTGTGCCTCCCCCTCTCCCATCATTGCTCTGGTGCTTGCAGGTTCTACCTCTGCTGCAGCCTGGAGCTTGGTGCATGGTCCAGCCCTGTAGCAGCAGTGCCAACTCTATGCAGTGCTATGGGGCAGGGCTGGAGCCATGCTCCATGCCCCAAGGCTGCAGTGGAGACAGAGCCTGCTGGTGCTGAGACAAAGGTAAGGAAGAGGTTGATGGGCAGGCAGAGGAGAGTGGGGGATAGGATGGGTACAACAGGGGCAGGTACCCAAGGCTGTGGGGTGGCAGAAGCAGCACAGAGAGGGGGAAATGGGAGGAAGAAGAAAGGGGTGGGGCAGGGGCCTGAGACTGTGGAGGGGGCAGAAGTGGTACACGGAAGGTAAGCTGGGGGGGCAGTAGCCTGCAGCTGCAGAGGGCAGGCACAAAGGTGGGGGGGGACAGGACAGGAGGCAGGGGGCAAGCTGCATGCCTGCCTCACCACCTGCCCTACCACGTACCTCCCCACTGCTTTCCTCTACTGCCTGCTCCATTACTACCCCACTCACCGCCTGTGGCAGTAAGGGGGATAAATTTAAGATGATCTTCCAATAATTAGATTCTATATATGGAAAATTCTAACAAATGTATACATTTTCCATGAATAGAATCTAATTAGCAAGGGGGAAGAATCATTTACATCTGGGTAAATACAGTAATCAAATTCCTGAGGTTCTGCAAACTCCACAGGTATTGTCTCATTGCCCCCTCCATGCTAGATGAGACAGAAGTGGTTGCAAGTTCTACTAGCAGCAGGACTGCCCAACATGCTTGGGAGAAATTGTAGCATGTTGGAACTTTTATTTCTGTCACTCTGGGAGTAATATTAAACTGTGCAGCTGTGCCTGAATTTCATAAATCACTTTGTATAACATAATGAAGATACAGTTCTATTGCAGTACACTCTGTGAGGGAAACTTATATTACCAGCACCCCACCACTAACTTATAATGCTTCCAGCCTGCACGAATCCCCCACTGTGCCAGGAGCACAGAAGCTCCATTAGCAGCTGCTCCACCAGCAGTTTGCACACCCACACATGGAGCTGAGTGATGAAAAAGGCTCTGACAGAACCCACTGTACCACAGCTCCCATTAATAAAAAAAGAGTCAGAGTTGGGCCAGGTTCTGATTGTTCCAAATTAGTCCCTCAGCCAATGCCCCCTGCAAGAAAAACTACAATGGTGTTGTAGACATGGCCCGAGGAAAGGTTTCACTGCTATAAGATGCTGCATCCCATGTGACTTACTTTGTTACTGAACTAATATTATTTGTGGTGCTTGGCATCTTTCCTAAAACCAGTTCCATAATCCTTTCTTCAGCTGCAGAGGGAATAGCTACCTCATCGGGCGGGATCTCTGTTATAATTTCAGCCACACGATCCACTGTGAACACATTAAACACAAAAATACCAAATTTCTGTGGAGGGCTTTAAATGCATACAGGCAGAAATGAAATGAAACTCAGAATATATATGTTTTCTGAGATGGAATGAAGCTTTATACTTTCTTTTATATCCTTTTGTTCTAGAAATAAACCGAACCAGAGTTTCCATTCTTGGCATCTAACTGAAATCAAAATAGGCAGGTAATTTAAAAGTATGAATTAAAACAAAGATGATAATGACATATGGCTGCTGAACTGGGTTCCAAGACCAAGAAAATAGAACTGTGCAAAGCTTCAGTTGCTGATTCGATTCAGTGGGGATTTGGCCCGATTCGGTGGCCAGATCTCTGAATCTGAATCGAATCAGGAGACCCTTTAATCTCTCCGGATTGAACTGGAACCCTCCAAATGGATTCGGAAAGATTTAATGATTCAAACACACACAGCTTTAAATGTTCTTTCTACATACCTCAAGGTACCAAGCGGCTCATGAATGCTGAGATGGTGGGGAGGCTGGATGCCACAGGAGCGCAGGGGGGTCCCCAGTTTGCACAGCAGCAGACATAGAAGTGGACCAGAAGCACTTCCAATCCACTTCCAGGTCGGCCTATCTATTTCTGCCTAGTAACTGCAAGGTAGAGGTTGACTTACCATCCCTGAAATTTGAGGTTCTCTCCTTTTCAAACCTCCTTTGCTTTTACCCTATTGAATGTAATTGTGCTTGTTATACATGATTGTCCAACCTATTTTTCAGGTCAAGCTCTTGGTCTCAATGGTATCCTGGGAACAAACAAATTTTATATCTGTACAGTAACACAGTGCAAAAGAGGAAGGCCTAAGTTTCTTCTGCTCACTCAGATTTGCAAACCAATGGTCCAATGGATCCGACGCTAAAGGAAAGCTCCTATCTCAGTCTCAGGAAAACATGGGTTGAGATAAGATCTTGAAAGAAGTCCCTCCAGTTAAGAAAGCTTAAAGAAACAGCAAGGAGGGAATATATTGGGGACAGAAGGTATCCTTTCCCTTTCTAGCTAGCATAAAGCAGGACAGGACTCTGTCACCCACTGCTCTGGGTTACCTTGAGCCTTTTTGTATTTTCTGCTTATTAATAAAACTAAACCTGAAGAAAAGGACATATACATAACCACACCTGAAAAACTGAGCTTTGTTTGCCTCATCTGGTAAATCTGCCCAAAAACTTGCATCCAGATGCTATGATGTTTATTACTGAAGCATAAATCTTAGAAAAGATAGGGTCATTACAGGCAATAATTTTCAAAGGTTACCTATATAAACTAAAAACCACCTAGTCCCATATCTGGGCACTGGATTTGCAAGCCTTTTTATATTAAGACACAACCAATAAGACAGAAGCCTATCTGGCAGCTACTTTTATAAGCCTCACCTGTCTCATTTGCAGGGTCTTTGTCTTCAACAACAACAAGAGGTGTTTCTGTTTTTGCTGTTTTGGACTTTCTTCCCCTTCGCGGCTTCCTCCTCGCATCTAAGTTGGGGCTGGCTCCTTCACTGATTACAGGCTGATCTGCAGCAGGAGCCTCTATAGACTTTTCTGGAACTCCTTCATTATGGCTAGTCTGGGGGACTCCTTTGGCTTCCTCCAAGTGACTCAACAGATGCTCTGCAAGGGTGAGAGAAGAATCAGGGTCATGACTGAAACATATGGATAGCTAAGCCATTAAAGCAGGTGAGGGCAATTATCTTGGCTGGAGAGCTGCTTAAAGTTTGGTGGTTGTCATCTCGGGACCGGAAATCTCACCCCCTATTCCCTGACCTTTGCCACCGTAAATCCCTCCCCTTGCTCTCTGGAAATGCTCCTTTGGGGGGGAAGGGGGGGGCCATCTTAGAATGGAAAAAAAAAAAAATCATATGTTAAAAATCAAACACCTACTATAACTGATTTTATTACAAAAAATATTTTTGTCATGATTTGTGTTTGCATAGCGTATATAGAGATGATTGCACAATAACTCTAAAATAAAGTCTTAGTCTTGTATATTGTATGGGGGTGTGTGTATGGTGGGGTTTGGGGACTGTGCAGGGGTGTGGCTGTGTGTGGGGAGGCAATAGGGCATGTTGGGGCAGTGTGTGTATGTGGGGAGGCTGGAGGGGCATGGTTTGGGTGTGTGGGGTTTGTCAGGTGTGAGGAATGGGGGACAACTTCCCCCACGCTCCTGTCATGATGCTCAGCCCCCACAGGTGGCGGCAGCAGCAGCAGGCAGGGCCATTTGGTGCTGGCACCTGGTGGCATGGGGCTTCAGTCCAGCCAGGCCACCTTTATTCCTGGGGCTCCCCACTGTGCATGCAGTTACTGCTCTTGCATGCCACTGGAAGGAAGCTCCATGTGCTGGAGCTGCCTGCCTTCACCGCTTCCTGCCATGCAGGCCCTGGGACTCTCTGAGGAAGCAGAGGGAAGGGCTCCCCTCTACTTCCAGAGGAGTCCTGGGACCTGCGCAACACAGAGCAGCAAAGGCAACCAGCTCCAACACGTGTAGCTTCCCTCTGGTGGCGTGTGAGTGCAGAAGCTGCATGTGGGTGGCAGGGAGACCTAGTGATAGAGGCAGCCTGGCCAAGCTGCAGTCCTAGCTCCCATGCACAGTGCTGGCTGGAGCCGCGTGCTGCCGTGCGCCAGTACCAGCCACAAGCACCCCAGCTCCATGCTGCTGCCAGCCCCACCCCCACACTCCTGCCCAGCTATGCAGCTCCCCACTATCCCCACCACTTCCCTACCTGCTGCCCAGAGAGAATAGGACGCCAAGGAAGCCAAGCGGGTCTCCCAGGAGCTGCAGCAATGGCAGCACAGCCTTGCCCAGAAGTTGTGTGCTGGCTGGTCCAGGCCCTTCTGCCCACGAGGACAGGATTGAGGCACAAGAGGGTATGTTGGGGGGGGGGGTGGAATATGAGGGAACCTCACTCCCACCCTTATGGGCAGAAGGGCTGGATGGGGTATAATTAGTTGTTGGCTGCCACAGGCCGGATGAAAGTGCCTGGCAGGCCAGATTCAGCTTGCGTTCTGTATTTTGTCCACCCTACACTAAAGCCTATCGTTAGGTTAATTGAACCCTGCCAAGTTCAAGTATTTAATGGGCGGTGAAAAAATACCCAACATATATACGAACATTTCATTTACAATGGAGGACTTAACACTGACCTAGACTGAAATATACAAAAGGCTGTATTTATTTGGACAAGTTTATAGATTAGCAATAAAGGGTACAGTGTTCAGAGGTGCCTAAGTGATTTAACAACTTAAGCTGTTCTTCAATGATAACTTAAGAGGCCTGAGAGAATGTCTACACCACTCCCCTAGCATACCACTCTCAAGGAAGCACCAGCATCCACAACAAGAAGTGAGATGGTGTGGACACACTGAGGACATCTCCTGCCTTTGCTCAAGAACTCACTGGAAACTGAGAACTCTGGAGTGGTAATGGTGGCCACGCCCAGCATGGCTGCACCACCTCATTTCTAGGTTTGGCATGTGCAAAGCATGGTATGCTCAAAAAAAGTTTGCCAGGAGCATAGGGGAAATGGTGTGGGCATACCTGAATTCTCATTGGGAACCAGTAAGAGGTAGTCTCCTACATCCTTTAATCTCTTAAGAGAAACCTTATTCAGTAACTATAAACACAACATAAGAAAATGACATGTTCCAGTACCCTATAACAATACCTTTGTGCTGCAATAACCAAACTGATGACAATATGGAGCATCCCTAAGTCTGCACCCTCTTTATATATAACTCTATTTATTCTGCTGTTAATATTCATCTGCCATCTACTAGACAATTTTTCTTTCTAGATACAATATCATAACATTTGATCAGACAGAAGCCTGCATTCATCAGTTGCTACCTTAGTTTTGCTCTTTCTTAGTATCTTAAACAACAAGCAAACAAATCATAACACCCTATAACTTACGACACTGCAAAACCACCAACCTGGTTATAAAATGCCTTGCTTTGAAAGGATGGACCTGCCCAAACATTTTCTGGTTATTTTGAACAGAAACTCCAGATTTCCCCCATACCTGTCAGCAGCTGAGGTTCCTGGAAAATGGAGGAACACACTTTACACGTCCACTGGTTAGACTCCAGTTCAGGAGGCCCACTGCCCTCTGGAGTACTCACTACATCACAAAAAGAAACAAATTACAAACATTTTAAATATGAACATAGCCCACTGCTCAGCAGCTCAGAGGGATTTACAATAATGTTTATCCTGCTATGAAACTTTAGAACAACTTGTTTCATTGATTAAACAAGGAATAAGACTGACCCAAGGAAGCAGCTGCTGCAATCTCACCAGTCTGGTAGAGTTTAAGATAATATCCAAGTAGTGTTTTTATGTAAGAAGCATCAGGAGATTATTATGCTCGAGACTAACACTGAATTAACTGGAAGGCCAATAGACCATTTTAAGAGCTAAAACAGGAATGGGATTAAAAAGGAAAGGAAAGAGATTTCAATCTTCCCAATATCTCACTTGAGCTTCAGGTACATTTTCCCTTTCTTCTTTCTAAATTAAGTAGCAATCAAAGGCACATTTCAAAGAATATTTGGTATGACCAATCTTGACCACCTTAAATCAGACTTACTTATTCTGAGCAAACTGGGAATATGGACTGAACAAAATGCTCTCACAAAAGGGAATGTGAAGGGGAGTGAAAAAGCCCCTACACTTATTTGAACAGCTTAATGAATTGGATATTTTGCCAATTCTAATATTATAAAAGTGTGACGGGCTGGCTGGCAGTGACTTAGCCCAGGGGTTTTGAAGGGGTAAAGGGTGATTGGAGGACTTGGGATTCCCTTTCCTCACCAATCAGGCCCCAGAGACTCACCCTCCACTTCCCCTGATTGGCCCCTTGGGTTACCAGGTGTGGGATAAAAGGGGCAGCGCGGCTGACTCAGGAGAGACCAGCGAGGGACCACAAGGAAGGAGTCTCAAAGAGCTGGCAAAGAGCTGGGCCAGCGGAGCAGGAGCAGTTGCCCCAGAAGCACCTGAAGGAGCGGGACCTGCAGGCAGCAGTGGGACCCCCAGCAGCGCGGCGTGTGGCCGGCAGGAGAGGCTCCCCGCTGGGCTCCAGGACCCCCTACGAGAGGCTGCAGCCAGCAGGAGAGGCTCCCCAGCTCCAGCAAGGATCTGAGCAGCGACCTGAGAGGTTCCCAGCTCTGCTTCCAGCTCCTCCAATCACAGGTCAGGCAGCTCAAGTGAGGCTGGAGCTCCAGGAAGGTCAAAACCCCTAACAGCTTGGAGCAGCACCAGGACTGGTGGCTGTGTCGTAGAGTTCCTACCTACCATGTGGGAGATCTGAGTTCAAGTCCCAGGTGGAGTGAGTGAGCTAGCTAACAGGGAGAAATTTTTCTTGCAGTGGAAATGTTTTCACCCTTGTCATTTGACATTTTGTATTTTGTACCTTTCGTATTTCCCTAACCAGCATGGTTTGTTCTGCTGTTTGTGTTTTACATTTTGGTTAACCCTGTCTTTTGCCAACTGGATGAATGCATCTATGATTGTAAGTGTCTAACCTTTGCTGAATCCTGCCCCCTTGGGGCATTGTTGTATCCCCTATACCCTCTGGTTTATACTGGTTATGTTCCCAGCACTGTTCTGTCATTAAAAGGTATATGGTTAAGTCTCCATTGGTGGTCTGGCTCTGCTCTATAGGGGGAGGAGAGTCCCTACACCTCCCACAGTGCTTGTGCACCTGCTTTGAACCCTTCAATTGGAGAGGGGGTACCTCTTGGAGTACCGCCCAGGTTACATAAGCCTCAGTCTGTCTGTCTGTAATGCTTTGCACTCTGATTGGTTGTTTCCGTCAGCCAATCAGAGTGTGAATACAGCATTTGGACAGGAGGTGGTGGTAGAGTGGAGTACCACTGTGATGGTGGAGACACAGGGGATGGAGCGGGGGTGGCAAGGCCAGCACAGCTGGTCTTGACCCTCCTGCCCTGCTCCCTGGAGGCAGTGGCAACGGTGCAGACAGAATTGGGAGGGCAAGGTTAGCACAACTGGCCTTGCCCCCCCGCCCTGGCTCCTTGGAGGTGGTGGCAGCAGCAGCATGGGCAGAGGGGGCCAAGGCCAGCAGTGCTGGCCTTGCCTCGCCCCTCTCCCCCAGTGTTCTCTGCAGGTAGCACATATGGAAGAGGGGGACCAAGGCCAGTGCTGTTGGCCTCGACCCTTTTCTCTCTTCTACGCTGCTCACTCCCAACACAGGGGGTGGTGACAAGCAGCAAGCCTGGGCCGATGCAGGAAGGGGGACGGGAGCATTGGCGCCATGTGTGCGTGTGCACCTGCCCACCCCCCCTGCAGCAAGGCCAGTGCCTCTGGCCTTGTACCCCCAACCCTGCAGGCAGTGGCGACGGAAAGGACAGAGGGCGGGCTGGCCCTGTCCCCCCTGCTCCCTGTAGGCTATGAAAATGGAGAGGATAGGGAGGGGGGCAAGGCTGCTGGACATGACACCCTGGCCCTGCAGGTGGCAGCGATGGACAGACACGAGGGCAGTGCAAGCAGATGGAACGAGGCAGCCTGGCCCTGGCCCTAGCATGGCAGGGGTGGGAAAAGGGGTAGCAGGCCTGGCCGTGAAGGTGAGGGGTGGGGAACTGGGGCTGGATGCAGGCTGCTGTCCCCGGCTGCCCCCCTCCCTCATTCTTGATGGGCAATTGGCTAGTATGATGCATAAGATCTCAGGAACAAAGAAAAGACAGAATTTCATTATTTAAGTAACCAAGCAACACATTTAACTTCAGTTAAATTTCTAAAGAAAAAAGGTCTCAGAATCAGGAACATTGTTAATCTGTATTTACAATCCACAGTCATTTAAGTTTCAATCAGCTTATTAAACGACCTATCAGGTGGATCTGAAAAAAAAAAAAAAATCAACATCAATTTGCACATTATCTGGGAAGTCTAGGCCGCTGACAGACATGACCCCCCCCTCCAACACCCCCCCCAGTGCTTTACCAGAAGCAAAAGTGTGTCAATTTGACACAGCCCCCCACCATCTGTATATAGATTGGGCACTTCAGCAGGGCTTTTTGGTGCTTTTATCTAATAGCTGATTCAATCAGCTATTAGATAAAAAACACCAGTAAGCCCCGCTGAATGTGCAAGCTATACAGACACTGGGCAAAGGAGGTCAAACTAACGCAATGCTCCTTATGGGCATACACTGTGTTTAGCACAGGGGTATGCCAAGCTGAAAGTAAAGTGCTATTTTGTTTGTTTTTTCACATCTATAAACAGCCTTAATGTCTTACAGTTTACAGGAATCCCTCAGCGAGGAAGTAAAGTACTGGGTTGGGTTTCGTGAGACTTGGGCTGTATTCCAGATTCTGCTACAGCTTATTTGACCTTGAACAAGTTATTTAATGTTAATATAGGCAAACCACCTAAACCGTACCCAAGTATACTTACAAGTCCCAGTCAAGATACGGAGTGGGATTTACAGTCCAAACCAACGATATCCATTTAATTTAGGCTCCCAGGGTGTTTTAAGACTGCTACTGTATGGACAATTTGAATTGCTCAGGCATGTCAACTCTACCTACTACCACCCCATTTAGATGCTTAGGGACCAATCCAAATCTTGCAGCCACCTCTCAGGGTTTCAAAAATCTGAATGCCTCAACAGTCTACAAAGTAGACTGCTGGGGAACTCAGGCCTCCATGTTCCCTGTAGATCACCATGGATTGGTGGCACTCAGGCTGCAGGGCAGCTTTTTGGGAAGCAGCCAGGGATCCTACAACAAAGGAGACCAAACTGTTACCACCACAGGAATGTTTCAGTGATTCATCACATTCATTAATGCTTCTGAGTTACTGAGCATTGTTTAGAACCTCTAATAAGAGGTACTAACCAAATGCACAGTAACTAGTTACTGCGCAGTAGCACCAGCACATGGTTTTTTAGCGATGCTTACTGCACATCAGTCTAATAACACTATGCAGTAGACTATCAGTACGGTTAACAACTGCTATGTTACTGCGCAATGTTATTAGGCTAATGCACAGTAAGCATCTTGTGTAGATGCACCCAGTATTTCTTAAATAAAACACGCAGAATTTCAGTTCTGCAAAGATTTTTCTTTTCTTTTTTTTGGTGGGGAAAGGGGATATGGCAGGGATCAGGTAGGAAGGAAGGTCCCAAAATTAAAACCTATAAAACCCCTCTAAAATATCTATTTTTTTTTGCTGAACATAGTTTTTCAGTGACCATTATATACTAATAGCAGCAGCATCTGGGTTAATTATATGAGCTTCTCTGGTAGAATATTCTAAACACGTCTGTAATACAAAAAGAAAGTGCCATCTTTAATGTCAATGCACAAAATCTAAGCAGAGCAGCTTCCCAATGAACTGCCTCTGATGACCCCTTTTGAATAGAATTTAGATAAAGTAATTTACAACTGTTTAATGCCTCTTAATTTCATTGTCCCAGTTACTGGATGTGACAAAAAAGACTAAGTTCTAGCATACCGTTCTGGTGGGGAACTTTTTGGGGGACTCAGTGTGAACATACTTTCCCATAAATAGTTCCAGTAAATACTTTTATAAGCAGAACACCTTTATGCCCTTTTCACCCAAGGGACAGATGGCAGTCTAGGCCTGACAGCAGGCTGCAGACTGCTCTTTGATTGATTTCCTGTGATTTTATGCTTTGTCTTATTGGGTTAGTTTTGACTCCAGGTTAATCTTATAGTTTTGTAATTTTTCTGTTGCAAGCATGGCTAACTGTGTCAGAGGAGAAAAAGTGAGGCTCTGAGAGAACTGAGTAGAAAAAAGGCAGTTCCAGGGAGGATGCAGTAAAGAGAAAGTCCCAGAGTGTAGAGAAAGGAATAGTCCCAGGGAGGAGAGAGTAGAACCTGAAGAAAAGAGGGAACTGCAGTGGCACAATAAGATGGTGTGTTTTGAAGCAGTCTGCTGTGCTGTTTGGGACATCAGCACTCCAATCCCCTCCACTTAGGAAAAAAAAACACTCCCATTCCTAGAAGTTGACCAAAAAGAAGCTCTTTGAGGCAGGAGTGCTGCAGATCACTGGGAAAGCCATGCCAGAGCTAGCTTCCAGGAGCCCTTCAGGAAAGGGAGACCAAATAAAGCTTCTCCTTGGGGAGTCATGAGGCAGAGTCTCCCTTCAGAAGTGGCATGATCTGTGATACTGAATACTCTGCTTTGTACTCCTGTGACACTAAGCATGTTTTTTAAAACAATCTTTCCTTTGTCGATGTTAACCACCTTGCTCACAAAGTTATCTAATTCTGAGCCACTGTAATCAAGCATAGCTTGACTTCTATCAGATTTCTAAATTCTCATTTAACTAATACAATGTTTAGGAATAGCCACTGGTCTTAACATATCCAAATGCCATTTTTCCCCAGGCTGCCACTATCTTTTTGGTTTCCTACTTATAAATTATATTTCAGGTACTACACCATGAACAAAAGAAAAGAAAAGATTCCCTTCAGGCTTCCAAGTACCAAAAAAGAGTTGAAAGCAGTTAGTAGAGATTGGGAGAAACATCTGGCTGCAAGTTTCTAATCCCTCTCAGTTACCGTTCTTGATCACAGCAGGTTATTAAACACCCGTGAAGATGATTAATGAAAATACATATATTTGAATACTACCTTCATTAAGCGTCAAGGATACGTTATATGACATACAGTCAGTAGCAAAGTGAGGGGTAGCTGAATGGAACACCAGCCCTGGGCACCAGCTTAGAGGAGGTGCTATCACTGCTGTCGCAGTTGCACCCGCAATTGGGGAGCTCGTAACACCACAGCCGCAGCTACAGGAGCCCCTGGGCAAACAGGTAAGCACTTGATCCCCCACCTCCTCCACCCAGGGCACCACAATTCCTAGTTACGCCTCTGCATACAAATAAACCTAATCAAAAATGTGATTTTATTTATAATGTTTGACACATTGTGCATATACACACATGTGCGCATTATGTGCTGAATGACTCCTTTGCTCCAGATGACCCTTAACCTGCTACTGTTAGCTACATGAAGTATAGGAATGAACACAAGATAAAGTATTTTTGTTTACCTGAAATATCAGCTTCAGGCACATTGGACTTCTTGGGCTTTTTATGTGAGAAAACAGCACTGGGAGACTTTGAAGCGAGTCTGTTCCCTTCTTTGTCATATTCCATCACAACTAAACACATGTCTGTAGTGGGAGAAAAACAGTTTCTTTTTGTTCTTTTCAATACCTGACAGTGTCAAGGGCAACACCTACAGATGCTGCCAGCTATACTAACATAGCAGGTCTTCAACAAATACTTTCTCAAAAATTCCTAACAAAGGTGAAACTCCATATATGGCAGAATGCCTACCAGTGTAAAACTGAGAAATACACAGGTGAGAATACACTTAAAAACAATGAGTATGGATACTTGTATAACTGTATACATATATATTCCTTTAGAAAAGTATGTAAATCCTTCAAATCTTGATTAGGCAACAGACCACTGACTATCAATTCTTGATGACCTGAAATTATTTGTATGAGAATAATTTGCAGGCTCATGATATTAAATCTGATGTTTAGCAGAGTTGGAGCTTCAGCCAAATACCTAAAAGGCTGGAGAGAGGGTATTCAGTTTCAGCTCATCATAACACATCTACAAAATTAACCTACTCTGGAGCTTTTTTTACTTAGGAAAAAAAAAAGGAAGACTTTCTTTGCACCTGCTGTGGAAACAGCTTGTGACAAATAATAAATACTGGCCAAATGACCTAAGCATCTTTGCAGCCTTATAATACTTCAGGCTGCACTCTCAAAAAACAGTCACAAAGTGTACTGATGACACTGGCATATCACCAAGCCATTCACTACTCTGTAAATTATACTCAACCTAGCAACTGCACAACAATAAAAAATGCTCTGTAATGCTAAAAGGTCTTTGTTTAAGATACAGAAATGTACAGGTAGAAGAAAATTGAGGAAAGACATAAAAGCTTTTGTGTCAGTTTAAATCACTCTATTAAAGCAGTCTGCCTTTCTCTGCAAATAACTCAAGTAATCATGTGGAATAAAAGCCCTGTTTGAACTCATCATTTTGTTTCAGAGGGCAAGATCGTTGAAGATAGATGCATTTGCCTGCAATTATACAGCATCCTATTGAAAGGAAAGGATGCTTTCACTGCAATTAGAAGGGGATCATTTCTTTAGTGATTCATTTATGTTTCAGTTATATTGGCATTTGGACTTTTCAGTGAAGAGCCTGCAGCTAAGGATCATCTTTTCCTGTCTGTTGGATCCTAAGAGCCTGGAACTATTAATTAGGACACGTATTTTTTCTTTTACTTAAAGATGCTGCTACTACATGATGCTGAACCTGAGCGTTTGTCTTTTAAGATGAAACCTGCATGTGAGATGGTTTGATTTTCACATCTTATCCATGCAAGGTCAGGGCCAGCACTTGAGATATTCAGCAATTCTCAACTGCCACAGCACTCACAGAAGTGATCACATGTAGCAGGATTTGACACTGGGGGAGAGGGAGGGTGGAATTAAAGAAGCACCAAAACATACCATTGGCAACAGCAGTAACCTGCTTTAGCACTGGCTTTTCCATTTTTTTGGCATAGAAAGCTGCATACCACACTCGCAACTCTGTCCCCGGTGGGATATCCCGGGAGGTAGTGAAATAAATATCGCTGTCATGCTGGAAGGCAGTCAAGTTCTGGTGTTCATATTCAGTGGCTGGCCGCACCATCATCATCCAATTGCAGTCATCTTCATTAGAGGTATCAAAATAAACCAGAGGCCCATCCTTCTGGAAAACCTGCAACAGCAATGGAAACAGAATGCACACTGTAATAGAGACCCTTTAGTCCCCATAATAAGGAGGAAGGGGAAGAGAATGGCCCTTTAAAGAGAATGAGAACAGGTTGAGGCACCACCACTTGGAGAAATATAAAAGGGCCATGGCAGTGTTTATTTATTTGATGTATAAGGAGCAGAAGCACTCCAACAGCTAAAGAGAACAGACTTCCTGCCAAAGAAGGCCTGAGCAAAGAAGTTGGAATACTACAAGGAGGACTAGGTGCAAGTAAGCCAGTGGGAAGACTAGGCCTACACAGGACCTAGCTGAAGGACACTGCAGAAAGGAAGACCAGCCATAAGAGATCTTGCACCAGCAGTATGCCAAGCCAGAAAGGGCCTGTCACCCCAGGACAGAAGGTAAGGGCATGGAAAGCAGGCAGGAAAACAACAAAGGACAGACCTGCTGGATATGGACACAATGAGGCCTGCATTGTGTTTGGCCAAGGAGGGCAGTAGTTGTCAGTCACGCATACTATAAAGGTTACGAAAAATAATGGCTAAGAATAAATTAGAATGTATTTTGTGCTTTTAGGATAAAGACTTAGAATACTTCAAGCACAAATTAAATGTCAGCACCCAGATATTTAACCCAGCATGTGTGACAGATATTACCTACATTTTACAGTTAAGTAAACTGAGACAAAGTCACATAGCAAGTCACAGACAGAATGGAAATAAACAAAAGCTTTGGCTCAAAGGAACCTGCTTTAGCTAACTCAATCAAAATTACTCACTGAAGAATGGAATGCCAATTAACCTCTTTATTCATGAATGATGGGAAGCCAGGAGAAAAACCAGAACACCAAACAACAATCAACCCTTGACTTTGGTTTCTACTTATTTCTAGATCTTTATTTCTGATGAGATATTACTGGAAAGGTAAGACTGGACTGAAACACTCAAAATAGGTTTTCACAGACTTTTAGAAGGTGTGAGAATGAAACAAAAATGAGAACACACTTTTGTTGTGGTTTTTGTATGATCATAACTTAAGTACCTGGAAACGCAAAAGGATTATCTGCTTTTCTGATTGTGTATTAGGAAAACAGGATCAAATTGAACTGCCACACCAAAAAAAAAAAAAAGGAAGAATTTTCATCATCATCCTTCTCCATCCCCCACCACCAAGTGTGTAAAGAGAAGTCAAATGGCAACTATCATCCCTATCTTTCACTTGCTGTTGTAGATCTTCTCTGATCAGATGGAACAAAGCTGCTTTAGCAATGGCTATACTAGGCAGGATGCCTCACTAGGTTGGGCCACTGTCTGCTCCCCTGGGGATGCCACAGAAATACTCATTTAGGTTGCTTAACGTCAGATATTATCAAAAGCTCTCTCAAATCTATCCATTTCTTTCCATAATGCTTGTACTATATTGCAATTGTGCTCACGATGACCTTAGAACTAACTTCACATCAGTATCATTGTGCATGCATCATATTATACCTTCAATAGAAAGGCTGACTCCTTTTCCAGTTTGGCAACTCGCTTAGACTCAAATGGGCCAAACTGGGTACGTTTGACCAACTGAGTCAGTGCAAATACACCTTCAGTCCCATCTTCAAGTTGTCTTATCTCCAGGTTGGAAGGCAGAGATGACCTAAAAATTGAAGGAAAAAAACCCCCAAGAGAATAAAAAATATCAGGAAAATTAGCCATACATAAAAAAAATTCTCTCAGTGTCCAAAGGGAAGAGAAATAAGTCACCACTCAGCTTCCCAATGCTGCAATGTCAGGTTGTTATTACTCCAGTTTCCAATAGAATTTTTGAAGTCCATAATGAAAACACTTCTACTGCTCTCAATTTTTTTAAAAGCTTTGTCTCAATATGAGTTGCCAGTGCCCTTTTATAATTCACTGCTTTCAAGATATTTTCCTTTTTAATCAGAATCTTTCTTATTGCTGAGGTCAAATTTGTAAACCCTACTGTTTCCACTCTTCTTCCCAATTCCCTTCCTAACACGTCAGCAGTAGCTAGCCTTCCTTCAGATCATCAGTGCTTTTGTCATGGACACCTTCCCATTTTAGCAAACTGGGCCTGTGAGAGGAACCATATTCAAGAAACATTTCTTACTATTTATAAAAAGGGGTCCACCTTTGAAAAATAATTTCTTGTGACAGAAGCCATCATACTACCTTGACAAAGCTGTATGAGTGCCAGACAGATCCTTTTGAACCAATTTAATTTCTGGTGATTTAATCTTGGCCTCCCTCATCCCCTCATGAGTGTCCTCAATAACACAAGCTCTGCGGTCACAGGAAAACAGCAGAAGGGATGCTCCCTGCAGCACCAGTCCCTCCATCTGGGGGCCAGATTTCTGCATGAGAATGTAGGCAGCTGGTAACACAACTACTGCTGTAATTACTGCCTACTGCATCCCCTCTTCAGCTGCAGGGGGAGTGAGTCAATTGTGACTCAGCTTCAGTAACAACTGCATTACTAGAGCCAGAAGTCAATAAGTTCTTTCTCCTTCTGTTACCTAGATATGTGGGGTTACTACATTTCCAAAATCTACAGGATCCCAATTCCCACAACTCTTATCAGAAGTACTGATGCCTGGAGTACCTCAAAAGGTTTCCTTCCCCTAGGCTTCTTTCCAAGGATACTTCCCAGATGAGAAACAATTTGGCTCTTTTGTCTACAGAACATTAGTTTTCAAAAAGTTATGCTTTCAATTAAAAGTTTACCTTAGAGTAAAATTGATAAGGCCAACTGATTATAAAGGCTATGCCCAAAAGAATTATTTCCAAACATGTTTAAAAGTACACTTTAGCTGCCTTTAGAAATAGCCCCTACAGTAACTGCAACCCCAGCTTCTCATTACCGTGCATGAGAACATTAAAATGAAACCAGTTACAGACTACAGTAACAGGAAAAGGGTGAGACTGATTAATCTATTTTCCTTGTCTAGGCTGAGATTACCAAAAATAAACAAAGTGTATATGGCTTTTATCGGCAAGCAAATAAGATGAGTTTAAAAAAAACCAAAACAACAACAACCCTTTAGTTTTAGTAACAAAAGGTGTTATTTATTATAATATAGTAAAGGACACTTGCTTGGATTTTAACACTTCTCCCCTTGTCCCCTCCTTTTTCTCTTTTTTTAAAAACAAGACGGCCTCACTTAATCCTTTCAACAGGATACATTTCTCAGTTGTACTGCAGCCTTCTCGCTTGACCCTTGACAAGTTACTCCCTTTCACCCCAAGTGCCCGAAGATAACCCAGAGATGGTAATAAAATTCTTCCCACATTTCATCCATTTTGCCTTGACTGCAAGCACTCCAGGATAGGGACTCCCACTTATTAATAGATATTGACGAAATAATTTCAGTTGGGATATGTTTGTGAAACAGTAATCCCTGGCAGTATGAATAACAGGCGTTCGTTCACCCTTCCCTCTACAGAGACGTCACAAAGAAAAAGGAAAGAGACAGTTGAGCTGTCATCAAGCCTCTCTGGTTCTGATCAAAGATTCACTGCATTGCCCCCACTGCCGTGTCTTTGAGACCAGTCTTCTTCACTGAGTTTCTATGTTTCTAGAATATTTCAAAGATACCTCAAAAGTGAATTATCTTTTCCAGAGGAAAAAAAAATATTTCTCTTTAAGATATACATTTTGGTGACATTTAATGATTCTATGTAATACTGTTTTATCCTAACTCTGAATTTAAGTGGGTAGTTTCTTTTGGGAAACATAAACAATTCTGCTATGTTGTTATAGGTTGACAAGATTAGGATTTAAGATCACTCTTAAAAACCTATAAAAATGGGAAAAAATCAGTGGCTTTGCTTCTTGTGGTGGATAAAGGACAGATGATGAATGAAGTACTGTAGCACCCACACTATCACCACTGGAAAATGCTGCACCATTCTGAATATGTCAAAATGTGGTGTGATGTGCTTAAGATGGGAAAAACAAGAAAATGTGAAAGGTACTCACTGTTTTTAAGAAACCATCCCAATTAGCAATCTCACCACAATTGCCAAGGTATGAATAAGCAGGGAGACTCTTGTTTCAAAGCAACAAAGTGCTTGAACACATGCTTAACTTCTTTGTTTCATCATGGTCTGTCTGTTTTGTAGACAGAGATCCTCATTTTTTAGGTGTCAGTCTGGCGTATGCCAAACAGTAAATTAATTTTAAACAAAGGAACTGCAGAGCCATGCTAAAGTTACTTACCTTGCCCTACTCAACACAAAAGAGTCTTTGACTGTCACCACTGGGCCCAACTCGGGACATTCTGAATCATGATACTGACCACAGTCCTCACACCCTGTAAGGAAAAAGACAGCATATACAGCTTCAAAGAAATGCTATCCTAGGAATGTTGCCTTTTATTTAGGAAAGTCAGATACAAAATTCAAGCATCAAACTAAGTAAATTAAATAAGCTCGTCATTTCTACTGCCTCAGAGGATATGCACAATTGAATCAAAAGCACTGTCCAACACATATGCAGGATTGGGAATGAAATGTCATAGATGACAATGCACTTAAAAAAATTTAAGTATCTTCCCAATGAAAATATTTTCAAATCAACCCCCAGTAAATGCTTGGTATAAAAATAGTAGGACAACAATGTTTTAGCCAACAAAGCTAGGAAAAGCATTCTTCTGTTCAAAGGATCCATGTTTTTAAGGCACACATGCAGAAGAACCTCATATATTCTTAGACACTGAAAACACCCTGGCCCTACTGAAGTCAATGACAAACACCTCATCAATTTCAACAAAGCCAGGAATTCTCTGGATGTACCAGATTTTCCCAAGTTTCCGCACAGTACCTAGTGAGAAGATCCTTAGCTTTTATTACATGGCTACAACATCACTCTTACACTGCCTTTTATTACCTGGAAGTCTCATTCCCAGTGTTCACAAAAGTGAACACTAACATACGATTTCTTTTAAGATTATGCTCTAACAAAAGCTTTCTATGTTTAGCATGCAAATTCTCAGTATCTAAAATTTCTGCAAAGATATTCAACATCTAACACCACAACATGTGGCTTTCTTTAATTCTTATTGTCCACCACTACTCTACTAGGGAACATAAGAAGCACATGGACATAAGAACTCTCTTTTGTGGACAGACAATTAAAGTGGGGTTTAAGTCATAACACTACCATGCAACATATATCTCTGAAATGTACCGGATGCCATCTGGCATTTTTTTTCATATGATGACACCAGAGAATAAAAAGGCTATTTAAAAGGAGTGATATTTTGGTAAGTACCACCACTAACCTTCTTTGATCAGTAGTGCTCACTATGTGTGGTACTTAAGGGTGCAAAGGCTACAGAAGCATTATAAAACCAGAGACAGATGCAAATTACCTTGAGGAGTATGCAGGAAAATGCAGGGTTAGCAGTGATGATGGTTTTTAGAAGCAAGTTTATGGTCAGAAGAAAGACTCTAATCAGTAAATATTTTTACAATACTCATAGAAATCAAGGGCTGGAAGAGACCTCGAAAAATCATCAAGTCCAACACCCTGCTTTGCGAAGGAAAACTGCTGAGATCAAATGATCCTAGCAAGGCATCCCTCCAGTCTCTGCCTAAAGACTCCCTGCACCACCTATTCCACTATTTGTACAGTGCAGTCTTCCCTCTCACCCTGATCTTATAGGGGCTCATAATTACTAACAGTAACTATTATTATTATTAAATTGTTAAATTCTATTAATAACTTATCATTAACCCTCGATTCCTTGCAAAATAGATAATCTACCCAGCTCTTAAATGGATATACTGAGGCACAAAGTGAGTGTTAGCATCAGAAACCAAATACACAAGTTCCAGTTCCCAGCTTTAATTACTAGGCTACAGCTCCCTTCAAAACATACTTCTATTCTGTAATGATGTCTCATTTTTGTTCCAACTGGAATCAAAGAGATGGACCTTTTGTGCATTTTCTCAGCTACATCTGCATAGTTTTCTGCCAGAAAAGGGGGAAAACATCGTTGTAGAGTCACCGTACCCGCTGAAGAGCACAGTGTGTTCTATTCTGTTTCATGCTTATCAACAAAACTGTCAGCTGAGTTCTGATTCTACAGTGTTTACTTCTGATGAGGCAGCATGAAACAGAAAGACAACAGCACAATTTTCAGGCTCCAGGCTGAGCATGTAGCCCTTCTGGCATTTTAGAAGCATGCTATTTAGTTGTGAACTGAGCTTAATGCAACATGAAGCTCAACAACAGCGAGCAACTTTGGAAGCCCAGAACATCAGATACAAAAATCAATTATTTCAGAAAACTCGCATAGAAACGAAGAAATGCCACAAATTCAACTCCCATGTCCCATTTGGGTATGGGGAGAGCAGGTTACTTAATGCACACTATTTGTGCAATTGGCAAGGTGACTGCCCCCTTGCTAACCCACAGAGGTAAAGATCGTTTGCAAGACTTTCTGGTCTGCTCTGGCTTCTACAGCACTGAAGCTCTTTTTGTGGAAGGTTAAATAGAGAAGCTTAATCATGAGACTAATAGCTCACATAAATGTTAGGGCAGCACTGCCTTAGGAGAGGAACCCCAGCAAACTTTCACCACTGGGATGATGCCATAGAGTCAGTGATTAGAGACCATTCCCTCTTGTCCTGTGGAGCCAAAATCCTGAAGAGCAACAAATGGGCTGCAAGATGAAGGGACCATCAAGGCCACACTCTTTGCTTTTGCTTTCCCCAGCCTGGACCAGACTCAGGACTCCTTTGGTTATATAAGCGTAACCCCCTGATCAGCATGGTCTACAAGTTCCTTTCTGTATCAGATCCTCAAAGGACATGAGGATGTTGCAGCTCCAAAAGACAGGGTGACAGGTTTCTAACCAAAACTGAATTTTGTCATTTTCCTAGCTCTGAAGCTCCATGAAATAATGCCTGGTGCATTGCCCAATAAGGCAACCACCACCACATAAGCAAAAGGCTCAAATTGACCACTGACAACTCTGGGGGTTTTCAGTCTCCCCATAGCCAGTTATGAAAAATATTAATTCATGTCTAGAGCCATTTCAGTATATTCTTCCTCTCCCCTTCCAATAAAGTATTCACGTTCTTAAAAACTGGAAATTTCCTTCTATACTTGGGATTCACTTACATAATTAACTTTACAAATAAATAAACAAAAGGTAAGTTTGTTTTCGGTTCAAATTTAACACAGGGTACAGACAAGTCCCATCCTGATAACTACATCACATTCTTCTTCTAATACTTACAAATAAACATCGTTTCATCACTGCCATCTTCTGCCATTTCTGCAACCTGTCAAAAAACAAAAGGAAGCTGAGCATAATGAAACTCCTTATTTTTATTACACTAATAAAACACCCACCTATTAACCTATAATGTTAACTGAACCATGCGAATATAGAGGCTGCTGAACCCTAAAAAGAAGGATGCACATGAAAGGTAAAACGCAAATTAAAGATACTATTGATTCAAGTAGTGACTATTAGTAGTGCTGACAGGACAAAGTGGCGCTTCCTTCTCAATCATGGAGTCCAACATCGTGATGAGAAATGGTCACTCGAATTACAACAGAAACATGACCACAGGAAACAGCCTGTCAAGTACAGTCCCTAATGCCATGCGTACCTGTGACCACTGTGGCAGGACCTGCAAGTCTAACATTGGTTTTTACAGCCACAAGAGAAAATGCACCACCCTCAGCAGAATAGCTGCAATATCCATCATCATTCACTGACGAGCAGATGCCATATATTAGTAACATTCTTTCTACAAGTTTCAGGCCTTTTCCTAACCACTTTGGTTTATGAAGCATTTTAATAAAGGAAACAGAAATTTATTATTTTAATCCATACAAGCATTTGTGAAAAACATGCTCATATCAGCTTACATCACAGTTTTATAAGGACTGCTGGCACATAAATACAATGGAATATTAGTTTTACGGCAAAGTCATTTTTCTTCCCAACACTTACTTCAGATAGTTTTAGTGGACATGTGGGACTTTTAATGTATTCCACTTTAAAATGACTTTTGTGTTAACTGCATTCCACTATAAATTATAATAGTAAAATGAGTTCTAATGATGGGTTAACTAAAGCAATGTTAAAAAAAAAAAAAAAAGTATAGGAGGGGCACCTAGGAAATATTTTAAATGTGCACTGATTCTTCGATGAAGCATACCTAAATATTACACAATTTAAATTCCAGTGATCAGAATGCAAAGGTTTTTTTTACATATATAGTAAAGAGATCATTACATCTTTAAATCTTATATCTTTAAGAAGTCCACTGAAACATGTGCTGGCCCAGAAATATATCCAAAGCCTCAGAGTTTGTCATCTTTAAAGACAATGTCAGCCTAATTTTTTTTTAAGATACAAGCATGCAGAAAATATGAATAAGATTTGCAATTTTAGACACTTTATGCATTCCATTCATAACCTTATGATATGTTCAATTTTGTTCAAATATTTTCATTAGAGTCAAGAGGGGTTCCCACTGACTTAAATGGATTTTTAATCAGTCCCTTACTGCCCCAAACCAAAACACATTAAGTAGTAAAGATCTGCATTAAATTCACAGAAGCTAGGATTTTCAGAGCTGGGGCTTCTGTTCTGTACCAAACACATAATTTACACCTGTATCTTATAATGTGGTATGTAACTTCACACATCTCTCCCCCACAATTCTCAGCCAGAGGCTCAGGCATGAAGTAAAAGCTTTATTTCTCCATTGCTTTTTCTTCACAGGCCTGGAACGAGAACTGTCAGCTAAGGTGTGGCCCCAAGGTCACCTCATATCATTCTTCCCTTCCACCTGGTCCTCCCCAGTCCTATTATGAGTCAGGCAGGAGCTAAAGATCCATACTGCCAGCCCCATACTCACTCTTACAACTGGAGAGGGCAAGCTTAGAGGCCCACTCATGTCCGGTTTGTCAACCATGAGTCACACAGATGAGAAGCTGAGATTCTAAGAACTGCAACCCCAGATACAGAGAAATTAATGTATTTTTTTCATATGATGACACCAGAGAATAAAAAGGCTATTTAAAAGGAATGATATTTTGGTAAGTACCACCACTAACTTTGGGGTAGTGGATCATGAATGCTTTTGCAACTGTGGCGCAGAGAAAAAGCTTTGGTGAACGGAAGACAGGAGTTAGCAGAAACAGAATTAAGTCCCAGGTCTCCTATGGATTTGTACAATTGCACTTAAGTCACATCATCTCTGTGCTACCCTATTTTTACTCATCTGTGAAATGAGGCTCATGACTCGTGCCCTCATTCATCAACTATTTTGAGATTTACAAATATAAAAGTAGTACGCATCTCTTGTCACTACTGCTTAAATAACTTACTGTGTGGCGGCAGCTGTTAGTTACTACCAAGATGTCACATAAAAATGGGCAAAGATAAGCAAAGTCTGGCAGATCTTTCCTTTCTCCTCTAGCATACAATAAAAGGACATGTTCTTCCACACTGGGGATGCAATTCTGCAGTGGTGGTTTTAACGTCAATGGCTTCCAGAGCCACCGCATGGGTAAGACCAACACCCAGGGTGTTAATATCGCCACCAAAGATGGGTGGTTTGGCCTGCAAGAAGCCCCACAGTCCAGATCCAGCCCATGGTGCTAAATGAGTTTGATATCCTTGCTGTACATGATCACAAAGAATAGCGATTCAACGAGTTATATTATACAGACTGCACCTTTGCATCAGTTTCCACACTTGGGAGGTTTAATTTTGTCCATGTAGATTTGGTTGAGGCATGCTGGTAAACCAAGTCAGCACTGCCACTGTCTGCACCAAACCTTTTGCGCAAGACAATTGGTTCCCTGGTCTGACACTACCAGCAAATTAAATTCAACAAATGTTTCTGGTAATTATAATTATTATGTACAACATTATGGGAGACCAACAATTGCTATGGTTTTAGGAACAAAGAGAAAACGAGATGCAGTAGCACACAGGGAAAGCACAATGGTGTAATGCTACCGTTTAAGGAGATGAAGATAGAAAATAGAGGTCACTCAAATACACCTCATTAAACTGATAAGAGAGAGGTGCTAAATCTCAGTTAATGTTTTACATTATCTTAATTTTCACCTCTCTATACAAGACATTTTTCATTTCCTACATAGCACACTGATTTCTGATGCATCAGAGGTCTTTTCATTAGTTCAGCACAATGACCTACTATGTTCTGCAAAAGAAAGAACAGATAATGCATTATGTATCAAGTAGACCCAAAAACTGCAGTGTAAACATATCCATTGGAACAGAGCTAATAAATACACCAAAGGGAACACCTGAACGTGCAGGTATAGTAAGAGGACTGCTCAAGGACTCCTGTAATTTGTACATTCATATATTCATACTAGATGTACAGGTTGACTACAGGTCTCTGTAACTTTGCTGTATGCAAAAGGCAAGGAAGAAAGAAGATCCTGAAAATTAGCTTTATAATTCTATTTTGACTTCATATGTCACTTTTCACCCAGGGATCTCAAAGATCCTTATAAATCACTATTATATTTTCACAATACTCTTCTAAAATAGGTATTATGACAACTCATTTTACAGACGATGAATCTGCAGAGTCACATTGCGAGTGGCAGAGCCTGACAGAACCCAAAACCTCTTACTCCTCATTCTTGCTTGGGACCAGATTCATTTCCTCTGCTGGTTGCTAACATTTAATCTAGCAAAGAAACCCACCCTGCTGCACATGATTAACTTCCTGCTTTGCAGAGATGATACGGATCTTCTGGGCATTCCAGAATTTTTTGTATATTATTGACAGCACTAATTAAGTGGCAAATACACTAATGAAGAACTAGTTACCTCTCTCTGTACATGAGGAGTTGCACAAAAATTCATTTTAGCTAAGGGAGTGAGGGTCAGATCAGAAGTAAAAAGTGCACTTTTGACAACATGAGGGCACCATATGCTTTAAGCAGAAACAGCAAGGAAAACATCAGCTGGATGAATGACCTGGACTCACGGAGCCATGCTTGTTTTGGGGATCAAGAACTGAAGGAACAATGTATGAATAGCTTGAGTTTCTTTAATAAATTATCTACACTGGTGGATCAAGGCATTCTATCAGGTCACTGCCCGCACAATTTTATCAGCTGGACATTTTCATGTAAGAGTTAGCAAAGAGCATTTGGCAGTTTGCATTTTCATCCCCAATGTAAGTAACTGTAACTAGTTGACTGAAAACCACCTTATAAATAGCCACAGGTTATCCTGCCACAGTGTGGCAAAGAGTGGGTACTGAAACTGGGAACAAACAGCATTTTTAACACTGTTCCTCTCTGACATGCAATCTCCAGTATTTAAGGCCCTGGAAGTTCAGATTCAGAGGCTGTGCCCCTAACTCCCGTGGCAGACTGTCAATACCTGTATTACGTGGATAACATCTATGGATAATGAGGTAGCACCTGACTCACAACCACGCTGAAATGAAAGAATGTAGCCGAAGGCAGTGCAGACCAAGGGTGGCTTGGTTTATTCCTCACTTCTGGGATTTGCTGGATGCCACAAAGGGCCAGGAAGGGACGTTTCCCCTTCTGCTGCTGCAAGTGTCTGGGGCATTTATTCACCTTCAGCACTGGGACTTCCCTGCAGTTGGGACAGGGGATTTTGACTGGGCTTTGCCAATACAACTGCTAAAACTAAAAAAAACTTCTCAAAACCCAAGGTTTCTGGCTAAAGGCTCTTGCCTCTGCTAAGGGTCATGCTAATCACCACATGAGGGGTTAGGAAGGAGCTTTTTATCTCCTGGTCCCCGCCTGGACTGTGCGCATGAGATGGAGGGGAGGGAGGTCAGCAAGGAGTCTGACTCCATCGTTACATCAGCATGGCCTGCATGTGCGAGACGGTGGTGGGATGCATTTAGGAAGGAATTTTACCCCACAGTTATGTCAGATTGGCATGGCCTGTGCCTGCGAGATGGGGTCGATTAGGATGGCATTTTACCCCACAATCAAACTGGCATGGCCTGTGTACGGTGTAGGCGGGGGGTGCCTTCCTCTCAGGCAACCCCCTCTCCTTGGGCTGTCTCTGGCATGGCTTTAACAAGCCAGCCCCGATGCCAGCACACCACCCGGCACGGCAGGCCCCACTGCCTTGCTCCTGCCCCACGAAGACAAGGCCAGGCAAACAGCACAAGCAGGGCCAGAGCAGAGCAGCCGGTTGGGCTGGTCCGTCCCGTCCTGTCCAGTCTCCTGCGCTTGCATGCGACCCGCCGGGCGTGGGTGGGGGCCGATTGGGAGAAGTCTGGTGCTGGGTGCACGGGTGACAAACCCACATGGGGCACAGGGGGACGAAGACGAGGAGGAAGGTGTGTGGGGGTTCAGCACTCGCTTCTCCACAAGGGGCCGAGCTGCTCTCAGATACCTTGTCACCTGCCCCCAGGACAGGGCACCCCCAGGGGTGGGATCCAGGCCCCCAGGGGTGGGATCCATCCTGAGGGCGGGATCCGGCCCCTGCAGAGCTGGACAGTCCAGAGGGCGTCGGAGCCGCCCGGGCACGGCGGGGAGGTGCAGCTGAGGTGCGGCTCCCTCTCCTCCTCTCAGCGCCTGGCGGCGGCAGAAGGCCGGGGGCCGGGATCCGGGAGCGGCTCCGCCGGGTTTTGCCTCGGACCCGCCCGGGCGGCGGGCGCTGAAACAAAGACCAGGCGGGCCGGAGACAAGGAGGCGGCGGCGGGAGCGGGGCCCGCGCGCCACGGGGCAGC
>NW_017728906.1:42174462-42192819 GCF_001723895.1 Crocodylus porosus
GCGGGGGGGCCGCTTATTGGCCTTACCTGCCGTTGGAATGTTCGGCCCCGGCTGGAATCCGGACTCCGGGTTCCGATCCGCTCCGG
Source organism: Crocodylus porosus (assembly GCF_001723895.1). NCBI lineage: Eukaryota > Metazoa > Chordata > Crocodylia > Crocodylidae > Crocodylus > Crocodylus porosus. The sequence continues at coordinate 42,174,549 of NW_017728906.1, forward strand.
AAGCCGCGCGCCAGCGGAAGCTTGGCCCGGCGCGCGGGGCAGCCTGGGAATCGTAGTCTGCCTTGGGGGCGGGGACTACAGCTGGGGGGGCGAGGGGTGTTCCTTTTGCGGGTTGAGTTGCCGGCCCGCCAGGGTTGTCCTGGCGTCTCCAGGAGGCGACTGCTGGGAGTCACCCGGGACATCAAGGATAGGGCGTTCATTAAAATAAAGATGAGGTGTTGAATCCCTGTTTGTACAGCAGTCCAGCAGGTTTTTAAAATGAAACAGGCGCTTTTATTTGCCTTCCCAGTGTGCAGTCTGCGCACCATAATCTGTAACTGATACACATTTCCCTCACCGACCACTGGTTGGAAAGACAAAAGGCTTATGGGAAAAATGGCAGTAACTGTGGTTACTCAAAACTGTATTCCGTGGTAAGCAAAAAGGGTGGCCATCGAAGAGGACATTCACGTTTTCTGCTACCCTGTCCTCTCTCCTCTGTTGATACAAAACCCCATACCTTTATGTCCTCTATTTTTCTCCTTAAGATACTGTCTTCTATGATGGCTGCCCTATAGCCAAAATGGTATATACACTATCACGAACGACTGGTGCCTCCCATGACTGGGGGGCACCATGGCGGCGAGCGGGGACTGCCTACAGACGCTGCCAGCCGCATTGGTGGCAAGGGGGGGGGGTGCAAGTGGTAACCACCCGCAGAAGCCAGCAGCAGCTTCAGCAGTGGCCAACCTTGGAGGGGCATGAGCCCCCCCTACATGTCACTTATGTAGAATATTAAGCATAGATACTCAAAACCGCACTTGGCAAAACCATGGTTGGCGAGGGAAACCTGTATATGCAAGCACAGAGGCATGTTCGCGTTGTGATTTACTGGCTTTTTGGAAACCTCCAGGAATAGATTCAACCTAAATTGACAACCCAAGTTGTGGGCAGGAGGAGACTATGGCACACACCTGCCTGGAGCACACCAGGCTACAGCCCCTGCACCTCCTCCCAAGCCTCTTATTGAGGTTTTGGCTGCCCTGCTACCTGCACCCAGGGTCCAAATTACAGGGGAGCTCAGGGAGCCACCCCCATAAGAGATGAGAGCCCCCCCTGTAAGTTTCAAAAATCATAATCTAAGGGGGGATCTCCAGTTTTATTAGAGCAGCCCAATTTTTTTGCAGCCTTCCCCACCCCAAGAATCAAAGTGTAGTTCGAACCCGGTCTGCACCATTTTATTTATGCATTCCCAGTTCACAACCCTACCAAGTCTCAGGAACTCCTGGGCAACCTCCTCCTAGCCCTGGCCCTGGCCAAGCTGGCCATGTGCCTGACCAGGAAGGAGGCTCTGGCCAGGATGGTCCCCAGGGGCTGTAGGGCTGCTTTGCTTGCCCTGCTTCACTCTCAATCCCAACTCCTTACAGAGTCCCTGGAGACCCTCCCAGCCACAGCCTCCTTCCTGGTCAGGCACACAGCCAGGAGGTTTCTGAAAAGCCAAAGTACCAGTGACACACAATGAGAATGTGCCTTCTTTGTCATGTCTCCAGTCCAACCTTTCTATATGACCTGCTCCCAATATTCTGCACAGGCCATTGCTTCTGGTGTTGGTGTTGCCAGATCTTGTGGGGTGCGTTGTGGTGCCATAGGGCATCTCGGGATATAAACCATGGTGTGCTTCTCCTGACAAACACATTGGTCAGTTGTGTGGAGACCACATGCTTTAATGAGAAAGATGCATCTTCCAAGACCCATTCTCAGTCTGTTCAGGCTTTGCCATGTATGCCATTTGTAGTTGGAGCCAGATGCTAACTCATCACTGGGGGTAATTCCTCACCAGCTCTCTTCAACAGTTTTGTTGCCTAATTTCTCCCATTCTTTTTGCCAGAGGGTAGTTCTGGCTGATTCTGGTGATGTGGTCAATGGTGTGGTAGAGGACAAAAAGCTATTTCTTGATGAGAGGCGACTTTTTTTTACTGAATGCATAGTTAATTTGTGGGATTAATTGCCACAGGAGGTGGCAGAGGCAGATGGTATAGCCAGGGTAAACAACGGACCGGATAAATTCATGGATAATAGATAGTTCTATTAATGGCTACTGAACAGAATGGTTGGAGATATTTCCTTCCAATAGCAGAAAGGGTATTGAATAAGGCATAGATCACTCTAGGGCAGGGGTCGGCAACATTTTTGGGCAGAGTGCCAAAATACTCACAACCTTGACTTACAAGATGTTGGCATGTCAGGAGTGGACACTGGGGGAGCTGCAAGTGGCTCGATTCTTGTTGTGGCAGTAGAGCCCCAGCCCCTTCCCTGCCGCCTGCCCCAAGGCCCACGTGCCAAGCAAAATGCCTTTCTGTGCCACATTCTGGCACATGGGCCTGGGGTTGCCTACCCCTGTTGTAGGGAAACCTGGCTCAGCACTCTCCCTGTATAGCATCCCCTTCTATCACTGTCAGAGACAGGATCCTGGGCTAGATGGACCATTAGTCTTAAGAAGTGCCAGTATAGCTAGTATGGCACTTCTTAGGTTCTTAACCCTTTCAGACTCAAGACCCCCTTGGACAATGCCAGCTTGTAGTTTTCACTTGTTTCCTGACTACAGAAAAGTGCAAGAGCAAAAAACTCAAAGACCCCAGTAGAGCAAACTGTCTTTAACACTCTGGATTCCTTTTGGAATCCTTTGGGTTTATCTTGTGAATCACATTTGTACTGACATCGGGTGGCACCCCATAGCACCCTGAAAAGGGTCTCAAGGCACCCTGGGGTGCTGTGGCAGCTTAACTGAGAATCATTGCTCTATACACTTGCCAGTGACAATGAAATCCAGGGAGGTGAGCAGGAATGCCACAATGGGCTGCAGTGGCCTGCTCCCACAGCACTGTTACTTGTGGGGGCAGGAACTACCCCAGCAGTGTGCCTGGCTGAGCAAGTGAGTTACTCTGGCTCGTGCCCCTTCTGTATTGGCAATGCGTAGGAGGTGCATGTGCACCTCCTTAGATTGGCAGTGCACTCCCTGAAAGAACTGGCACTGACACTGCTGGCGACATCTACGGGCAGTCGCCGGTCACTGCTGGCTGCCGTTGACACTGCTGGTGGCATCTGCAGGTGGTCACCAATCACTGGTTGATGCACACAGCCCCCCAACCACCACCGCCAATACCTCCACAGCTGCTTGCAGGAGCTCCCTGCTTATCATCGCCGCCTGCGGGCAGTCTCCATGCCCTCCCCGCCCCCCGCAGCCTCCGGCGGCATGCGTTGTTCACGCCCTCCTGCGATGCTGAGAAAACATGTTTGCTGAGGGGTGGCATGGCTTCTGTGCCTCACCAGGTGAACCAGAATGGTTTAGTGAATGGAGTCTAGGCAACTCAATCATCTCCACAAATTCTGTTTGTGGCAGGGCTGGTAGTGCCACCTGTACTTAAGGTTGCCCACATTTAACAGTCAGGCTTTCTGGTTTCAGGTTCTTTTAAATGTTATCAAACCTAAATCATCCAGCATCGATGGTTCTACATTGGTATCTGCTTCCTGCTGAACTGTTTTGAGTGTCAACCATAACAATGCTCCAGCTGCTTTAGGAGTGAAGCTGAAGAAAATGCACTGTGTTGCCCAGGTTGAAAACACTCCTTACAACTGCATGATTAAGACACTGTGCTTTGAGCGGGGATTAAAATCTGGCAGATAACATCCTGGTGTCAGGGATGTGCCAGTGGCTGTTTCCATTAGGAAACCACCCAAAGCTGATTAAGCTCCAGCCCCTCTCAACCCTGTGGGTTGACTGGCCTAGCCTGTACAGCCACCACCCTGACAAAAAAAATCCCATTGTGTGCTTCAAGCTCAGGCTGTAAGGGCTGACTAGAAGTAATTGCTGGTCCTTACTGCTGTAGGCCTTTTTTGTCTCAAGCACAGGCATCAAGAGATGCAAGACTTAATGTGCTCCTTGCTGACAGCCAGGCAGCCTGAAGAAGGAAAGATTCACACACAAAACAGTTGTCACCTTGGGGTGTGGAGGTACATTGGTGCAAGTTTTCTACAGGAAGACTGGGAGCACCCTCTTTCTCACCTGCCACATCTCGTTGATAATTATTATGAATAGGGAGGCCGCCCTCGAGACTGTTTGGACACAGTCCTGATGGACACCACTGAATCCTGTGGGGTTCATGGGGGGGGGGGAAGAGGGCTTTTGGGTCCTGCACAAAATGGTTGCCTCATGGGGCACCCTGAGCCTTATGGGCTAGATGCGTACCTACAAAGCCACCCCTTTACCACACCCCAAGGCTTGCAGATGGTATTCACACATGGTCCCTCTGACGCCTTAGTTAGCTTGGCCTCTGGTCATCGCTGGGCTCTCCATGCCCCCGGCACTGGTTTCCCCACATTGTAGTGCCCACCCTGACCCACGAGACCTCCTCCTTCCCCAATAGCCTCAGCCCGATGTACTGGTCTATAAACAGCAACTAAAATATGAGCCCCAGGGCTATAACGTAATATAAGCAGTTCAGGGTGTGCGCTGTCCCTTTAAATAGTCTACCCCCACTAAATGCCTTGCAGGCCAGGGTACCCGGTAAGCTCCTGGAGCCCCATTTGCCTTAAGTGCCGCATATCAAGCAGCCACAGCATCTCTGGTGATTCCTTCCTGGAGGCTCCTTCCCCTGGCTGCTGCCAGAGAACTAACCCCTCCTGGTGTCAGCCCTGGGGGTTTATATATGTCCAGGGCCCTGCCTTCTTCTGGTCAGCTGACCAGGTGCAGGTGCAGGCTAATTCCCTTGTTAGCCTGCTGCCATAGTAACCTGCATCTGTGGGGCAGGTTTGCCTCTTAGGGCCCTCTCCCTAGGTAGTTTCTGCTCTTAAAGGAGCAGGCACCTTAGTGCCCAGCAACACACACAATCCACATTTTATCAACTCCTAGTCTTTCACCTTCTGATAGCTATGTCACCAGATCTTTTCCAGGTCTATACACATTTTGTAAAAATACTTTAAATTAGGTCCTGCCTCCTCTGCCTCACCTCCCAAATACTTCAAAAATCATTTGAAGTTACAGCACCCAGACAGAAATAAACCACTCATTTATGGACTGGGTGATTAAATGTTTCTGAACCCAATTAAAAATACTGTGTCCTAGTCATAATTCAGTTAACATTTACTTTTGTGCTTACTGTTCTGCAGGATAGAAGATGTGTGTGCCTCGACTCTGCTGAAAAAGGCATTGTTCAACGGCAGCGCAACTAGCTGCTATTCACTCCGTTCCTTCTGCTACACACTATCAGAACCTGTCTAGAGGAATCACTAGCAGAGGTTTCAAAGTGTATGGGAGACACAGAGGATTTGCTTTGGTTAGCCCTGTGGTTTTCAACATTTTTTAGGCTCAAGGCACCCCTCCGTAACTTTTCTGAATTCAGTACCACTTCATTTTAAAATGCCCCCTCTTAGCTTTCATTTATTTTTAGCAATTTTTCAGTGGCAAAGAACTCAGAAAGACAGCAACAGGTCAGAATGTGTTTGATCCCTGTTTGAAATCATCACACACAAGAGAAAGCATTACAAATTGCTTTCACAGAACATAGCTCAGGGGAAAAATGTTGTGAAGTATTGATTTTACAGAATTCCCCTCTAGTGATAATGAAGCATCTAGATTTTCTTCTAAATTGTTCTGTCCTAATCCAAGAATGTAATGTTTTTTTTAAAACAAAAACAAAACATAAAAAACCTGGAGGGCAGAGGGTGGGAAGAATGCTGTATTGTTACAATCCATAAGCAGAAGAGCGATTGTGGAATCTGCTTTTGAAGATGTAGCAAGTTGATGTTTGTATTAAGAAATGGACCATAATTAAAATGACATCACAAAAATAGGTATGGCCATTACTATTATATAACTTACCCATGTCACACTTTACACTTCCATAGCATTTTCAATCTTTAGAAATCCAAGACATTTACAAAAGGTGGAAAAGTAAATTTTCTCTCATCTGATCAGATTTCCACCAGATCTCAACACTGAGAAGTACATCAAGTTCATCTGTCTCTAATGAAGGGATAATTTCCTTATTTTATATCCCCTATTATGTCATGATTTCAGTGCAGCTTCTGGGATTCAGGTCCCAGATCTAACCTTTTGATCTAACCCCATCATTCACAGGCAGACAAGGTTCTTTGGGTAGATGTGGTATCTTTTATTAGACCAACTAATTGGAAAAAATGTTCTTTGTACATTTTTGGGTACAAACACCCTTCTTCAGGCATACAGAGTCTTACCAACATACACACATACCCACTCCCCAACCATACTCTCCGACACACACCTCCTACACAATATACAAGAGTAAGACTTTATTTTTGAACTACTATGCAATCACCTCTATATATGCTATGCAAACACACATAAATCAGGACAAAAATATTTTTGAAATAAAATTAAAATATATTATAGCACGTGGGAAAGACTTAGCTCAGCTGGACAAGGAGCGGAGCCACCAGGATGCTGTGCTGGAACTGAAGCTCAGCAAAAATGAAATTGCAGTGGATGGGAATACTGTGGTGAAGAAAAAAAGGAAAAAACTGCTGAGCCAGGAGGAGCTGGGACAGGCTCCCATGTCGATGTGGGCACACTTTGTAGCTGGGACCAATTTGCTGCCTGGACCCCTGAAGCCAGGATAAAAAGCCCGGCGAGAACTCAGCAAGGGGGACTGGAAGTAAGGTCCCCGACCAGCCCATAGGGGTCAGATCCAGAACACAGTCCCAGTGCAGGGATGTGGTGGCTGCCCCAGGAAGGGGCTTTCTTAAATAGTCAGAGCCAGAGACAGCCCCATAACTTACCTGAGGAGACTCCGTGGATATCAGATATCTACAGCACAGACTGGATCCCAGCAGGACCAAACAGGGCAAGGACCGATAAACAACTGACCCACGACAAGTATAAAGCCTGAATTGAGAGTGGGACACCTGGGGACAGGACAGCCTGGGATCTGCATGAATTAGGCAAGGTGCGGTAGAGAATACTCAGGTCGAACAACGTTCCGGTCCCACCATCATAGATTTAAAGGGCCAAGACACCCAAAGTGCACAAGGTACCAACTCTAGTGGCCCAGAGAATGACAGCTTTGGTTGGCGCTAGGCGGGGTGTAGGGGAGGAGGAGCCCCAAGCAGGAAGGACAACCAGGACAACTGAAGGAAGGTACTAGGAGGGATGAGACAGACCATCTTCCTCCCCATTGAAATAATTTTCCAGCAAAGACATGGCAAGTGAGACCCCCCAGGACACAAACCAAGGTACAACCCATTAACAAGCCTGTTTCTTCCTCAAAGTGATGGCAAAGCCAGAAAACACCACACAAACTCGATGCACAGGTGAACAGCACAGGAGACTACATAGTAGATGCTTGACTTTCAGTGTATGATTTGGAGGTTTTTTTGGTACCAAGATGGCAATTTCCACCCCTTCCCTCCCCAAGAATACTTCTGGGGGCAAGGGGAGGGACTTCTGGTGGCAAAGATCAGTGGTTAGGGGGTGGGACTTCAAGTCCCAAGATGGCAACCAGGGGCCGGGGTAACTGCCAAGGGGCAGGGCTACTGTTGCAGCCCTTGACAGCTCACCAAAACTCATTAAGGGGCCCTCCAGCCAAAATAATTGCCCACCCCTGATCTAACTCCACAGTAGATTAAATATTTGTGTTTTGCTTTAACATTGGAGATGCACCAGCAGCTGGTGCATGAGAGAAAAAGAAACAGGAAATTGTGTATTCTATTAAACTTTTCAAAATAAATTGTTATTTTTGTTTTGTGGAAATATCATGTTTTTTAAAAAAAAACTTTTAGAGGTTTTGCATTTTATATACATTTGTTCAGTTTTACAAATACCCTGAAAATTTTGAATAAGAATACTTAAAAGTTTTGACCAGAATATTTAGCCATCTTCATCCCTTTGAAAGGATCTGACGACATATAGCTTACTTCCTTTTTCAGTAAGGAGTAAAAATTATTTAGTCTTTCATTTTGTATACAATTGCCTTTTACAAGCTATTTTCACATATACCTATATATGCATCACATTCACAGTATGAGTTTTGACTGCAAAATCCACAAGCTTTGTATGTGCATATTCAGTGTGCCTCACAAAGGAACTGTGATCTTGTTTGGCATCCCTGTGCTATACTGTAATAAATATTAAACAATAAGCAATATTTGGTATATCAAAGCAACAGGTCACATTAGAATAGTCTTCTTAGGGTGCAGAAGATAATTATAAAAAAAACTCCTGCTAAACTTAGTAAGAGGTCAGCGGTGGCAATGATTGCAGCCAAATTAATTTCTGGTGTGCATTAATGATTTTTAGTCATGGAACTCTTGCTAGTATCCAGTAATAGAAGCACTGGGGCATAATAAAGGGATTGAAGGTGAGAGGAGAAAAATAGAAAGGAGGCAATTTACTTGTTTTGTTTCTTTTTGCTGTTGATGGGAGTTCTAGTTTGGAGTGTCAGTAACATAAAATAAACAAAAAGATCAGTTTGGCAGTAAGGTGCAACAAGTCAGTGTATTCCCCTTTTCAGTGGAAGGATATAAACTTTTTTGCAGATTTCAGAAACACATTTATCTTGAGGGAAGAGGAGGAAGAATATATGAGTTATTTGTGAAATCTGTGTTCAAACTAGCTAGGGTCTGGCAGGTTTTCTGGAAGTAGTCACTGAGGCCCTAATCCTCCAACAAGTTTTACCACCCCCCCCCCCGAGCACTTCCCAAGATTCCCATCTTGAACACACTCCAAGTAAGCTGCTCACTTCACTTCATTCTAACCCACTGCATCTGGACATATTTGTCTAATAATGATCCTTTCTGATCCCTAACATATTGAGAATTGTTTTTTAGGATGCAGTGTCTTGTCCATTAAGAACTGGACGTTTCCAAATCTGAATAAGTCATGTGATCAGCAGCTGTTAGATTTATTGGTCCCTCAATTTAGTCTTCTGAATAGGTTCCCTAACAACACAATTGTTAAGTGCTTCTCCTTGGAGTAGCAAAGCATCTTTCCTTGATAGGTACGGTGTACATACAATTTTGAAGGAAATCTGAGATGGACACACATGCGCGCACATACCCCACTCTCTCCATGGATGAGCTGGGGCTGGCACCAAAGCAGCAGCACAAGTGGGAGCATGAACTCGCTGCAACCTTTCCCCCCTCTCCCCCTGCCCCACGCACAGCCCAGAGCCAGCATCTGCCAGCCACATCTGCAGCAGGAGCGCACAGCTGGACTGAGCCAAGTTATTAAGTATGGGGTTCCTCCCCCTGTCACCAGCTATAGCTCAGGGGTCTCCATTCCTCAGCAATGATTGGCACTGCTGTGATCCGGGCACCATGAGGACCCATCAAGGCACACCCCCCTTACACATGCCCCCCCATACACACATGCATAAGTATGCCCCTCCCCTTGCACATGCATACACACACACACGCACAACCTTGCAGCTCCCAGAAGCACTGATGGCAGGGTGGGATAGGACACCATGAAGCCCTGCGGACAGAGAGCTTCCCCTCCCACTTCTGGCAACCATCCGGGGCCACTGTGTTCAGCCCATGCCTCAGCAGTGGTCCCAGTACCAGGACATGAGGCTGCTGGCAGCAGGTGGCCATATCAGCTCACCTTACACAGCTGCCTGAGCCCTGGCCCTAGACTCCTCCCCTGGCCCAATCCTCACCCCAGGTAGTTTGCTGTCACCAGCCACTGCTCAGAAGCTGGGATGGACAGGTGTAGGCAGGGTGGCACCAAACCTGGACTTTTGCTTCAATTTTCACTCACTGGTCGGTAGAACTGGAGGGTCTATGAAATCCACGACTGTCTCAGGCAAACCAGGACATATTGACACCCTATGGATAGGGGACCTAACAACCATCCAAAATGTCAGGCACAGCTAGAAGAAGAAATGTGCTGCTACATAAATAGGTATATAGGCAACCATTGATCCTCTGGATCATGGAGTACGTGTTAAAAGGTCCAGTCAGGTGCCTGATGAATCTGCTTGTGGCTGAAAAGCCCAATTCAAGAGTGACACAGCTTGTTACAAGTTTCACAAATACGTGTGTTGTCTGAGTTGGAGTCCAAGTTTACAGCACAGTGCTTCTTTTCTCTTGTTTTGCTTCCATCCACTGGATCAAAGCAGCTTCATATTGTTCTGCACCCAGTGCCAGGTGCTCCCTCCAGATCACAGGAAGAGGCTATGTAAGCACAAGGCCCTGTTGTTAATGTAGATATGCAGATCAGACTGGTTAGGACATTCATGACAGCACTGTACACAGAGACAATTGGTGTTTAATGTACAGCAGTAGTTATTTATTTAAAAATTCCTCTTTTCATGCTTTGTCTTGATATTCCAATAAATCTGTATGGTACAGATATCTTCATTGCACCAAGTTACTTCAGTGTACAAATTAATAAAAGCTACCACAGCTGAGTGCTAAGAATAAATGTTTTCATTTCTTCTACAGGTTTATTTAAGTTTCAAGATTGGCAAAATAACCTGTTTCACACATTCCTGATGATTTTTTGCATTATGCTCAGCAGCCTGCTCACCCTAAGGGACACAACAACATTGTTCACCCTTAATTGAATAACAAGATTACTTTACCTTAATCTGGGTTGACTTCTGATTAAGGTGCTGATTCAGCAAGGTGCTTAAACATATGAATATAGTTCAACTGAAGTCTGTGTGAATATCAAAAAGTAAACACGAGGTTTCTATTACCATTCACAGTTTCATTTACAACCCTGATATTTAGATGGTAATTTATAGTGTTGGGCAATCAGCTGTAAATTGTACTGTATTATCAGGATCCAGGCACATCCTGTAATCATTTTCTCCTAGCACTATGGTGCACATAGCAGTTTACATAAGCACTTATCCTAAAGTTCAGCTTTACAGAGAAACACAATTAACCTCAAAAAGGTCATGTTTATGTGATCACCACCCCTCAGTCACATCGCTCCAAGTGACACCTTAAATTACATAAGGGAGAGTCTAGTTTTACTGACTTTGCACACATTTGATAGCACTTTATGTAGTCAGAGTACTGTTTCCCTTGTGAATTTTCACATATAAATAAAGAGAAAAATATTGTTTAAAAAATGCACAGGAAAGCATGAGTGGGAAAGCCACAAGATTGCCAGCAAGATGCTGTCCCAGATGCTATTCTATGTTAAAAAGCCAAATAACTTTGGATAGATAATGTAGGGCTAATGAACTTGCAGCGTCAGAGGCAGATGTTTTCTCTTCCATTACATAGTTACTGCAGATTGTATCATATCCTAGCAGGGGTAGAGCAAAGCGGGGCGGGGAGAAGGGTTTGGGAGGACTTGCGTAGAAATGTAAGAAAACATCTTGGTATCCCTGCCCCAACAATCTTTGGCTTCTTTAACAAGTCAAACAAGTCTGGCAGCGGTAGCTTCTCTGATGCAGACCCCTGCCCACTAAGACAACAACCACCCCCAATTTCAAAAAAAATCTGGGTGGTGGCATCTTTCACTCATTCACGTGGACTGGATATGAAATCCTGGTGACCCAGACAGAAGTCACCCTATATCCCAATCACTTCAGCCACTCTTGTTTTTGAATTTGTAGGCTAACAAGAGTTGGCTAGAGTGATGATGAACATAAATTTTGTTGTTAAAAAGTCAGTGCTGGCAGATCTCATTGGGCACAATTCTAATTAAAGCTTACAGAAGCCTTGCCTGAGTAATGACTGAAGATTGGCCCCATAAATGTAAATGGGAAATTAAAAAAAAAGAAAAGCCAAACTAAGCAAAAAGCCCCAACCCAAATTAACATACGTAAAACCAGATCAAAATGTTTCATCAGGTAAAAAAATTATTTAAAGGCAGCTAACACTAAGAGTGTTACCTTCAAAAATAAGACATACAAAATGCCTTCAAGTATTTGAAACAAGTACACATTAGGTAGTCTACCTCCTTAGCACTATGGGAGCACTTGGGCATACAAAACATTTAGGAACTATATAAGCTCAGCTAAAAGCTTTTGGCAGTTAGAATAATAGAAAATTAGGGTTGGAAGGGACCTCAGGAGGTCATCTAATCCAACCCCCTGCTCAAATCACAACCATCCCCCAACTAGATCATCCCAGCCATCCCAGTTCATGCTGTGAAAAGTTTATGCTTTTGCTGAAGATTTCCCTTATTTCATACCCTTCAAAAACATCTTTTCTAAGCAATTCAGAGCCTAGCACAAAAATGCTAAAACCTGATTATTCAATTTTTCAATCATTTTCACTTTGGTCCTTACCCATAAAAGCATACGCCAGCATACTGCCCCACTTCTACTCGGAGCATGTGCAGACACACACATATACCCACATACCCACACCCACATATGTTTAATAGCCAAATTTTTCAAATGGAGCTGCACTAGTTTAGTCAATAGTGATTTTGAAAAAGTTGGAGTTCTGCCTGAGAAAGACAGTCAGATTTGGTCTTATACAGTAGCATAAATAGGGGATAGAGGGAAGCAACTGGGGAAGCAGCCTCAGTGTTGCCTCTGTGCGTCTGGGGAATGGGAACACAAAAAAATCTGTGACCGCAGTACTGTTCTGGGTATCACATGGCTGCTTAGGGTGCAGAACTGGCCAGCTATGCCTGTAGTCTTATGCTCTTAATAAGGAATGTATGTCACATTAGAAATGTATGCAGGCACACATGAGAAAAGGTGTACCCCTCAAAGAATTTAAGTGAATGCTAAAACTTCCCTTTTGACTTTTTTAGAGAAACGATATAATTAAAAAAACCTCTTGCCTTAAGACAAAAATCTATAATTATAACACAGAACAACAAAGGGCAGCAAAAAACCTCCTCAAAAGTGTTTCCTAGATTATGCTTTAGTACTTGACAAGTGAAGAAAATGGGCTATTAAAAATGTACATGGGTTAAACACGTTCTATTCAGCATTTATTGCTCCTAGCGCTGTTCTTGATATGATTGCTAGTATACTTGTCTAACAAGTACTTTACATAAGGGAGTAGAGTCCCCAAAGAAAGTTTTTGCATTGGCAATATAGCTTCTCACATAACAGGAGAAATACATACATAGGAACAGTACAAGTTTTTAAATATCCTGTTTACAAGTAGGCTTAAAGTAAACTTAGAAAAAGTTTTTTAGCATAATATATGCACAGAATAAGTATTTGCATAATTTAATTACTTATGGCTAATATCAAAGGCCTCACTCTACCTACACTGAGTTAGCAGTTCTTATGGAAGGTTGTCTTAACCAGCATTTTATATCTGCTTCCAGAAACATACCTGTTTCCAATTAATACAAATTGGATCAGGGTTTCTCTCCTTCCACTTTCAGCCTAAGCAGGCACTCAAATTGAGGCCTATGCTGCCATTATTCAGTGTTTACTAAAGAAGCATTAACCACAGTGGTATGTCACATTTTTATAGTGATCCAGTCATCTAATCAATACAACTTCTTGGTGTCTAGCTAGAAGTTAAATGTAAATTAGATGCTTAGCCTAAAAATACAACCTTCCCAGTTGTACCACTTTCCTGTCCCATCCACACAAGTCAAAACCCTATGGATGTTAGCAAACAGGAACAGAAAGTGAACAACAAGTTATCTGTACTGCTTTTACCTGGGAAAACATTTTGCTACAAGGCGTTAAAAATTAGAGGTGTCTTGGGAAACAAGAAGCCAAGCTTCGTCATTTTTATTTCTGGACCACTGTTTTAGCAAATATCATTTTATGCATGTCATTACCTGTGTTTACATCTTCTAGCACTGTTTCGTAAACAACTGATCATTTGATGTGCAAGTATCATAAGACAGCATAAAGTTTTATACACATGGTTCCACTTGGGTGCCATTCAGTTTGCTCTTGCTTTTGTTCTTAGAAAGAATTTTCTTGTTAAAGATTCGTGTTAGTGTTGCTCCCTTCTTTCGTGTTTCATCAGACACTGGCTGCTGCAAGTAAACAAGATCATTGTGCGATTGGCTCATTCCTGGATCCTTCTGATGGTGTCGGCGACGGAAAAAGAGTTTTGCACTTTTTTTCAGAATTCCACCTGCGTAAGTGAATGACGGGGAAAAAAAAAATCAGGGAGATTTTAGGTAAGCTTTGTTTTGGACCAAGGCCCAATTGTGTTTTTAAATAGAGTGGTGCAGCTCCAGTTTAAAAACACAAACTGATCTTTAGTGTTTGCATTTAAGCTGCATCCTCTTGCACATCTGGTGTGCAAGATAGCTAGGAAACAAAGAATGGTGTGAGCTAATGTAAAAAATATTAAAAGTTCTACAGGTTAGAGATCAATGCTACATCTGGTTTTGATTTTAGAAATATTTTTTCCACAATACTTAACTATTTGCCAATGCAGGTAATGTACAGGCAAACTCAGCTAGATGCAAACTTTTTCAGTCCATACAAGGTGCATGCTACTGTATTTCTCCCCCTTCTCCCATCTCATCCTTCCCAACATGTACACTAGGGAGTTCTAGCCTCTTAATTAGTGGAAATATACTTATTTGGTTCCCCTCAATCCATGCAAATGTGTCATGCAAACAAACACTCTGACTGAGATTACAGTTATTATACACTTGCATAATAATTATAGTAAACAGTAAAGTCATAGAAGAAACAGTTAATCTACTGTAAGAGCAAAGAAAGGTTCACTGATATTGTTGGGAGTACTAAAGAAGATGCCAGTTTGCTCTTGGTCCTCAAAGAAGGTTGGTGAATGAAAAGGAAGAAAAGCTACTGTAAAGAAATGGATTTAGGAAAAAATATTCTTATTTGTGACCTTCTGAATTCACCCACTTTTTACGGCTAATCTGCAAGTTTTATAGGATTCTCTTCCTTACTTGCTTAGTACCAGTTGGTCTTTCAAGGCCAGAAACACCACTTATGAATGTGCAACATTAACAGTGTGCTGCAACAACCCAGGAGTTATGGGTTCTTTCATTTAATTTAGGTCTCAGTCTTTTAATACAGCTAAGTACAACAGGAAGCACAGCATATGATGAGGAAGAGATAGGCAATGACCGGGAGAACACGTTCAGAAAGAGGGCAGTGGGGGAGGGCAGAGGAAGGAAACTTATTCCACAAACCACACACAAGAAGTGTTTGCTATATTCGTGTTGATTTTGGCTGAAATATTAAGGGTATAACCAGTTATGCACAAAATAAAGGGGCATTTTAATTCCAAATACAGGCTCACAATGGCATCTGCAAATAATGCCTTTTGATCAATGCTATGTTCAACATACATATACAAGTCAAATAATGTATTCCATGTCAGGGGTTGGCTACCTTTTCAGGCTGCGGGACAGAATGACTCAGTTTGGGTTAGAGGCAGGCTGCACATGAACGGCAGGCACTAGGAACCAGCTGGCACTGGTAGTGTTTTTCCCTGCAGCGGAAGGGGGGCCTCGGCAGCAGTTGCTTACCCCTGCCACTGCATGGACACATGTCATCTGTGGACACTCCCCTCATGCCCCCTTTGGGGATAAGTGGCAGCAGTGGGTGCTTTCCCTGTGCATCCACTGGGAAAAGCAGTAGTGGCAGCTTGGTTCTAGTGCCCACCCACAATGCACACAGCTTGCCTCTGACCTGAACTGAGACAATCTGACTGCTGAAGCCCCATGTCTGTGAAAAGGGTCAAATGGCTCTGCAAGCTGCATCCAACCTGTGGTCTGTATGTTGCCAAACCCTGTTCTAGATGTATCTACCACCTTAGCCAGCTACAGCTAATGTTGCCCAGCAGTTGCCACAATAAAAAGACTGGGCTTACCCTTCTCCATGTCTGGGATCCGTCTCAGGTTCCCTCTCCCAACAAAGAGCCAAGCCATTCTGCTCTGCTCTTAAAGTTCTTAATTCTTTGAAGTGCTTCGTGCATTAAAGTAAGACCTTGAAATCCGGCAGGGGACAGATTTCATAGTGGAATGAGGGACATGGCTGTTACAGTTCCCTGCAAAAACCACCTGAATTTGGCAAAAACTGAAAGTTTTGTGGTTGGCAAGTAGTGTCTCAGTTTGTATATGCTCAGTACATACTCCTTAAGAGTTTGGTAGCTCACTCCAACCCCACTCCAGACTTTTGTCAAGATAGGTTATTGAAGTGACAGGTAATGTTTTTATGTCCCAATCCTGTAAATCTTCCCTCTTCCCCCTGCCTTTTTTTTTTTGCATTTTTTATAAGGTAGCTTGAGTTGCTTATTAGTTTGAAACTTTTCCCTGGTAGCTATGTCAAACCTGTTACATAGTCATTCCAAATATAACCAGTACCTCAAAGTAACTTCCTGTTCACAACACAGGTTATCAGTAAGCCTTTCATTACAAGAGTGTGGATTGTTTCTGGGAGCTGTTTAACAACAAAAATGTTAAAATTCTGTCTTCAATAAATGAACGTTACTAGCACAATTGAAACTGTGAAGTGAAGTACTAGCATGGAGTTTATACTTTCATAGTTAGTAGGGTCGGAAGGGACCTGAGCAGATCATCAAGTCTGACCCCCTGCCATGGCAGCAAAGAGTACTGGGGTCAAACAACCCCAGCAAGGTGATTGTCAAGCCTTGACTTAAAGACCCCGGTAGGAGCCAGCACCACTTCGCTTGGAAGTCGATTCCAGATCCTAGCTGCCCTGACAGTGAAGTAGCGCCTCCTGATGTCTAATCTGAATTTACCCTCTGCCAGCTTGTGACTGTTATTTCTAGTCACCCCTGGTAGTGCTCAGGGGAACAGTGACTCCCCCAATGCCTGCTGGTCCCCTCTGACTAGTTTGTAACAGGCCACTAGATCCCCCCTCAGCCTTCTCTTGTGGAGGCTGAACAGGTTCGGGTCCTGTAGCCTGTCCTCGTAGGGCTTGCCCTGCTGCCCCCTGATCATGCGAGTGGCCCTCCTCTGGACCCTCTCCATGTTGTCCACATCCCTCTTGAAGTGCGGAGCCCAGAACTGGATGCAGTACTCCAGCTGCGGCCTGACCAGTGCCGCATAGAGGGGGAGGATCACCTCCTTGGACCTGCTTGAGATGCATACCAAGGTGCGGTTGGCCTTCCTGACTGCATCCCCACACTGCCAGCTCACGTTCATCTTGGCATCAATGACAACACCAAGATCCTTTTCTGTCTCTGCACTGATGAGAAGGGAGTTCCCCAGCCTGTAGGTATGGTGCTTGTTCTTCCTCACCAGGTGCAGCGCCTTGCACTTGTCAGTGTTGAATCCCATCTTTTTCTCGTCCGCCCACCCCTATAACCTGTCTAGGTCTGATTGGATCCTATTCCTCCCTTCTAGTGTGCTCGCATCCCCCCCACATCTTGGTGTCACCTGCGAATTTGAACAGGATGCTATTTATCCCCTCGTCCAAGTCACTGATGAAGATGTTGAACAGTGCGGGCCCAAGGACCAAGCCCTGCGAAACCCCACTGCCCACATCCCTCCAGGTCTAAAATGACCCATTCACTACCACTCTGCTGGTGCAGTCCTCCAGCCAGTTGGCGACCCATTTGACTGTGTAGGTGTCAAAACCACAGTCCTCCAGTTTCTTAATGAGAACGGGGCAAGAGACAGTGTCGAAGGCCTTCTGAAAGTCCAGAAAGACTATGTCTACTGCTACCCCTGCATCTAAGGATTTGGTGATCTGGTTGTAGAAGGCTACCAGGTTGGTCTGACAGGACCTGCCTCTAATGAACCCGTGTTAGTTGCACCTAAGCATAATCTCCCCTGCTGGCCCCTCGTGGATATGCGCCAGGATAATTCTCTCAAAAAGCTTACCCAGGATCAAGGTAAGACTACCTGGCCTATAGTTCCCTGGGTCCTCCTTTCTCCCTTGTTTGAAGATGGGAACCACATTGGCCCTCTTCCAGTCCTCTGGCACCACACCAGAGCACTACTAGTGCTCGTAAAGCCGTGCCAGGGGTCCTGCAGTGACCTTAGCTAATTCCCTCAGCACTCTGGGGTGGAGATCGTCCATCTGGAGATCTGAATACATCCAGTCCCTCCAGAGTTCCCTGACTAGATCCTTACTAACTCTTGGCCTAGGTGGACCTCCCCCAGGGTCTGAGGGGGGCCTGATCTGGTCCCTGCTCAGGAAAATGGAGGCAAAGAAGTTGTTAAATAGGTTAGCTTTGTCGTCTGGTGTGATGACCAGATTTCCTAGAGTGTCTTACAGGGGCCACACATTACCCAGTACTTTCTTTTTGCTCCCTATGTATTTAAAAAAGGACTTCTTGTTGTCCTTGATCCGGGAAGCTAGTCCCAGTTCCATCTCCACCTTGGCCTTCCTGACTGCCCCCCTGCATCCCC
>NW_017728906.1:42193539-42201566 GCF_001723895.1 Crocodylus porosus
TCCTTAATGTAGAGCACCACACCCCCGCCTTTCCTTCCTGTCCTGTCCCTCCTGTACAGCCTATAGCCCTTGATCTTCACCGCCCAGTCATGCGTTGGGTCCCACCACGTTTCAGTGAGCCCCACTATGACTGGGTTGGTGTCAGCTATCAGAAGGGTAAGTTCCTCCTGCTTGTTTCTCATACTATGAGTGTTTGTGTAGAGGCATTTGAGGCCTCCTGTGGATATGTGCGCTGGCCCCCTAATCTCAGCATTGCCCTGGCCCCTGTTGCTTACCTGTGTACATGTTCGGCTTGTTGGTCTAGGTTGACAGTAGGAGAAGCCACACCTAATTTCCAGTACAGCATCATGCAAAGGCTTCTCTGGGCTTTTTTGGTTTATACATTCTCAATAAGTAACAACAACAAATGGCATGAAGATCCTATAGTGATGGGTGCCAGTGCTAGAGATGTGGATGCAAGCTGTTGTGACTGAAAAGCATTGGAAAGTTATCAGTGTAGACCATACTTTATTCTTGTACTAGTCTGAGCTCCATTAGATGGATGTCATGATTTCTGGGACCCCAGTAAGTCATGCTAAGTTTTCTTCATTTTGAGAACCAGTTTTCCATCTGCTGGAAGTCTGCCAAGAAGGAATAAATGAAAAGGCCACTAATCAGTTCTGCACAAAATAGTTGTCATTTGAAAATTAGATTGCTAGACCTTTGCCTTCAGACCAATTCAGCATGACGTCTCATGTTTTGTATCAGCACCAGCTAAATCTAGGTTGGTGGATCTCCTCCGGGGGGCTTTAAACTAGGCTTGTCGGGGGAAGGGGAAGGGGAAGACGAGGGAGGAGGAAGCCTTGGACTGCTAAACCAAGCAGCACCCACAAGTACAGCTCAACCTAGACCAACAAGCCGAACATATACACAGGTAAGCAACAGGGGCCAGGGCAATGCTGAGATTAGGGGGCCAGCGCACATATCCACAGGAGGCCTCAAATGCCTCTACACAAACGCTCGTAGTATGAGAAACAAGCAGGAGGAACTTACCCTTCTGCTAGCTGATACCAACCCAGACATAGTGGGGCTCACTGAAACGTGGTGGGACCCAACGCATGACTGGGCGGTGAAGATCAAGGGCTATAGTAGGTATAGTATAGTATGGTAGGGCATGCAGCTGGGAAGGGAGCTGCTCCAGGGCTGGGAGCTTGTGGCGGTGACTGTGTGGTCCAGAGTTGGGGCAGAGCTGCAATTCACTGCCTGTACACCTCTATAGGGGTCTCCATATAAACCAGCCACAGTGATGCAGGCAGGGGCTGCTGGGAAATGGAGTCTGGCCACTGGCCAGATCTGCCATTTTGCCCAACCCTGATATAAGCACTCCTCTAGCAGGTTCAGAAAGCATGTGGCCAACTGCCAGCTGGAGCCTCGCCACCCAACTGAGATCAGTCTGCAGATAAATTAAATTTAGCATGATCAGATCAACTGTTGGAGCTGCTGCCAGATGCATGCAGTGCTCTTAAAGTTTTATGGGACAGATCACAAAGCTTCACATGCTCAGGAGGTTACTGCTGGGTTACCATACTTGGGAGTTACTGAATTGTATTAGGGCAACTGCTGAGAACCAGGCCCGCCTTGCTTCCAGAAAGACAGACAAATAGATGCACTCTGTGTAAGATGTGAACAGTGTGCTTTTAACATCTTATGAGTGAAAAGGCGATTTTTGTAGCTTCTGTAATTGATGCTTACGTTAGTCACGGCTTCCAAGAGCTTTTGCCTAACAGTAACCAACACACACAGAGTCAAGTCATTTGCTGTTATGAGATCATATTCTCTCAGATCACAGGCAGATTTTTGGTAGGTTCCTATATGCTACAGGGATGGGTGCTACAGAAATGCAGAGAGATGTCAAGAAATAGCAAGAACCACTCACATCTCTGTATTTGTTATTTTGAATCCAATAATTACTATGGGAGTGGGGCAGGGAGCTCTTCCTTTCTTTATATCCCCATGGTATTTGTACAGGCAACAGATTTACAGTTAAAATGATTTGCCACTATGGTCTACTCTGATAAGAATTCTCAATATAAAATACAAAATAAAATCATTTTTTGAAGGGCAGGGTGACACAGGGAAGAAGAGAACAGGACACAAAGTTTAGCTTAACTTCTACAATAAGCGTCTCAGTAAAGCTACGTTTTCTTTAAAAATATTAATATATTAAAGACAAGGCAAGAAGAACTTACTGTGTAGGCAATTAATTCTGGTTGGCATAGTAGTCCTCTTAAGTTTACAAAGGGAATGGGCAAGAAAGATGAAGTCAGAAAGGTAAGAAGTAAAAAAACGGAAATATGCAAGAGTAAAATAATAGTATGACTTTTTAACCATTAACACTGTATGTGATGCCTAAAAAAAAATAGAGAAAACATACACTTGGCAAATGCTGTCTCTCAAAATGACTGCAGAATAGTTTAAAGACCAAAAAGCATGCAAAAGCAAAGCTTCTCTTGAATTATCAAAACTAAAAATGAAAGCAGGTAGGGAGGGGAAGAACGTTTCTGTTTTACTTCACAGAAATAACTATGCTGTCAGACAACAAACATACAAGAGTATGAATCTGTAATGAACCATTTGCTTTGCTTTTCTGCTGAGCACAATACTGACATCCATGCACTATGTAAGAATGTGACAGTTCACCTCAATGATGCACTGTACTTTTTTAGCCTCTGTATTGCATCATGATGCTTCACTGCTTTTCCTTCATAAGAGAGGGTGACATGCTGAGAACTATTATTTTAAATAGACCTTTAAAAAAAACCATTCTCTTTACAAAGCTCTTCCTAGCCATTAGTATGTCAAATCACTCACTCAGCATGAGAGATTCAGGTCAGTGGAAAAAAAAGGCATGGTGTCGGGGGAGGGGGGGGGGGCGCGGAACAAGACAGGAAAACCATGACTGAGTTGGAAAAACTCTAAGGCCCCTGGCAGACGTTCACAAACCTAGGCTCCCCCTGCACCAGGAAGTTGAAAGCTTGGTACCTGGCAATCAGCTGATTGTCAGCTTGGCCAGGGACCAAACTGGAGACTGGGACCAGCCCTGGTGTCTCCACGGGCCTGACAATCAGCTGATTTTTGTCTGGGTCTAGTGACTGCACTGGGGTCTGGAACATTTTTATGGCTCATTCCTCATTTTATGGCACCTTAAATCAGGTGTATGCATAGCATCCTGTGCTAGCATGCTGTGATTAACACCTTAATTGCAGAAGGAATATAACATACAGAAGGAGCCTAAGATGCACAGGAGATCTGTTTCAGATATCTCTGTGTTTGGGGGCAGACTTTTTAAATGGTATCTGTAAAGGCCAGGAAAAGAAGGCTTAACATGGGTGGGCTGCACAAGAATTGTGTTAACTCCTAATGTGCAGCTGTTAGACTTGTTTGTCATTAGTTAAGGGGTAGCAAGTGAGGAGTCAATTGAACCAAATGCTCCCAGCACACCTTGTCTTTATTAGTCTCCATTTGACTATCTATATACTTAGAAAACAAGCAGCGAGACTGCTGCATTTCAGTTATCAGCAGTAAGGAGAGGGCAGTGGGCTCACAGGGGAAGACAGGATGTTGAGCCATGGGACCTTTTGGGTCACTTGCAGCCCACAGATACTCAATGGGCACGTTTACATGTGCATATTAATGTAGTGCACTAAACTCTGGTGCTTATTGCACTAGAGTGTATTGCTCCTGGGCGAGTATTTGCATGTGCACATGGGATCATAGCACGTTGAGCTGGGTCGAAGCAGCCCTGGCTGGCAAGAGGTCTGGGAGGAGGTCAAGCTGTCAGCCTGGGGCTGCTCCCCCCAGCTCAACATGCTGTGGAGGGGCTGGCTGGGGCACGAGGTTACTTCAGCATGGATCAAGCTGGTAGACAGCCTCCACACTGAAGCACTCTCATGTCCCAGCCTATCTGCATGTGAGCAGCAACAGGATAAATTAGTTTACTCCAGCCTAATAGAGGTGCATCGTAAACGCATGATGTTAACTGTGTAGCAAATTAGTTTACTGCACAGTAAATGTCTAGTGTAGACATCTGCATTTAAGAAGAAACTATAACAGTTTGTCCCTTATTTAGAGAAAATAATCACAGCCTGTGTTTCACTGTTTTAGAAAAGGACTAGAAGAAAATAAAAAAGCTAAAAAGGAAGAGAGGGAGAAACTGTTCAAATAGGTAATTTAATGTGTACAAGCAGCACTAAGTGACTCAGAGATATGAGTATACCTTTTGGGGGAGAGGTGTAGAATGGAGAAGTTACATACTTAGGAAAGATGGATAGAGAGAGGAAGGAATAAGTAGTAACTGTGGATTTGTGCCATTGTCACCATCATACACATTGGCTTCCATTACTATAGGTCTAAATGGATAAAACTCAATTTGCATCAAGAAAGTGGCAGTTTGGTCAACAGCCTGATCACACAAACCAGCTGGCTGGACTGGACTGAGAGGAAAATACCCTGTTACTCCTGGTGTGTGTCTTTCCAATCCTTAAAAGAGGCAAAGTGCAGGGTACCTGCATTGTTCATTTTATGGTTAAGCAGAGGATTCCAGTAGTCAGTGCTATCATTTTGGTGCCTTTAATCAGAACCAAATCCACTCTGAGAAAAAAGGGAAGGAGCTGCTTGACAAAGACCAGCTACAGGAGTCAGTTGTCTGATACCACACTAGGCAACTGTCAGAAATTGTCACCTACCTTTAGGTTTTTTCACACTCCCTGATTCGGAGACGCTTAATGAACTCCCAGACGTCTCTTCACAGTTCTGGTCTAACAGTGCATCACTGTTCCATAGCTGGCTGCCATCATCCAAGCCCCAGGTGCTATGGTTACTTTCCTGTGGGTCAGTGGCAGGTAGTATTTGTGAAGCAGTTAGCGATAGCTTTTCATCTGAGGTGACTTTGGTGGTTGAGTCCTCCACAGTGGAAGGGTCTTCTTTACATGAGCCATCCATGGCTGCTGCATAGTCCATCATCAGCGCAGCTTCGCTGTCCTGAGATAAGGAGGTCTGTCATGGAGGGGGGAAATAAGAGAAAGAAATGCATAGAATGTTTTCTGGAGAAACAGTTTTCATCCCAAACTCTCATTATTTCTTTATGTTTCTATTTGCATTGCCCAGAGGCTGCCAGAAATCTAGCATTGTACTCTTTGCTCCTTCTTCCCAGCATGGAACTATATTAACTTTATCTTTAACAAATGAACTAGGCTTCGATTAGATCGGTAGTATTTACTTGAATCTAAATCAACCCTGAATTTAAGATGACCTTCCAATAAATTAGATGTTATCTATGGAAAATTTATATATTTGTTATAATTTTCCAGGTATAGAATTCAAAGCACAGAAAGCAGTGGCTGGAGGGGTCAGGTGACTAGGGGGGTGCAGGAAGTCCCTTTGCTCTCTGTTCCCTGTCTTCCCCCTGCAGCCCTCCTGTCCCCACCCCTGACCCTGCCATCTGCACTCCCCACCCCCTGCTCCCCAGAGCCTCTGCCCCTCCCCACAGTGCCTGCCTCTCCTCCCTGCCTTATTGTTAGACACTGCTCAGGCTATAGTCTCTCCCCAGAGCACAGCACATAGAAGCGCAGCCCTTGCTAGCTGCATAGTAGTGTTGGTGGTGTTGATTGGCTAGGCAGCCAATGCAGCAGTGTCTGGGCAGGGGATGGAGTTTCCATGTGCTCTATGCCAGGGAAGGAATCCAGCCCAAGTTGGACCTGAGCTGCACCTGATAGTAAAGGGGTGGGGGAGCTAGAAGTGCAAAAGGGAAACAGCTGTGTGTGTGTGGTGGGGGAGGATGCTGCTATGGTCCGACACAGGCTGTGGCTTTGTATGCAAAATCTAAGCTGGGGGGCTTTCCTCCCCATATTATGACTGAAGGAAAAACCTTGTCTTAGATTTGAGTAAATATGGTATATTTTATTTATATACACACAGACATGCACACACACATACACATGCCTAGTCACCACTAGCCAGTAAGGCTGCCTATACATGTGCTCATTGGCATTCTAATTAGAACAATTAATCGAGTCTGCTCCACATTCTACCTAAAAGGCTTCAGCGTTTCAAAGATTTCATAAACATCAGGGCTGGAAGGGATCTCGGAAGATCATTGAGTTCAGCCTCCAGCCCCGGGGGTAGGAAGTCAGCAGGGATCATAGGATCCCAGCAAGATAAACATCCAGATGTCTTTTGAAGGCGTTCAGAATAGGTTCTTGAATCACCTCTGGCGGTTCCAAACCTTGGGGGCTCAGACAATAAAGAAGTTCTTCCTTATGTCCAGCCTGAAATAGTCATGGAGGAGTTTGTGACCGTTTGATCTCATCATCCCTTGGGGCGCTCTGGTAAACAGACATTCCCCCAGATCCTGGTCAGCACCCCGATAAACTTATAGGTGGCCACTAGGTCCTCCCTGAGCCTGTGCTTTTCCAGACTGAAGAGTCCCATAACTCACAGCCTCTCATCATAAGTTCTGTTTTCCTGACCTCTGATCATGCCCATGGCTCTTCTCTGCACCCTCTCAAACTTCTCCACATCCTTTTTGAATGTGGAGCCCAAAACTGGATGTAGTACTCCAGCTGCGGCCTCACCAAGGCCGAGTACAATGGGAGAATGACGTCCTGGGATTTACTTAAGAAGCATCTGTGGACGCATGCAAGCATTTTGCTCGCTTTACTAGCAGCAGTATCACACTTAGCCAGTTTTACTAAGAGGTGATAATGGGATACCAGATCAAAGGCTTTTTTAAAGTCAGGATATACGACATCAATCTCCTCTCCTTTGTCCAGGTTATGGGTCACCTGGTTGTAGAAGGAAATGAGATTGGTCAAGCAAGACATACCTGCAACAAACCCGTGCTGGCTATCCCTCAGGATGTTGCCATCGGCCAGTCTGTTAATCTCTTTGATAATCTTTTCTAAGACCTTCCCCGGGATAGAGGTCAGGCTGATGGGCCTATAGTTTGCCAGATCCACTTTCCTCCCTTTCTTGAAGATAGGTACCATGTTGGCCTTCTTCCAATCATCAGGCACTTCACCAGACCACCAGGAGTTCTCCAAGATCCATGCCAAGGGCTGAGCTATGATGCTAGCCAGTTCCTTGAGTACCCTGGGGTGTAACCTGTCAAGGCCAGCTGACTTGAAGGTGTCCAGCCTCTCAAGGTGTTCCTTCACGAGGTCAGCATTGATGTGGGGTAAGGAATCTCCCTCACCCAGGCATCCCTGTCCCATGATGGGCAGGGGTGTCCCATGGGACTGGTGAAAGACTGATGCAAAGTACCCATTTAGCAAGTTTTTCCTGGGTATCAGTTGTCCCATCTGGTTTAGCAGGGGTCCAGTGTTGCCCTTGCTTTTCCTGTGGCTCCCCACATATCTAAAAAAGGACTTTTTATTCTCCTTGATACTTGTAGCTAGTTGGAGTTCCGTCGCAGCCTTGGCTTTCCTGCTGCAGCATCACTTGTATTAAGCCCCTGCATGATTTAAAATGGCCGTGGGGCACTTTATCTAAACCTCCTCAAATGAAGTTTAGATAAAGTGTACTGCAGCCATTTTTAAATGTGTGGGGGCTTAATACACATGACGGTGAGGCATTTTAATTAGATACTCCCCTCTCCCAGAACATCTATATAGGCAGAATGAAACTTGCATAGCTGCAAATCCAAAGGAAGAAGTGAGAATAATGAAATTTATCAGCAAAATGATCCACTGGATTGCACTGGGGTATGTGCTGCTTTTATAAACAACTTCTGTATTTTGTTCTTAAAATGTAATTCAACTTCCCCTCTTCCTGCTGCTGAACTTAGTTCTTCAGGTCTTGCCTCCTTTCCCACCCCCAATCCTTTGCAAATGTACATGTAGAGAAGGAATTAAAGCAAGACGTATCAATCAAGCTGGGTGACAGCGACCACGAGCTGATCACCTTCGCCATCCGCCGTAAAGCTGGCAAGTCAGTCAGCAACACAGAAGTCCTTGACTTCAGAAAAGCCGACTTTGACAAGCTCAAGAGGC
>NW_017728906.1:42204006-42244350 GCF_001723895.1 Crocodylus porosus
TGCTGGGATCCTGTGACCCCAGCTGACTTCCTGCCCTTTGGGCAGGGGGCTGGACTCGATGATCTCCCAAGGTCCCTTCCAGCCCTGATGTCTATGAAATCTATGAAATTTTCACAAGATCTAAAGTGTGCTTAAAAACATAAAGAATGGACCCAACCAACCAGTTTTGCAACTTTATGGTTGCAAAGAAGGCTTTACAGATTAATATTAATCAATTCAGGTTTGCCATCTTCACTTGTAATTTATTTCCCTGCACCACAATGGGGAAAAAAGGAAAGAGAAGCCAGAGCCTTATCAGTTCACATTGCTTCTCCTACATTCTCCCTCTTGTCCCAAGGGTTCTGAGAAATGGCAAACACTGCAGTACACTACCAAGCTGCTCTGCAGCTTGAAAAACCTATGATGGGAAATGCACTGAAGCTATCTGAGCAGCAAGAAGGGAGATGGGAGTTAGGCAGGGCAGTCAAAAGGTCATATTGCGAGGGTGAGGGAGCTTTTAAAAGGTTCTTGTTCTGCAGGCAAGAAGGGATGTGTTTGCACATTGTCAAAAGTCAAAGAACTTTTTAGAGGCAGATATAAAAAGGTGAAGTCCAAGCGGCATCCAGGCACACTACACAGCTAAAATACCCAGTGACACCTGTCACCAGCTGCTGGATTTCCAATAGGATGTTATCTCCACATTAGTCCTCCCAACCTCCTTAACATCCCTCTCCTCCACAAGATATTATTCTTTGCATAGTAAGGCTACATATTAGGATTAACTTGAAAGATTTCTTGAAGCAATAGATATTTATACATGTCCTCCGGGGGGGGCGGGGGCTTTAATTAGAGCATCTCCAAGAGCTGCTCTAATTAAAGCACTTGTAGCACCACATGTATCAGCATCACCATGCCGAAAAATAAATGAGCTTTAGTAAAAGCACCCCGCTGGGATTTTTCAGTGCAGGGATGCTGATACACGTGACACTGGAATCTGCTGGAGCATGGTAATTACTACATTCCAGCGCTCAATTAATCGAGTCTGCTCCGATGCACTGTAATTACAGTACATTGGAGCAGCCTCCCTGCATGTGTATAGGCGCCCACTGAGATGATGAGCCTTTTTTTTGGGAAGAGGAAAACACACCACAAGGTTGAATGGTGGAGATGAGAACATGTAGTAAAGGGCACAAGTCTTTTCAGTACACAACATTAAACAGGACCATGATGTTCAACTCTACCTTAGACACTCCTGATATAATAATGGTGCTTTTCTTTCTAGGCGATTTCAGTTTCTGCTTTGCAGACTCACTTAACTGCCGAATGGCTGCTTCAGCAACTGGATCACTGCCGTTTAACACCAGCAGCTCTGAAAAGAAAGGAAAGCATTTATGGTGGGGAAAAAAAAAGGAGGCAAGAACTCAAGATCTGAGTTCAAAAGCAGGAAGAGGGGAAGCTGAATTGAATTTTGAGAAAAAAAAATACAGAAGTTGTTTATACAAATTGCACATACCCCAGTGCAATCCAATGGATCATTTTGCTGTTAAGTTTCATTATTCTCGCTCCTTCCTTTAGATCTGAGGCTATGGACATTTAATTCTTCAGCTTCACATACAACTATTTGCAAAATGCCTGAAGTGGTCTTAAAGGTCTATGGAAACTCCAATGTTAAGTGTTTAATGTGCACAGACCAGGCAAATCACTGCAGGGACTGAACACACTCCTCCTTCCTACCCTGATCTAGTCCTCAGGCCAACAGTTCCTGTGCTGATTGCAGAATGTCCTACATACACTCTTGGCTACTCTGAGAGGAGTAAAATGCCACTGCATGTCTCATTTCAAGCTAGATATGATGATTTCATGAATCTTTCCAATTAGGAACTTCCATGACTCTTCTGAAGGATGTGACGGTTGTTGTGATGAGGAGTGACAATTTACTTTAAATGGAAGGAGCTACAAAATAGAATCCAGACTAAAGATCCCAAAACCCACAGCCTGAATTTTAACATTTTTTATCTTGTATTAATCATGTGATTTATAAAAGGTAGAAAAGCAGGCACAGCAAGGATACACAACTTGCCCAAGGTAATTCAACTGATAGAACTGGGAAGACAATCCAGCCTTTTGATTTTCATCTGCTACCTTCCATCAAGTTAAGCCCAAAGTATCCCTTCTGGCTGGCAGGCTTGGTACTAGTCCAGGTGGCAAGTTCTGAAGTTTTCCCTCCCAGTTGCATGTACTGTAGCCTATGGTGGAAGGGGTTTAGCAGCTGTGGATTAGATGGTTTTGCCCCTTTTAAATTCCACAGCCTGACTGCTGCTCCATTTCCCTTCTCTCATACCAGATTGTTTCTGAAAAACTAATTCCTGTCTTGACAGACATCTGCTGTAACCCACTGTTCTTCCTCTAGCTGTGACCTCTGTTAACACAAACACTGCAGTACGTGACCAAAGGCAACAGCCTATGGGTGTGCTGTTTAATGGATTAGGTTAATCCAATACACAGCAGAGAAACAGGTACACTAATTGCAAGCTTCAGATGTTTTCCTTTTACCTGTATCTGAAGATGATAAAGTTTTGCTGACTGGAGCACCATGACAGCTAATTGCTTGAATAGAAAAATCCTTCTCAATCACCTTCACCTTCACAGGAGTTTTCACAGGAGACTCTGAAGAAAAAAAAAAGTTTCCTTATTATTTTTCTCTGGACATTTTAGCAGTAGTTATTTGTTATACTTGTCTGGGGAAAAAAGTTCTTCTCCCAATATAAACTTAGTTTTTAGAAGAAGCCTAATGAATTTGCAATAGAAGTCACTAGTAATATAAAAATAACCCTCACGACATTTTAAAATGAATGAATTCTGTTTAGAAGATTATTTAAGTATTATTAAAACATTCCAGACAGAATACAGGTGCCTTAAAACTGACACAATAGATTTAGGAAAATAGGGCATGTAATACAGGTGCTCCTGGAGTGGAGTAGGGGAGGAAGTGGGGGAAGGATGGTACTTTAATTAGAATACTTTAATTAAAGCACCCAGAACATCACGTGTACCAGCATCCCCATGCTGAAAAAAAGGTGGTGGGGTGTTGAGTGAGCTTTAGTTAAAGTGCTCCCACCACCATTTTTCAGCACACATGACGCTGCAATCTGCTGGAGCATGGTAATTACCACGCTTCAGCAGACTTGATTAACTGAGTCTGCTCTGACACACTGTAATTACTAGTTGACTCGCTGTCCATAGCTTTTACCCTCCTAACTATTTTGGTGTTTTAGGTTTTGTGCCTATTGCAGAAAGGCTAACATCACCAGACACATAGTTAAACCAAGCACTGCAAGCTTCTTCACACAACACCACCGATCCACTTTAAAAATAGTTGTGTAGTTCAGGATTAGACAGAGCCACAGTCTAGTCCGTAATAAACTCTGCATCTCTGGGCAGTCTCTGCAAGACTTGAGCAGTTTCACTCATTTCTCTGGTAGTTCTGTCATGCAGACAAGCATCTGCCATATACCAAAAAACCTGTTTTGATTGTGATTCTGATCCTGAAATCTTAAGGTCTGCTTTGTTCAAAATTCTACTGAATACACTAACTCTTTAATGCCTGTGGAGTTATCAGATTGTTCTGTAGTACGGATTCCTGACTCTTATACAAACTACATGCTAGAATAGATTGGCATTATAGTGTTGGGGAAGAACAAAAAGATTATTAAAACTAAGTTTAAAACAGTGCACAGTACTATGGCTCAGTTTGCATCTTCTCTCATCTGTACATACATGGAGGGGATAAGATGCAGAATCAAAGAAAGAAAATAATTGTCTAAAATAGGGCTTGGAAGCCCACTCAACACTTTCTGCCACCCTCACCTTCCATGTGGCTAAAAGACAGACAACAGGAGTACTAAGTCATGAAGCTGTGCTTCCAGAAAAAAAAGTTATGTATGTGATTAAACAAGGTGCCTCTATAATTTCTTCTAATAATATACAAAGAATGAAATATGTGGTACTATTTTTCAGTACCTGACACAAACAGCTATATATGATTCTATGATCTTGTATGAGAGCATTGAAGGTAGTCAGTGTCACCTTTTTGCAGGGACAGATTGATTTAAGTCAACTTAATTGTACAAGAAAAGATACAAATCTACCACATATGGGATATCTGTAGTAGGATCATATTGTCCACAATCCCCGCCATTTAGATATTCACACACACATATATACACAAAACCCAAACTTCACAAGAGAGAAACCTCAGATATTCAAAATATCCACTGAGAAAAACCTCATATAATCCTCTCTCACCTGATTTGCGAGGAACCAAACTCTGTTTCTACTAAAGAATCCTTTTGGTTGAGCTCAGTGGCATAAGAACGTACATCATTCAAATCAGAAGAAATTTTTTACCTACTGTCACAAAAAACCCAGATAGATCTGGACAGCATTACTATTTCTGCACCTGTCCCTCCACAGGTAACAAGCAGCATGCAAACACATGCACACATACTCTCTTCAGAAACAAATCTAGATTTACATTTTAAGCTTAACAGTCTCCTCACCTGAGCTCAGGGGAGAAGATCTTCCTTCTAGACGAGGTTTGGTTTTTACAGCAGTGACAGTAGTGACTACAGTGCCACAGGGCATCACAGTTCGATCCTTCTCTACCTTAGTAGCAGGGAGTTGAACAGGAACTTGCCAGGACCTTAACTCACTAGGTTCAATGTAGCAGAACTAGAAAAAAAGGAAGAAAAAAAAAAAAAAGAAAAATCTGTATTTAGAAATAAGAACTGAAGCTTAAGAGAAATGGGCATGGTTTCCATAATTCCAGCTGCTGTCCCTTTCTTCAGTTAAAATACCCAAATTATTCCTTAAAAACTTTTTCCATTAGAATCACAGCTTTTATTTGGAAGACAGGTAGGGTCAGATTCAGTGCAACTCTGCAGCTGCATACACCAGTGTTAAAGCAGCACACAGCTATTCTGATTTAGTAGAATTTCACATCCACTTTGAGCTGGTGTGAATATACACAAGGCAAAAACTGCACTCTTCTGACCCTGAAAGCCCAAAATACAAGCATGTTGATACCTCTGCTGTGACAGATCCTAACACTTGGCTACCACAGCTGGGTCTGCTGTTCAGTGTAAAGCTCTGCTGTCCGGAAGGCTGCTTCTTGAACAAGTCTAAAGGTACTGTTGCCCATGCTGAAAAGGTACCTAAAATAAATGGGGAAAAAACACCACTATAAAGTCACATCTCAGCTTTCAAAATTACATATCAGTAAAGATATTGATAAGGTTTAAGGGAGAAAAGTAAAAGACCACTGCTACTTCACACTGTTGAGGCACCTAATAGTGTAAGGAATAGTGCCCTTGGACATAGGGATGGGTCTTGAGCACACCTTGTCTACCTACTCCCACTTGAACATGCCAAACCCAGAAAGTATAAAAGAGTACCTATATACGTGTGTGTGTGCAAAAGGGAGGATGATATCCCAGAGCACCTTCACTGGCATATTTCTGATCTGGGGTACATGAGCGGGAGGGATGTATTCAGGAGTCCTTGACCTTTCACAATAGAGGTACAGTGCAGACATTTTGTATTGTGCTAATACAGGGGCAGTGGGGGTGGTGTTAATCTGAAAATAGCTCTAAAGAGGGAGTTGAAGAAAAGCATTTGAATTCTTAAGTTTCTTCAGCCGCCTTTGTTTTATATTTTAAAGACGGCCCTCTGGATTCCCATTAGATGGGCATAATACATTAAGAAAGCTCTTCTACTAGTCTTCATGTGGGGAGTTCAGATGCTCTCCCTCAAGTCACCTCATATTTGTACCTAAGGGCTGTCCAACTCACTTGGCCCCATGGGTCAGATCTAGGCCTGCATGCTGCCTCTGGGCTGCCAGCTGGATAGTTCCACTATACCTTGTATCCATGAATGTTGGCAAGGTAACAAGTATGGGACAATTTATGGGAAGAGGCTAGGTTGGCGAGATCACATCACAAAGACAGCGTACAAAACTGAATCAAAAAATCCTACCTCAATGAATAACATGAGCACAGTCTGTCAGTAATGTGCACCAGTACTGTACATGCCAATCTGAGCACGACGGTTTAGGCAATGAAATGAAGAAATGTACATTACATCATGATTTGGGCTGCTACTCATACATGCTGAACGTGCAGCAAACAGTTACCACAATGTTTTTCTGGCTGAATGCACACGGCTTGGCTAGTTAATGGAGGAGAATTACAAAAGCAGTATAATGGAATGTCTGAACAGCTACTGTAATTAACCCAGCAGGAAATTCATTCTCAAGTGGCTACTGGTGAGAAGTGAGTTTGGCAAGGCGACAAGCACAGATTAAAGTTATGTTAATTTTGCTAACAGCACTGTTACAATCTAAGATGACACATTCTCCTTTACATTTATCCAGGTGTTACTCTTGGAAGACACAAAAATTCTACAGTGGCAAAACTACCAATTTCAACTGAAGCCAAGTATTTTTCACCTAGTATCTTTAAGCAATAAAGCCAAGCCTCCATATTTAAAAAAGCAGACATTTCTGTCTTTTTACTGCCATACTGCAGCTGAGCATCTGCAGATGACAAGGTTAATCTTAAAAAAATGCCATTTTACCATAAAGACTCTGATAACAAACATCCCATATAAATCCCTATCAACAGTTAAAAACCTAAAATAATCAAAACATAAACCCTTTCATGAAGCAGAGTTCTGACTCTG
The DNA here is from genome assembly GCF_001723895.1 of Crocodylus porosus. Classification (NCBI taxonomy): domain Eukaryota; kingdom Metazoa; phylum Chordata; order Crocodylia; family Crocodylidae; genus Crocodylus; species Crocodylus porosus. Next base: position 42,210,724 of record NW_017728906.1, read on the forward strand.
GAAACTGAGAAGGGCAAAGACACCATGAAATCCTTAGAAGATTTTATTACTGCTATCAATTTTCACATAAAAGGCAGGAGCATGATGATCTAAAACAAACACAGGTTTGCACTAAAAGATGGTAAGAACATGGTGCATCAAACATTTGCAATAACTGGAAGAGTCTAGCAACAAATTTTCGTAAGCAACGATACAAACTTTGCATCTAGAATTAAAACTTACACCCTTAATAATTGTTTTGAGGAAAATATTCTACAATTCAGGAAATTTGTGAGGTTTTCTTTCCCTCTACACACATATATATATTCTTTAAAAAAGAAATGCTTCTTTGCATTCCAACACACGTACACAAAGCCCCCTACATTAACTTGCTGAAAAAAACTTTTTCCATCTTTTGCTACATCACTGGTTTTCCTCCAGAAGCTCACTAATTTCCATTGACAAGAAAATCTATGAACCAAGGGAATTTTTAGAGTCCTAATTTCCAAAAGTGGGGGAAGTAACTCAATATAAAACATGCTAGCTATCCATACCATACTTGGTGTGGGTTATAGGGGATGACCTTGGGGGAGGGATCTGCAGATACAAGGTAACCTATGGGTTAGTGACCATCAATTGATTGGATTTTCTATCTGGTGAAGGGTGGAAAGATAACCAGTAGGGCAGAAGTGCTAGATTTCAGAAAGGCCAACTTCAATATGCTCAGGAAATCAGTCAGCAAGGCACTGATGATCAAAAACATTGGTGAGATGAGAGTCCAGAAAGGGTGGTCGTTTCTAAAGGGAGCGATCCTTCAGGCACAGAAAGAGACAATCCCAATGCACATGAAAGGAGGCAAAGGGGACAAAAACCCTTCTTGGCTGAACAGGAAAACCCAGGAAAGCCATGGGGAGAAAAAATAGGTATAGAGGCTGTGGAAGCAGGGGGTAGCTACCAAGGAGGAGTATACCTACTTGGCTTGTACTTGCAGGGAGTCAGTTAGAAAGGCCAAAGCTGCAATGGAACTTAGGCTGGTGATGAAAATTAAAGACAACAAAAAGTACTTCTACAGGTATACAGGGAGCAAAAAGAAAGCACAGGGTAACACAGGACCCCTACAGGGAAGACTAGGGCAACTGGTGACAGATAGGAGGGACAAAGCTGAGCTCTTCAGTGAGTTTTTTGCTTCCATATTCCTGAACATGGATCAGGACAAATCTCCCAATTGGATTAAAGACGAGCACAGGAGGGAAACCAGCCCACCAACTGTTAGTTCCGACTTAGCAAAGGGACACTTGGAGGGGCTGGATGTGTTTAAGTCAGCAGGCCCAAATGATCATCATCCAAGGGTGATGAAGGAACTGGCCAGTGTCGAACCACTGGCCAGGTTGTTTGAACATCCATAGTGCTCAGATCAGGTCCCAGAGGATGGGAAAAAGGCCAATGTGGTGCCTGTTTTCAAGAAGTGGAGGAAACAGGATCTGGGTAATTATAGGCTAGTCAGCCTCACCTCTGTCCTTGGGAAAACCTTTGAAAAAATTATTAAGGATCACATTTGTGGGAGAGTCCAGCAGGAAAAAAAATGCTGAAGGGCAACCAGCACGGGTTCATAGCAGGTAGATCCTGCCTGACTAACCTCATTTTGTTCTATGATCAGGTCACAAAATGCTTAGATGCAGAGAACAAGGTAGATGTTACCCACCTGGATTTTAAGAAGGCCTTTGATATGGTATCTTACCCTATTCTCAAAGATAAACTGAGCAGCTGTGACGTAGATGATTACATGGTCAGGTGGGTGGCAAATTGGCTAATACAGGCTTGTCCAACATACGGCCTGCCAAGCCATTTTCTGAGGCCCGAGGCGGGTGGGGGAGGGGAGGGGTGCTGCTTGCCCCTGTGGGGCCGGACATGTCATGTGAGCCAGGTCCCACCACCACCGTCCCGAGGGCTGCCCCAGCCGTACCTGAAGGGACGAGCTGCGGACAGCACTTGCTTTTAATTCTCTCCTGCTTGGCCCCTTGCCCCCAGCATCCCGCCCACCTCCAGGGACCCGCTGGGCTCAGTGGTTGTGGGGCAGGAACGGGGGTTGGTGCCTGGTGCAGGCAGTTGGCAGGGCAGCTCCGGGGGGACCTCAGCAGGCAGCGTTCTGGCATGACCTCTGCGGGACAAGGTGGTGGAAGCCAGCGTCTGCCACACCCCGCACTCCGGGCTCACAGCACTGAGGCCGCCGGGGCTGTATGCGCGGGTGGCTGGGCACCACGGTGGGTGGGGCTGTGCAGGTGAGGGACTGCAGTGCAGCAGCCACCTTGCTCCAGCCCCACTCAGGCAGCACGAGCTCATGGGGCTGCATTGCTCAGGGGACGGGGATGTGGAGCTATTTATTCCTCTCCTTCAGTCTCTGGGGCTGGCTGGATGCAGAATGGGTCTCTCTTGCCCCTACCTACCAGCAGCTACCATGAACCTTGCGGTAACAGGCAGGTGCAGTAGAGCTGCACAAGCAGGGTCTCTCTGGCCCAGGACAGAGGGTGTTTGAATATGGCTCGCTGGCCCCCTGGGTGATAAAACGTTCATGATCCGGCCCCATGTTCAAAAAGGTTGGATACCCCTGGGCTAATACGATGCACCCAAAGAGTGGTCATGGACGGATCAGCATTGACCTGGAAAGATGTGAGCAGTGGAGTTCGCCAAGGTTTGGTCCTTGAACCCAGTGCTGTCCAATGTCTTCATCAGTGACTTGAATGAAGGCGTGGAGAGTACTCTGTTCAAATTTGTTCTCATCAAGAAACTGGGGGACTGTGGTGTTGGCACCCACAGTCAATTGGGTCGCCAACTGGCTGGAGCACTGCACCCAGAGAGTGGTGGTAGACGGGTCATTTTCGACCTGGAGGGATGTGGGCAGTGGGGTCCCCCAGGGCTTGGTCCTCGGGCCCGCACTGTTCATCATCTTCATCAGTGACTTGGACGAGGAGATAAATAGCACCCTGTTCAAATTTGCTGATGACACTAAGATGTGGGGGGACGTGGGCACGCTAGAAGGGAGGAATAGGCTGCAATCAGACCTAGACAGGTTATAGGGGTGAGCAGATGAGAATAGGATGGTATGCAACACCAACAAGTGCAAGGTGATGCACCTGGGGAGGAACAATACCTACAGGCTGGGGAACTCCCTTTTTTGTCAGTGCAGAGGCAGAAAAAGATCTTGGAGTCATCACTGATGCCAAGATGAACATGGGCTGGCAGTGTGGGGATGCAGTCAGGAAGGCCAACTGCACCTTCTCATGCACCCACAGATGCATCTCAAGCAGGTCCAAGGAGGTGATCCTCCCCCTCTATGCGGCACTGGTCAGGCTGCAGTTGGAGTACTGTGTCCAGTTCTGGGCGCCGCACTTCAGGAGGGATGTGGACAGCATGGAGAGGGTCCAGAGGAGGGCCACTCGCATGATCAGGGGGCAGCAGGGCAGGCCCTACGAGGAGAGGCTATGGGACCTGAACCTGTTCAGCCTCCACAAGAGAAGGTTGAGGGGGGATCTAGTGGCCTGTTACAAACTAGTCAGAGGGGACCAGCAGGTATTGGGGGAGTCCCTGTTCCCCCAAGCACTACCAGGAGTGACCAGGAATAATGGTCACAAGCTGGCAGAGGGTAAATTCAGTTTAGACATCAGGAGGTGCTACTTCACTGTCAGGACGGCTAGGATCTGGAACCAACTTCCAAGAGAAGTGGTGCTGGCTCCTACCCTGGGAGTGTTTAAGAGGAGGCTAGATGTATACCTTGCTGGGGTCGTTTGACCCCAGTACTCTTTCCTGCCATGGCAGGGGGTCGGACTCGATGATCTGCTCAGGTCCCTTTCGACCTTAGAAACTATGAAACTATGAGGTAACGTAAACACACTAGTTCAATACTTTTGATTTCTAATATGAATACTCATGTCCTAAAGCAGGAGTGGATTTACAAATGTTAGGCCCAGTTTTGAGAGCCTCTCCAAGTCGGCTGCTGGGCTTGTTCAGTTGGTTACTTTTAAATGATTCCTCTCTGCACAAAAATGTGTTCCTCCCTCTATGACTGTTCTGCTCCAGAGACTTTCTGATGTCTTAGCTAAATTGGCTATACTTCAATAGGGACAACCAGGTAAGTCAGTAGAGCAATTCTACATTACATACAGGTTTATGAAATCTGAATCTCACACATGACCCTATATTAATATATAGGACAAAGAGGGATTTATTTTGAAGTCTTAGTAATTCCCATTAAATAACCATGCAAAAACTCAGTTACCATACTTACTGTCCAACTTTCCATCTTCTAAGATCTGCAATTGTAACTCTTTTGATCTGGCATTTAATTCACTGTGAAACAAACAAAACTGTGTTAAGCCTCCATGAGCCTTATTTTATTTATCTTTTATTTATAAGTTTTATTGTACATTCATTTTGAATTATCTGTCCCCCTCTGCTTCACGCTAGACTACAGTATGTCTCACTAGTACAACTCCAACCAGTCTCTGGGAAAACTGAACAACATGTCAAGGACCTTACTGAGAACTTGTGTCTAGCACCACCTGACCTCAATTAGCTTGAGGAAAAGGGGGAAAAGTGAAGGAAAACTGAACTGGAAGACTGAAATTGGATCTCTTTAGCATTATCACTGGAGTTGGATTGCCTGAATGTTTCCATTAAAACATGGCCTTTATATAAACACTGCCTCGAGTGTTATTATAAATGAACAAGAATTGGCAACCTGTAGCTATGACATGATCAGCATGACAAATTTTTGCTTCCTTACTGAAATGTATATTCCTTTATTCATTACCCTGCCTCCATCACAATCAGTTAATTGACGCGAGACATAATGGATGTGTGTTGTGAAACTCCCTCTAAAGTTCATTTATTCCTCCTGCATTAAGTCCAAGTGCTCAAAAACATATATTTACATTATGCCTCTGTTTCAGCAGCACAAGATGTTCAGTGCAGCTGTATCACCTCCACATGAAGGCACTATTGACTTAAGCTCAGCAGGGGTGGTTGAACCACAGAGCCTTCCAAGGAAGTCAAAGGGTGCAGCAGAAAGTCAAGTGGTGTTGGCTTGGAAAGTGCCACCAATATGATCCTGGAGCACCATCCCTGAAAGGGAGGAAAGAAGGCATACAACCAAATCCTAACCATTAAGGCTGCATAACAACCTGGCTTGGGTCCAAAGTGAGATGGTGCTCTGGCCCAGTTGCCACAGTGGTGGCTTTTCCTTTACATAGCTTCTCCTTACTTGGCCTGCTGCTGCTGCTGCCGCCACCCATTTCCTTCCCCAAAAATGGAGGCCCTGGCACCACTTCTTGCCACTGACTTCCAACCCTAGTAAAAGTCCCGACCAGGGCTGGATCTGAGGCTCTGTGGGCTGGATGGTACGAACCCCTGCACCAGAACTTTCTTGTAAGCCTGTATATCTTAGACACTTCTAAAAGCACCCGTTACTATAAAGAGACCAATATCCCTAGTGTCACAGTTAAATTCCAGTTATATTAATCACATCCTGCTTGCTTGACCTTTCCCTGCACTTTCAATAGGAAAGGGTATTCTTTGAAACTTCCTGTCCTAAAATATTGGGTGATACAGCTGCTATGCTATGTTGAACAGACACTCTGTTCCACCAACAGGTGGTAGAAGTGGTTTGCAAATGCAGTTGATCTATTCTGGAGCTTTTCAAAATGCTTTATGAACCAGAGTGTTATACAAGTATTGCCCACCACCTCTGTGCTATATCCAGTAGTGTGGTTGCAAAGAATCTTGTTGTTAAGCAAGAGGGTTGAGCCTGGGGCTTTACAAAAAGGCTTAAGTCTTAAGGCTTTTCTCATCACTAAATCAGAAAACAGAACGATAAACTAACACAGGACTGAGGTGTCTGAAAAAGGATGCTTCCTGGTTAATAAACTTTTATTAGACCTGACAGCAGGATGAGGGACAATCAGTTTGCACTGGACAAAGCTTCCATCTGAGCACATGGTAGAATAAGAGAGCTTTCAGAATTGCTTTATGATGTATATTCAAAGGGCCAGGTCCAAAAAGATGCATATATACTTCCAACTTCAAATTCCTCTCTGCTGTTAAATCATAGGCTTTTCTGCACATTTTAATGGGACCAGCTTGCTGCAAGTCCTATGCTACCTCAGACTATATGTCCTACCACTTCTCTTTCAAAAGACACAAACTATTGATTATTGCTGCTCTCTCAGCCCTCTTGTCTCTTCTGTATGAACTCTGCAAATGGAGTTCAGGCAAGCAACCCTCACAGCTGTAGACCTGTGCACTCCTATGGTCCTTTCCCCTTTACACTGCAGAACAGATCCCTTCAGATTTCACTCCACGCTACAAGCTGGGAGTGAAGCAGTCACTAATCCTCTTCTGCTAGATCTGTTCTTTGGACACTAGTCTCTTTTCCTTGGATAAGAGAAGAGTTAGACAACAAAGGCTGCGCACACTTCCTATAGTGCACTTTTAGATAGTTTAATATTCTTACTTTCTCATGCATCTATATTAGAAGCTATATTTCTATGCTCCCCAGTCCTGAAAATAAAAGTGATTTAGAAACCCACATCAACAGTTGCCATAAGACAGTACCAGCACAACACTTTGTCACTTGCTAGTGTCGTATCACATTTTTGGAGGACTTGGACAGAATATTTTAAAGACATTATTCCTTCCCCTAAGTAGCAGGTCACTGCGGAATGTGAAAACATTTAATAGAAGCCATTATCTCAGTGCAAACTCACAAGATGAACTCCTCCTTCCAAGAGAGGTTTGTAGCATTTTTGGTTACAGAACTGGAGAATTTCTGTGAAGGATCATTCAACTGACTTACACATATTAGGTTCAGGCTGCCTGTAATAGGGAAAGAGAAACACACAACAGTTGACTTCACCAGGAAGTATATTTACTTAAAAGGTGTGCAAGATAGGCATCTTATATACTGTGCATTTTTATTGACCACTGGGAAAATGCTGCCTCCCCATGAAACTCTCCTTGCCTCCACTTATTTGTATTACGTTAATATCCAGACACTCCAGTCAAAATTGGGGCCTTACTATTCTACATGCAATACAAACATAATAGGAAACAATTCATGCCCTGATGAGCCTACATTCGTTTTAGACAAGAAGTGAAAAATGTGGGTGAAACAAACCCTGGAGGGATGGGAAGAGGATGCGGGTAACAATAACAGGAAGTGCTATTATAAAGAGCATCTAAGTGGTTTGAGATATGCATTTTTAAGTGACCTGGAGTCCCTACTGGCCATGTGCCAAGCAGAACTGCCAATGAATAATTGATGTGGACAATTTTTTAAAAATTAATCAGGCCAGTCGAGGGAATTGGTCTACTAATGCACAAATGTGCATGGGGTTGTAGGGAAAAGGTGTTTACTAGGTAAACTAGTGAATTTCCATGCAAGAATTGTTTGCATTAACAAGGAATATTTGTATTTTTCAGAAACTATACAAGATAATGATTTTTTTTTTTGTATTCAGGTTCAGAAGTCACTGCTTTTCATCTTGGGATTCTGGACTATCCAAAATAGTTGCAAGAAAACACATGCACATCTGCATTAAGATTTGTAGGCAGAAATAAAGTTACATGCTACTTTAGTTCTTCTGCCAATTATGTATATCAGATTGTTTCAGATGTGCATTATTTGAACCCTGTATATGAGAGATGACCCATGTAAACACAAAGCATCTATTAGTGAACGTTAGCTTTTAAAATAATCCATAGTATCTGACAAAGTAGGAGGTTGCCTATGAAAGCTCATGCCTCTTCGAGCCAATTAGTGTTTAAGGCACCACCCTACCAACAAATCCTTATTAAGCCATTGTTATGGGTAGGTTAAAGTTCGTTTAAGGTTAAATTGTTTTAATTGAAGTAGAAAACAGAGAGGTAATTAGCTGTGTTAGTCTAAAGTCAGGGAGAAAGCAGGATACATTTGCACCTTACAGTCTAACAATAAAGCATATCAGAGATGTACTTTTGATTTAAGCAAATACATTTAAATTAAAAAAAATAAATTTAAAAAATACATTTTAAATGTAGATATATCAATCTATAAGGTAGAAATCTACCCTTCCTTAAGACTCCTAGAGCATTCAGCACTCCAAATACTACCTTGAAAAATACTACTTATTTGCAATAGGTTATGTAGGGCTTTCTCACATCCTCTCCACCTCCAGAACAGAAGGATTACATAAACAACATGAAACAGAAAATTAAAGCTACTATACCCCACTGCAAGAGTAGGATAAACGTAGGTAGGGAGAGAGTCTAATTAACCAAACTGTAATTTGGTAAGACTCAACAAAACGTTGTGGGATCACTAGTGACAAGAGATGACAGGACCTCAGTTTATCTCTCTCACAAAAACATTTAAGCAGGCAGGCTTGAGCTTGAAGAAGTTTAAATACTTGCAAGACAGGCTGAAAGCCTCCTTCTCAAACATAAGCGGCACAACTGGTTTCAGAGGACTGTGACCTAGTTTTTGGTTTCACTCTACATTTGGCCCAAACCAATGACTAATTTCCCCTCAGCCACTCTCACAGCATGTCTTTATTCAGACAGGACATTTTACTGATGATTTTGCTCCTGGAGGGATCGCTCAGGATTTATCAGTGTATAATAAAGCAGTTTCAGAATGAGCAACATGCAATTCAAGATCAGTGCTGTTTGGGTGAATCACAATATGATATAATAGTGTTTGTTGGTGTCTCCCTTTTTTATATAGCTAAACTGTCAGCTTTCTAGAACTAGAAAGTCAAACTCACTGACCATGTTTACAGGTTCATTTCATTGTTCTGCAGAGAAGAAAACAAGAATGATGGATTTGTTTACAAGAGAGTGGATGTATGAAGGTTAAACAAGAACCATACCTAATAATCATCTCAGTGCAATACCAAGTCACTTAATCATATACCAGAATGCAACAGCTTATGTTGGGGCAGTTTTTAAAACAGGATTGGCAACTGATTTAAGTAGTAAGTTTGAGAACTGCTTAGCAACAACACATATGAAATGGATCAAGAGGCTTCCTTGAAACCTTTTATTAAGATTTAGCTTTGCAGATTTTTAGAGCTGAAATAGGTCCACAGATTTCCATGAAAATTAGTTATTCCTGCTGGACTACTTCCAACTACTTCCCAGAAAATCTGCCTCCCTCAGTTGAGGTTCTCTGGGGGTTTTCCTTAGTTTTCCTACATGCCCAAATGGAAATATCACACCCACCCCACACATATTTAGAACTGCACACAAATAGTCTACATCCTTCTATTCTCAAGCTGCCCTTGATAAATATGCTTAAGAACGGGGCAATCCATCTCTGTGGAGCCTCTGTATTCTCACATTAGCAACAAGGTCTTCTGTTCCTCCTTCCTGGTCTCAGGCAATGCAACTCTTGTTAAAGTCTTGTCATAAAGGAACCACTGCTGCCTCAGAACACCCTCTTAATTGGAAAGGAACGGGGGGCAATGTACCATGGTTTGCCAGGGTTATGGAAGGAGCCCACCACAATTTGCACAGTGTATAATAACCACTATTCTGGTCCCCAGGGCTGCTTATACACATGCCAGGGGTTTACTTTGGTTTAATTCTCCCTAAACTGAAGCAGTGGGTTTTAAAAACATCCCTTTGGTGAGCTGCCGGTAGGCGGAGCGGTCCCTGAGCTGCCGGGAGAGGCTAGTGCTTCCTTCTGCAGTAGTGGTGGCGCTTCCCAGGCAGTACCTACCCACAGGCACCTGGCCCGGGTGCTCCCGGGAAGCACCAGCTGCCCCCCTGCAGCCACAGAGGAAAGCACTGGGACCCCATACAGCTCAGGCAGGCAGGCAGGCTCTGGAGAGGGAAAAAAAAAAAGAACAGGCTCACAGCATTTTTTTTTCCCCCCCTTCAGTGGATCCTGCCTGGACGGGCTTCCTGCACAGCTCCTGAGCTGCACAGGGACCGGTGCTTCCCTCTGCAGCTGTAAGGTAGCAAACTAAAACATGTTGGACATGTTTTATTTTGCTGCGTCCCAAAGTCATTTAATGCACAATACACTGCTGACAGTGCAAACAGCCTTTAAAGCAGTGCAAAAGGGCATTTAAGTCACTTTAAAGGTTAATTTTGTGGTGTGTACAAAGGCCTCTGGAGCCCAAATATAGCATACCACAGAAGTCATCTGCTTAGTATGGTTTTGGCAAATGGTTAAAGGGGTACTTCCCATAATGGCATTAGGGTATTGAAGAAGAAATTTTCTTGTGGTGATGACTGGCTGCTAAAATCCTTTTTGGAATAGTTATTTAATGCTGCTGGCATTTTGTTGTGTGCCAAGGTGCCTTGAGCTTTGAAAAGGAGTCTCAATTATTCAAATGAAAATAGGTTATCCATCCCATGTACTCATTCTAGGAAGTGGAGGGGACAGAGGAGAGAGAACCCATTCTGCTTGACATGGGGGCAGCTGATGGGAAAGGGAAATCCACATCCTGGGAGAAAATAAATTAACTTATCTGATCCACCCAATTGCAATACATTCCATCCAAAAGTGTGATCATTAAGACTTTTTTGTTAATACTGTTCTCCTTGTAGCTTTGAAGCAGAACACCTGCTGCGTTAAAGTAACTGTTTCACCTGCAGCACTGGGATCCATCAGGGTAGCCATGATATCCTTTACTAGCAGTTTCAGTTCATGGGCCCTTGGAGGTTTAGGAGGACTGGTGCCCTGAGGGAGAGTTCCTACGTTCTGTACATTCTGTGAAAATGAAGCAAGACAAGAGATGATGTAAAATGCTACTGGATGTGTCACATGCTCACAACCACCATGTTAAATTATTAAAAAACAAACAAAAATCCTGGAGTATAGCATTAGCTATTCATATGAGTTGTGTATTCCAAAATCTTCTGTGCCAATGGTCATGCAATTTTATGTTTCCCATATTTATTAACTTTATGACTTATTCACTGGGTCATGAATGCCCTTTTTCTTGAGATTAAAATATTAACAAAAAAAGGAGCTGGAAAAATGCCTGTACTCACCTGTACCTCCTTTATGTCTGTAGGCTTTGTACTCAAAACTACTGATGGAGAAACTGAAATAAATAGATTCTCCAAAATATCTCTGAGTATAGATATTGCACATGTCCCAGGCATCTGACCCTAGAAGGGAAGAAAAAAAATCATGCTTCTAGTTAATCAGGAGAAGCAATATCAAATACAGAAATTTATTTGAAAGCTGAGCATGCAGTCTACTCTAATATCAGAGTATGCTTTGTCAGAAAAAGGTCTACTGCCAACAACCAGACACGATGAGCAATTATTTAGTCACTTGATAAATAAAAAACAATGTTATGAGAGAGAGACCAAAATATGCAGTATGAAAGTAAAATGCAGTACTGACATACAGAAAGGGTAGAGTCCTTACTAACATCAAAATGGAATCTCAATGATTTCACACACTGTAACACTGGACCATCTCACTGGTATATATAAATGGATAGAAGAAAAAAGACGAAGCATATTATCAGGTAGTGTCAATCAGCACAGCTCCACAGACTTAAATGAAATGGTGCTGATTTACAATAGCTGGGAAGCAGTGCCCCACAGTCAACACAGACCAATCAGTAGGGTGGTGCTTAAGACTCTCTCAATCTTAACCAGGTAATCACATCTTGAGTTTTTACCTGGCAACATGTTAATGCAATTAATGGTGTGATAAAACAAAGAATAAGCCACAAAGTTACTACACAAGAAGTGTTGGTCAAGCTGAGGCTCCCAGCCCTGAAGTATACCCCCACGGCTGGGAGCCCTGAGAGCTGATCTGGACTCCCAGCCTGTGGCCACACCATGTGCTCCTGTGCCTGGGAGTCCCCAGCTGGGCTGGATCAGCTGAGCCCAGATCAGCTGACAGGGGTTCCATGCCTGGAAGCTTACTACTTGCTGGTGCAAGGACAGCCTGGGATTGTGATCCCAGACTCCCTCTTCACTACCAATAAGCTGTATTGGGATCTGATGCTGGATCCCACAGTCATGTCTCCTGTCATGTACATGTGGCAGAGCAGGAAGCAGGATTGTGAGGATCCCACCTCAGATCCTATCAGGCCTTCAGCTGCACATCTGACAGGCTGCTCAAGTCAGGAAACAAAGGCTACTATTCTTACTCATTTTGCTTAGCCACAAAATTCTTTCTAGATGCATTTCACAGCAACATGCATTTATCCTTGATCCTTAATGTTACAGGCATCAAAGTTCATTGCCAAATGTTTACGGAGGTAGGTTTACCAGATTGGTGCATTTTTATATAAAAATAAAATCGCAGTGAGCTGCTTTCTGTTGGTCTGGTATAAAGTTTACTGCTGGAGCTGATCAGTGACAGCATGCTATTCAACATTTATTTTTCTTCGATATTTGCAATTGGACAGGGCTTTTAAAATTAAATTATTGCACAGAAGCAAAAATTGTAGGGGAAGTGTTTCAGGCAGAATTTAGGTAAGGCTCAACTTCCATTCCTTTGAGATGAAGAGCAAAATATACAGACAGGCTGGTGCAGTGCCTCCACAACAGAGAACTCTTCTATGTATTTCCAGTAAGCCCCCAATATCCTGAGTATCATATCCCAAGAAGCAGATACTAGGCTATATAGAGCTGTGGATTGCCAGTATAGCATTTCTTATGTTCTAAAAGAAGAGCATGCTGTTACTGTCCAAAACTTCTAAAGAAAGGGAGCCACCTTACAGGATCTTATACAATACAGCTGTCCAATGGTGGCCCACGGACCACATGCAGCCCCCAAAGGGTTAGCATGTGGGCTCCAGGCTCCTGGCCAGCCACCACCCCTTTCCTCCCCCTACCTCAGTATTGCTCCTGCTGTGGAAACTGGGTTCTACAGGCTTACCCTCCCTCCTCCAGTTTTTACATCCTGCTTCAGCTGGGGACAAAGTGGCAGAGCAGGAGAGGGCAGGGTGCCAAAGCTGCATGCAAGTGGGAGAGGACCAGGGGCGACTGGGACTGCACATACAGCAGAGAAAAGAGTCGGGCAGCTCATAGTGCATACAATAAAGAAAGAAATTAGGGCTTCTTGCACTGCAGGTGGGTGGCGTGTGTGGCCAGGAGAGAAAGAGGAAGCGGGGTTTGCTCAGGCAGCAAGGGGGAGCCAGGCTTCCTGTGGTATGCTTGTTTGGGGTGGTGAAGAGTGCATGTTAGGCTGCCTTCACAATTAGGGACAATGGGGGCGGGGATGCTGTCCACATCTCAAGTGGCCCCCAGGTCTATGGCCTGCACCTTTTGCAGCCCCCAGATGGCAACCTGCATGGCGTGTGGGCCACAGGTACCCAGAAGTTGGACAGCCCTGTTATACAATATAAACATATGCATAAATACATATATGCATTCAGTATACCCAATTATTAGTCACTGGAAGCCATACTCTAAACCATCGGGGGCCAAACTTTTTGGCAAGCATGCCATAAGTTAGCTCTGAACCCTCTCCACGTATCACTCCAATCCCTTCCTTCTGCCCAAACTGCTGCTCTGCTTTCTGCTTCCTGCCTCGTACTCCCTGCCTGACTGCCCACTCTGCCCTATATAGTACTGTGCTGCCTGTCTCTTCTTTGATCCACCATGTGCTACACACAGAGGTTGCCCATGCCACTTGTAGCACAGGTTGTTCCTCCTGCCCTAACACATTTATTTCTGCTAGAGCACAGCACATGCCATGTACTCAATTCAGATGAACCACATTATTTGGGTGGTTAAGAAGACCCTGTTGTAAAACCCAACCTATTTTAACAGGTTACTAGAAGAATCGGTCCCCATACTTTGGGCATCCAAATGAACACCCAACTTTGGGAGACCCTAAGCTCCTGCTGCAACACAGTGACCACATAACTCTTAGAACTTGGGAAAGGAATGCCCTATGCATCACAAACCTGAGCTCTTCCCTGTTCTAGAAAGTGAGGCAAATAAATCATCATTACAGGTCTACCTGAATTCAAAGTCAGAGTGCTTTCCTAACCTTTGAATTCCGATGGTTTATTAGGTTTATTAGCCTGAAAAATTCCAACTGGCAATGTCCATAAATCCTATTTTGCTACCCATTATACAAGGCTGTCTTTTGAATACATGCAGGCATTGTTGACAGAATTAACTAACTGTATGTCACACATACAGATGTGCCTCCTATAACAAGTTTAGGCACCAGCAAAATGAAAAAAAATAAGGAGGGCAAGTTGCATGATACAATGCTCCACAATATCCAAAGGACTATTACAACTCAATTTCCATATTGTCCATTTGGGCATTGTGACTTTCCTTTGCACAACATGGAGGTGTATAGTTAAGTCTTGGTTACAGCCTGTTGAAAACTTCCACTGGGTTTTCATTTTTATTTTTTAACAAGACTTTTCTGGGAAAGGGGGTATAAAAAGCAATTTGCTTTAAAGAAAAATATAGATTTTTGAAATCTGGAGAATTCCAGGAAACTCTAATTTTGGTAACAAGTAAATTTGCCAAGTATCATTAGATTATTTTTCAGATATTTTTCTCATGCCTGGTTGAAGCAGTTTCCTTAAAGTCTTAAACAAAAACCTTACCACATAAGAAATACTGGCCCAGAAGAACATTCCATCTTTTTATTCTTCTGTGAAATATGAAACATCATAAGCAGAAGGAGAAATGACTACATCCTTCTTACCACCAAACAACTTCAGGGTAAATAGACTATTCCAACTTTTCTCTCAGCCTAATCTGCATAAAATGAACTGTTTCAGACAGGAGATTTTACCACACCTTCAACTCTCCTATGAAATATGAACTTTCATTTCTACCTAGGAAAATGTTTACAATTTTTTCTTCTATGCCTGAAAAAGAGAGCTTGTGCCTGAAAGTTTGCAAATAAAGATTTCTTTGTTTTGCAAAAATCTAGTTGGTCTAATAAAACATATCACCTCCATCATGAGTTCTGATTCCTTAAACAAAAAACTGCACACACACTAACATTTAGAGCTAGACTTTGAATGTGAAAAAGTAAAAAAAAAATTAAAAATCTATAAACAGAGGTCTCTCAAAGATTACATTCCACTTGCTTGTTGACTTCTTCCACTTACTGTTACCAAGTTATGTACACAAGCAATAGAGAAACCATATTATAGGAAAGACCTGGTCATCAGTCAGAATTAAAACCTCGCCTATCTACCCTCCTGATCCAATAAAAGTATATTGGAAAGAACCTAAGAATTTCATGCGGAAGTCTATTTTAACAGCTTTTCAAGACAAGCTGCTACTCAACAGCTAATCGAGAACAGCTCCCAGGGTAGATTCCACTTCAGATTAATCAGGGTATTTCCAAAGTGAAGCAACTATTCAAGAATGAAGTATTTTATTCTAAAATACCATCCAGGCTGGTAATTCTTCTGGAATATCCTAACAATGAATTATTCTGCAACAACAGCTCCTCTACCCCATTTTCTTGTGAAAAGTTCTCCCTATGTAGACACGTTCTCTTTCTTGCCTTATGCATTTTTCAGACTTTCCTCCCATTCTTGCCTGTGATAAAATGCCTCTTTCTTTGATAACTCAAGGGTTTTTCTCTGCTCAAGTCTCCTCCTTACTACAGCTCTAAATCCAAAACAAGTTAACATGCAACCCTCACCCCAAATCTCTCTCCCTGTGCCCACACACATGCATACACCGCATATTAGTCCCTATCTCCTTTCAAATATGAGCTTTCATTCAATCCTCCAAACACATGGAACATTAAAACCATAGCCAAGTTACTTCCAAAAATCCACAGATTTCATCTTGGGAATGCAAGACTTGTATGCAAGCAAGATCCTCAGTTCTTCAGAGTCAGACTGGAAAGTACTTTCTTCAAAAAAAAAAAAAAAAAAAAAAAAGTGAAGTGGAGAGGGTGTGGAAATAAAGCATCCTTAAAATACAGGATGCTGAAACAATTTCCAAGTGTACACTGTTTACAGGTTTCAACATATTGGTATTTCCCCTCCAACATTAATACAAATCAAATGTACACCAGCAGGGTATATAACTATAAAACCTGTAGTTACTCCAATTAAGGTTTTGTTTGTTTGTTTTTTAAACCCAAGCAGAGAACCACAGATTCTGATGGCTCTCAATACCTGGTAGTCAGTCTTCTCAAAAAAACAGAGTTTTGAATACAGCTGGCCACAATTACTATGTCAGAACCATTATGATCTGTCAATATGCACTTAGCAACCATTTTATATGTGGATAACTGACCATAACTGCTTGGAATGGTATTTAGGTTGCTCCACATACACAGTAAATCTACATTTAAAGAAGCCTTCTGAAGCGTGTTTTGTTTCACATTTATGTAAAAATCTATGAAAAAACTGGGTTCTCCCTAGGTCACTAGTCAGTCAGTACATCTCCTCAGAAATAGTTTGGAACTGGACTAAAGCTTAAATACATAAGACACTGCACACCATACAGGCACCCCCTTAGTGAAACAGATGTAACAGGCCATAAAAAGGTACAACTCCCTAGTCTGGGAAGCATGAGGGTGAGGATAAATGAATGGTTCCAAATATGTGCACAGATCAGAAAGCGTGAACCAACTGCATACATAAAGGGAACTGCAGAAGGCCAAGGTATTTAGATTTTTTTGTACAAATAAAAATATGCCAAATTCAATACTGTTTCAGAGAAAACACTGCCATCCTCCAATACCAGCCTAGATGGTGCAGGGCCTTACATTTTTCAAATTAACTTGGGAAGCTGTAGTAGTACCTTAAATCAGAGTCATTTTATATAAAATTAAGAAAAATCAAAGTATGTCAGAATGAATCCAAAGATACAGCAAAAGGCTTCTTTCTCAGACTGTGTCTAATTTATTTCAACCAGGCTTTAATGCTTAGGCATCTTTGTAGGAGGCTAGGTGCATAGAAAATTCATAACTTAACCTAAACGATTTTGTTGAAGAAACCAACAGAAACTTATTGACTGACCTCCTGCACTGCTTTTGGGTGGATTTCAATATTCGTTTCTGGGGCATTAATGAAGGACCACACAACTTCAATGTCTTCTCCTTTCTCTTTCATGCAGAGCTCCAGCTGTTGAAATGACATAGATTATTTTTATTTTTAAAAAGTCTTACAAATAGTTTGCCTTCTACAGAAAAGCAGTAGGTCAGCCTCATCACTGATGTAAGCAACTACAGTTCCACAGCAGTCAGTGATGCCAACTTTAAATTCAACTCTTAAGTTACAGTAGTCTGAGAAAATAGAAAGCATTATTTCAGCTTTTAAAGTGTAATCTGGTTATGGATCAAAAATATCAGATTTATAGACCAAAATGTTTAGCATCAGTCTACAAATATATAAATACCATGTTCTTTACCTCCGTCACTCTCCCTGGAAGGTTATACAACTAGCTGGGACACATGAGTATTTTTAAGTTAAGAATATAAATGTCTTTGTGACAATGAGATTCAAATGCACTATCTTGCTGGACCACACTATGACAGGTAAAATAAATGCAAAAAAGAGGTCCAATTACTTTCAAATCTTAGAGGTAAGGGGAGACGGGGGAGAGACAGAAAGATTTAAAACAAAGCACTTTACCTGCAAATGAAGTGGAGACAGTTTCACGCTGTACAAGTGACATTCTGTGGTAGCGTGTGAACTCTGAGACACACTGACAAAAAATTGAATAGAATCTCCCACTACATCACAAGAAATCACCTAGGGGAAAAAAAGAAATACGGCCTTCTTCAGATGGTTTCTTGAAAGTAAGGGTAAAATGGTTTTAAAATAGTCTACTCGTGTAGGCAGAGCAATTAAAGAGTTCAGGAATTCCTAACCTTGGTACATAGCACGTACAAAAGCCTTCATTTTAGCATATTAATTTAATAAGCCCTAATTAATTGAGAAATATCCCTCATTGTATATGAAGGCAGACTTAAGTGCCTGGATATCACATCTACACTCTTAGGGCACATCCACATGAGCACGCATGTGCCTCTTGCAGCGTTTCAAACCCCTTTGAGATGCTACAAGATGCACGTGCGGGAACAAAAAAAAAAAAAAACATTCCCCGTACTGCAAATATGCAGCATGGGGGCAAAATTTGATGCCTGGATATCCAGGTATCTAAAAATACCCCAGGAGAAAAAAGCGGGGCAGGGCACAGTTCCAGACCATGTCCTGAGGCAACCGGAAGCTCGGTCCTCCACAGAGATGCTTTGGTAGTCAGCCAGAGTGTCTCTCTGGCTGCTTCTTTCCCCAGTACTGCTGTAGCAATCTGGACCTGGGCCCTGTGCCAGGTAAGCAGGGGATTGAGAGGGGGCTGGAAGAGGGGATAGGGGAGTATGGTGAACCCCTGCCTGGCCCCAGGCCCCCACTTCCCCAACTCCCCAATCTCTCCCCCAGCTTCTCCTTCCTTCCCCCAGCTCCCCACTCACTTTCCTGCTCAGCCCTACCCCCCCGCACAGCCCACACTCACCTGCAGTTGCAGTGACTGTCGGGGCCACTCAGGGCATCCTGGCACAGCCCCCTGCGTGGCACAGGGCAGTGGGGCTTGGCCCTGGCTGCCTGGCACCCGCACTGCCGCATCGCATGCCTGAGGCCCCACATGGCAGAGCACCACAGCACGCTTTTGGGAAGCTCAGAGCTGTGACCCAGGGCCCTGCGTGCATGGAAGTGGCCCAGTCCAACGGTGCATGGGGCCCTCGCATGAGGGGCTTCACCTGGCATGGCAGGCGGCCCCCATGAACACTGCAGAGCCCCAGGTACAGCCCCGAGCTGCATGAAAGCGCACCATGTGGCACCCTGCCGAGTGGGGCTGCAGCTGTGCGATGCGGCAGCAACAGCACAGATGCCAGGAGGCCCCAATGGTCGCTGCAACTGCCAGTGAGTGTGTTGGCACTGGCACCAGCAGGGGGTAGGTGAGACCAGGCAGAGGAGTGACCGAGGGCTGGGGGAGTGACCAGGGAGCTACAAGAGTGAGCGGGGGGGGGCTGGGGCCCTGCAGGGGATGGCTGGGGCTCTGTGGGGGGGGCCGGAGGGGCAGTCCATGTGCTGTCAGATGGGTTGCACCCTGTGGGCAGCAGGGAACCCAACCCACCTGAGCAGCTCCCCCACAGTCCCCCACCCCTACCCACACACCAACCTGCATCCCCCCACATCTCTCCACACCCACCCTCACAACCATACCGCTTCCCACCCCACTCCTGCAAACCCCACATCCCCCCATCACACACCCATTGTATGATAAGAAATCCAAAAGCAAACATCAAAACATATAGACATTTAGAATGTATTTTATTACATTGATAGGGATACTGGTAGGCTTCTAAACTGCTTTAATACTGAAAATATAGCAAAACATTGCCCAACTGATCTCTCCCTCTCTCTCATTTTATATATATATTAGTGGTCTTTTGTTCTACTTGTGGAAGAGCATGGATTTGGGGATATTTTAAAAAGTGATTTTGGGGATTCTGCTTCAGCAGTCCATCTGGCACAAGGGACAGTGTCCCCAGATACAAAGTAGCTGGGCCTCATAAGCTCCTCAGGGCATGAAGCCTTGGGCTGCTGGCCAGGGCAGGTTTTTATACTGCTGAGGCCAGGACAGGTACTGGCCCCAGCCTTTAGCTCGGGGTGGGAGGCCATTCTATCCAGCTCGTGGGACCCCTAAAAAAAAATGTAGAAAAATTAATATTTATCTGCCCTTTGTTCCTGTCAAAAATGACAGGAACCAAGGGCAGTAGGACCCAGGGGAAGCCCAATGGGCTCCAACAACAGTGGGCCTGCCTGGCTCCGCCCCCCAGCTGGAAGCAGTAAGGGGGGGGGGGGACCCCGGGTTAAGAAGGAGCCCGCGGCAGGGGGGGGAAGCAGCCCCTCCCTGGCCACACCTGGTGCCCCACGCTGCAGTTGCTTGCAACGCGTGTGGAGCTGCTTGTGCCCGCTCCATACAGCCCCATGCAGGCTGCAAGCGCCTGCAACGTGGGGCCCTGGCTGTGGGGCAGGGGAGGGGTCACTTCCCCCCACACACTCAGCCTTTCCCCTGGGCTCCTTCCCTACGTGGAGAAAAGCAGCCCCTCGCCTACCCCATGCCTGACACCCCATGCTGCAGGTGCTCACAGTCCATGTGGGGCTGTCCAGAGCAAGCACAGGCAGTCCCAGGCAGGCTGTGAGCAGCTGCAGTGTGGGGCACCGGGCATGGGGAGGGAACGGGCTGCTTTCTGCCCCCACCCTGTGCTCAGCGCCATGCTGGTGCTGAGCATGGGGAAAAGCGGCCCCTCGCCCACCCCATGGCCAGCGCCCCACACTGAAGCCACCTGCAGCCCACATGAGGCTGCCTGTACCTGCTCCAGACAGCCCTGCACAGGCTATGAGCACCTGCAGTGCGGGGCACCGGCCACGGGGTGGGCAAGGGGCCACTTTTCCCCATGCTCAGCACCAGCTTTTTCTGTGCTGGCGAACAGGGGGTCGCGGCTGTGCGCTGCCCCCCACCTGTACTGCGGAGCTGGGGGACACTGGGTGTGAGAATGCGGGGAGCCAGTGGGAGCACAGGGCCCGCACCAGTGTCCTGGGACCAGCGCTGGTGGGGCCCAGAGCAGGGCAGCAGGAGTGCAGGGTCCCAGCCGGCAGGGGCTCTATGGAGCCAGGCCAACTCCCCACTCCCTACTAGTGCAGCCCAGCCCGGCTCCACAAACCCCTGCCGGCCTTTGCCCCGCTCTGGGCCCTGCTGGTGCTGGCCCTGGGACATTGGTCCCAAGATGGTGACTACGGGGTGGGGCACCTGTTATGGGGTGGGGCTACCCATGTGGCCCTTGACAGCCTGCCAAAACTGGGTAAGTGACCCTCCATCCAAAATAATTGCCTACACCTGCTCTAGCTCCCCCTGGCAGCAGATCTGGGAGGAGCTGGGCTGGGTTATTTTGCCCCAAGTGGCACAATTTGCCCCACAGCAAAATGCATGTCTGGGCATGTGTAGTGAGGCAAAAAGCCCCAGCTCAAATTTGTGACACTTCTATTTGAGCTGCTGAAAGCGCACATACCTGCATGTGTGGACGTGCCCTTAAACTGCGAAAGATAAAGAATTTGAGAGAACAATTTTAAATCAGTATGTCCTCTGAAAGCTGGGGGTGAGAAGGAGAGGGTAAGGGGAGCTCATTTATTTCCTGAGCACTGAATTTAATCTTTCATTTCTTACTTCAGTTATTTTCACACAAGTGGTTATTTGTACAAGATAATACACATAATTCTATAATAAAAAAACCACAGTTTAAATGAAGACTCCAAAACCCCAATCTGGTGCTCAGTTTCTTTTTCTTTCAGCTTCAGCCCACAGCACCTTTCTTTCCTTTGGTTTGAAAACCTGTTAGTATTATTATTCTTAAAGTCTAATAATATTAAGACACCCCTTTCAAAATCTAAGAACTTTTTTTAATTAAAAAGGTCTTCCCTTCTTTAGGGTACTTTATCTACACGTGAACACACACAAACACACAACCCAGCCAAGCCCATTTAATCTTGAGCCAACAGAAGTAACACCAACCCCGGTGCCTGCTCCAACTTTTCCTTTAACCTTGTCTCAAAGAGAACTATATCATAATATCCAATATTTGTACAACTAGTTTAGAAACACAAAATATAGCACGCTAATGTGGTTCTTTCCCAGTGACAATCCGCTACCTATCCTATCCCCTGCTACCAGTTGAAAGAGTGAAAGAGAATAACAAAATAAGTTAATTACTAACTCCATCAGAAAAAAAAGAGAGACACTCAGGAAAATAAAGCACCCCTGAGCAAAGTAACATGTAAAGCATTCTGGCCTAAAATTAGCCAAATGCATTTTCATTTAAGAGAAAGTAAGAAATAAAGGAAAATTAAAGCCCAAATGCCCCCTCATTTGCTTTTTTTTTTTTTTTTTTTTTTTTGAGCTGTTTCCTTCAGATGCCTGGCAGAAATTTCTCCTTATTTTAAATAGACCATTCTAATTCTACCCACTTTTAAACAGACCATTTGCAACAGACCAGAAGCTACAAATCCTAGTATTTATAGTATCCTCAATTTATCCCCAACACCAACTTATCTGCCTTTACTGCATTCCTTTTTTCTGATAATAGGAAGAAAGAAGCCTTCAGAGAAATCCAACAATGTATTATTTGTTGCTTATATCGAAATGAGCAATAATACAGTGGAAAAATTAAGTGAATTAACAAGCCCACTTGATGGTACCCTTATTCCTATACAATATTTTTACTAGCACCTAGCATGAGGGAAACTGCAAACCTCCTATTTCAAAGTTAATATCCTCACATTCAAACAAAAACCCTGGCTAGTAATTCAAAGTTGGTGCTGAGGCGGCATCTCAGTCCTCTTAAACTGCTGGCTATTAGGGGTGCATGAAGTGGGCCCTATTCAATTGGGTCTGAATCAGGGCTGAATTCAATTAGTTGATTTGGATCACTGTCCCCAATTCGATTCAGCCAAATCCGAATCTGAAGATTTGATGCTGATTTGGAGAATCAGCAATTCAGACACAGACACAGTTTTAAATGTTTTTCTATATACATTGAGGTACCAGAGCGGCTCATGATCGCTGTGATGCTGAGGCAGATACAGTGTCCCACAGGAGCGCAGGGGGGACCCTCCACATGCTTCTGGTCCATGTCCAGGAACACTGGGGAGAGTGCTGGGGGGCCCCTGCACCCTCCTGATTCAGTGATCGGCTGCCGGGGGACCTGGGTGCCCTCCCAGACCCAGAAGGCACCAGGATGGGGGGCGAGGAGGGGAGCGTGCTCCCCAGCGGACCCAGAAGTGGACCAGAAGTGCTTCTGGTCCACTTCTGGATCTGCTGCTGAGTGCACTGGGGAGCTCGCTGCAAGCCTGTGGGACGTTCCATCCCCCCTGCATCACAGCACCCACGAGCCACCTGCTACCTTAAAATTTAAAGCTGAGTCTATGTCTGAATCGCCGAATCTTTCCGAATCTCTCCAAATCGAAGGGTTCCAATTCGACTTGGAGAATTTAAAGGGTTCTCTGATTCAATTTGGAGATTTGGTCACTAAAATGGACCAAATCTCTACCAAATCAAATCAGGGACTGAAGCTTCACACAGCCCTACTGGCTATTTATGAACTCACAGGATGGCAGGAAGCAGGAGTTGGCTAAGCAAAATCTTTGATGGATAGGTAGAAGGTGGCTGTTTGCATAAAGAATCCATATTTCACTAACAAAACTGAACAAAAAGTTCGTGCATGTCAATGTTAGCGACATACAAAAATTCCTTTTCTGTAACTTCCCGACTCATTCACTGGTCCTGAAGTAAGAAGCACATAAAAATATACACTTTCTGTAATAGGAAAGGAAACCCTTAATGATAGTTGTAAGTCTAACAATTTGAGCAGTTATTTATGGAATTTTTTCTATATAAAACTGAAGTCCACAAGTTCAGAAACTTACAATTATTTTACTTTCATTCTCCACTCACTAGCTGGTTTCCACTAGATACCTCTGCTTCTCTTTCCTTCCTCGTACCTCCCAAGAGAGCTATAACATTGCAGTTATTTTTTCTCCCTGCACAAATGGCAACATGCAGTTAACTGCAAATGCAATTAAAAGTATTTGTTTCCTTTTACGTTTTATATGTTGGTTTCCCCCAAGTTGATTTTAAGTACACGTACTGTAAAAAAAAAAAAAAAAAAATCACATTTCACATGTTAATTTAAACATTTTTTTACGACTCAAGATCCTAATATTGCCTAAATAAGTGGGTGCTTTCCCATAATTTTAGTAGGAGGAGGGTTTTTAAGAATGATTTCTGGGTGAGTAATTTGATGTATTACAAGCACTAGTTGACTTCTTTGAAAGTGCCACCAAATAGCAAACTTTCAAGCCCAGATTCACCCTTGATTAAGTTGTCTAACGGTCTAAGCAGGGCTGACTAACTGGTGGCCCACGGTCTGCATGTGGACCCAGAAGGGCTTGCATGGAACCCATGGGCTCTTGCCCAGCTGCCACTCCTTCCCCCTACCCCACCATGGCTTCTGCCACAGCATCCAGATACGTCAGACTCCCCCTCCCTCCTCCAGCTTGTATTTCCTGACTTGCTCCTGGCAGGCAGTGCAGCACAGCAACAGGGGGTGGGGTGCCCAAGCTGCATATGGGCAGGGCTGCAGCAGGGTTGCCCATGCTGTGTGCACAGTGGGAAAGGGGGCTGAGCTACTCACTCAGCATACAACAATGGAAGAAGCAGGGATGCCTGCATTACAAGCAGCACATGTGGCCCAGAGGGGAAGGGACACTACATTGCCAGTGCCAAGCTGCTATTGCTGTGTGCACTGCGGGCTGTGGGAGGGTGACAGCTGCATGGTGAAGAGGAGCCCACTGCAGAGGGGGCACCGACAACTCCAGGGACCGTAGTCTGCATGGTGTATAGCTCCCAGCTGCCCAGAAGTTGGACAACTCTGATATAAATAGTAAGTTAAAAGTAAAAATTCCTTTCAAGATACAGTCCACAAAAGGAAAAAGAAAAGAACATGATGTTGAAAAGCCAGAAAATTAAAGCCAAGGTTAAATTTAAAATAAACCCAAACATCTGACAATGTTAATTCATAGTCTGGGTGCCTGAAATATCTTTACTCTGTTTCTGGAGGAGTGAGAGAGAGAGAGAGAGAGAGAGATCGCTCTTAATTCTCCAGAGCACTTTCAGTAACTAGACAGTTTTACTTCTGACTTATGGATTCAGCCTAAAACTTCACTATAGAAAAGTCTGTTTGGGGAAAATGTCATTAATTTCTTAAAATAGTAAAAATAATAACAAACAAAAATGCCATGGGACCTACAAAAAGCTGTGTCCAGCTGTAGGACTCTGCCTTGGTTAGAAATACCTAGGCAGTAACTTCTTGGCAAACTGCAGGAGGCTCCTGTCCATGCCCCTGCTTTTATTACAAAAAGTGCTGAAAAATCTCTTCCAATAAATTCCCTCCTGATCTTCCCCAGCTACAGGGGAGGCAAACCTCACTTACCAGTGAGGACCCAGATCCTTTATACCAGCTTATTGAATGACACAAAGGCAATAAGAGACAACGGCATTTGTCCTATCTCCCTTCCTCCCCCAGGTACTGAGACAGTTCTTCTACCCTCAAGGCCGATTTTAGTCTAAGCAAGAGCGAAATAAATTAGATGCCATCAGAATGATATAGTCAACCTGCATGACTGGAGACGCAGATTGATTGGGCTGTTTATTGCTCAGAACTGTTCTGTTCCTCATGACTTATTGGCTAAAACATAAAAGTTCAACAGCATTCATGTCACAACCAGTCAGATTTGAAATAAACCCAACTACTTTTGTCTGCTTTCCCCTCCTGCAGGAAAATGATGAAAACTACAGGAGCTTATACAGTAAGCTGACGTTAGCCAACACGGGTACCTACAAGCATGCTGGGATACTCCAAATGGGTTGCTTCCTAATCCAGAAACACTATAGGCCCAGAGTCTGGCAAGCTAGCGCTGGGGTCTGGATTCAGCCCTCAGAGTCTCTGGATCCAGTGGTAAGGGGTCCTAACCACACCAAGCTGCAGTTGGTACCCAGGGCTTTGCTCATCCTGTGCCATGATCAAGTGAAATGGGCTCTGGCCAAAGGAAGAAGCAGTGATGACAGTCAGGACCCCATGCCCTCCTGTCTCTGACCCAAGCTGGGACTTTTCATTCCCACCTATCAGAAAACCTTTCCACCTCCAGCTATAGCCACATCCACACAGCACCACAGGTAGGTTCATGAGGGCTGCTGAGTGAAATGGCTCATCATCTCCTTCCGTAGCAACTACCAAGCTTGCAACACAAGATACACAGAATAGTTTACAGAACAAAGCCATTGACCATCACAGACAATGAATCTTAAGATATAATCAAGATATAATCCTGTGGTCCTCCAAAGCAGAAAAGAAGATCTTATTCTCACAATTGCATTGAGAAATGGTGGAAGTAGCTACATTTCTTCACAAGTGTTATCAATTTGGCTTTGCTGTATTTGACACATCAGCAAATCTGCTAGCAAGAAATGTAATGTGAAGTGGCACTTTCTGACACTGCATAAATAGTCCAATAATTTTCATGAAGAGTGCCGCTTTGGAAAGGATACACCTTTCAGTTAGGTGCATGCTTCAAGTCAACATTTCTAAGTTGGACCATATACAGTAAAAATACTGAAATCTAAATTTAGGTCATCTTAGATTCATTACACAACGGACTAAAATACATAATGACAGAGCTCATATAAGAGATGGTCAGAAAGCAAACAAACAAAGGGGAAAAAATACCCAACCTGTTTTTGTAATTCAAGTTACAATAATGTAGTCTATGTAACATCATAGAAAGTTATGTTAGTATGAAAAATATTAACATAGTTAAACTCCTAATTATCGGTATTATAAAGGCTTCATCTTAAACTGAAATTAAAACTCGCTCATGCTCAAGCAAACGTTTATGGGTAATTATCATTGAGCATTCATTAAGTCCTACCAAAACAGAATGCTCTGTTGACTGGATAACATGCGCGCTACACGCAAGCGAGGTTGGAGTGACATGTGGGGTTGAACCAGCAGACTAGACTGCAGACCAGATTCCGTGAGGATGGAGTTGAACACCGTTAGACTATAACTTTAAAAATAATGTATTCATTCTGTTAAGAATATGCTTTCTAGCTGCCTCTGGAAATATGTGAGGTTTCTATAGCATTCAGGGCTCTGCTGCCTTTCTTCTCCGTGTTTCAGGTAAGTTTTTGGGTTTTTTAAAAAATTTTTCCCCCGGCCCTCCATCTTCTTGATGTTTTCAGGCCATTTCTAGCCAAATCGCAGTTTTCTGGGCTTCGTGGGAGATGCTACATTTTGGGCTTTCCCCCGAAATCCTCTGAAGCTTGAAGTACAGTGGTTCCTAAGAATAAGGAACTGGCTGAAGAGAGACAGCAACAGGTAGTGTTGGAAGGAGAACCTACTGGGATGAAGGCAAGTTATTAGCAAGTTCCTCAAGAAGTCTTAGGATAAATCTTATTTAACGTTTTCATAAATTTAATTTGCACAAAAGGTAGGACTTGCCAATGAAACTGAGGACACAAAGTTGAGAAGTATCATTAAGAGAAGGGTAAAAGTATTCTACAGGAGAAACTGGATACCTGAATAGAAACAGAATGAAAAATCAGCTGCACAGAGTACAAGGTTAAATACCTGAGTACTGATAAGGATTTCTGCTATAAAGAGGTAGGTGCCTATCATTTGAAATTGACAGAAGAGGAAAATGACTAGCACCTGGGTCTCCTGTGAAAAAAAACTCCACAAATCCTATTATAGAAATGTCTCCCGAATGCATCCTACAATTGAGACGAAAGCATTAATGTTGTTTTGGAAGTCAATTAATATAGCTCTGATCATGTTATTCAATGATTAACTGAGATTGGAACAAGTGAGCAGAGAATGACTGCTATTAATAAAGATCAAGAGAAAAGAAAGCCTCTCTTACATGATAAGTCAAAAAAGAATAAAGCTTATTTAGCCAAAGCTAGAAAGGGATAAAGTTGTTCTCTTGCTCTCTCCCTCCTTGGTGTTTATCCACCTGGTGTGTTGACAGGGAGTAATGTCACAAAAACAAGTGGGTATAAGATTACTAAGTTTAAGTCTCAGGAGACACTACTGAGGCAGGGACAGCCCTAACTAACAAGCTCCAAGAAGAAAGGTGATGGAAATAAAAAAAGAACTGTTTGAAGGAAGAGATATGGCCCACACTAACGAAAAAGCATGGTTAACCATTTGCAAACTGAGTAATGACCTGAACAAAGCAAGTAATACCACAACACTGCAGCCAATCAAGGGGCTCACCAGCTTCTGCTCAACAGTAAATTTATTTGTACAAACAGGCTAAAATATGGATTAGATGGCATACTGAACTGGAAAAAAATCATTTTAGCACACTATCTATACACAACAGATGAACTTGATACCAGAATAAGTCACTTGAAGAATGGCAAAGCAGCTGGACTTGATGACATGCACGGAGCGGAGCAAGCACTCTAGTCCCACTACCATACACCTTTTTAGCAATTGCTCATCAACCCTTAGGATACCTAAGTTATGGCAACAAGCCTGAGTAATAGCTGTGTTAAAGCAAGGAAAGGATGCCTCTGGGCCAGAGAACTTTAGGCCAGTGTCACTTCTGTGCCATCTTTATAAACTTTACAAACGCCTTATTCTCAATCTCCTTTCACTTAATATTGAACAACATCTAATACCAGAACAAGCCAGATTTAGACCAGGCACTGGCCAAATACTAAACATTACCCAGCATATAGAAGATGGATTCAAGAAAGGGATGGTAACAGGTGCTGTGTTTGTAGACATATCAATGGCATATGACACAGTCAGCCACTGAAACCTGCTTGCCAGAGTCCACAATCTAACACACCACTACCACCTAGTGCAGCTCATTCAATCTCTTTTGCAGAGTAGACTTTTTTTACGTAGAACTGTGCAGGAAATGGAGCTGCTGGAGACAACAATGAAATTGCCTCCCAAAGAGTCGGCTGCTAGTACCATTCCTTTTTAACACATATACCAATGACCAATCCATACTGAGTAATATGTGGAGCTTCATATATGCTGATGAACTATACATCATGCCACAAGAGAAGGACCGTGTCACTGTCGAGAACACACCGACATATGCACTAACCTCTCAGATTACTACAATAAGAATCAGCTTTGCACCAACTCAACCAAGACGTAAGCCACAGTTCACCTACACCACAGAGAAGCCAAGCAGAAATTAAACGTCATCTGGGATGGAATCCCACTGACTAATCACCTGAACCCTGTGTACTTAAGGAGGTTACATTGGAATGAACACTTATCTTCAAAGCACATGTAGAGAAAACAAAACGGAAAGTCAGCACCTGACCTGCAACAACATGTTTTGAAAGTTGGTCACCTCAATGGGGGAGTGAAGCCAGCTGCACTACAAACCACTACTTTTGCCTTGTGTTACTTGACTGCAGGGTACACATGTCCAGTATGGGACAGATCCGTTCAGGCCAAGAAACTAGACACAGTTCTAACTGACAGCTGCCATGAAAGAACAGGTTGTCTAAAGCCAAGACCAAACGGTAGCCTGTACTTACCGGCTGGCATTGCACCACCTGATATTAGAAGAAAGGTCATGAACAGAAAAGAAAGATCAGGGCAGATGGAAGACCCCAGGCATCCACTCTATGGTCACACAGACGTAACTAAATGGTTAAAGCATGGAAGAGTTTTGTTAACACTGTTGCACCATTGGACACAACTGCTGACAGGACTTGACGGAGGTTATGGAAAGAAAGATTACATACAATCAAGTGCTCTGAAATGGGCCCAGAACCTCAGAATGGCTTTCCCAAAGGGGCTGATCTACACTGGCCAACATGGCGATGCCTTAATTGTCCCTTCCACATCTTTATTCTTATGTTTGCAAGAATCTGACAACAGGTGAAATTTTTCTCAATAATGAACTCTTGAGGAAACTACAGGTTAAGATGATGGGACTGATATAAATGGTCCCAAACCTATCTTAAGCCTGATCAAAAAGAGAGCGAAAGAGCTGAATCCCCACATTAGTGCTAGCTCAAGCGCCCAACTCTTGATGATTTTTGGCTCTTCAAAGAACTGCCAGAGCCAACTGGTTCAATTAGGCCTTTCTAGGCAGGCTGCGTAGCTTATCTGATGATAACACCTCTCTCCTACTGCTGCCCATAATAAAGCCTCTCTTTCTCTCTGCCACTTCTCTTTGGAAGATTCATAATTCAAACTGTTCAATAGTCCTTTGAGATTTATTTAATCTAGCATTACAATATGGTCATTCTTAGGAAATCATTAGCTGTTGTATAATTAATGAACTGAGAACAGCTGATTATTTGAGGATATTTTTAAAAGTATGCAAAGTTAAAGTTTTGGGAAAAAAATGGGAGAATTGTATTTTAAGGTTGTTATATTTTGAAGGTTGTTGTATGCTGTATTTTAAAAATTAATAGAAAGATTCTGAAAGTTTGCTCTTGCCAAATTTGTGTGCCAATTTCTAGACCACCATATTACAGGCTTTCTGGATTACTTTACAAAATGGATGATCTTAATGGAGCTACAGCCAAAATGAAATAAAACAATGCAAATAAATACTTACTACTTACAAGCAGAACAGTTATATTCTATATATTTAGATCCTGTCCAAGCTATAATTAGTTACTGGCCTGAGTTTCGTCATCTTAGCTAGTTAGAAAGGAAATGATCCAAACTTTACCCATCCTGGGAAATGTACCAGTTTCTTGGATTTTAAGCTCTTCAAAGCTGGTGAAGTATGTTGGTATACATTTACCCTGAGTATGATATAGTGGGGCTCAGAGCCCAAATGGGTCCTCAAAGAACTACTATAGCATTGTTACTTTGGCTAGTTCTCAGATAGCACTTCAGAAGGAAATAAGATGCCTTGGAAGACTTGTAAGCAGCATAGAACAAGCAGCATAAGTAGCACATCTTACTGCACAAAGATCTAAGGCAGGGGTTGTCAACTGTGGGGTATGTGTACCCCCCAGGGATACTTAAAAAGGTCACAGGGGGTACACGTAGACAGATGCGCAGTGGCAGCATCTCCCCCGATGCATTCCCACAATTTGGCTCTTACCCAGGGGAGGGGGAGGAGTGTTCTGGACACTGCTGACTCCACACAGCACACCACAGAGCTTCCCCCCAACACCTCAGCTTGCTCTCTTCCACCCCCCTCCTGGAGAACAGCGAGGGTCTGAATAACAGGGAGGGGAGAAAGGTGGGGAGTGTGCTTCTGTGTCTGATCCCAGGAGCAAGTGGCATCCCTTTGTGGGCAGCACAGGTACTGCTCAGCTGGCTAGACTGGGGGGGCTCACATGTGGTGGCTGCCCACTGCCCTGCACTGCTGCCACCACTTTCCCACAACTGGTCACATGGGCTGCTG
Source organism: Crocodylus porosus (assembly GCF_001723895.1). NCBI lineage: Eukaryota > Metazoa > Chordata > Crocodylia > Crocodylidae > Crocodylus > Crocodylus porosus. The sequence continues at coordinate 42,241,686 of NW_017728906.1, forward strand.
ACGACTGGCCAGGCATGAGGCCTGTCAGCAACCCGCAGAGTGGGTCTGGACGTGGGAAAGCAGCGGGGGAGCAGCAGCAGCACCACAGGATGGTGTGTGGCGGTCACAGTGGTGACTGCAGCAGTGGCTACTGCGTGTGCGCTTCCACTCCCTCCCCCCTGGTCATCCCTGGGAGGGTATGGGGGTTTATGCCACCAGAACTATATGGGCTGCCACTGCAGGCCGGCGCAGTGCTGGACTCTTCCTGGTTGGGGGGCTGGGGGGGAGTTTGGGCCATGCTGAGCTCGGGCCAGGCAGCGGCAGAGCTGGGAGGAGACTGGGGGGGGCTACAGTGAATTCTGCAGTGACTGTAGCCCCTCCCATAGCTCCGCTCCCAGCTCTGCTACTGCCTGCCCTGAATGCAGCCCGGTCTGGCCTCCCACTGGAAAGAGCCCAGCACTGCCCTGGCCCCAGCCCACCCCATGAGCAGATTCAGGGACACATGCCACCCTGTGCCCTCCAGACGAGCCACTTGCACATCCATCGTGCGAGCATCCTGCCCAGCTGTGCAACGCCTGCACCAGCCCCACTCCCTCCCTCACCCTGGAGGCCTCAATCTGCACCCACACCCTCTTAAAAACAAGAAAAAAATGTAAGCAGGTACAGGAGTTGAAACTCTGTGTCAGGTTTTCTTGGCCAATACCAATTATTAGCCAGCCATACTGGCTGATACCAATCCAATAGCCAATTTACAGGAATGCAGCTGGGCAGCGTGGACAGCAGCACTCTGCAGGTAAATCTGTGGAGGCAAAGGGAAGGGGCTGGTGGGGAGCAGATCGAGGCCCCCACAGTGAGGGAGGGAGTGGGATAGGGGCAGGCGCTACCCAATCAAGGCAGTAAATGGGACCAGGGGCCAGGAGCAGGACAGAGCCACAGGCAACTCGTCCAGGGGATGCAAGGCAGGGGAGGGGAAAGGGGTGTGGTGCCTTGCTGCTGCATGTGCCACCGGGGGAGGCATAGGGGGGCATATGCCCACCTGGATTTGTGCACGGAGTGGATGCAGGCGGTAGACTCAGGGCCAGGGGCAGCCCCAGCCTCTTCCCAATGTAGGGGCTGGGCCAGGGCTGGGCTCAGAACAGGCAGGAGCAGATTGGGCGTGGCTGCACAGGGTGGGTGGGTAGCAGCAGTGCTGGGAGACGTGGCTAAGGCAAATTTTGGGGTAGCTATAGTTCCTCCAAACCCACCTTTGAAGTGCCCCAAGCGAGGGGCCTTAGCCCCCCCATAGCCACACTCCCAGTACTGCAGCTGAGCCCACCCTGCTCATGCCCGCACTGAACCCAGCCCTGGCTCAGCCCCTACATTGGGAAGATGCTTCTGCCACCCCTGACCCTGAGCCTACAGTTGGCAGTCCACATCCACCCTGTGCACAAATTCAGTGGGACGCATCCCCCCCCCCGACACTAATGATGCCCACGCCTCCCCTGGGGGTGCCACCTCCTTTCCCTACCCTCCCCCCCATCCAGATAAGCCACCCACAGGTTTGCCCTGCTCCCAGCCCCAGGGTTCCATTCACTGTCCCCATTGGGCAGTGCCTGCCCCTGCACCACTCCCTCCCTCACCATGCCCCTTCCCCTTCACAGACTTACCTGCAGGGTGCTATTCTTCACACCACCCAGCCACATTCCTGGCCACATGCATGGAGGCTGTGCGCATGCACAAGGTGTCCAGGGGCCCTGGCTAGAAGGCATATTATATTTAGCAGTGACATTAGCAGCTACACTGGCCAAAAAAAAGCCGGTAGTTGATAATGTTAATTTTCCTTTTATCAGTGCTGATCCAATATGTGACCAATATATCAGTGCACCTCACTAAGGACACACACACAGGCATGCAGCATGCTTCAGAAGATTTATGCATAGCTTTGTTATATGCTGCATGCTTACTGTCCTCCTATCCTCAATCTTCTGTTGTATCCACTTGTTACGTTTTGTTATAATCCCAAATTGTGAGCTATCTGGTGGAAGAAATGTATTTTAAGAAACTGGCAAAGCACATGGCATAAGGAAGGCCATAAATATAAATAATTTAATAATTTATTTAAATTATAAATAATTAAAGCATGCTAAAACAGATACAAAAAGATAGCCATGTGTTAACTGAAGCCATGAGCAAGGGCAAAGTGCTCTTAGTTGCCTGGGTGTTGATAAACATGTAGTGTGTGGTTACAAAGCAAGGTTTAGAACCCGCAGACCAGTAACACATTACAAACTTCAATTAAAAGTTGCAGTGTGGATGGGCCTGAAATTTCAGTTATGTAGCACTTCCAGTAATATATTTGCACAGGCAAACCAGTTCCGTGTGTATAAAAGTACATGGGGGTTAGCCATTGGTCCATGAATTTGTGATAGATACTCCTTGGCTTGGCAAGTCACATGCAAGAGGAACTCCCAGAAATGGTGAGAGAAAACAAATAAAGAAAAGAAAGAATTTAGGACAGGGGTAGGCAATGTTTTTTGGCTAGAGAGCCAAAAAAACCCACAATGCCTACCTTGCAAGGTGCCAGAGTGCTGGCATGCCAGAAAAACAGAACAAGGGAAGAGGGTACATAGCAGGATGCCCTGCTTGTGCCCTTTGCCCCCTACCCAAAGCCCCTGCCCCCCAGCATTGCTGACCCTTGCCCCCACCC
>NW_017728906.1:42244459-42256262 GCF_001723895.1 Crocodylus porosus
ACCCTGAGCTCCATGGCTATTAACAGCTACCCAGAACCTGAACCAGCTGCAAACATCTGCTGTCTCTCGGTCCCGGCCCCCTTCCAGCTCTAAGGAGGCAGCAGATACCGGGAATGCTCCCCACTGTGCTGCCCTCACCGCTGCTTCTGCAGAGCAGTGTTGGAACCTGGTGAGGCAGGGCACAGCAGGGTGCACACAAAGCTGCCAGCTCTGAGTTTCCTGCTGCCCTGGCCACGCTTCCCCTGTAGGCAGGGGCAGCAGTGAGGGGCACAACCCTGAGTGCTGCCCACGCTGCTCCCATGCACACAGGGGAAGTGTGACTCAGGCAGTGTGGAGCTTGCAGGAGCAGGTAGCTTCCCTGTCCTGGGAAGGCAGCAGGTACCAGTACTGTGCCCGTTGGGGCTGGGCCAGGGCCAGGGCCAGGGCGGCAGCAGCTGTTTGTAGCCTCCTGGCTGCAGCTGGCCCAGGCTCTGCATAACTGCTGATAGCCACAGAGCTCGGGCTGCTCCCAGCAGGGCTTGCAGCCTCCCACCTGGGAGCAGCCCGGGCTTCAGGCTGGCAGCAGCTACCCAGAGCTGAGGCTGGCTGCAGCAGGAAGACTGCAAACAGCTGCTGCCTCCCCACCCCCGGCCCCAACACATGCCGAGGAAAATGGCCTTATGTGTCATGGTCGGCATATGTGCTGAGGGTTGTCGACCTCTGATTTAGGAAAAGAGTTAAAGTACTTCTTCTCAGAGGATCACTCCCCTGTGTTAAAACATTACACTGAAATTCAAATAATACTGTTCTTCCTCTACAGGGTCTGCCCTAAACTAGTGTTCAACCTAAAGCCCTGATCTGAAATATGGGGCTTCTCACAGGTCCAGAAATTTGGCATCAGGGCAAATAGTAGTTGGCAATAGTAGTTATTATCTCCTGCCATTAAATTTTCAGACTTGTGAGGAGTGCTGCAAGCTGGATCACACTACTCCATGGTGTCATTCAGTAGCCAGATCCAGCATAAGAGACAGGGCTGGTGCACAGGATCACAGACCTTGCAGCCTGATCCCACACTGGATCCAGCCTGCAGACTGACCCTGCCTGCGGCACTTTGCCTCTGGGACCAGAAGGTTGAACTGCCCCAAACTAAGAGTAAGGAAATTCACAGACTGAGTCTGATTTTCCATAAGTTCATGGCCTACAAAATTATAGAGGTCAACAAAAACCTGTTTATACTGGCAAAAACATTTTGATTTTTAAGATATGTTGAACCACTGCTGAATTCTGAAACCATCCCACAGTTCCCTTAGCCTTCAGTGCTAATTACACAGGCAACACCCAAGCCGGTTCTAACCTCTAAAGAGACACTACTACTTGATAAGCATGTCACCCAGTAGTGTAGTTACAGTGTTTAGGTACTGAAGCTCACTTGAAAGGCAAGACCCCCTATTAAAATAAAACCTTGCTAATCACTGTCTGTCTCTACCATTCTTAGCCAAGTTGTAATGGTATAGCACTATACTAGTGATGCAACATAAGCAATTAAAATTAGACTACAGTTGTCAAACCAAACAAAAAAAAACTAGATGTTGCAAGATTTATATGCATTTTCAATTGTTTATTCACTTGTTAGTTTTTTAAATTTAAAAATTCCATAGCTAGTTTCAAATAATTACAAATACACCCATACATGTAGTTTAAAGAGTTGTGCTAAAATACACATACTACTACACCAGGGGTAGGCAACCCCCAGCATGCATGCTAGAGTGTGGCACATGAAAGCATTTTGGCTGGCATGAGGGTGGATGGCAGGAGAGCTGCGAGGGGCCCGATCCTTGTGGCAGTGCAGCTCCAGCCCCTTCCCTGCCACCAATTATGAGCCCGGCTGAGGTTCTGTGGACCAGGGTGCAGCTGCTTGCAGCTTCCCTGCCACCTGCTGTAAGCAGCACAGACTCTACAACAAGCAGCAAGGGCCTTCTCAGAGCCTGGGTCGGCTGTGGCAGACTGCCACAAGGCTGCAAGTGGCTGTGCTGGGGTCCAGGGAGCACCACCTGGCTAGTTGCTGGCTGTTGGTGCACGCATGCCTCAGGGCAGATGGTGGAGAAGGGGCCAGGGCTGTGCTGCAAAAACAAGGATCAGGCCCCTCATGTTTCCCCAGCCATCTGCTCCTGGCATACCAACATCTTACAAGTTGAGGTTGTGGGTGTTTTTGGCACTCTGCCCAAAAATGCTGCTGACTTTTGTACTATACTATATTTTTGCAAGAGATCCATGTTACAGGTGATACGGTAACCATAACTTTATGGTAGCAGGAGACCTTAGGCCAAGTTCTAATTCCTACTTGCAACAGAAAGCAGCCCTAATAATCTTGCCCAATCCAGATTCTTTGGATTCTACAATGCCAAGAAAATCCCTTTAGTGGTATTAAGCCACCAAAACAACAACTGCTAGGACATAAGATAGAGTTGGAGAAGAGCAATATGATGTGGTATTGCTAAATCCTTGTTAATCTCAGTTGCCTGACAACCAACTGGGGGAGGAGGGTGGTGGTGTCAGTTAAGGGCAGATGACCTGTCAAAGACATCTGAGCACTGTGGATACTTAGCCCCACTCCCTGCAGAAAAAAATGAAGTCAATTCACTCTGCTTCATATGCCTAAAATTAACCACTCAAATTCTAAACTTAGTCACTTATGTCTACAGTTTTGTCCATATTATAACTCTAAATTCAATCATCATTTGAAGGCAGTAGATTTGGTCATATATACCTTAAAGAAAGAGTATACATTCTACCATATTTTAAAGTATTTTTATGCCAGTCCTCACTTAACACATACTTAAGAGAAGATTCTGGCCTTACTGAAGCCAACAGTAGAATTTAACATTTCCAGAATTCCCTCCTTAGACTTTGTACCTATTTAGCATAGCCTTTATGATGTACAAAGTACACCTTTTGATCTGCAGAAAGAGAACAAGAAAAAGGCAATGAGAAATATTTTTGCTCGCCAGAAACATACCCTTCTTTCTCTCCTTTCTCCATTCTACACATGCTTTAAAAACAGTAATGTGAGCAGGAAAGAGAGTCTAAAAAATAATATTTACCATGTGATCTTTATAAATGCACATATAACCTAGGAATAAATGTGTTTTGGTGATAAGCATTTAGCAGCACTGAAGCACACTTTCCTCAAACTTGCAAATGGCTTAGATAAGCATGCATAGAGCTTAACACATTCCATGATGCAGTCTTTCACCAGCCTCGACAAGAGCTTAAGCCCATATGCTCAAAGGTATTTAGGCACCTCACTTACTGAAGTCAGTGGTAATAGAGACTGTTTCAATAGACTGAAGGTCTGAAGTTTACCTTTTCATGGGCTGACTTTACAATGCTTACAACTCTTCTAACTGCTAGCTCCAGCGGTTCAGGAGTTGTCTCCTCTTCAAATGTAAGCAGCAATGAATCCTGAAAAGCAAAAAAAGAACATTTGAACACAATTTTATCATTTTCACTTTCACAGAACCATAGAAAATGAGGGTTGGAAGGGACGTCAGGAGGTCATCTAGTCCAGCCCCCTGCTCAAGGCTGGACTGCCCCCAACTAGATCATCCCAGCCAAGGCTTTGTCTACTCACGTCTTAAAAACTGCCACGGGTGGAGAGTCTACAACCTCTCTGGGTAACCTGTTCCAGTGCTTTACCACCCTTCCAGTGAGAAAATGTTTTCCTAATATTTAACTTAAACTTCCCTTCCTGCAACTTGAGACCGCTGCTCTTAATTCTGTTAAAAAAAGGAGGATGATATACCTTGTCCTTGAGTTCTTAAAACCAGAGAAAACAGAAATGCAAGATCCAATATACGAAACTGTAATTCTTTATCTCCTCTGCTGCATTCTACTTCATAATGCAAGACACTACCTAGAAAACCTATACTTAATTTCAGTCTCACAAGGCCTGATCATGACTCATCCTGTCAGGGTACTCAACACTGCAGAATAAAGCCCATACGTAGTCCAGCTGAAGGTATTATTGTGAGCAAGGATTATTCAGAATTATTATAGTATAAACAGGTGTTTTCTGCATTTAGTCTGATAACTGAAATACTACTTTATGGACAGTTATACGACAGCATAATCTACTGCAAATGAATAGCCCCTTTAAATACTAAGAATTGCTTATCTTTGAACACACAAGTCACTCACAACTCAACTAACCAAAAAGTCTGATGGAAACATAATACGGATTGAGGGAGGAGAAGGAGGAGGGGAAGAGAAACAGAGTAGGGAACCTGTTTTGGTGATGAAGTCATGTTTTCACAAACAACAAATAATTGAATTTCACACAGGCTGTGCATTTCCAGCAAGCGAGTGCTGCTGCATTAGCAGTCTCTCTAGGTTGAGTTCTGCTTTGGTCCAACAGCACATGCACAGAAGAATTTCATTAGCTTTGTGATGGTGATATTGTTTTGGGAGTTTGGGGAGCCTGGCTGGAGGGAGTAACACCATATTGCAGTGCCAGGCAGTGAACTCAGAAGAAAAAGCTACAGCTGTTTTCTTGGGGAGAGCCAGCACATCAGAAACAATGTTACTTCCTGTATTTATTTGTCTTTCCTAGATTTTAAATCTTTGTTTCCCAATCCACCTTAAACAACTGGACTTGGGGGGGGAGGGGGGGCATCATTCAAATCTTCTCTCACAAGAAACCCATAGTTTTTATTGACACTGCAGTAAATATTTTAAGACACAGGACATTCTTTGTTCACCTTCCCAGTTTATTGTAAGGCTTGGGAAGTGTTCCCTCTCCCCACTTTTCTCCCTCTATTCTCCCCTCTATTCCCTCACCTTGCTCCCTGCCCTCTTCTCTAATGCACACATCAACAGGCACTAAAGGATTGCTTGGGAAAGCCAACAAGCCAGTACAGTCTTGAAGGAATGGAAGAATCCACAGTAGTTTTCAAATTCAAAAGGTTAAACTTTTCCCAGATGGTTCAGAACTAGGCTTTTTCCACTGACACAGCAAGGATTCAATTCACATCCAGGAAATTAGACTGACATGACCTGACCTGGCCTTGCATCCTCCTCCTCCAGTCAGAGCTGTATTTTGTGTTTTCAAAATTGTACCTAACTGCAAGGCCTTTCCAAACAGGAGGGAAGGAAGGGGAAGGGAAAGGCAGCTCAGTCACATTTGGTGCTTCCCAAAATACAGGCATGTATAATGAAGTTAAAACAGCACAAGGCATCAAAAGTCTTGGAAAGAAAAAGAGCCCTTGGATTTGCGCAGAGGAACAAGGCAACTTAGAACTGACTAATTTTCAGAGTTTTTTTATTAGAAGAAAATTCTGGCTCTCTAGTAAACTAGGAGTCATGTGACAAGTCAGGAAGTTTCTATTGTTTATCTCCTCTGAGGCCCTAAACAATGTTATCAGTGACATAAGCAAACAGACCACCTTGATTGTAGAAGGAATGCTACTGACCCTTGCAGCTACCCACACACTCCCAGCCACCTCCTGTAAAATAAAATTTAAAAACAAGAAAAAAAAGACAAAAAGAAAAAAAAGATAGCAGCTAGAGAGGGAGATTTGTAAATTTTGTTGGTTAAAGATATTCTGAAGTCATATGTTTTGAACTGCAATCTTCTTGCCCCTTAAGCTAAACAATGATCAAAAAACAGGAAAAGTAAATGCCAAGATTTGATTTAAGCGCACATAAATATGTTTACCTAATCTATTTTATTAACAACAATATATTGATAATTTTTTTCTGAAGTTTGAAAAACTAGATGTGTGTCTCATAAAGCATGACTTTAGAAAATGACTGTGAGAAAACACTTTTAGTTTGAACTTATGACAGATTCCACCACCACCACAAAAAAAAAGTGCTCCAAAAAGAGGTTGTGGGTCTTTGGGTTAAAGTCCACCCAACCACCCTAGCACACAACCCATTCACCTAATCTTACAGAAAGACAGCTACACACAACAGGAGCAACTGAGAGCAGAAATGTTCCCTTTTTATTTCAAATGGATGACAGTTTGACAAAATGGCCCAAAAAGAAAAAAATCCTATTTATTTGGCAGGAGACAGATTTTAGTTTAAACCTTCCAAAAGATAATGGTATGAAACACAAGGGAACTGGAAAACACCTGAAGGAAAAGAAAAATGCCAGTTTACTTTATGATACAGCCTTAAAATTATATGGTGCGTGTGTGTATAATATGACTCTCTCTTTCTCCCCCTCCTCCTCCATATATATTAAGTGTGCCTCTAGATGTGCCACTATATAGATATAGATCCATCTGTTCATCTATCTATATATACAGTGTGCCCCTATATACACACAGGTATATAGGTTAGAGTACACACACACACACACACACACAAATATAGGCATGTTTTATATATAAAGAGAGGTTATATAGAGAGTCTATGGCCCATATATAAGCAAAGGACTCTCTGGAAGTCTAGCCTCTTCTAGATAGGTATGTATCTGTATAGATGTACTTGTATATCTCTCTACATGGAAGAGACTGGATACTAGTATAGTACAGTATAGTAATACACACACATAATTGCTAATTAAACTATTATCTAATACTCTTACATTATCCAGTCTCTCTCTCACTATGAATTATACTAGCATACATAGTAATGCATATATAGCATGCCTCTGCATAGGTTAGAGCCCTGAGGGCTCCCTGGAAACCCAGCCTCTTCTGTATCTACCTGTCAATATATTTATCTATCAATTAGGTATACAAAAAGATAAAGAAAATCCACATCAGCAGCTGTCTCTAAGCGGCTGGATTCCCAGGGAGTCCTCAGGGCCCTAACCTATGCAGAGGACTACACTGTACACTATGACCCCGTCCCTTCCACACATACAGATACATAGCAACATCTGTGAAGAGCCCTGTGTAGAAGAGGCTGCATCCAGGGAGTCTTTGAGGCTCTCACCTAAGCTAGAGGCGTAGAGCCTTATCCCTCACGATGACACTGCGCACCCCGGTGGTGCTGCCGAGGCCCCCGGGGGGCAGGAGCCCGCCCCGCCCCGCCCCCGGGCTGCCCCCTCACCGCTCGGGCTCTGGCGGCCGCGTTGAGCGCGCTGGTCCAGGCTCCCCGCCACTGGCTCCTCCAGCTGCTCCGCGCCAGCACCCAGGCCAGGAGCGGGTCGCTGTCCGTGGGCGGCGGGGGCCGCGACTGGCCGAGTCGGCGCCGCCAAGCAATGCGCACGTACTGCACCAGGTAGACGGCCAGCGTGGCCAGGGCGGCCGCGAAGAGCGCGACCAGGGCGAACCACTGCAGCCTCCCCCCCTGCCCGCGGCCGCCCGGGACATGGCTGCACATGCCGCAGGGAGGAGGCGGCGGCGCGGGGCACCCGGCTCTGCCCGGCTACGGCCCGCGCCGCTCCCTCATGGCGCACAGCCGCCGCCCGCTGCTGCTGCAGCCTCAGCCGCCGGCTCCTCCCCGTGCCCGCCCGGCCACAGCCTGGAGCCGCCCCCTGCTTCCCCGCCGGCTCGCACAGCCTCCGCCCGCCGGGGAGAGGAGGGGTAAGGCACTCTCCTCCCGCACCACAGCCCGCCCCCCTCCCTGCGGAGTAGCCCGCCCACGTCGCCTGTGGAGCTCCGCTTGCCGCCGCCTGCCCAGTCAGGCCTGACGGACCCCTACCGGGAAGGCTGGGGGAATCGGCCGTATGTCGCCTGGAGAAGAAGAGGCGGAGGGGGGATTTCCTAGCAGCCTTCGGGCACCTGAAGGAGGGCCCCGAAAAGGACGGAGCTGGACAGGTCTCAGAGCGGGCAGATGCCAGAGCAACGGGCGCCACTTGCAGCAAAGGGAGGTTTTTGGTCAGAGCAGCGGTTCCCGATCTGTGGTATGCCTACTCCCACCGCAGGCAACCTGTCAGTGGTGCATGCTACCAGATTTATTATAATGACTTCATCCGGCAAAAATGGGCTGGTGGTACTTAACGCTGAACTGAAAAAAATGCTGGTATTTCAGGTTGTATGGTTTCAAATTGGTGGTGCACCATCTGTCAGAGTTTGGGATAGATATTAGGAAAAACTCTTTCACTGGGAGGGTGGTGAAGCACTGGAGCAGGTTACCCAGAAAGGTGGGGACTCTCCATCCTTGGAGGTTTTTAAGGCTCTGGTAGACTAAGCCTTGGCTAGATGGATCTAGTTGGGGATGGTCCTGCTTTGAGCACCGGGTTGCACTAGATCAGTGGTTCTCAACCTTTTTTGTACCAGACTAGGGTGGCCATCATTGAGGACAGGCCGGTTGTTCTTTGTCCTCTATTAATATGAAACCAGACGTCTTTGTCCTCTATTTTTCACTTGAAGAGAAAATTAGAGGACATAAAGGCATCTGGGTTTGTATCAATAGATGACAGAGTAGCAGAAAACCAAACTGTCCTTGATGATTTGTAAACGTTGATGGCCAGTCCCAGCCCAGTGCCCCATCACTCCTGACCTGCTGTCCCCCACTCCCAGCCCCCCCAGTGTGTGGGGCAGGGGGTTGTTGTGTAGGGCAGGGGGCCTCAAGCAGCCCCTTATAGGCAGAGCTTTGCCAGCCTGTAAGGAAAAACCCATGGCTTCGCACATTTTTCTCCTTTAAAGGAGAATCCATTTTTCAAGTTTGCTTGTGACCCTTTCATATATTCTTGCAACCCACTTTTGGGTCACAACCAATGAGTTGAGAAACACTAGACTAGATGACCTCCTGGAGTTCCCTTCCAGCTCTGCTTCTCTATGACATGGGGCTTAAACCCACAGAGCCTTTCTTTCTAGTCAGGCAGTGCTGATAGAGTCACTTCACTTCATAGCTCATTTCTCATCTCTCTCATTCCCTATAAAACCCTGGGGTGCCTTTGTGATTCTGTCAAGGCTGCCGCACAACATTAGCCCTGTAAAAATGTTTCATAAGATTCAACCTAGAAATTTCAAATAGGAATCTGTAGTGCTGGGCAGTAGATTTAGGATCCTGAAAAGGAGGGTGCATAGGGTGAGGTGCATCAGCTCATGTAAAAACAACACCTAGTTTTTGCCAGTTCATAAGAAACAGAAGCTTTACTAGGATGACTGGGGCCTAGGGATGTATTACTCAGTTTAAGATTAAAGCCAAAACAAATATCACTTCATTGGAATGAGTTAAAAACAGCCTGCAGGGTTGTGAAATAGGAGGTTCACGACAAGGAGCAGCTAATAGACTTCAGAATAAAGGCTAGCCTGATGGGTGAAACATCAGGCTCATTAAAAAGAAGAGAGGATGGTTAATCATCCCTGTGGAATGAAGAGTTTAGAAGTGCCAGGTAGATTATAATGAGCCATGCATTCTAGAGGTGCATCAATACATTGGTCCACATTGTATCAGCACCGATAAAAGGAAAATTGACATTATCAGGTTTTTTGGGCTGATGTGGCTGGTAATGTCACTGATAACTGCCACACACATGTGCACAGCTGCAGCATGCATGGGGCCAGGAGTGCAGCCCTTGGAGAGCAGTGTCTGGCTGGTAAGTCTGTGGGGGTATGGGGCGTGTGGGGGGAGCAGATCAAGGCCCCCATAGTAAGGGAGGGAGTGGAGCTGGGGCAGGCACTACCCAGTTGGGGCAGGGCAGGGTACAGGGTGGAGCTGGTAGCTTGTCCAGAGGCTGCAGGGGGGTGGGGAGGGGCGGCTCCTGCCTCCGCACCCCGCCCCGGGGGAGGCATGGAGCAGGGCATATGCCCCCTGGATCTGTGCACATGGTGAAAGTAAGCTGTCTGCTGTGTGCTCAGGGCCGGGGCTGTTCCAGCCTCTTCCTGGAGCCTGCATTTGGGCCAGGTGGGGTGGGGCAGGCAGTGGCACTGGCAGGGGAACTGTGGGGGGGCTAGAGCCACTCCCAAATTTGCCGTAGCTCCTTGTCCCCAGCGCCACCACTGCCCACCCTGCCCCACCCCACCTGACCCAAGCACAGCTGCCAGGGAAAGGCTGGAGCAGTCCTGGCCACAAGTGTGCAGCAGGCAGCCTGCCCTTGCCCTATGCACAGATCCAGGGGGGCACATGTGCCCTGTGCCTGTCTTGGAGCTGCACGCAGCAGTGGAAGCTGCCCCCCGCATGAACCAACCAGGCTCTGTCCCACTTCCTGCCCTGCCCCAGCTAGGCAGCGCCTGCCCTGTCCCTGCCCAAGCCCCACTCTCTCCCTTACCACAGGGGCCTCGATGGTGCCTTCCTTCCATACCTCTTCTTCCCAAGTGACTTACCAACTGGACACTGCTCTCCAAGCTACCAAGCTGCATATCGGCAATCAAATCAGTATCGGCTGATATGGCTGGTTAATAATCGGCCATTGGTATTGGTCTAAAAAGTCTTTATCAACTAATGAATTCAAGTGGGTGCATTCTGACAAGTGCACACATGTAGTTTGCGGTGCCTCAAACCTAAATGAGGTGCTGCAAACCACATGTGCACCCATTTGCCACACTAATTTGTAGCACAACAGGTTTTTTTGACACGGGGAGATCCCAATTAAAAAAAAAGAAAAAAGCTGATTTAAAAAAAAAGCAGTATGATGCATGCAGCAGCAGCATACGCTGCCAGAAACAGATCCTGGCTGGCTAGAGCCATACTCTGGATGCCAGCCAGACTCTGAGAGGTCGGCTCAGTGCTACTACTACCCTGGGAGGCTCCCAGAACCCCAGATAAGGTTGTTGAGGCCAGCACAGGTGCTAGCCCCAGCCTTCACTAACTTGCCTGAGTCAATTTGCCACGTGCCAGAACACACATCCAGGGGCATGCCTGGGGACAAATAGCACTGGCACAAATAGCTGCTGCTGCTGTATGTGCCACTGCTATTTGTCCTGTGGGAAACACGTGTCTCTGCACATGTGCACTCATTGGGACACACCCAAGTGACTCCCTCAGAATAGCCTGACTAGAAAAGTTGCTGCCACTGCCAGGCAATTGGTTTTAAACTTTGGGTGGAGCAAGAATCAAAGCAGGGTGCAAGTGCACCAGTGCATCCTTCCCCAGATCCACCCTGGGAAGAGACTGTGATCCTGTGGCAGCCTCAGTCCTGCAGAGCCTCTCCCAGGTAGTAACACAACCAGAAGGCAGAGTAAATTTGCACCCTAGAGACTAATCAAAGTAGATATGAGTGGATCTAGCATTTTGAAAAGGGGGGTGCAGATGGTGTGGTGCATCACCACATAGAACATACTGCACATTTTTCTCCAGGTAAAATGGAATTAGATGAATTACTATTATGTTAGGGGGCCTAGGGCTATGTTATTCCATTCAAGAAAGAAGCAAAAGAAAAACTTTATTGGAACGTGCATTAATTTGCTACGTCATATATTACGTATAACAAAAGTAGACAAAAATAATCAAAGATGTGGTTTCATTAGTCCTGAAGTCACTAGAATTAAACGTACATCTCTTTCTCCATAAAACAAAAACTAAGCCTTCCTGAGCATCTTGACAGTGCCTCCAAAGCTTCACTGAAAGTTTTTTCCACACTGAGTTAATTTTTTTAGCTAGAGTTAAAAACAGCCTGCTGGGCTGTGGGATAGGAGCTACATTACCAAAAGCAGCAGCAGACAGCAGAACTGAGGAAGAAAAGATAACTTGATTAGTGGAAGCACTGAAAAGGGGAGAGAGTCATTAACGCTTGTGGCATGAAGAGTATAGAAAAAATCAGAGATACGATAATGAACCACAAAGTCAACTGACTCTCTCAGCACTGTCTGAATAGAAATACTGCCACCCTTGCAAGGCAGCTAGTTTTAAACTTTGGGTGGGGCAGGAATCAAAGGACAATGGGGAGGGGTGCAACTGCATCTCCTCTTTCCGGATCAGCCCC
>NW_017728906.1:42256362-42264959 GCF_001723895.1 Crocodylus porosus
AGAGAGAGAGAGAGAGAGAGAGAGAGAGAGAGAGAGAGAGAGAGAGAGAGAGAGAGTATGTGGAACCCCATGCCCTTGTACACAAACTGTCACTCCACAAACAGTTTTGTTTGTTTTAAGTTGACATTTTGACAATACAATTTTTGAGGATGAACAAAAAAAAATGGGTAGAACTGTTCTTAATTTTGAGCGTTGCTTGTTCTGGTCTTCTGCTGGCAACATCAGATGAAACAGCTTGAAAGCTCTTGTATGATCTATCTATTTATCTATCTATGCATCTATCTACCCATCTTCATCAAGTTAGCTTAAAAGCGTGTATGATTATGTATATACACATCATATATATCATATATATAGATATAGATATCATACACACTTTCAAGCTCATTTCACAGATGTTGTCAGCACAACACTGGAAGGAGCAGAGTGCAAAATCAGGAACAGTTCTGTTCATTTTTTTTGGTTCATCCTCAAAAACTGTATTGGCAAAATGTCAACTTAAAAAAAAAACCCAACCTGTTTGTAGAGTGCCAGTTTGTGTACAAGGGCACGGGGTTCTCAAATGAGCTGCCTCACTGCTCTGTGCTACAGTTCTGTAAGGGTGTTGTAAAAAGAAAAGCAACAGCAAAACAGACGTCCCCCCTAATTGACATTTTGACAAAGCCCCACTCGGAAGGAGTAACATCATCTCTATGGGTGTGCTGAGGGGTAGGGAGTGTGGAGCTCTGTAGTCCTTAAGAACCATCATCTTTGCAGGAGCACAAGGCTGCAGGTCCAGGAAGTGTACAGGTCATAACTGGCATGATCACAGTAAACACAAATCCTTATGATTATTATTTGTTATTTGTGTTCCAGTAGCACATACAGGTCCCAAGGCAAGCTTAAGGCTCCACTGTGCTACAGAAGTGTACAAGCTCATAACAAGAGATGGTCTCTGCCCTGAAAAGCGTACAGTCTAAATAGACCAGAAAGGTTAGGAGGGAAAACAGAGAGGCAAAGTGGCTTGTCACTGGTTACACAGCAGGTCAATGGCAGCTCCAGGAATAGAACTCTGTTCTCTTGGTCATGAATCCTGTTTGTGGAGTGAGAGTATGTGTGTACGGGCACACTGTCTCCCAGAGGAGTTGCCTCTGCAATGCAGCTTTGAGTCACAATTCTTAGAGGATTTAATTCCTCCCCAGGCTTAGATAGATTCCATCAAAAGGAAATTTCTTGTCAAGTTGAATTCATGACTCCCTAATTTTACAATTTATTTTTCTGTTCTAATTCCTTTACAGTTTAGAAAGAGTTATTGCCACATCATACTGCTTATACTGGTAACTTCACTGGAAGCTAATACGTGTCTCATCCCATTATCAACTGAGCTGATGAAACACCCAATTTCAGCACAAATGGCACAGTATATCCACTTTAGCTGTGTTGATTCCTGTTCTGGACCAAACAGCTCAGCTCCATATCCTCACTAGTATTCTTCAGTTCCACAGCTTTTTAGATACCTGCCCAACAATTTCAAGCACATTCTCCAAAAGCAATGGATTTTGAGAGAATTCAAATGCTGGGCTGCAGTTGGAGGACCAGTTGAACCATCCCTTCATTCACATTTAACAGTGCAAATTGAAATGCTACTTAAACTAATTCAAACAAGATTTTGCACACAGATCATGCAAATAGACTGGATCAGTACTCCAAAGTGTTCTACATACATGCTTAGAAGACAAAACAATTTCTAGTACAGTGAATTATGGTAGCATAGACAAGTGCAAAAGCCAGAATGCATGATAACAACAATAATAGCTCCAATTTATGTTTAAAAAGTAGGAATATAAATAAAGATATTGGGATAGAAAAGATTTTCAAATGCAAAAGTCACATGCCAAAATGCAATTGATTTTCACTGTCCTTTATGCCTTTGAAAATCTCCCCTTAGCATGTGGCATCTTTGTTAAATTGGGATCTACTTAATTTGTGGTTTTGTGGATTTTGCAGAAAACGCATTGTCTGTGAAATTAGGCATGGTCTGTGAAATAATAATAAAAAAGACTTACTAAGAATAAAATGCTGGCTCCCCAGTAGGAGCCAGCAGTCCTCATGGCCACTGTGGGCCAGCCTCACCGTCTGCCAGGGAAGGTAGCTGCCAACACCAAGGGCAGCAGTCCAGATGGCAGCCACTCCTCATCCCCTCACCACTGATTGGCTGAGAGGGCTGATTGGCCCTCTCACCCAATCAGTGAGCAGCCAGCAAGAAACAGGGCCACACAACAGACAGCCTTTTTGGGCAAACGGGGGGGGGGGGGGGGGGGGGGGGTCACACGATGAACAGCCCTATTGGCCAGTCAGTGATGAGGGTGGGGCCCTACCATGGTAAGCCTGCAAAAATGGTGGCTGATCCCATGGTTGGCCCACAGCGTCAGCTGCCTGCTTTCTTGACTCCAATAGGTCCCTATAAATAGCACATTAGAACTGATCTCTCAGTACCAGATGAGCATTTTAGAAAGACACCCCTTCAAAACAGCGTTTTAGAGGGGATAATGCTCTCTGTTACAATTTTTAGGAAGACTAGATTAGAACAGGTCTTCAATCACCCTCTTGCCCCTCTCACAAGATTTTGTGGGATGAGATGAATGGGGTGGAAGTACAGTAGTTTACTATACATTTTCTCTTTTCCCACAATCTCCATGACGTAGGGAATCCAGACTTATTTATTCCTTCCTCTAACCTCAACATCTCCTTCTACTCTATGTCAGGGTTGTCAAATTTATTGGTGGTCAGAAATATAAATGCAAAAGTAAATGCTTCCAGTATCAAATAGGGAAATTACCAGGGGGTAACATCAGCAGGTTTGGAAAAAATAAAGGGAAGTACATGGCTTGTGTGTACTAACTGAATTATTTTGATTTGTTCAGTAACTTATTGTTGCATTTGCTTTTAGCATGCTCCCTTCTAGTTTTCAGTGTAGTCTTTTGTAAGCCTACTGCTGTTTCTGCCCTTTGTTTTCCTTCCTTCTTCATCTTTCTCCCTTTCTTTACCATTTCCTTGTCTTTGTGGGGCTCCTTTCCTTACTGGTTGAACTGCATTTCCTTACTGGCTGAACCTTCTAGTTCTTAACCAGTAGAATTCACTCACACTGAATTTCCCAACTGTCCACATATTGATTAAATAACTGATGTGCATACTGAAGTGGCATTTTAAATCAACACCCTAGTCAGATTTAGAATATTAACATTGTAGCTATAAGTGCTAAAAAGATTTTATTTTAAATGAAAGCTGAAATTATGAAGAATTTCAGTATGTTATGTGGACCCTAAATATAAATATTAAAGGGCCAGATTAGACCTAATTGCCTGAGGTCTCACACTTTATCTCTTTGATTTTCCCACAAGTAGCTGTTCTTTGTCTTTTTGAGGAAGCCCTGTAGATGGCAGCAACTCAACTTTAACTTACTTGGTCAAGGCAATTGTTTAGTCTCCCAAGCACCAGTTTTTGGGATGTTTATCTCCTAATACTACATGTTTTCATGCAAATTTCAAGCAACGCCAGAGACGTGATCCTCCCCCTCTACGCGACATTCGTCAGGCCTCAATTGGAGTACTGCATCCAGTTCTGGGTACTTTAAGAAAGATGTGACCTGCCTTGAGAGGGTTCAGAGGAGGGCCACCCACTTGGTTGGAGGGCAACAGGGCAGACCCTGTGAAGAGAGGCTGAGGGACCTGAACCTGTTCAACCTCAGCAAACAGAGGCTGAGGGGGGATTTGGTGGCTGCCTACAAATTCATCAGGGGAGATCAGCAGCAAATAGGAAGGATCCTATTCCCCCCAGCAGCACCTGGGGTGATGAGGAACAATGGCCAGAAGCTGCTGGAGAATAGGTTCAGGTTAGAGATTAGGAGGCAATATTTCACTGTTAGGGTAGCTAGGATCTGGAACCAACTTCCTAGGGAAGTGGTCCTTGCTCCCACCTTGGGTAAATTAAAAAAGAGGTTGGATGAACACCTGTCTGGGGTTGTGTGATCCCACCGTGTGCTCCGGCTAGTGGCGTAGGGGTCAGACTAGATGATCTATTTAGGTCCCTTCTGACCCCAAACTACTATGAAACTATGAAATGAAAAGTTAAAAATAGAGACAGGAAAACTGTTTATGGGATGCCAATACATTATATTAACACATTGTTCAGTACTTTATTTTTAAACCACAACATTAAGACGCCAGTGTCCTTCCAGCTCATGGAAATTTTGCCTGAGAAAAGACTGGGGAATTTGTGGTTCTCAACCTTTCTAAACTCAAGGCACACCTTGGAAAGTGTCAGCTTTTAGTTTTCACTCATTTTTGATGACATAAGAACAGTTCTTAAATAATTCTGGCAAAGAACTCAGGCAGACCACAACAAGTCAGAATCTCTGGGTTTGTCTTGTGAATCATGTTTGCACATTTAACAGTGCTACCATTGCTTGACACCCCGCAGAACCCTTGAAAGGATCTCAAGGACCCCAAGGTGCCACAGCACCCTGGTTGAAAGTCAGGATGTAGAACATGGTTTCTAGAAGAATCACATTTTGTATAGCAATACAGGTGGCATAGATCAAACACTGCTACTGTTACTCCCTCAAACAAGAGTGCTGAATCAAGGAGCTGTCTCATTCCTCCTTTTTGTGAGCTAGGAATCACTCAGTTATGAAAAGCTAAATTCTCAGAATCTTGCTTCTTATCATGTTAGAGCAGCAGCAAGCAGCACCAGTCAATAGGATAGCAGCTGTGTACCTTATCTACCATCCTGTTTTAATTTTTGATAATGATAACACACTGATGCCTACTGTCATTTCTGGGTAACAGTCACTACCAGTTATACAGGTTTCCATTTCAAAGCAAACGTTTCAATGTTTGTCTTTTTTTCTGAGCATTTCAGCATTTGTTTTTATCATGCCTGTGTGCATGTGGAATATCAAGTTATATGAATAAGCCAGTGTGTCTACAAGAGATGCTTTACTGCACAGTAGACTAATCTACTGCACTGTAAGGCATCACTGTCTACATGTGTGCATGTTTACTGCACAGTAAATTAGTCTACTGTGCAGTATTAAACTACCTGTAGTGCATGTGTGGATGCTAGAATGCTTCACGCAGCCTGGGGCTGGCCGGGACCTCTCCCAGACTGAGACAGCTCCCAGACAGCCATGGGCTGTACAGGAAACCCCCACCAGACATGGAGCTTGTCTCCATGTGCATGGGGCAGGAGAGCTCTGCCGCAGCAGCCATCTCCCAGCCATGTGCACATCAGGACTCTTCCCAATGTGTACTGGGCATGCTACTGCAGCTGGCAGAGCATTCCTGGTCCTGTGAACATGGAGACTGGCCCGTGTTCCCTCCCAGCCCCCAGGCTAGCACCCAGGGGGAGCCTGGAGCTCCCACTGGCTGCTGCAGGGGGGCAGGATGTGGCAGGAGAAGCCCTGTACTAGTTTGCTCCCACTGGGAGCAAATCTGCTCCCAAGAGGAAGCACATGTAGTACTGTCTTTTTTAATTAGTACTTTTAATTAGTAGAACATATAAATGTGCCCAGGAAGATCATTCACTGAAGAGCAGCAATGGGGACAGTGTCTGCATAGAGCATGGTGTGTCTGAAGGCAATGAGGATAGTATCCATAGTGTATCTGAAGGCAAACACTCCTCAGCATGCCCTGGCCACCACCTCCTGCTTGTGCACATCAAAGGTACACTAGGACTTCCCTTGGTTCCTGCAGTCGCCCTCAAGACCTCTGTCTCGAGCATGCTCTAGAGTGCCTCTGTGGGGCACCTCTGAAGCAAGTTTAACATTTGCAGGTTTGGTGCAGGGCAAGTTTCGGAGGGATGTAATAATCACATATCATAAGGGCTAGATCCTCTTTCACTTTACATGCCCAAATGGTACTTCCCAACTGCACAAGTGCCATGTTTAGCATTTACACACAGTTTGTGATTTGTTTTCACTTTCTGGCAAAATAGGATCATCCTGGATGGCTGCACATGTAACAACATGGAGATGGAGGGGGACTTTTCCTATATTTTAGCCTTCTAGCCTTGTAGTTAAGGATTCATGTAGCAAGAGGCCCTTGTTCAAGGTCCCCTACCTCATACAGAGGGAATTTACAGTTACATCTCCTGCTTCCCAGCACAGTGCTTTAACCACGACTACATAGGTTAGACATTAAGCAGTCCCTTCTCCAGTCCTCTTGCAGTTGAAACACTGTACCTCACATCCAGCAATCATTGGATAAATTAGATGGAGAACACTTGAGAAGTTTCTGCCCCATTAGAAGCAATAATCTAGGCTAAAACCTGTGAATACTCTTCTTTTCAGGGTAGCAACAGCCACCTCAGTGCACCATATACTCTCTAACTTCATAGTTTTATAGTAGGTAGGGTCGGAAGAGACTTGAGCAGACCATCAAGTCCAACCCCCTGCCCTGGGCAGAAAAGAATGCTGGGGTCAAATGACCTTGGCTAGGTGTTCATCCAGCCTCCTTCTGAAGACCCCCAGGGTAGGAGTGAACACCACTTCCCTTTGAAGTTGGTTCCAGATCCTAGCCAACCTGACTGTGAAGTAGTGCCTCCTGATATCTAGCCTGAATCTACTCTCAGTTAACTTATGGCCATTATTCCTTGTTACTCCCAGTAGTGCTCGGGGGAACAGGGAGTCTCCCATAGCCTGCTGGTCCCCCTTGGCCAGTTTGTAGACAGCCACCAGATCCCCTCTCAGCCTTCTCTTATGGAGGCTGAACAGGTTCAGGTCCCATAGCCTCCGCTCATAGGGCCTGCCTTGCTGCCCCCAATAATGCAAGTGGCCCTCCTCTGGACCCTCTTGATGCTGTCCACATCCCTCCTGAAGTGCGGCCCCCCCGGAACTGGACGCAGTACTCCAACTGCAGCCTGACCAGTGCTGCATAGAGGGGGAGGATCACCTCCTTGGACCTGCTTGTGATGCATCTGTGGATGCATGACAAGGTATGGTTGGCCTTGCTGACTGTGTCCCCACATTGGTGGCCCATGTTCATTTTGGAATCAATAAAGACATCAACTTGTTCTCTTGGCCCCAGCTTTAAGGGGAGGGTTCTGGCTGAAGCCTAACCCAGGGCCTGGTGGTTAGACACTGTACTGGGAAGCAGGACATGTAGATTCAACCCCACCATTTAGCACTCTGTAATTTGAGGCTAGGCATCGTGTTTTAGATTCTACGAGTTTTTGGCTATGCCAGACCCAGTGTTCTCTCCAGCACATATATTGTTTTCTAAAATCTCAACTTTATTATTCATATTTTTCTAATGCAAGTCTCTAGCTATCATGGCTGTGAAGAAAATCTGAAAAATGTGAGCAGAGTATAATTGCTGCAGTCTGCAAAGAATCCGGAACAATAGCTCAGAGCTGTGAACTGCTTCATGCCTCTCAGTGAAGGTTAAGTCTGAAACTGATAATTTCAAATTAATGTTGTTAATACTGTACAATAAAACCTCATTATAACAGACACTGTTTATAGCAACTCCTTGCTTTTAACAATTCCAACAGTGGAAACTGATTTTTGCACTATTATGATACAGCAAATGACTAACCCTATTATTGCAGACAGCCTCTTTAATGACAGTATCTCCCAGTCTTGTGGGTGTTCATTATAATGAGGTCATACTACAGCTTAATTGCTCATGTAGGAAAGGGAAGAGGAAGATCACAAACCTACACAACTTACTGTGGTCTGATCTATACTAGAATATTTTACCAGAAAAGCTACATTGCTTAGGGACATGGAAAAAAAACAATGTAGTGTTGATATGTCAGCAAACACCTACATATAGTTGCAATTATTACAACAAAAAACTTATTTTTCCAGCTACATTTATACTTTTTGAGGAGCTGGTTTAAGTTATATCAGAAAAATAACTCTTGTCAATATAAGCTGCATCTCCATTTGGGCTGTTTTCAAGTATAACTCACTAGGTATAACTTCTTTCTAGCATAAAAACAGCCTGTGAGTAACACAATTGTGGCATTTGGGGGAGACTGCCATTTATTTTTTCCTTCTGAAATCAAGTCCAAGGGGCAGAAATGGGGCCATCGGAGGAATCCAGTAAGTCCAGTGCAAGGAACTCAGGAGAGCTTGGAGAACTGCAGGATCATATTTTGGACAGCTGCATAGGTCACTGCAAGTCATGCCTTATTTTGATAACTTACATGGGGAGCGCTTGGAGTAGTATAATTTTTTCCCTCCAATTTCACACTTGTTAGACACTATTTATTGGAACAATGGGACTCCTTTATGAAGCAATGATTATCTGGGCCACACACATTCCCAATTTTTTTGGTGGGGCAGGGGGAAGGGAGTGAAACCAAGCATTGTAGGGATTTGTATTATGTCTGATTAACTCTTTTTATACTAGTCAATTTCATCCTCTGGCTGCCCGGAATCTACTACTGTTAAAATCGTTGGCAAATGTCCCATTGAATTCAAAGCAGAGAGAGGGTCAGGGTCGTAATTACTTAACTAATGACATTGTTATAGCTACCAGGAAGATAAAAAGAAACACTAAATTTGATTAAAAATCATTTATATAATTACAATGCTGGATGAAAAAAAAAAA
>NW_017728906.1:42265059-42323013 GCF_001723895.1 Crocodylus porosus
AGTGGCCTGTTATAAACTAGTCAGGGGGGACCAGCTGGCGGAGGGTAGATTTAGGCTGGATATCAGGAGGCGCTACTTCACAGTCAGGGCGGCTAGGATCTGGAACCAACTTCCAAGTGAAGTGGTGCAGGCTCCTACCCTGGGGGTTTTTAAGAGGAGGCTAGATGCACACCTTGCTGGGGTCATTTGACTCCAGTAGTCTTTCCTGCCATAGCAGGGGGTCAGACTAGATGATCTACTCAGGTCCCTTCCGACCCTAGAAACTATGAAACTATGACACAGGAGACAGGAGAAAAAGAACCTTTTGAAGGTGCCATGCAGCGCTAGTGGAGTTCATTCTTAACACAAAGCCTATACTAGGAAAGCTTGTATGGTAACATGGGATGTATTTGGTAGCCCTGTTGGTCTGAGACAAAAATTTCTTAATAGTATCATGATACTCCTATTTAATACCAGTCAAGTGTTTGCAACGTGTGTGCTGCTTACACTGTATTAGAAGACTGCACTTTGGACAGGAGAGCTTATTTCAGCACACCCCCACGCTCCACAATGCTATAAGCTACACTTAGTAGCAAAAGCACAATTTCAGCAGTAAAATTGCATGTACCTTTGCAACTTTTGCTAGCACAACTTTGGCAGTCAAGGAACATTCCTCTTCACAGACCTTACCAAAATAGCTTTGCTGGCAAAAGTCCGTAACAGTGACCTTGCCTAATTCACAAAGAAGCCTTGTTAGAAGCAGCCTGCATCCAAAAACAGCTAAACAAAGCAGAGCAATCAAAGTTGGACAATTAACTCGGCAACAAAGAGGAGAGCTAACCCCAGGGCTCTCATGAGGACTTGCGTACCATATAGGACCCTCCAAAGAGAGGATGGGCAATTCAGTGGAAGCAACGTAGCTGTACTGTGCAGCAGTAACAAGAAAGTAGGGCAAAGGAGTCATTCACTCTGCACGTCACACATGGAGCCCAGCTACACAGGACTGCCCAAAGTGGTGAACACAATGGGAGAAAATGCTAGAGAATGGAAAGGCCAAAGGGTTTGTCACATATTTGCTAGTCCTTTCTCTTCTGGAAGGGAAGGATCTATGAAAGCTACTCTCGCTAATGCAGAAAGCTTGACTGGTGTTGTGAGGCAGAAAAGAGGATTCCTTGACTTCTTCTGTCCCCAGTGCACTTCAGGCTGGGAACCAAGCACAGATATTCATCTTAAGGGCTAAGGGGTACACAGGACCCAAATACATCAAACATTAAGGCAAATAAATCTAGAAAAATATGCTATCAATGGCTTTTAGTCCTTAGTTTTAATGTACTGTTTTACAAAACATAGTTCAGTTCCCATGCTTGCTAATAACTTTTGAGTTCTTTTGCCATAGCACAAATGAGATTAGTACCTTTAAAAATGGTATAAGCAAGACTGGTGTGTGTATGTGCACCCTCCCCATGTAAGCCATATTGAACTGTCCACAGAGTCTCCTTTTCCTGTAAACCCCTTGATTCTACAGCCTAGTCTGATTTTACTAAAATCATGAGGTTCATGTTTATCCTTCCAAGACACCCTTAATGCAGAGGCAGCATAGCAGCAACTGCCCAATATCATTTGAATAAAACCAGCCTTTTCGCTGGTGGGTCAGCACTGTCCATGCAATACTTGGGGAAACAGAAATACTGTACATTTTCCTGAAATACATCTTGGGTGCATCTACACAAGATGTTACATTGCTGTAGCAATTGGCTACGGCAATGTAGTGTTGGCAGGAACAAACTGTGACACCAATGCTATGTCACTGTAGCGATGAGGTACAGCACAACAGTGACATAGTTGCTAAAAATAACTGCACCACTGGGACAGACCAGTAACACCTGTTACTGCACCATCATTAGGACTTCCTAAAGCAAATTTTAAATGACAGTGCAGTAACAACTGCGCCATGAGGTGCATGTGTAGATGCACCCCTTGTGTATTTTTTCCATTTTACCAGTGGCTTATTCTTTATCCTAAATAGAAGCAACAGTCATCCTTTGAGATGTGGCAAACATGTTGCACATCTGAAAATTGTTTGGGAGTAAACAGTTCCAAAGGAGGCATAGAATGTATATTGTGCATATATAGTCCTAAGTAAGGAATGTCAGGCACTTAAAACAATTTGGACAGAAATGGCTTCCTGTCATCATCCTATGAATATACAAACCAGAGGGAAGCTGTTGAGAGTTTTTCCTAAAAGCTCTGGCTAACTGAATGTGTTTCGTATCTCTCCATTTTTACAAAGTTATTGGTGTCCATGAAGTGAGCCACTTGATACCAGTCCCTTTTCATTAGCAATGTGCCTGGTTCGCATTTATCAGATCTATATCTGGATTGATATTTCTGCTTACTCAAAAGGGCAAGAAAGTTCATATTTGGGGGTGGTTTGGGCTCATTTTAAATGCAGTCATCCCATCAATAAAATCTGGATTTATATTTCAAACTCATGCATTTACAGAAAGTTTAGACTATAGGGTTTAGTTTAAACCCATCTCTATTTGTAGTTTGTGCCACAGAGCTTTTACCTGCTTGGGACACTTGTCTGTTAGCTTAGAGAAATAATACCTTACCTCTTCAATCTACTCCATTCCCTTCAGTTTGGAGTGGGGATTCCTTCTCCTTTCTTCCATATATTCAATCAGCTAGTAGGAAGCAAATTGTCTGACCACATCATTTTGCATGCATAACTAAAAACAAAATAGGCTTCATAAAGATGACTAGACCATAGGGGATAACTGCATGACTAACATGACATGACACTGACTTTCAATAATGCTTTCAGATTCGCATTTTCTTGCCCCAAACCACCCTATTTTCAATATACTTAGGTATTTCATGAAAATCTGTGAAATGTGGTTGCACGTTGAAGACATTTGTCATAAATTTTCAAAAATGTCTGCTAAGTTTGGGTGCTCAATTTGGGATAACATTTTGGGTTTGTTTGTTTTTTGATAAACTGATTTTGTTTGTTTGTTTTTGTTTTTTAAGAGAGTGATAAATAAATATCACATTATCATTGGCCGTCTACCCCCATGACCTATGAACCTCCTGCAACCACAGATTTGGCAGTATTATCTGAACCAGGTGACCTGTTTGCCATCAACCAATGCAAAATTACATTCCTGAGCACTTCTGAGCAATGATCAGCAGCAAACATGTCTACAGTCTTATCATTTTGTACAGCAAATATCCGAGTGCCCTGGTTTACTAGCTGTTCTTCTCTTAACCACTTTATAGTAATTACTTTCTAATTGATGTTATGAAAGATCCATGAACTTTTTCTTTAGTTGCCTCCAGATGTGCTAGGTAACGTGAAGGCCCCTAGTGATTTATCAACATTCTGTTGTTCTCTAAAGTTTCCAATCTTAACAGCTGTAATATGCAAAAAGTATATATTCTTAGCTTTAAAATCATCCAGCTACTGAATTCCAGTCTAAAGGTGTATATCTTTTTCATACAGGCCATATGCAACCACAGCTCAACTAATGACATCCTAGAAATAATCCACCCCTCTTTATGGAGGCCTCTCCTTCTCTCCCATGCTGTCCTGGCTCATACCATCCTGGAATTTTTGAGTTTCCCCATTCTTCTCCCATTATTGTCACTGCCAGACTCTCCTTCCCTATCCCCATTCTTTTCCTTCTCTAGAACAGCCCTGCATTCTTCCTGTTCTCTCCTTTTCCATAGTGATGTCATCTACTTTCCACTCAAGTCCACTCCATCGTCTTCCTCAGTCATTTCAACTCCTGGTTCTCTTTCTCTTCCCCTCCTACCAGTCTTCCACACTTATCTTTGGTACTACAGCTTCTGCACTGATGAACCATTCACAGGGATTGAAAGAGGCCTTTTGGACCATCAAATCCAGTCTCCTGCATTTGCAGGCAACCATTTACCTCAGGTCCCTAAAAAATTTTCCCTCAAATCTCTCTCACACAGCTACTAGGGAGAAAATCTACTAAGCACACCATGACAATCCTACGGGTTGCCACAGATAAAAGCAGGGGAGATGAAGGTGCTGCAAATGTCTGGATACTGTAAATCACAACGAAATTGGTTAATAAATGCTCAAATACTTTTCACAGAGGATGATGTGCTGCACAGCAGAGGAAGGTAAACCCCTGCTACACTTCACTTATCTGACCTAGGGGAAAAATATTTCCTGATCACATCTGATTTGTAGCTTTGGACCAGCTCTCTCAAAGAGCCATTCATTTGACTTGGACTTCACAAAAAACAGCTCCCTTTTGTCATTTCTTTACTGCTCAGTCCATCTTCTCTCACCATGACCTGATCCCTAGTTATTGAAATCTGCCCCTCTCATCCTGTCACCCAGCCCTTCTGTAACCTCAGATTAATCAATTCTGATGACTTCTTATATCCTCTCTCCTCTCTTTCTTTTATTGTAATAGTCCTGTTCCAAACCCTAGGAGGAGAGCCCCTTTCTCCTCTGGTCCCAGCACAGCAGCCTAGCCCTTCCCTGAAGCCAATTGCTCCATTCACAGCTTGCTTCCTTTTCCTTTGGCTTCCTTTTTTGGGAGATTGAAAGCTCCCAGTTGGACACTCCCCATTAACACCTGCTTTACTTTCCTCCATCTGTAGCAGAGGCCCTTAACCCCTGCTACTTGAGGGGTGGGGAGCCAACACCAAAGAGCTGCAGTTAAGTAGGCAGGGGCCAGCTGCAGAGCTACATGCAGCCATGGAAGAGCAACAAGGGATTAAAGAACAGCGAGGGGAAGGGAGGAAGGCAGTGATTGGTTCAGGGCTTAAGATGCAACACGTGAGAACAGGCTGAGGGCTGAGCTATGTGACAGGAGTAGACAGAGCCAAAGCCCAGTGATTGTCAAACTTTTTTTCATTTGTGAACACCTAAAATATTTCAAATGGAGGTACAGACTCTTGGAAATTTCAAATGGAAGTGTGGACCCCTGGGATGGTAAGTGTGGGTATTTACCTACTTTTGATTGATCATAGTCATCTTAAGAGGACCCCTTAGACACAGTCTGCAGATCTCCCAGGGTCCATGGACCATAGGTGAAAAACCATTGCCTTAGCCCATTAAAACCAGCATCCAGAGCCAGAGGGGTCAGTCTATTCCCACTGCAAGCAGAACTCCTGCTGGCTGGAGAGATGACAGAAGGGAACCCAGCCAACTAGGTATGGGAGGAACTGCTACAAACCCAGAAGCCAAAGGGTAGGGGATAGCTGGGAACCCAGGGAGACCCAGAAGGTACAAAATAACACTGGAGGACCGCTGTGGCTGTAGGGGTGGAAAGGAGGCCACGTGGGTAGCTGAAAGGCATGTCAGTTTTTGAGGATAAGACTGAAGCAGGCTGAAACTCAGGCCAGAGCCTGGGGCTAGAGGAGGTAATGAGATGCTACCAGTCCACAGCTGGAGTAACCTGTAGGCTAGGGCTAAAAAGGACCAAGCTCATACAGGAAGGTAAACAGTGACAGAGTGACATCTGCAAGGCATGGACATGGCTGTAGGGGTAGAAATAGGGCATGAATCAGCCTTTAAGGGAATTAGGGCCTGAGCCACTAAAAAAACTGTGTGTAGTAGGGTTGGAACTCCAGGCTGAGAGAGAAGAACTGTCAGGGTCTGAGCCCCAAGTCAAGCAAGCCAAGTCAAGCCCACAGAGGACTAGAAAGAGCACCTGGAGCTCCCCAGCCTCTAAGGCAGGGGTTGGTAACCTGTTTGGCCAGAGTGCCCAAAATACCTCAACCTCAACCTATGGCTTGACTTTGTGTGCCGGGGTGGGGAGGAGGGGGAGCTGTGAGAAATCTGATCCTCATTGCTGGCAGCAGGTGGTTGGACACCTCCAGGAGGATGGCAGGGTAGGGACTGGGGTTGTGCTGCCCTTGTTCTTTCCCTGCTGTGTGCCCTGAGATGCATGTACAGCTGCCACTGGCCATGGAGCCTAGGCTCCCAGCAAGCAGCAAACAGCCTGCAAACAGCTGTACTGGGGTCTGCAGCTCTGGCCCTGTTTCATGGCTGGTGGCAGCTGCACATGTGCCTCAGTGTGTATGGTAGGGAAGGGGCCAGGACAGAACAACCCTGACCCCACCCCTGCCAGCAACAAGCCAGGCAGGGGCTCTGTAGATCTCCAGTGCAGTGGCTTGCAGCCTCCCAGCCATGTGCTACAGCTGCTGGACAGGCCCTGCCACCCTCTATGGAACCTGGGTTGCTTACAGCAGGTGGCAGGGAGGCTGCAAACAGGTGCACCAAGGTTGGCTGAGTCGTGGCCCGACTTGCTGCTGGTGGCAGCTGCATGTGCATCTCCAGGTGGACAGTGGAGGAAGGACCGGGGTTACACTGCCCTGGCCTCTTCCCTGCCATGTGCCCTTATGTATGCGTGCATCTGCTGCCGGTGGTGGGGCTTCAGAGCCTGGTGCAGCTGTTTGCAACCTCTTGGCTGCCTGCCACATCTGGCTAGAGCTCTGGGCAGTTGCTGCCTGCCGCAGAGTCCAGGCTGCTTGCAGCAGGGTGTGCACCCTCCCAGCCACCTACTGCGAGTGGCCTGGGCTCCATGGCCAGCAGCAGTTGCCCAGAGCCTGGGCTGGCTGTGGTGTGCCAAGCAAAATGGTTTTGTGTGCCATACTCTGGCACATTTGCTGGGGGTTGGTGATCCCTGCTCTAAGGGTAATCTCCCTTCTTCATTAATACCATGAAGGTGTGGTAGGTAAAGCACCAGGATGAGACCCTGAGAGGCTGGAGAGAAAGCTGAGGAGGACCAAGACAACCACCAGGGAGCATCATGGCCACCCTCTGGGTGCATCCTGTTACACTATCCTTGTCTCTTTTGTCCCTTTGCAAGGCTGTCAGCTCCTAGTCCTGACCTACCTCCACCATCCTTTTCCTTTGCTTCTTTTGCTACAGGCCTTCTGATGGGAATTCTGTAACCGGCTTGACGTTCTTTTTTCCTTCAAAATCTGCACTCCTTCCTCCTCCTTGATTTGTTAGCTGCTGTCAATACACTTGGGATGCTCTTCTTCATACCTTGTTCTCCCCTGGCTCCCATGACTGCATCCTATCACGTCCTGCTCCTCTAATCATTCTTCTCCATGTTATTTATAGGATCCACCTCATCCCTTTCCACCTGTTTGTGAGGGAATCACAGACTCTGCCTTTGATTCCCATCTCTTCTCCCTCTATGCATTATCCTGGGTAATTTGTATCTGCAAATTCAACTACCAAATCCAGGCTGACATATCACAGATCTCTCTCTTTCTCTCTCTCTCTCTCTGTTCCAGATCTGTCAGCCAAACTTAGGTATTGTCCATAACTCACAACTCTGGAGTTGTCTAGCCATCTTAACATGGCTGAAGTATAACTCTTAATTTACCTCCCACAACAAGCCCTCCTTCCCTTGTACTTTCTTGGTCACTGTGGACAACACCACTGTCTTGTCACTCAGGCCTGTAATATGGAGGTCATCTTTGACCTGTCCATCTGTGCAATTCCTCAGAACCAGATTCTGTCCAAATCTTGCTGATTCTTCCTGCATCAAATCTCTAGTCATGGTCTCTACCTACACAGTTAAAATTCTCATTCCATACTCTCATAATCTCTCACCTGAATTACTGCAGTCTTCTTCTCTTTGCTTTGACAAGTTCAGTCTTGTTCCACTAGTATCTATACAAAGCATCAGTGCAAACTGAATATCCCCTGATCACATTTGGGCACATAACCTTTCTTTCAAAACAAACAACAGTAGGTATCTGATCCACTCTATCCCCAATTTCTGCTTATATAAAAATTGGGAAATATTTCCTCAGTAAAATTTTCACGTGAACATCATCAGGGTTCCTTTGGTACTTGCTCCCAAATACCCACATCTCAAATGCTTAAATAGGTTCAGCAGCAGCAGCTCCTGGAGTTTTCATTTGTTCAAAAGTATAGTGGTTTTTATTTTTGCTACAGTATCAGATTTATAACTGGCATGGTCTAGATCTAGAATGATACCCTGGGGGCAGGGGAACCCCATAAAGATCACTGCTGACAAAGCTAGATGAGTTTTCAAGACAAAACCATCATCAACTTTGGCAAATTATAATTCCAAATTATATGTTAAGCAAAGTTATAACTTAAAGCTTACAGATAATAGCACTAAAACCAAACATACAGCCCTTAGGTGCTTATCATGCACTTGGATCCTATGTATGCACAAGGAATAGAGGATGGGCTATAAGCAGGTCCCATAGCCTGCTGGCTTTTGTAGGAAAATTTACTCCCCAAGGAGCATCTCAGCCAGTGCTTCAAAGCAAAGTTCAGTCTTTAAACCAACAAATAAAACAGTCCTTCTGTTCTGTCCTGTTCCAGATACTGTGAGAGGAGCCCTTTTTGCTCTGGCCCCAACACAGCAGCCTGGCCCTTTCCTGCAGCAAACTGCTCCCTTCCCTGCTTGTTTTATCTTCCTTTTGCCTCCTCTTCTGGGAGGTTTAAAGCTCCAGTGGGACACAAACTGCTTACCTAAGTTTCCAACAGCTGGGCTTTCTTAACAAGGTAGCCTGTTCCTCCTGAAAGGGCAGACTGCCCTGCTACATGGGCCCATAATTATATATAAATAAAATTAGCAGGTATATAATTACAGGAACAATAACGTGTTGATCTTCATAGTTAGTGTCATAGTGTCTAGGGTCGAAAGGGACCTGAACAGATCAAGTCCGACCCCTGTCCTGGGCAGGAATGAGTGCTGGTATCATAATACCCCAGCCAAATATCTATCCAACCTCCTCTTGAAGACCCCCAAGGTAGGGGAGAGCACCACCTCTCTTGGGAGCCCATTGCAGAGCTTGGTAGCCCTAACCATAAAGTAATGTCTCCTGATATCAAGCCTGAACCTGCTCTCAATCAATTTGTGGCCATTATTCCTTGTTATCCCAGGTGGTGCCTAGGGGAACAGAGCCTCGCCTATTTTCCACTGATTCGCCCTGGTGAGTTTATAGATGGCCACCAGATCCCCTCTCAGTCTTCTCTTGTGGGGTTGAATAGATTCAGGCCCTTTAGTTTATCTTCATAGGGCCTGGCCTGCTGCCCCCTGACTATGTGAGTGGCCCTCCTCTGGACTCTCTCAAGGTTAGCCACATCTCTCTTGAAGTAGGCGCAGTACTGGATGCAGTACTCCAGCCCAGAACTGGACGCAGTACTCCAACTGCAGCCTAACCAGCACTGCATAGAGGGGAAGGATCACCTCCCTGGACCTGCCCGTGATGCATCTGTAGATGCATGACAAAGTGCAGTTAGCCTTACTGACCGCTTCCTTGTATTGGTGGTTAATGTCCATCCTGAAGTCAACAATGACTCCAGGATCCCTTTCTGCCACTGTTGTTGAGAAGGGTGTTGCACAGCCTATAAGCGTGTTGCAGATTCCTTCTCCTTTGATGCAGCACTTTGCACTTGTCTGCATTGAACTCTATCCTATTCTCATCTGCCCACTTCTGTAACCTGTCTAGATCTAGTTGGATTCTGTCCCTCCCCTCCAGTGTGCCCACTTCTCCCCACATCTTTGTGTCATCAGTGAATTTGGACAGTGTGCTTTCCATGCCCACCTCCAAGTTGCTGATAAAGATGTTGAATAGTACAGGGCTGAGGATGGAGCCCTGGGGAACTCCACTGTCTGCATCCCTCCAGGCCGAAAACAACTCGTCTACCACCACTCTCTGGGTGTGACCATCAAGCCAGTTTGCCACCCATGTGACTGTGTAGGCATCAATGCCACAGTTGCCTAGTTTTTAGGGGGGAATGGGGTGAGAAACAATGTCAAAGGCCTTCTTGAAATCCAGGTAGACAACATCCACCTCAACACCTGCATCCAAGGACTTTGTGACCTGGTCGTAAAGGGAAATAAGGTTAGTCAGGCAGGATCTACCTGCACTGAACCCATGTTGGTTGCCCCCAAGCATTACCTCCCATGCTGGGCCCCCGCAGATGTGCTCCTTGATAATTTTCTCAAAAGTCTTCCCAAGGACTGAGGTGAGTGACTGGCCTATACCTGGGTCCTCCTTTCTCCCCTTCTTGTAAATGGGGACACTTTGGCCCTTTTCCAGTCCTCTGGAACCTGGCCTGAGCACCACGAGTGCTCAAACAGCCATGCCAGGAGCCCTGCTATGACTTCTGCCAATTCCCTTAGTACCCTCGGATGAAGAGCATCCAGACATGCTAAATTAAACACGTCCAGCCCCTCCAAGAGTTCCCTAGATTGTCCCTGTGGATCATATATATTCATCCAAAACACAGCTGTTTCACTAGTTAGTTTCAAATGCCTCTTATTTCACTGCATAGATATTTCAGAAGCCTTTTATTTTACCACATTTGCTTCGTGAATGTACAGTCACTACATTGATAAAATATAGCCAACAAGGAACTAGTAAAAGCTGTAACATAGAAGAGACCCTGCTCTTTTTTGATCCTACATTTTCTTTTGACTCCTCAACAAGGGCTAACTAGATCCCCCGATTTATGGGTGAACTGGATACAAGTAGTTTTTGAGGATTCTGAGTACAAACTGCATTACTAACCGTATTATAACCTTATTTAGGACTTCTGGGTTTTTCTTGTAGTATATTTGAATTTTAAGAAAACATTTTATAAAATGTCTCACAATTTACTCCTAAAATTATGTAGACTGGCTTGGGCAGGAATATTTTTAAGTGGACCAGGAAGTACGTGAACGGTTGTAACTAAAGGGTGATTATAAATGTCAATACAACAAGTTGGACAAAATATCTGGGAGATAAAAATCTATAGGAATAGGTATTAATGCAATTCTTATTACATGTGTTCTATAATGATCAGAAATAAGGAATAGACAGCACAGTACTTAAACTGGTGAAGTGAGAGGAATGATCTATGCCACAGAGAGAAAAATAAAAGGAAGATAAGAGAGATGGACAGAACGAAGTATGAGTCATCTTTACAAAATACAAGCATGAACAGAAACAATCCCAAAAGCAAATAGCCAATGAAAGGAGAACTCTGGAAAGCATTAACTTCCAAATAAATTTGTCTA
Source organism: Crocodylus porosus (assembly GCF_001723895.1). Lineage (NCBI taxonomy): Eukaryota > Metazoa > Chordata > Crocodylia > Crocodylidae > Crocodylus > Crocodylus porosus. The sequence continues at coordinate 42,276,093 of NW_017728906.1, forward strand.
ATCTGCATTGTTATCACCACTAATTTTGCAGTGTGTTTTCTCAAGAGGCAGCTGGCAGTAGTGCAGATTCTACAGAGCCTGTCCTCCCAATCAGAAAACCAAAGGGCAAAACAGGGTGGTTCCTAGGAGACTGACTTTAGACTAACATAGCTAACTCATCAAACAGCAGGTGTTTAGTCTGGAGGTGAATAAATTCGTTTTCATTCCTTTCTCTTCCCTTTGCAGAATCCCTTTGCAGTCTGTTCCCCAAGAGAATCATATGGAGATGAACAAGAGAAGGAAAATATTCGAGTAGCCCTCAGCATCTTCAGGATAAACTATCCCCATCCCCTGCTTCTTTCCCAGAAAGAATACTGGACAGTGGAGCCACAGTGTAAATTATACTGCCTCTCCATTTTCCCCATTCAAAGACTTTACTTACCAAGCAGGCTTCTCCCAAACCTTTTGAGGCCACACTTCAACCCATTCTCTGTGACTTCTAGGAATCTGTGCTCTACAACCCTCTGCTAGCCTTTGTACTCCTCCCCTCTTTCCATCGTCCATAATGCATGAGGAGAGACATGGCCTTAAACATCATTCTTCTTTTTTTTGCCAGATTCCCATGTATCTTTATTCATGGAATGACTGCTTAACTTAAGAATGCCTCTTAAAGATTAGGACTATTGGGATTCTTTAATGCCCCACATCTTTCTAAATGACCCCTGTGGGGAAAAAGAAGTGGCAAAGAACAAATATTCGGATTTGCCTTTCCATAGGAAAATACATGTGAGAGAGAAGAATGCTCTAGCAATACTTTCTAAAGTACTGGAGACTCTCTTAGCATATCCAGATACAGTGGTGTCTTGCCTGTGTGTGCCCCAAAAGCCTACCTGTTGGATTCAGGCACCCCAAAGGTAGAAAAGGTTGGCTTTCACATCTTAATCCACTGCCTTCCATTCAAAACAATATTGAATGGATTCCAGTGTGTCCTACAGAATGCTTTTCCTAGGAAAGGTGAGTTGGGCATATAGAAACCCTTCAAGCTAAGGAGCACAAACAGCCATGATCACCTCACGTAGGATGGCAGTTCGGAGACTTACTGAGATCCAGGCTGAGAAACAGGCCTGGTCTAGGTTGTCAAAGCTGTTATACAAGAATTCGTCTGAGCACCCCTTGAAAGTCAGTACCCTGGAATATGTATTGCATTCTTTCCATCTAGGATGACTTCTACCATGGCACATAGAACGGTGTGTGAAGCTCATATTCCTAGAATGTGCCATAACGGGCAACAGTATTGAAAAGAGCATCTTCTGGGATTCAAAAGTCCCCATAATTACTGGAAGACATCAGTTGGAATACATGCAATTCTCAACATTTGCTGTTCTTCCTTAGATCCACCAAAAAGTTACTTTTGGGCTGCTCCCTCCCCATCCCCCCCGCAAAAAAAAGTTGACTATTTTGGATTTCTATGCTTTAGTCCAGATATAACTTTATAAAAGGAAACACATGACACTAGATAGGAAAATTGCTTTCCTTTCCCTTTTACATAAGTGCTTGTTGCTGAGGTACCACAGTTCCAAGGCAGAAAGTCTTCTGTACACCTGTATTGTTGTAGGTATGTCTCTCGCAATTCTGTCTTTTGGCCCCCACTCCTACAACCTTCCAAATTAAATACAGTAAAATCTTATAGTCCCACATTCTTGGGACCAAGCACCTGCTGGAAACATGAAAATTCTGGATTTTTGAAACCAGAGTGGTGGCAAATCCTGGAGCAGGGGGTAGGGGGTAGCAGTGGGCAGTCCCAGAGCAGCAGCCACATGCGGATTGGTGATGCAGGGTGGTGAATCATGGTGGCAGTTGCCGTATGCAAGCTTCCCCCTCCACTGCTCTGGGATCAGCAGCCACTACTCCTTGATGGACCGTAGTTTTAAAAAGTGCTGCATTTTCGGTAATTTTAGATTTTCGATATCTGGATTTATGAGGTTATGCTGTATTCACCAAGAGGAGAACTGAATGTTCTGGGAAATAAGAAGTTAGATACAAAGCTTTTGGATACAAGCTTAAATTATGACCCACGTGAGTGGTGTAAAAATTATGCCAATCTCATGATTGTTCAATTTGGGGTGTTGAGTTAATTGGTGTCTATTTCTCTTGTTGGACAATGTCCACACCTCAAAAATTGCTATGATAACTGGTCCCTGTCTTAACAGAGTGGCCAAGGACTCTTTCAATCAAACACCACTACCCTTCCTCTGTTAACTGAATTTACTCCAGTAGGTACATTGATAGTGGTGGGGTAGTAAGTAAAATTAAACTGATAGCAGAAGGCAGTGAGGATCCAGTTAAGATTTTTTTTGAGAAATTCCTGCAGCTCAACAGGGAATTTCCTTCAATGTTATGAAACTGCACAAAACAAAATTCATTGTTAGGAGCTCCCAGGTATCTGATATTTTATTTTAGAAGAAAATTTGTTTAGAATATAAAACACACTTAAAATACATATTCTTAAGAATGTACATATACTAACCTTCATTAGATGCCTTCATTGCTTGCTAACAACAGGTATATCAAGCTGTTTTAGTAGATGGGAGATTGAAGCCTTTTGCTTCTACCTCTTTTACCTTTTTGCTCATGCACAAAGCATGGAAGATGAGATAAGATGTCTCCATTCCAACTGCAGAGAGGGTATTTTAGGAGGCTAGGGGGATCCACTATGGAAAAATGAAGGAACTCCATGGCCAAGGAAGTAAGATGAAATTAGAGGTTATACATCACACAAGAAGGTTAGTGTAGCTCCATCAGAACCACACTTCTGCTAGGGTGGTGAGGACTGGGGTCGAAGTGAATTCTTGGGAATTTGTGGAGTTTCTGGGTGGGTTTCAAACACTGTTCTCTAAGGAATAATCCCTGTCCTTCCAGGAGAAACCACGTGGGGAAAACTTCCTTAAAAAACCTTTACAGGACTCCCTTCTTCAGCTCCCTCTCACAGATTTTACAACAGGAGGGAGTGTGCCAATTCATTATTAGCAGCAATGCAGGGAGGATCGCACTGGGTGAAACTAACAAATGAAAGATAAAAGAATACTTGCACATTAAGGAAGAGACCAGAAGAACCCGTGTTTGGAACTTGCTACAAATGATACCCTAGAATATCAACCCAAAATGATGACTATTATTACATAATGGAACTTTATCTAAACCAGTGGTTTTCAATCAGAATGCCTTGAGATCCTTTCAAGGGTGCTGTGGAGTGCCACACAATTTTAGCAGTTAGGTGCACAAACATGGTTCACAAGATAAACCCAGAGATTTCAAATAGGAATCCAAAATAGTGTAAAAATATTCTGATCAGTTGTGGTCTTCCTGAGCTCTTTGCAAAAGAAAAACTGCTCTTATTACATTTCTGGGTCAAGAAACAAGTGAAAACTAAGAGTTGGCATTTTCTGATAGTTGCCTCAAATCCAACAATGGGTGACTTGCATGTAAAGCTACACAGGAGCCAGTGAACAGGCCAGAAAGCAGGGGAGTTTGAGTCGGAGTTCTGCGTGGGAAAGGAAGCTGTGGCTCTCTCAGCAGAGGCCTTGTAAGTAATGGTGAATAAGAAGGCCTTCCTGGGTTGGGCTTGGTGGTACAGCTTTACTCTGGGAGATATATGGTAAGCTTGTTTGAAGGTAGGACCTGACTGTGGCCAATTGTGGATGATAGTGGTTGACTGGGGCTGATTGCAAGGTGAGCAAGGAGGTGGGGTTTGCCTAAGCAGAAAGCCTAGTCTTGCCATATCACAGTGACAAAGGAGTCAGCAACACCAGGGCCAGCAAACAGGTCAGCAAACAGGTGAGTCTAAGTGGGAGTTCTGCCTCGAGAACCACAGACCAGTGTGTCTGACGTCTATACTTGGAAAGATCATGGAGCAGTTCTTCAAGGAATCCACTGCAAAACATCCAGAGGAAAACAAAGGGACCAGGAACAGCCAGCATGAATTTACCAAGAGCAAATCATGCCTGACCAGCCTGATTTCCTCCTATGATTAAGTGACAGGGTCTGTGGCTGAAGGGAGAGCAGTGGATATGGCATACTTTAACTTTAGCAAGACTTTTGACACTGACTCTCACAAAATTCTTATTAGCAAGCTAAAAACATTTAGACTAGACTAAAGTACCATAAGGTGAATACATTGCTTGGATTATTGTACTGGGCAAGTAGTCTTCAATGGATCAATGTCTGCTTGGGAAGAGGTATCAAGTGGGGCTCACCAAGGGTCTGTTCTGGGTCTGGTATTGTTTAGTATTTTCACCAATGATGTGGATGAGGGCATCAAGTACATGACTCAGCAAATCTGTGGATGACAATAAGTTGGGTGAAGTTGTAGACACTCCTAGAGAGTAGGGCTAGGATCCAGAATGACTTGGGTAGCATGGAGAAATTGTCCACAATCAATCAAATGGGACTCAACAAGAACAAGTGTAAAGTCCTACACTCAGAACAGAAAAATCGTATGCACAAATACAGCCCTGGGAGTGAGTAGCTAGGCTGCAGTAGGACCTAAAGGTTACTGTAGACAATAAGCTAAATATGAGCCACCGGGGGGGGGGGTATTTTTTTTCAACAAGGACAACAGCATACTGGGCTATATTAACAGAAGTGTCACTTGCAAATCAAGGGAAGTGATTATTCTACTTAATTCAGCACCAGTGAGACCTCATCTGAAGTACTGTGTCCAGTTTTGGGCCCCACAATTCAAAAAAGATGTGAACAGCTTAGAGAGTTCAGTACAAAGCAACAAAAACGACTGTCAGCCTAAAAGACGAAACTTATGAGGAAAGGCTAAAAGAACCAGTTATTTAGTCTGAAGAAAAGACTGAGATGTGATTTGATAATAGTCTTCAAATAACCCGAAGGGCAATTATAGGGTATAGATGGGCTTTTCTCTGTGGCTAAATTGAGGTTGGAGATTAGGAGGAACTTTTTGACTACGAGGGTGGACAAGCATTGGAATGGGCTGCCTAGAGGAACTGTGGAATCTCTATTCTTGGAAGTTTTCAAAAGCAGGTTAGACACTTTGGCTGGGATGTTTTAGCAGAGGTGATGCTGTCTTCAGCAGCCGGCTGGACTAGATGACACTGTGAGGTCCCTTCCAGCCCTAACTTTCTATGATTCCTAAAACAATTGAGAACCTCTGGTCTAAGGTTGTAGCAGGATGCAACCCTAGTATCGCTGTGCTCTCCCCTAGGGTGTCCTCCGTACCGTGGCAAGCATTCTCTAAGCACCCTCGGAATCTTGCCTGCCACGTCTTTGATGTTAAGTATTTATTGTAGGGAGGCTGCCCTTCATTCCCTTGTCTACGGTTTCCTCCTATGTGCTGGACCTGCCTCAGTCTCCCTGGCACTTGAGTGCTCTACAGCCCTCACTCGCTCTGCGTCCTGTTGATGCCCTGTCCCTTCACAGTCTTGTCTCACTTAGGCTCTCTGGAGTCCTGCCTCACACTGCACCTCACGGTGCTCAAACAGTCGCTGCCCCTCTCTCTCTGGGGCTTCTCGCTCACCCCAAGCCTCACTGGCGCTCAGGTTCTCCACAACCTTGTTCTGCCTTCTGGGGTACTTGGGGTCAGCCATCTCCCAATACTGCACCTTTGCCTTGGCGCTCAGGATGGCACCTTCCCCTTTGCTGCACCCTTACGGACGCTCTGGGTCAATACCCTCCCTGCACTATCCTTTCTGGCAGTCTGGGAGGCACACTCCCTCTGGTGCACCCTTTTTGGCTTCACGGTCACTGCCCACTCTCTCAGGGCCTCTCAGCAGCGCTGTCCACTCTCTGGGGCTTCAAAGGATAGCACCCACAAAGGATAAACCCAAACATTTACTGTTTCCTCCAGCAGCATTTGCAGATGGCAAATAATTGTTGACAATGCCCTGGAAATGGAAAAATAAGTGAATTATTGTGTGTTGTCTGTGGAGCAGCACTGTCTTGCTCAAAAGCGAGGCCCTGGAAAAATGTCACAACATGAACCATTAAAACAAACATTTCCCTCACTGAGCAGCCATGTGATCTTATGCTTTTACTCCCATTTTAGTCTGATTCTTGACTCTCAGTTTGCACTCTAGGGCATCTTTTCTTATTTTTGTGAACTGCATAAAAAGCTTCAAGTTCCCCAAAATAATGGCTAAAAATAAGACTTCCCCAAAATGATGGCTAAAAATAGACTTCAGTGGACTATCTGTAGCTCCTAAAGCAGTCTGCAAGAGGCAGCTATTACAAGAGGGAACTGAGTTAGAAAGAAGTACCACATTTACTCAGTTCTACGATGTGGCTCCCCACCTCCCATTTAACATGGGGGGAAAGACTCCTGGTCTTAGAATCGAGTATGAAGGCGGGGGAGGGGAGGGGAGGCTGGACAGGCAGCCTGTGGCTCAGGCTCCACCCCCTATCCAGGGTCAGAGCCATAGCTGCAGCTGCTAGCTGGCCCCCTTCCCTGCTACCATTGCTTCTGCACCTCACCCTCTTCTGCCCGACCCCACAGTCTCTGCTCCCTCACTTGCCCCTCCACCTCTACCACTTACTTTTGCTCTGTGCTGGCAGGCTCCAAGCACATGGCGGCCTGGGGAACTGAGCACAGTCCCAGCCCAGAACTAGCAGTTGTGCACAGCTGCTATGGGGGCTGGGCTTGGGCTGGGCTCCTTGCTCAGTGCTCCAGGCTAGAATGGGAATGGAACTTGCCAGCACGGAGCAAGAGTAAGGGCAGGGTGGGGGTGGGGAGCAAAGCTTAGGAGTGGGAAAGTAAGGAGCAGAGGGGCTAGGGGAGATGGGGCATAAGGGGGAGTAGAGGCAGAGGGGGAAGTGCCCCTCCAGAGGCTGTGTGGCCGGGGACAGGTACAAGCAGGGGGCAAGCTGCTTGACTTCCTCCCTCCACCCCTCCTGAAGTACTTGGGGGGGTGGGAGGGAAAGGGGACATAATTTAAGATGCCCCTCCAATAATTTTATATAATCATAGATAGATCAATCAATCATAACAAATTTATACATTTTCCATGTATTGAATCCAATTATTGGGGGTCACCTTGAATCTAAGATGACCCTTAATTTAAGTAAATATGTTAAAAGCATTTGCTCAAAGGCAACCAATATACTCATGGCAGATCAGGAGTAGGTTCTGGCTATTTTGAGCTGCAGTTTAATATTCTTTCCACTAGGCCACACTATTTTAATTCACCATAGTCACTCTTAATATTACATTGTCTTTGCCTCACACAGTCAGGCCTTTATAAATACATGCTCTTCAGTTCAGGCAATAAATGCTATGACTAATTCTTTCCCTCCTGTGCTGCACCGGGAATAAAAAACTTTTCTTTGAAAGACCCAGCAACAAACAGTCAACCCAGCCTAATAAGAGAAGAGAACAGAGGGCTAAATACAGGCTTCAGCATAGTTCCACTTCTTCCACCTAGTTGTCCCACAGTAGCTATGCACTCAGAACTGGGATGAGGACTAGATACAGTATACAGGGGTCTTTAAAATCTGCAGTAATGCAAGTAATTCACTTAACTGGTACCTTGGCTCTATGGAAACATACTATCCAGCTTTTTAAAAAATATTGATGAGTCTCTTCCAACAAATACATACCAACCTCCCATTTGTATTGCATGTGTGTCCAGAGGTGACAACATTTTTGTTTTTTGTTTTTAAATTCAGTAAACAAAGTTCAGGGGTTTATTGAAATTAGTCATTAACAGAAACTGAAAGACCTCATTAAACCTGTAATTTACATCCTTCTCCTTGCTTACAAAGCTGTTTTAGTTTTGTAATCCCAGTACAACAGGCCTCAGAAAAAGAAAAAATAACAGACACCTTTAAACTGGCACAGGACTTTTCCTATACACCATTTTCCAATTTACTAGGACTAGGAACAAGTCATCAACGTCTCAATGTCTACTTGGGAGGAGGTATCAAGTGGAGTCTGTCCTGGGTCTGTTTATATTTAATATCTTCACTAATGGCTTGGATGGTGACATCAAGTGCAAAGTCAGCAAGTCTGCGGATGACACCAAGTTGGCTGGAATTGCGGACACTCTGAAGGGCAGGGCCAGGTTCCAGAATGACCTGGGTAGATTGGAGAAATCGTCTGGAATTGATCAGATGAACCTCAACAAGGCCAAGTACAAAGTCCTACACTTGGGACAGAATAACCACATATACAAATACAAACTGGGGGACGAGTGGCGAGGCTATGGGACTGCAAAGAAAGACCTGGTGGTTACAGTAGGCCTTAAGCTGAATATGAACCAACAGTGTGCTCTTTTCAACTTTATTCAGCACTGGTGAGGCCTCACCTTGGCCCTGTGTCCAGTTTTGGGCCCCACACTTTAAGAAGAATGTGGACAGGTTGGAAAGAATCCAGCAGAGAGCAACAAAACATGTTGCTGGGAGCCAAGACTTATTTGGGGGTTGGACTCGCTGATCTGTTCAGGTGCCTTCCGACCCTAGAAACTAAACTATGAAACTATGAAAGGATAAAAGAAAGATTATTTAGTCTGGAGAAGAGAAGACTGAAGGGGTGAGGGTGGGATTTGATAACAGTCTTCAAATACTTTATGGGCAATTATGGAGAGGATGGAAATGGGCTTTTCCCTGTGGCTACTGGGGACAGGACTAGGAGCAATGACCTAAAGCTGCAGCAGGGAAAATTTAGGTTGGAGATTAGAAGGAACTCTCTCACTATAAGAGTGGTCCAGTATTGGAATAGAGATGTTGTAGAATCTCCATGTTTGGAAGTTTTCAAGAGTAGGTTAGACACTTGGCTGGGATGGTTTAGTCAGGGATGATCCTGCCCTGAGCAGGTGGATGGACTAGGTATGGTCCCTTCCAGCGCTATTGTCCTATGATCACATGGCCCTGTTAAAGAAGGGGTATTCTCAGCATTTTGTGGTATAAAGCCTCTATTCTAGGACCAATGGTTCCCAAGATACTGGGTCATGACTCTCTGCAAGCTGAAAGTATCTTTTCCAGAAATAAAATTCCATGTTGGAAAACTGCCTTTAACAAGGAGCTTCAGAGCAGTCAGAGTGAGAATGTGTGTGTCCATGTGTTTGTGCGTATGTACATGCACACACACACAATAATGAGTGTATGATTAATGGGAAAATGCAAATACAGAGGCCACACAGTCACAGGAATTCCACTGAGTTCCAAAGGATAGACCCCCCCACCCCAACTTATTCCAAGAGAGGAGAGTGGGCAAATACCAATTCTAAACAGAATGAGAGACAAGTAGTTGTGTGGGGAGACTCTCCTTCTACCTTTCATCCCAGTAAGCTTTATTGTGGAGAAGCAGGAATAGTAGAACCACTAGTGCTCCCATGAGAGTTGGTATCAGGCACCATAACTGCTCCTTGTGGTGTATTTTCAAGCTTCTGTCTCAGTCTAGTTTCAGATGATAAACAGTAGGATTTGCAGAAGACTTCAGATTTGATTTAATAGTGCTTTCATCAAATTTACCATTGACTTTAGAGCCAGTATTTGAACAATGCTGCAGTTTTTTTAACACCTCACCTCCACGGCAGAGATTTTAAGAAGTATTTTAAATGCCACTTTGTTTGTTTTATTATTCCTTGTATCTGCATAATAAAAGTTTCAATTACGCACTCACTAAAAAGAAAATAATGGCCTTTTAAGCTTACGTCCTCATCACTACAGCTAAAAATTGTCAGGCTGTATTTACAAAGCAGACAAATTTGCTTTTCTGAGAAAAATTTTCACCAAACAAAAGGTGATGGTATGCAAAATAATGGAATATGAATTTACTAAGAGATTCCACCACGAGACGCAATAATTCATAAGAAAACAAGTGTAAGTTTATTGGACACCAACATCTCTTAGTCAAGTTCTAAGTAAAGAAAACACACAGTAGAAAAAAGTCATACAAAGCAGCAATGGGTTTACATTACATTAAAGGAAGAGTTAACCTATCCTATTAATTCTCAGTCCTAAAAAAAGTAAAAACCTACTCATAATTAAAATTCAACACTGATGTACTGAACCAATATACAATGGCTACAAGATATACAGTATTATAAAAAGTTTATTTTGTCTTCTATAATCCTTTAAAATGACAAGTGATTTTTTGTAACTTTAATAGGAAAATTCTACAGCTTGCATGTTGACACTGGACAACTCCAACTTCCAGAAACTGCAGGAAATTTTTTCCAAGCATTACAAGTGATTTCATTTTTTCCTGTTATTTTTAAAAAAGGGACACTGTCAAGGTGAAGACTTAAAATTTGCATTTGATAATTTTTATATGTTCATGCATATTTACAGTATTATATTTTTAAAAGGGTTTTTTTAATTTAACATTCTGTTGTAGTGGTAGAAATGTAAACACAAAACTGAAGAAGGAAATTGATTTGTCTGTTTTAACAGCTATAGAATAGTGAAAAGCAAAACAAATACAAGAGTCCAAGCCACAAAACTCAGATCCATATTTTAGACATCGAGCCAAGTTTGAAGATGCCTTTACATGGAATTTTCGTGTCTACACAGCTTAAATGCTAAAAACATTTTTGGTTTTTTTAATTATTTCACTTTTATTAAACTATCAATAATGTTAGTAACACAGGTAACGACTTTTATATTATGATTTTATCTTGATAGTGTCCCTTAATGTACAACAGTTATAGTACATTTTTTCACAAGTCATTTTAAACAAACAAGAATCAGTAAGACATTTTAAACCCCAAATACTATCAAGGCTGCTTTCAACAAAAGGTTTTTAACACTGATTCACTAACAGCAACGTAAAAAAAAAAATTAAAAAAAAAATAAATCAAAACTTGCTTTGATTTTCATTTAGATCTTCTGGTAGGAAAATGTAAACAGTTTTACTGAACAGCATAGGCACAGGCCAGATTTTATAGGCACATGCCAGATATTTGCACCATAACTTCTAGTGCCAGGAAGTCAGGGCTATAGTCTATCTTTGTCCCACATGAGGAACTTCCAGTTGTGGAAGTGGAAGGTGGGACAAAAACAGTACAAACACAGCTCAGGACCAAACCTGCATTCCCTGCTTGAGAGGGAGGAATTTTCATGAATATCCATGTCCAAGAGGGAAATGCAGGATCAGGTCTCTTACAGCTTTATATTTTGGTTCCCTGGAGGTTTATAAGGCTATAATTGTGTTCTGAATAAGATAGACAAGTTACCTGTCATCCATTGCTTCAGCAGATTACAACCTCTGAAGTTAAACTGTTAGTCTTCTTTCATGTAAAGAAAGTACAAAAGCAGAGACAGCAGCACTACTGTTACATGTCCTCTGTATATTTTGGTAACATTGCATACGTAACCTCTCTTCAAAGGAACATTAAATTTAAAAACATTTGGTTCTACCATTCTAAAGATCATATGTGGTTTTTTTTCCCATTGCTTACTTTAAAAGATTGGTCACGGCCTCAATTCAACACAGCATTTAAGCACATGCTTAAAGTTAAATATGTGTTTAAGGCCTTTTGGCTTCAATGGAACATGAGCATGTGCCTAAAGTGCTTTGACAAATCAGTGCCTAAAATAAACTAAGTTTAGTTCCTGGCCTAATCCTGTTCCCAGTAAAATAAATAGGAGTTTTATCACAGGATTTCAGATGGAACAGGATGGGGCACTGCCTGTTAAATTATACTGACAGATGATAAAAGTAATCAAGATGATAAAACTGACAGAGAGAATTAAAACTCTGATTTATATATTAAAAAATCTGCATATTTGTCATGATGCCATACAAAAAAGAATAAGAAATCTCAAAGTCTGAAGGAAGTCAGATTAACTTATATTAAATAATCAGGCAAAAACCCAAAAGCTTCTAACCTTTTAAATGTGTGCTTTAGTATCCAAGTCACACAGTTGCAAAATTAAAATATGAAGACAGGTTTTTTTGCATCAATATGTTACCTTTTATTCTGGTTATGGCCAGCTAGGCATATTCTTTAAAAGACTTTTATTTATAATAAGCAACTAACATTTTATTTCATAATTTAACTTTTCTAATATATATTAAAGTTACATGAATGGAAGTATATCTATTCCATATCTTCCAAAATAAACACATCTGTCCCAGGGTTTTTTAAGGTACTGTATAAAAGCTAATAGAAAACCAGAACTGCTATATAAACATCTCATATTTAAAATTTTATTTAGAGATCCTGTATTCCTTTACCGAAGAACAAACAGGAATTTAAAAAACAGAGAACAAGTTCAAAATTAGAAACAGAGTTTAAAAAAATAATCTAACACAAACTTTAAAGGAGACTATTTAGATCATCAAAATCTTTTTACTGATTTTACAATTTGTATTAGAGGGAAAAACCCCATGGTTTCTTCAAAAACATAGAACAAATTGTTTTAAGTGTGTTGTATTTGTTATTACGTTATGCTAAAATGCATTAGAATTACATTCCAGATGAAAATTATATAAATATTTCAGATTTGAACTGGTCATCATATTGTCTTAGAAGGGTATATTCAGATGGCTAGGCAGACTGTCAACAAACTAATTAGGAAATACACTATTTTAGAGGAATCACCAGTGAAAACTCCGGCACCATTTTAGAAACTGTGTTTTCACATTTTGTCCACACATATTTCTCCTTCTAAAAGATGTTTCATGTATTTAACATGGCTTTATTTCATCCTGATATTGTTAAATGAGCAAGGTTAAGCATAATTACTATTTTATGATGAAGCTATTTAAACAGTTTATTTTTATGAGATGGAATAAGTCACAAGAAGAAGTGTCATTTTAAAAGACAGAAGTAAGACTCTTGTTTTGATTGCATATTTTCATCTAAGATGCTGGCATACTCTATCAGATTAGTATGATCACATTGTCACATGAGATGCTTGTTTAAGGACAAAGCACACTACAAGCAGGTGCAAATGTAGGCATTTGCATTTAAAAATAGTTTTAAATTTTCACCCACTGCTTCAAAGTGAAAGACTGTAGCTAATTAGTGAAAAATCGCTGGTAGTTGAAAGTATGAATGCCATAGTGTACCACTTTGCAATGAAATTAAAACAAAACTTAAAGGATGACAAAAGCTGGTTTTGATTGAGGAAGCCATTTCAGTCAAAGGGCCTGCTCAGACACTTAGAGTTTAGCCTGTGCTTAGCCTTGCTCAGGTTCAGATCTTGAACTTTCAAAATTTTCACCGTAGTCCAAACTTTTTCTATTAGCACCTCAACCTGCATTCCCTGGGACTTCTCAAAGAGTTCTAGAAGCTGAAGGAGTGTATAAACTGAATTTAACAGGATTAAAGGCTTGATCCTGCTCCCACTGAAGTCAGTTACAAAACTCCAATTTGACCTCACTGAATGCAGGACTGGGTCCTCATCACATAGGGCTAAATGCAATACTCTCTCTTTTGTTTTCCCAGGTGAAGTTGGCCAGATCCAAAGTGGATCCTTGTAACTACTGTTTGCAGCATTTACATTCCTACAGTTCATTTTAATCCATTCTCACTTCACTAGATTTAAAATCCCAAGAGCAGGAAAACCATTTGCTCTGAGGTCCCAAATGAGAGAAACCTATCACCAAAAGTGGGTAGTAAAATAACTTTGGACCCTTGACAAGGTTTCTGGCAAATATCTCCAGTACCAATGATGCCAACTCTTCCAGCTGCAACTTCAAGCAACTGAATGGTACCACACTTATTAACCATTATTACCATGATCTTGAACAAACAAAAAAAAATCCAACACAAAAGTATCACAAAGAATAGAAATCAGCAGAAAAAACATTCTATACACTGTAGTTATAAAAATGTAACAACTGTAGTGTGGTGCTTTTTTCCTCTGCTTTGAACTGGATATGCATGTTTCATACAAATTTTGAATACATACTTCATTAATTTATACAGGTGGCTATGTAAATATTTACATTTGAATTTTCCTCAAAACCATGTTTTTGTATTCACAGCCAAACCTACTGCTGCCACACATGACAATTTTGTTCATATCCTCTACCCCGCAACAAGCTTCCACTTTTTAAGTCTATATATTCATACATCCTATGTAGTTAGAATTACACAACTATACAAACCAGTGGAAACAAAATTGTGAAACTGCCTGACATCCATTCAGTGTTAGTCCATATTTATAAAGAGTACTGTTGTTTGCATTTTGAGACTGCTTTAACACTAGAGTTACCAAAATGCCTATAGTAAATTACCTTTGGGGTGTTTTATAGACAGTGTATTTTTACCCATAGTCTTCCTTATAAACTTACAATTAAATGGCTGAAACCAGGCTTGCTGCTACTTTTTTGTTTTATAAAATCTAAGTATTAATATTGCTGATCTTATACTCCATTTTATTTTGCACAAATTCCATATAATAATAAAACAATTCCTCACTACCATAAAATACCAAACATTCATTTCCAATAAGTGTCAGGGAAACTCAAACTTGAGGTTTATTAGTTATTGCTAAAGATTACTAAGATCTAAGTCAAAACAGCAAAATACTCCATCCACTTCTTCCCTGTCTTCAAGGGCATGGCTAATCTTTATATGGAGCTCATGTGTTTGTTATACTCAAAACAAGAAGTTTCTTACAGTATTTCACTACTGTAAACTCAGCTAGAATCAAAGTTGTTGCTTTTTTTGTTTTTAATATACATTTATATATACTGACACCACAGGATAAGGATCCATGCATACAATCAAGATGTGATCATATTTCAGTATTAATTAAATTAAATTATTCTGTTACTATAAGATCCCAGACCACAATATTTAAATTATTTAGATTTCTATTTACTAACATTAAAGTTAGTTTACCTTAATCTTCAAATCCAAGCAGCATCACAAATTCCAACTTTACTCTTTTGATGTTTCTTGTCCCCTTAGATTTCTAGTTTACATGGCATACTTCTGAAATAGCCTGGAAATGGTCTCCATTTAACCAGCTTTTTAAGCTACCTGTTGAAGGTCTCTAGCTTTCTAATTGTGTGTCTGTTCATGGCTCCAAAGACTAAAAGCTGTCTTGAATGTCCTGTGACAAAGTTTACACATATACTGTCTTTTGAATGTGATGGCTGAAAGCGGTGGAGCGTGATAAAAGAGTGTGTCCGATTCTTGTGGAACAAATAGTTTCTCAGTAGTAGTGGAGCTTTCAGACAAACCTGTTGGACTATCAGGCTCCAAGGGCTGGATTTTGGGTAGAGGTGGAGGCGGTGGCAAAGGTGGTGGTGATGGAGAGTTAGCTGGTTGACAGATCTCTGTCTCTTTGTTAACAGATTCTTCTGAGGCCTGCGACATATGAGACTGGAAGTGACTCCACAGGCGGAAGTTGGTTCGGAAGGCCTTGTTGCACACATGACAAATAAATGGTTTTACAGAGCATAAAAGCTCTTGGTGACGTTCCAGCTGCTTGTGTACAGTAAATATTTTCCCACATTTTTCACAGGGCCACAAGCCAGTATCTTTGTTAGAGACAACCTCTTTAGTTTCCCTGTTCATTTCAGTGATCTCATCTTCTATGTCATCTGCAGGTTCTTCTTTGATTTGAATTTTAAACTGTTTGGAAACACTTAGGTCTTCAGGGAGGCATGATGAATCCTCCGAATCAAAATTAATTTGTTCTGAAGAATCACTGAATACTCCATCTTCCTTTGCAGTAACAAAATTGTTTGCTTTGTTAGGTTCCGACTGAGAATGCAATCTTGAAGCACTAGTTATTTCACCATTGTGATCAAGAATCGGTAAAGAAAAATTCTCTGTTGGGGCCATTGTATTTTGATTGTGAACTTCAACTTGATGACGCCAAATACTAAAGGATGATTTAAAAGTGCGCATACACTCAAGACAAGTGAGCTTCTTATACTCACACTTGCTTTCATGTTCCTGCTTCAGTTCTGCAGAAGAAAACCTAAGGCTGCAATAAGGACAAACTGTTGCATTTCTACAGAGTCGCTCATGATTTCCCTGTTCAATAAGAGAGGAGAGCTTTGCATTGCAAAGACGGCATTGGTACATTTCTTTGTTTTCCACTGGGCTTTCAATGTGAATATGCTCTTTCTGTTTAGGAGCCTTACTCCCTCCTATTGGTTTTTCTCCTGGATGCATCTTTATGTGCTGTTTAAATTGTGAGAGAAAACGATAAGCTTTCCCACAGTAGGTGCAAATGTAGGCTCCTTTGGCTCTTGATCTTAAGTTCCTTTTGATGACTTGCTGTGCTTGCGATGTGGACTGTCCCTGAAAACCTTGTTTGCCACGTCTTAGTTTAACAATCAGAGCTTTTTTAATTTCCCTCTCTCTCACTATGTCAATTAATTTTCTTTGGAATTTTTCATCCAAGACAGCATGTGAACTGGAAGCTGGTGAGGGGTTCTTCACAATTCCATGCTGGGTCTGGCAATGTGTCCACACTTTAAAGTTTGTGTGAAATCTCTTGTGGCATATATCACAAGCATATGGTTTCTCTGGGTTGTGGTACATATTAACATGACGATGAAGGCCTGCTGTAGATCTGAAAATCTTAAGGCAGTGCTTGCATTTAAATTTTTTATTTGGTCTTGCTTCTTCCAGCTCACTGTACTCATCTTTACTGACATCAGAATCTGGAAAATCAGCATAAAGGTGTGTGGGACTTGAGCCTTCTTCAAAATTTTCCTCTGACCCAGGTGAACCATGCTCATTCAGTTTTAATCTTTTAAGTGGTAACCTTCTGTCTGCTTGACATCTCCTTTTGGCTGGAAGTTGATTTACATCCCTGTGGTCATCTTCAGTTTTAAAGGGGAAGTTTTTATTAGCAGAAGCTGAAGCATCCCCCACTGTAACTCTTATTATTTCAGAAGGATCTGAAAGTGGACTGCTAGGTTCAGTTTTTATTCGTACCTCAGGAACAGGAGAAGCAACCTCCCTATCAATGGACTGAGAGGCACTAAAGGATCTAAGGCGATGTGGGTGTATTACCTGTGTCTTATCATCTAGGACTGCTTTTTCTGGAGCCTCTTTCAGAGATGACTTCTGAGATACAATGTTGAATGTTTTCCCTTGTGGGTCGTTAGTCACCGATGACGATGATACCTGGGAAGGTTTTAAATCAACAGCAGGTGAATAAATAGGAACCTGACTATCCATAGACAGTGACCTGCGAAGGAGACTTTTTACAAGTGGGCCACTCCTATCAATTCGTTGATTCTCAGGACCAGATCCACTAGATGGAACCACTAGTCCTAACTTTGAGTAGTATAGCAAGTTCCTATCTTCTCCTTGACCATTTCCTTTTCCTGTCTCCCGCAACAAAAATGTAGATTCCGATGGGCCGTGGAGTGATAAAACTGGAGGACGAGGCCTTTTTAAGGACATTTCTGCGGGTTTTCCTCTTAAAAGCTGACTGCTCCCTCCTAGATCATCAGCTGTAGTTTCTTTCTCAGCTAAAGGCTTTTGTGGCAATACTGCATTTCTTTTCACTAAGCTACTTCTGCTTTGATCATCTATAATTCCAGGTTCATGAAGCTTGGGGTAGCTCGCAGGACTATCTTTTAACCACATTCTTTCACCTAATGATAAATTGTGAACTGCTTCAGTTGGTTTTGAAATTTGTTGTCTATTAGTTTTAACAGAAAAGGAGGAGGAAGGCTTAGAGGTATGGCTTAAATCATGGTGTGTTTGACTAACACTTTTCCCTTGTGCTTCATTTCTGCTCTGGCAAACAATGACACTTCTCTTCTGAGAATTGTTTTCATCTTCCTCTTGAAACAATATTTTCTTAATGGGACATGTTGGAAAAGGAGCTTGAGGAGTCTTAGAAACAATATTAGTAAGAAAGGAAATTCCAAGACTGTAGCCCAATTCTTGCACAGCTGCAAGACTGCTTTTCTCAACAAACAAGGATGAAGAGTAAATATAGTTTAATACATTATCAAAAGCATCTGGTTCACAGAAGTCAAGCTGAAACACTGATTGGGACTCATTCTCCTTATTTGTGAACAGTGTCTGGAAGTACTCACTGCTGGCAGCCAGAACATTTTTGTGAGCTCGAAATTTTTGATCTCCCACAATAAGAAGAACATCACAAAGCTGTCCTTTTAGACGCTCCTCGTTCAAAGCACTTAAGAGTGAAATGGCATGTGCTGGATTTATGTAATGCAAGAGCCCCTCCATGATTTTGATGTACCTGAAAACAAAAAATAAATGTTATGGTCTATTTTACATGCAGTTTTTAGTATAAAATGAACTCCTTGTTCCTTAGTTTTAGAATGCCAACCAAAGCAGCCATTTTTCTTTAGTATTATGTAATCTTAGCCTTTGAGAACAGGCATGAATTACAGGAACAAAGCAAACAGTATTCACAGTTCTGGTAGGTTCGCAATCATGAAAGGAAGCAGCTTGTGATTCTGCTTTTCCAGTGCACCTTAAATAATCACACTGCTCATTCAGATTATTAAAGCTAAACAACAAGAGCTATGTTTTCTAATTGTAGCATATGCTTACTCCTCTTCATACAAAGACCCACAGTAAACTAAATGATGGTAAAGGAGGTTCCCCGCCCCACCGATCACTACCCCTGTAGAAAGGCAATTTAAAAAATATATTGCTGAATCTGGGTCGTATGATTTTATAGAAAATCACTTTTGAGGCTAAAACCATCTTGATGGTATCTTTTTCATTAAGCAAACTTTAGTCGCTTCGGTTTTTTCCCTTATTGTTCAAAATAATGATAAAAGGACAGTTCATGTTCAGCAGGGAAAGACAATAGTTTTAATTGTCTCTGATACACATTATTAAGTTATCATTTTTACTTACATTTAAATAAGGCAAAAGTATAATTCACAATTTAGGAAGCGTATTACTTCCTAAAGTGTGAAGAAAAAGAAATTCATCCTCTGTAACTGAGTGGCCAAATATTCCATCTTCCTGGGAATTTCATAGTTTCAGAGATGCCCTAGTGGTGTTTTTCCATGGCTCAGTATAGTCAACTGACTCAACCAAACACTCATTCTTGATTCCAGCACCAGATGACTTGCCGGGTGCCCTACTGTATGAGAAACAGCCACTTTAGGACTCTGATGATTGTAGTGGAGCATTACAACTTCACTGCATGCAACAATCCCCATATAACATCTGTTTCCTATTGCAGAATATCTGATAATTCAATAGCAAGCTTCTTGCTACATCATAGGAGAGAGTTAGTTAGATATAATGTGCATCTTTAAAAACAGGAAAAAGATACCTTAGTACACAGATCATCAGTGGCACCAACTCTATCTTCCCTTTTCTTAATAGAAATTGGAGTCCTGCCAGCTTTTTAATGGAATTTTACTTTAATTCTGGTAGTAAAAAGTCTTAGCACCAACATTATGGATGGCACTGTAAAACAAATCAACAATAGGTCTTGCACATTTAATAAAAAAACCCCTTTGTTTTTATTAAAGTAGTTGATTGAAAGTGAAATTACTTTTTAGATATGAAAAAGGGCTGGCAGACATAATTGCAACGGAAAGGTTTCACCTTTCACTGACTTATTATTTATTTGAGTTATTCAGGCTCACATATATGTTATGAAGTTATAACCCTATAATTAGAAAAAGTAGAGGGAAGAGGTAAAATCCATTAGCTAACAATTACCAATGAGTAATGTTCAAACCCAGTGTTCTACATTGGCCTTGTTAAGGGTGTAAGTCTAAAAGGTATTGAGAGCACAGTGGAAAGCTCTACTCATAGATATGATTAGGCCAGAGACTGTAATTTAAGCATGCAATACTTTTTACTTAATATATCACCACAACAGAAGTGTTGTTTCTTTGACTCCACTGAAACCAGTGCAAAGGCAGCATCTGTTTAAAATATTAGAAATATCTCCCAGAGACAAACTCTGATAAATCATGTAGGGCAGGGTTGTTCAACTGGTGGCCCATGGGCTGCAGAAAGGCTTTACATTGCAGCCCCCAGTTCCTGCTTCTCCCCTTCACTAGGGCTGCAACAACAGGCAGGAGCTCTGGGCTCCTCCCTCCCCCTCTGGCAGCCACTTCCTACCCCGACCCCAGGGGGCAGGAAAGTATGGGAAGCGGAAGCCAAGTCAGGCCATACAAGTAGGAGGAGGGTGACACAGTGTTGCATCAGAGGCATCCATGTTGTCCCAGGGCCTGTGGCTTACACTAGTATGGGCTCCAAAGCATGTCACTCAGAAATTGGACCCTCTTGATCTAGGGGGCAAGATTATAACTAATGGTACTAGACCATGAAAATGGAAATTTAACAGAATTTTGCTTTAATAGTTTTGGGTTGATGCATCTTTAGCCAAATTATTTATTCCTAATTTTTCCATTAGTAGTCCATCTCCGTAAGGGAATAACATCACGCAAAAACTCCTCTGTAACAAAGCACATTCAAGGAAAAAAAAAAACTGGTAGGTATAGAGTATATTTTTTATATAAATAAGTTGGTTTTCTGTTACTCTATACCCTGCCCAGGCAGCTCAGACAATCAACATTATAGTACATTGTTTACTTGCTTGACAGCACACTATTTTTCCCACAGGACCTCTGCCTCATTGACTATACAAAATAGATCGTGCTTAGTGAATGGGTTACTCAGTATTTCTTTTTATCCTCATCTAATACAAGTTCACTGTCTTATTTACAGTTTATCTTCCAAACACTGCACAGTATTCAGTGCAACTTTTCATGAGGTTTTTCTCTGGTGCTGAACCTCACAGCAAGTGAATGCTTCACAAACCATAACAAATCCATCTTTAAAATACCCTGTGAAGTTTTATCTGAATTACAGAGTTGAACTTTAAAGAAAAGGACAAAAACCCCACTAATTGGGGTGTCCAAACTGAAAAACCTAACACTTGGTGTGACAGACCACTTATTTTTTACAGCACCTCACCTTTTCCAAAGACAGTTCCTAATGACTCAGGTTGCAGTTACGGGCTCTGAATTTCTAAAAGTTAGGATACAGATTTCTCTCACAGAAAATAAAAATCACACAATCAGAGGCCCAGTGATCATTTTCATAGATTCACAGAACTAGGCTCAGGAGGGACCTCAACAGGTCATCGAGTCCGACCCCCTATCTAAGCAGGAAAGAGTGCTGCGGTCAGATGACCCCAACCAGATGCCCATCCAGCCTTCTCTTAAAGACCCCCCAAGGTACAGGATAGCACCGCCTCCCTTGGAAGCCCATTCCAAATTTTGGCCACCTTTACCGTGAAGAAGTTTTTCCTGAGATCTAGCCTAAATCTGCTCTCTGTCACTTTGTGACCATTGTTCCTTGTTAGCCCAAGAGGCGCCCTGGTGAACAGAGCCTCTCTGATCCCTTGCTGTTTCCCCCTAATGAATTTGTAGGCAGCCACAAGATCACCTCTCAGGCTTCTCTTGCAGAGGCTGAAGAGGTCTAGGTCCCTCAGTCTCTCCTCATAGGGCTGTCCTGTAAACCCCTAAACATATGAATGGTCTTCCTCTGGATCCTTTCAAGTCCATCAACATCCTTCTTGAAGTACGGTGCCCAAAACTGTATGCAGTACTCCAATGCCACACAGAGGAGAAGTATCATCTCCTTGGATCTATTTGTCATGCATCTGCTGATGCATGATAAAGTGCGGTTAAGCTTTGCTGATGATTTCATCACACTGACGAAGTGTTCATCTTGGAGTCCACTATGACTCCGAGATCCCTTTCCACTTTTGTGCTGCTGAGACGGCCACTTCCCAGCCAGTAGATGTGCTGGATATTTTTGCACCCTAGGTGCAGCACTCTGCACTTGTCCTTGTTGTACTGCACCCTACTGTGTAATGCCCACTTTTCTAACTTGTCCAGGTCTGCCTGCAATTGTTTCCTACCTTCTGGAGTGTGCACTTCACCCCACAATTTAGTATCATCTGCAGACTTGGACAGAGTACACTTCACACCCACATCCAAGTCACTGACGAAGATATTGAAGAGTACAGGTCCAAAGACCGAAACAAATTTTGATTTATATTACTTGCTACACACTACACAAGAATTTTGTGGCAGGTTTAGGCGTAGAATCCAATTATTAAAAGTAGCATTCAACTCCTTTATGCAGAAGACCATCCTTCCCCTTCCTGCAATCCTATCTCATTTACTATAACATGCCATCCCATTACTTCAGCCACTGAGCCAGGGAACTTGTTACAACCCAACTCATTAAACCAGCCTAATTTATTCTTAGAGCAGTCTATCTTGTGTTGTGGATGATACAAGACAGAACCACGCCCCCCACCTCCTCAATATACAGTCTTAACGACATGAACATACCAGGACATATAATGGGGCAAAATTAATGATGCATGTGTAGCCTTTATTCTGAAATTTCCTGACTTTTGAATGCCTGACTTTTCAATCACACATTTTACGTTTTAAAATTTTATTTTTAAATATAATTTCCTAGGTTTTTAAAAGGAAAAATGTAAAAAACCCAGAAATTCCTTCATGTGAAACTGTGTGTCCTCTGAACTCATATGGGTTAACAGCACAAGTGGACTTTTCAGCTTTTATAAAGCAGATGTTTCAGTGACTTGAACACACAGGCTAAGTACAGACACTTAAAAAGCCTAAGCCTGAACTGATTCAATCTTTGCAGGTTAGTCTAACCTGTGTAGATGGAACCAAGAACAAGTGAATAGACATTTACTTTTGATTCTGGAAATGCAGCCACATCCCTGCAGTGGCTTAGGCTATAAGCCAGGGGGCGCTAGAGGAGCCATCCCTTCCCTTCTGCAGCAACAGCAGGGCTGGAGGCAAGCGGAGCTGGGGGTGGGGGTGGGAGTGGCCAGGCCCCTGCAGGCTGCTGAGTATGACTGGGGAGGGATTTAAAGCCTCACCCTAGCCTGTGCCAAGAAGGGGAAGCAACCTGGACTTTGCCAAGAAGGGGAAGCAACCCGTGCCAGGTTTGTCCCCAAGCAGCAGGGGGTGTGGCCAGCTGAGGGTCTGGGTAGTGCCTCAGACTCAGGAAAGGAAGGGAAATTAAACCCCCTTGCTCCCCTCTCTTTTACCAGTACAGGACTCCAGCCGGGGTCTGCCAGCTTCCCCCCCCCCCCACTCCGCTGGCCACTCAAGTGGTGGGGGCATGGCCAGCTGGCAGCTGGGGCAGTGTCTCAGGCTTGTGGGGGTGAGGGAGGGGAATTAAATCCCTTTGCCTCCCCTCTCCCAATGGCATGGACCCAGCCAGGGTCTGCCAGCTGGGGTCCCATGCTGGATTTAATCCTCCTCCCTTTCCTCCACCTGAGCCTGAGGCACTGCCTGGGCCACTGGGTGGCCATGCTCCCCACCGCTTGAGCGGCCAGCGGGGGCGAAAAGCTGGCAGACCCTGGCTGGGATCCCATGCCAGTGGGAGAGGGGAGGAAGGGGAGTTTATTTCCCACCCCCGCCACCTAAGCCTGCTGTCCCATGCCCCTGTCCCCTCCACTCCAGCAGGGAGAAGTCTGGCAAGGGCTGCTCTGCCCCCGTTAGGCAGACCGGGCTGCATCCCCAGCCGGGTTTCCCACCCTCACCCCTTTGTCAGCCAGCTGTAACTGCTCCAGCTAGAGAGCAAAGAAACAGGGCCAACCCTGCTCTGCTTGAGCAGACAGCGCAGCCCAGGCCAGGGCTGCAAAGGATGCTGGAGGACTGTGATTTAACTTGAACCAGGGAGGGGTCTAGGACAGAAGTTCCATCAACTGGTTTGACCTAAATCAGTTAAGTCTGATTACTACATTCAACCAGGTTTGTCTTAACCTATTTTGGCCATTTTGAAATCAGTTTATGTACACTGAGCTTCTGTTCTGTTACAGGTTTAAACCAGTTTCTGATCACTGAAACCGGTTTGTGTGCAACATCTGTCCCTAGCTGCGGAGTAACTAAAAATGGTAGGCTGTTATCCTCTATACAGGAACTCCATTAAGTTACATATTTGTCTTTGGGTTTAAGAGACATTTATTAGCAAAATTATGCTTGGATTTAGCAACTCTGACTCTTGCTCCAGGTTCTTGAGGAGATCAAGCTCTGGTGGCTATAGATCACCTTGTCCCATTGATCCCAAGCTTGTCCTCTCCATCCCTGTACTGTTTGCTTCTATCCCCTTCTAGCAGTAATTTTGTCTATGACCTTGCAATGCCACCTTTACTTTTCTACCCTGAGTGGAGTCTAGGCTACTTTCTATTTTCTTTCACACAATTTATGTGCCAGCATTGGGAGCGTTTCAAATGCTCACTGCCATAGCAGGTACTGGCAGTCAGAAGGAACAACTGCAGAAAAAGTCTACTGTGAGGAGCAACAGTAGTAAGGGTCCTACACATCCTCTGTAGTCCTGGGTTGGAACTTGCTCAATGCAGAGCAGAACCATCAAGGAACTTTGGGACCAGCTTCTAGCAAGTCTCTGTCAATTGTCTGCAAACAGTAATCTGCAGCCTTATAACTGTGAAATCTGGGCAGATTGTTACAGAATGGCTTCTTGCCACATTTCATATTTCTGCTCCAAAGAAAGAAGACACAAGTGCATCTCTGTGAATGGTCTATCAGAACTCAGCATCAGAAAACAAATCAGTTAGTGTTCCTGAATCTTAAAGAGACAGACAATCCGCATGGAAAAATTTGGTCCAAACAATAAAATCTGATAAATGTATAAGCAACTAAAATAGGATTAATAATGGAAATTATTAGGCAGCCTTAAGTACACTGCTGCCATTTCTACCAGTTACCATTAATAATGCTTTAACGGAGATGGGATGG
This sequence comes from Crocodylus porosus, assembly GCF_001723895.1. Lineage (NCBI taxonomy): Eukaryota > Metazoa > Chordata > Crocodylia > Crocodylidae > Crocodylus > Crocodylus porosus. The sequence continues at coordinate 42,300,793 of NW_017728906.1, forward strand.
GATGCTGAAACCAGAGAGTTTCCATGGCTATTAGGAATTATACTTAGAAGCAGAAAAATGAAAGGAAGAAGATGAGAAATGAACACAAATGAGACGGGCAGCCGGGGAGTGCATGGAGAAAAAAAAAATGGCCAAAACTTCAGGCAAAAAAAGAACGGACTATGGAAACTGATTTAGGAACACAAGTGTTCTACTGGGCATCAGCTCTCACTACCTTGAGGGTGTGAGAAAGAGGTACTGCTTGTGTTTTACTTAAGGTGTGGACACAGAAATGCTTACAGCATGACACAGGTGTAAAAAAGATTTCATAGACATTAGGGCTGGAAGGGACCTCCCAAGATCATCAAGTCCAACCCCCGCCCAAAGGGCAGGAAGTCAGCTGGGGTCAGATCACCCCAACAAGATAAGGATCCAAGCGTTTCTTTTACATTTACATTGAAAATGATCGATGCAAAAGTTGCAACCTCCGTGGTCACCCTGCAGGCCACAACTTGCTGAAAGCACCCTGAAAGGCACCAATGTGTCAAAACCCCTGGCACACGGGTGCCTTCCAGGATTCCCACAGCAAGCCATGGCCTGAACCACAACCACAAAGATTGAAACCCCTGCATCAATCACTTTCAGTGTAAAAGAAAAATGGTTCTGCATTCAGACCCTGCAGACTGCCACTTGGCAGGGTTTTTTCTTTGCTTGTCCACCTTTCAGGGAACGAGGTAGTTGAATGGGGTTAGTGGAGTTGGGGGCAAGGGGTTTGAATTTCAGAATTTGCAGCATTTGTCTGCAATCAAAACAAATACACTGCTCAAAATCTCTGGTCACATTACAGAGACAAAGAAAGACATCTCAGAGGCACCAAGAATGTCACCAAGCCCGAGGCAACCCTTGCTTTGCTCTGGCAGTTAATTTCTAAAGCACCTTCTGGATTTGAGACCAGAGAGTGATGCTCATTCTTAATGTCATTGGCTTGTTCAGCGCTCTATTTCTTTTACTCAACTGTCTAAGAGATGGTGCAGACATTTAAATGGAGTAAATTTGATCAATCTGGTAAAGAACTGTCCCTGAAGGAATTGGGGCAAAACTCGTAGCAGTGTATGTTGCACTAGGTTAAGTTTCATCAGTCCCCCCCTATCTCAGGCAAGCCAGTTGCTAAATGTGAATAGATCGTTTTTTTGCTCCCCTGCCATCTAGTGGCAGATCCTTGTAACAGTGTCTGTTATAGCAGGACAGCTGCATGTCCTTTTGTCTTCCTGATCTTGACAGAAGGCAGGGAAGAAGTGCACTTTAAGTTGATGCCCTCAAGCTTCTACCTAGGTATAACTTCCCCTATTGCAACAGCAGCTGGAGTCTCTGGGCTTCCCCTCCCATCTCCACCTTCCACTTCTGTGCACACTCCAGGGGGCAGCACGGTACAGCAGTGTGTGCTTAAGTGAGGCTGGGGCTGTGTGGCACATGGTGCAGTGGTGGGAGGGGGTTGCAGCATCCATGGGGGAATTGTTTCAGTACTGGTGGGAAGGGATGCCCACATGGGCACCCACTGCAATAGGGTGAGGTGATCACGCAGTGTGTGGTGTAGGGGCAATGACCCCAAATGGTGTTACCCATGGTAACACTAATGGTGCATGCCACTATTGTGGCATGCAGTCCCTAGCTGCTTACAAATTGGACAGCCCTGGACAAGTTGAAGAACTGCATAAGTCTTCCTGAGACACAGTACACTTCTGATTCCATTATTGTATAATGCACACTTTAGTCTATAAAGTAAGTTACTTTAGTCTATAAAGTAAGTTACTCTATAAAGCTGAACTTACTGCATAAAGGTGAACTCTCTTCACTGTGCATACACTACACAGCCAAGGAGGCTGTGGCCATACCCACTTTATCATGATCATGGATTTCCCATGGATTTCCTTGTTATGTCAGGAGACTCTAATTGCTCTGAAACGTGCTCTGCTTAATTGTCTAAATAAGCACACCGTGTTAGACACCATTCTTGTAAAGTTGCACCATAGGCCAAAGAAAATCTGATGCAACTGGGGACAAAAAGGCATCAAGGTGTTTTAACAAAAGTTCTCTTCAGGATGTTTGGAATAAATCTAAACCCACGTAGCAAGTTTCAATTTTGGCTTCAAACTTTCAAATATCATTAAGGGAAAAATTTTGAGAGACTTGAAGCACATTTAATTTTATTATTTATTCTGTTTAAGGATTCAGTCCTCCTAAATTTAATGAAATGGCGTTTCAGTTGTTATTATGTGAGGTATTAATTATTGTAAACTTTCACTGAAAAGCAAATTTATGAAGTGCTGGTATGTGTCAGGAGGGAAACCTGCTAAACTGAGAAGGTTAAGTAAAAAAAAGTGTCCATTATAGATTAGATCAGCTATTTATTACTATTACAATTAAAAAGTGCTGCATATAAAACATAGGGCCTTTCATTATCTGCATGTAGCAGACAGACTTTACTTTTCCCTTCTTACTGTTCATATAAGAGTCCACACAATCTGGAATGTTACATCTTTACTCTCTTCAGTTTAAGTTATATTACAGACAATTACTCCTTTCTTACACTAACACACAAATGCCTGGAAACATATCTATAAAATCCCTTATTTCAATGTGTCTAGTGCATTCTTTATTTACAAATAAAAGAGAAGTGAAGGTGAGCTATATGGAAGTCCAGCTAACATAACAGGTCAATATTACATTAAACACAAAGGCAAGGATTTTTTAGTGTGATATCTTTTAATGGACCAACTGTATAGCTGGGATAGTTAGACAAACCTTCCAATGCAAGACATTCTTCTTGAGGCCTGACCAGAACAAGCACAGCGTGGTACAAATAAGTGCAGCATGCTGTACTTGGCTTGTTCTGTTCAGACCTGAAAAAATGTCTTGCATTTGAAAGATGGTCTAACTCTACCCCAACTATACAATTGGTTCAATAGAAGATCTCTTCTTAAAAAAACTTTGCCTCTCAATTTCTGGACCATCATGGCTTATCACTTTTATACTACTGTTAAACACAAAAAGTATTAATCTTTTTAAAAGGATTAAACCCAGACTTTTTAAAGAAATCCAGCCCATGTCCATCTGCAAGACGATAAGAAATCTCACTCCAACCAATTTCCACTACCTACTCGCATTTAATTTTTCTGTTTGGAATAGCAAAGCTACATAAAAAGTGAAAAACACAATACATTATTAGGTTGGCAGTCCTTAAACCTTTTGGACTGCTCAGCCCTTTTTTGGTTTTGTTTTCCTGTCATTCACCCCATTGATTTGATGTTACAGACACTAGTAAGTAGGGATCCAGGTTCTCTAATAAAAAAAACAAACCATTTTTTTAATTTAAAGAGGTAACCCAAAATCCACGTTTTTCAGTGTTTCATTTTAAATCACAGAAAAATGTGGATTTTGGGTTACTTTTTTAAACCAAAATTGGGGATTTTTTTTTTAAAATCACAGAAAACCAGGATCCCTACTAATAAGGCCACCCCAACCACTTAAATAAAAACAAGTTTTTATGATCCTGTGGAAGAATGAGGATTGTTCTTATCTCTTCTAGAATATAGCAATGATGTTCCAAGGACAAAGTTTCCAGTAAAGGGTTTCCCTTACATAGGAATGTATTCTTTCAGTAACCTTGAGATTGCCTATTAAATTCTTCACTGCCAAGCTGATTTACAATCGTCTCTTTGCACTTGCTGCTACTGTTTCTAGCCTGATGTCCTTCATCTTTCAAGTATCTGTGATCTCCACCAAGCATATCTGTTAATTGCTGAGAAAATTACACCCTCCCAGACAACTTCATCTACCAGACTGTCTCCCAGGTATCTAAACCTTCACATAACTTCCTACATCTACTCGCCTGCATCCTCCAATCCAAGTCTGAAGTATCAAGTCATTTTGTATTTACAAACATAATAGTTTTATGCAGGGTATGATTTAAAAGTATGTGCAAGGATGCATCAAGTTAAAGTCTTGGACAATAATGGAATGAAAAAGATTTCCAGCTATCTCCTGATATCTTAAGGTGCACACGCATCTGTGGAGGGCACTTCTTCACTCCAGTTCAATGAACAAGACATTTTTTTTTCTTTTCAGTGATTTTAAGTGCAAGCTACTGAGCAACAAGTAGTTTAACAGCAACCTACAAAGAGTATCAAAAGGTATTAGGCTTTTAAATGTTTTAGCTTCTTTACAATGATTTAAATAGAGGTCGAAAGGGTTTAAAATGAACTTTTCTCCACGTTAAAATATCAGAAAATGTTTATTCTGACCTCTGACACTCCTACTAAGAGCGTAGTTAATCATCATGGAAAAGAACAAAGGGGTTTAAGCAAACTAAATATTCCTACCCTTTTCAGTTATTTCTTTGCTTCACTTCTGTGATATCATTTCTTTAGTTCTCCAGTCACCACGGAGCCTAAAAGACTAAGTAGGACCTGAAACTCTAGTATAAATACCAAACACCCACCAGCCAAATTTAGGGGAAAAGAACTTCTTAAGCCTTCTTGACTCAGCAAGAATCTGCAAACAAAAGCAGGAAGCCTGTCTTTACTACTTTTGCAGATAGAAGTGGCATCCTACTAGGGCTCCTTAATAAAATCTTCTGCAATACAGAATGCAGTACTCACTCTCCTTAATGGGCACAACTACACAATAGCTTGTGTTGACATGCAGAAGTTGTACTGATTTAATTACAATGGTATAGTGAAAACGGTACCAACACCCAAATTGACAGTACTGATATAAAGGCACTTTCACTGGTATTTTTCATTATTTTATGGGAAGGAAAATAAGCTACACTCATATTTTCATCTCTGTATTAACACAACTGCATCCACACTTGGGTATGTGTAACTAGCTAGTTACAGAAGAATTAAAAAAAGAAAGCCCTCAACTGAATGCTATACTGGTACAAAATCAATACTGGAGACCAAGGATCAGGAATTGCAATCTGAGGGCTGTAGTAGTCAGGGAAGAGCATCTTGTATACAACCCTCTTATGATACTGAGCAGATACAGTTTCGATTCCACTAAAACTGTCCTGAAATAATCATAGCTCTAACCAAAAACAGTGATGGTGGCAGGGGCAGAGTTGGGTTTCATGATAAAGTAAACTGGGAAAAACATGGGGTTATGAAAATCATATGAAGGACCTCCTACTCATGTTCTTTTCTATAGCTGTTAATAAATATTTTTCCTGCACCTGAAACAATATGAAAAAAAGGATAAACAAAGGATCTAAGATTCTGCCCCGACTGCAGGACTGTGCCCAAACCCAGTTCCTGTTTTCTATAAATATCAGTTGGTACTTTTTATTAAGGTTATGAGACTTCTACATAGACATGAAACAAAAATTAGCCCCACCCATAAATATAAAACTTCTATGAGATGGAGGTGTTTATTTCAAATAAAAGTATCCACGATTAGAGAAACAAAAAATGTATATGAATCCTTAAGGATTTTCATGTAAGAGATTTTTAAAGATTGCTTAATATAACTGTTTTTGAAGGATGTGGAAAGATTTTCACAAAACATCTGACATCTTACTAAAATGTGAAAGGAGTTATTCATTAATGAGAACAAGAATAAGTAATTATCTAAGCATTCTTATCACATTGTTACAAAGAACATAGGACAAGTGGAGGAGGGTGAAGCAAGTGCCCAAAAGAAAAAATAAATATTTTTGCCTCTCTTAAAGAATTCAGTTTAGGAAGTATGTAAGAAATGACAAATCTCATGCCAATATATTTAAAAAACCTCCACTCATTCAAAAAACTCTAAGAAAGTCTTACACTGTCTCTAGCTGTGACACTTTGAACAAAAGTATATTTTAATTCACAGAGCAAAATGTTAATGTTTCCAAGAAGCACAAAACAAAAATGATTATAAAATGGAAAATATTTAAAAGTTCTCTTAATCATTAGTTCTAATATTATGAAAAAATGAAGAAGCCTGGGAAGGTGGAACCCAACAAAAGGTCTCTCTCACTTCTCAGATGATTCAATTTATAAACTGTGCACAAAGTAGTTTATAATGCCATGACACATGATGCTTTCATTTATGGAAGACAGCAGAAAATATACTTCTCTTCAATCAGTTGTGAAAAAGTACACCTGCTTGCCCCGTAATTCATCACAATTGCAGAAGGGAGAAAAAGATAGAAGGATGGAATGGAAGGATACAGTTGGGGAAGATGTATTTACACTGTTAGAGCATCTCCATCTGTGAGGAAGGGTTTTGCTGCATCTTTAGATGTTTCATAAACATAATACTTCTTAGCTGTTTCTACTCTAAGACAACTCACTCATATGAAGGTTTTAATTTACAGTTAATGTTGATATTTGACAGATACAGGAAGTTGACATATTTAATTTGCTTATTTAAAAAAAAGATCATTATAAATCAGTATTAGCAAGTACTAGAGTTAAGTTTCAAAATAACTTTAGTTATATTGTGACTCATATGAGGGTTCATAGTTTTCTGAGAAATTCTTTAGGTTGAATTTTTTCTGTTTATATGCAAAGATGATTCACATAAAAAAAATTATGGTCAGCCCTTTGTCTGAAGGTGGAAAAAGCAATTATTTTCTCATTCTGACCATCAGTATTTATAGTCTCATGTAATTAAATCAAAGACTCAGTCTGGAAATCCATATTCAGTATCAAGCTGTTGCCAGTGATGTGAAGCATCTTCAACAAGTTAAAAAACTAGATTTTGAGTCAAAATAGTTGTAAGGTTGTTAGAACACAACTTGGAACATATACAGTAGGGGGGGAAAGCATACTCCAGTGGCATAACTAGGGTGAGGTGACAGGGTGAGCCCCTCTGGGTGCCAACTTGCAGGGTGGGGAGGAGAGGAGGTGATGTGCACAAAAAAAGGCTGCACCTGTACAATTGCACCAGCAACCAGAAAGAGGGGTGAGGGGGGGTGCCAGTGCCCCACGCACCTGGCTAAGTCACTATACCTCTGGTGCTGGGGCTCATTTATAATATTCACATGCACATAATTAAGTGCCCAGTAAAGTTACTTTTCCTTCCTCTGTTTATTGCACTCTCTGGTTGCTTCTTGTCTTAAACTGGCCAGTTAAGCGCTACAGGGCAGTCAGTCTCTATTTCCTGCAATATAATTATAAGGCCCCTACTATCCCAAGAAGCATCAATCCTAAGCAGGCCCACAGGACACTACCGTTTAGTAGCAAGGGGTCGAAGAAGCAAGCTTTTGAAAAAGTACAAAAGGAACAAGCTCCTTAACGTTGTCTCAGGTGCTCAGACCTGAAATGGACTTCAAAAGGCCTGTGCTACACTTTCGGAGGGAATCCTGCTAAGTTCCAGGCTGGGACAGAGTTAATCCAGGTAGAATCACTGGAGCTTTCAATTGCAATGCTCTAATGAAATCCTGACTTTGTATGAGAGCACCGGAGTTCTTCAAAATCCCACAGTTTGGCCAAACTGGGATGGGTTTTTGTGGGCTTGGCAAAAGGTACATCCCTGCAGTATTTCAGCTGATTGTTCCCAAGCATGGGGACCGGTATAATTTCTCAATGAGAAGGTCACTAGAATTTTAAACATATTTTCCTCTGGCTTCGTTCTAAGAAAATCTGAACTTCCCCCATATTTCCCCTTCTCTTCCTCCCCCTCCCACAAACTCATTCTCAGGCAGATAATCGGCATAAACATTTTCAATGCAGTTTAGAAAAGTTGTCAGGAAATGGAAACAGATTCTTCAAGCTGGTAAATGCCAGGTCCCACATACTAAGCTGTGCTCTCAGATTCTCCTAAAATAGAGCACTGGGTGCATCTACACGTGCAATTCATCCGAACAATAAACTCTGAGAGAAGTTTGAGATGGAGTAAACTACTTCTGGACACAGTGCCTACATGTGCACCTAGGACAGCAGCAACTTGTGTCACGCCAGATGAGTTTATGCCAGGGCCTCTCCTGCACTGCGTTCCAGAAGGGCTGGCTGGGGCATGAAGGTGCTGAAAGCGCAGAGCCATGTGGCTAGGCAAGAGTCTGGCCCCTGCTGGCTGGGCTGACTGGGTGCAATTTATAGCCAACATCAACATCTACATATGTGTTTAATCGCAGTTAATTACTCTGCTGTGAGACAGTACTGTCCCCAATGACAGTACTACCTTACTGCAGCATAAATTAGTTTACTGCAGCCTAATACCATTGTAAGTGTAGATGGTGATGCTTTACTCTACAGATAGTCTACTCAGTAATAAAGTGCAGGTATAGATGCAGCCCTTGTGTATCACTTAAATTCACTTTATATATGCATGAACTGTACATAATGATACGGCAAGTTTAATTCTGTCACTTTTGTAAGATCCTTATTTTTTTTTATTTCTTGACTTATTTTAAATACAATCTTAATAATATTTATATACAACATTACACACATAACTGTACATCTATTTTCTGTTTGAGAAATTACATAACCAACTGAAAAACTGTATTCTGCCCTTTTTCTCTGAAATCTGCATAGCCCATTCATTCTTCCATTCTACCAAAATTAAAAAAATTGGATAGCTTTTAAACAGATAAAAATGAAAAGAAAAAAACTCCACTTGTAACAAAATACTAGATTAAAAAGTGCAATCTCCTGCCTCTCAGAAAGCCAATTTACATTATTTTAAATGTTTTAAACGTTTTTTATGGTTGATTCTGCTTTATCATTTATTGGCATATTCTAGTTATTTGTATTTCTCCATAGGACAAAAAGATTACTATTTTTGCCTTCCATTTAACCTAGTTATTTGCACATTGACTTTTGGCATATTTAATTCTATTGCATAAACCAAAACTAGAAAAAGAAAATTTAGGAATGGTTAATCAAACAACTCAGATGAAGTAGAGTGTGGAAAGAGATTTCTGTTTGCAACAAAAAATCTACCATAATGTTTCACATATTGAAACGTTTTTGTAATCTGTTGAATAATTACATATGGCTTTTTTCATTTAAAATTGTTAAGCACATCACTTCTTTGAAGGATAAACAGCATTTTTCCTGTCATCAACTACTGCATTAGCTATCCTAGATTGCTAAGAGAAGAAGAAGTGATTTGTTAAGTGTGGAATTTTGTTGTCATTATTCACAGAACGTGGTCAAGCATAAGGACATAATGAAACATGAGATGCAACTGAGGAGCAATTGACACAATTATTTTTTATTAATTTGCTTGCAAGGCTTGAAGAGCTGACAAAAATGAGTAGAACAAGCTGCAGTTTAGTACCTCATTATAAATGGAAAGCACACTACTGGGCTTTGGGTCTGTATTTTCTCTGATCTATTAGCATAATCTATTTATTTGTATAATCGAGCTCGAAAAAAAACATATGCACACAACAGGAATCTATTCTACTTTTCATAGATTTCAGAGTCATAAGGGACCTCAGTAGATCACTGAGTCTGACCCCCTGCCCTGGGCAGGAAAGAGTGCTGGGGTCAGAACGACCCCAGCTAGGTGTTTGTCCAGTCTCTTCTTAAAGACGCCCAAGGTAGGGGAGAGCACCACCTTCCTTGGAAGCCCATTCCAGATTCTGGTAACTTATTCTGTAAATAAGTTCTTCCTAATGTCTAGTCTAAACCTGCTCTCTGTTGGTTTGTGGTTGTTGTTGCCAGTTACTTCAAGGGGCACTCTGGTAAACAGAGTATCTCCTATTCCTTGCACCCTCCTCCCCCCAAACAAATTTGTAGACAGCGACCAAATCCCCTCTCATCCTTCTCTTACAGAGGCTGAAGAGATCTAGGTCCCTCAACATCTGCTTATAGGACCTATCCTGCAGGCCCCTAAGCATATGAGTAGCCTTCCTTTGACCAGGGGTGGGTAATTATTTTGGTTAGAGGGCTGCTTACCTGAGTTTTGGCAAGCCATCAAGAGCCACATGACAGGCAACCCAGGGCAGATAAATATTAATTTTCTAAATGTTTTAGTGGTCCTGTGGGCTGGATAGAATGGCCTGGCAGGCTGCATCCAGCTCCCGGGCCACATTTTGCCCACCCCTGCTCTAGACCCTCTCAAGGTTATCCACATCCCTCTGGATAACCCACCCACTCCAGCTGTGGCCTGACCAGTGCCACATAAAATTATCACCTTCCTAGACCTGTTGTGATGCACCTACTAACGCATGATAGGGTGCGGTTAGCTCTATTGATCATTTTGTCATATTGTCAACTCATGTTCATCTGTGAATCAACTACCACTCCAAGATCCCTTTCTGTTGTTGTGCTGCTTACGAAGCCCTCCCCCAATCTGTATGTTTTGGTGATTCCTTCTCCCTAGGTGTAGTATTCTGCACTTATCTTTGTTAAACTGCATCCCATTTTGTTCTGCCCACTTTTCCAACTTGTCCAAATCCACCTGAATCCGTTCCCTGCCCTCCAGTGTCTGCTTTGCCCCATAATTTAGCGTCATCCACAAATTTGGACAGTGTGTTCACTACACCCTTGTCCAAATCACTGATGTTGAACAGCAGTGGCCTGAGGACCAAGCCATGGGGGACTCTACTACTCACATCTTTCCAGGTTGATACTGATCCATCCACCACTCTAGTGTGTACTTTGATTATTTTTGCATTTTCCCATAAAACAAAAACATGCCCTACCTGATTAAATTGCACCCCATTATTTGCATGTTAGGAAAGGCAGCACATATATTGAATAAGTAAATAAGTAAAGAGCACCTTTTGGCTTAGTGATTGAGCCAAAACTAGAAACTAAAGAAAGCCAAGAATTCGTTAACAGAATAACACAAAGACTAGGCATTATTTTGTCACAAATTTCCACTGACTATATACAGATAGGATTACAGTAATGTTGCAAAAATGCTTCACAATTTAAAAAATCACAAATGACATTTTGGCCCCTGGAACCTGTTCATTTAAAGGTGTCATGGGATCCAATCCTTGATCCCAACAATGGAAACATGATTTTGGGATCAAAGATCAGATCCCTCCATACCTGCCAGTGCAGGGGAGCCCAGGATCTCCCTACACTGACAAGGTGAAAGCCAGGTGCCTGCAACTCAGCATGACCCGGGGCTGTAGACTAACAAATCAACTTATTTGTCAGCACCGGCCCTGGGGTAGCCCTGGATATGCCACGCCTTCAACTGAAGGTGCTACACAAACTAGTTTGCTGGTTTATGGTGCTTTTAAATTGGGTGCTCATATAGGACACTTGCCATTTATGCCCAATTAACCCATCAATCATGGCACGAATGTGATGTAAAAGGGCCCTTATTGTTCTAAATTAACTGGCACATTTCAGGGTGTTTGAAGGTATCCAGGTTGTAGCCATATTGTTTTAAAGGAAAAAGCAATCAGGGCTTATGGTAAAGGTGATAGCTGTTATTAGACCAACAGGACTTTTGCAAAAAAAAATTGAATTGTTTGCATTTTGGAATCGTTTGAAGGACACTCAACATGCCCCTGGTCATTAGCTGCTGTACTGGCCACAGTGGATCCTGCATTCCAGTCTCGCCTCTTGTCTCATGCAGGATCTCCTTATTCTCTCCGTCTGTCTCTGTCTCTCTCTGCAACATAGCAGCGTGATGGCAGCAGGGGGAGGCAGACATAACCACATGCCAAATGTCCAAAATCATTGCCATCAAGTCTTTTGAGACAGGGTGGCCAAGCTGGGACTAGCCCTGAGACCCTGCTGGCCAATTTGCTTATGTGAGTGGCACCCAGCAGATCAATGAAGTGGCAGGCCACACAGCAGCACAGAGCAGAAAGCAGAGCAGCAGACTGGGAAGGGGCTGGGAGTGGCACACAGAGAAGCAGGGGTTGGGTTTGTCAAAAAGGTTAGTTTCAGAGCAGAGGCGATGGGTGCAACTCTGGGTAGGAATCGCATTGGAGAGGAGTTAAAAAGCAGGGCCTCCTCCCTGTCCTGTCCTGCTCAGGACAGCCAGTAGCGCTGAGCAGAAAGGGCGGGGGTAAGACAAACACCCATAGTGACGTCACCAGGAGCGTGGCCCCGCCCACAACCACACGGTCTACTGCGCATGCGCGCCACAACTCACACCCCCCCCCCCGCACGCGCAGTCAGAACTACGGCGACCAGCCGCGCGCCCTCGACAGTACGAACGGCCACACAGCGCCCGCCCCACTCCCTGCGCACGCGCAGGAAGGCCGGAGCGAGGGTTCCACGGCTCGCGCGCAAGCGCCGTAGGAACGTGTGAAGTCTCGGGCAGGCGCACTCTGAGCTCCCAAGGGCGGGCTATGTGGCGGGCGTGGGCGAGCGCCACGGGAACGGAGCATGCGCGCTGAAGGGGGGAGGGGGCTAGTTTCGTAACCGGCGCAGGCGCAGTGCGGTGCTCGGGGACCGCAGCCCCGCTCGGTGGGGGAAGGAGGAAAAGGAGAGAGCGAGAGGAAAAAAAAAAAAAAAAAAAAAAAACCACCTCAGAGTTACGTCAGGAAAAGACGCCTTTGTGCACAGCCAGACCCGTACGGCCCGGGCAGCCCCGGAACGGGCGCGAGACGCGGCCGTTACTCACCCGCTCCGCCGCCGGCCGCGCCCCCCCCTGCTGCCCCCCTTGGCGCCTCCCTTCACGAATCGCCCGCGCGCGCTGCTGCCACCGCCGTGATTCCATCCATCTTGAATTTGACGTCATCCCACACCAGGGATGAGGTCATCGCAGGGAACGCTCGTCACGTGCGCAGCGTTCCGATTGGCCGGCGCGGGCGCCGGGGGTGAGGCGCTCGCGCCGCGGGGCGGGTGGCGGTTGGAGACGGTTACGGGGGATCCCCCGACCGACAAACCGCCCGTCCGCTTCCCCACTCCTCCCCCACTCCCTCACTTAGCGCGGTAGCCTTGGCGCGCTCCCCGGGGAGCCCTCCACTAGCTATGGCCCTAGCGAGAGGGGCCGAGGAGACGCTCCCACCCGCCCACGGCGGGGCAACTACAGATCTCTCAGCAGCGCCCCAGACACTGGGCTGCTTGACTGCCCTCCCCTGCGGGGGGGGGGGCACGTGACCCCTCACCTCGTGGCGCTGGCCCGGGCACGTGGGAGGGGGCGCTGACGTGATGGTTGGGGCACGTGATCCCTCGCCCTGTGGTACCTCTTCACCTACTAACGGTCTGACACTGAGCAGGGGGTAGGATCTGCAGGCCTAGGCTCTTGTGCTGGGGTCCCATGGGAGCTGGAGCGGAGTTTGTGCCCCCTAATGCCACCTATATACTGTGTTTGTCTCCCAGCCTCACTGTGGGGAGTCCTGGCCTCCTGAAGCCTTGTTTGCACCTTTGTCCCAGTGTCAGGGGTGCCCTTCCCCACCTGCTGTGGGTCCATTTGTAGGCAGCCTTCAAGCAGGTTTGTTCTGTCTTCGCTCAGCTGTGCTCAGGGTTTTGGCCTGCCAGCCAGCTGTGTGATGCTGAGCTGGTTAGCCAGCTGGATCTGGACCTGTGCCACCCCTGTCCAGCCCCATGTGCCAGGATTGGGCCCTGTGTGCCTGAGCTGGCAGCAGGACCACAGCCCACAGGGCTCCCCTCACAGCCATAGGCAGTGCTGGATTTGACTCACAGGCCAAGGGCTGAGTACTCCTGCTTTAACACATTATAGACGTGTGAGCATGCTCTGGGCTGTGCTGCCTAGTGGAGTGGGAGGGACCTCAGTCCCCCATACTGGGTGTCCTTGAGCACCCTTAAAACAGTTAGAAATGCCCTACAATAAATGGAAAGGCTTTCCCAGGCTTTGCTGGGCTATGGATGAGGCCTTTAAGCATGTGCTAAGAAAAAGTGGTAGTTACTCCTCGTGATCAACTTTAAGCCTAGGAAATTTAAGTGAATGAAATGAGCATTTGCACTATTTCAGTCCCTGTAATGCAGAACAGGCCCATTTTGAGTTAAACAAAATACAGTTCTTCTCTGCCAGAAAGAATGATCTGGGCCTTTATCAAACTAGAGATACATGTTTAGTCTTTTTTTGGATTAAAATCTACATATAAGGCAGCGGGGGGTCTTCTTAATATAGTTTAGGATCTTTAATAAGTGGGCAGGAGCTGCTGTGATAAAAGAAGTTATCTTTAAAAAGCTATAATAATTTACACAGTATGCCATGCAGTTGTTAATTGTATATCAATATTTCTGGATCAACTTCATGGTAACCATTTCTAGTAGTGAGATGTGATTAAATATAGAGCGTCTGATTCTGATACATGTGGAACTTAGTAAGTTTATCTGCATTTTTTATCTCAGGAGGATTAAATATTTCATTGCAACAGCAATATGAGATATAGTACTTAATGATTATGATGTTTAATAAAGAGAGAACATATAGGTCTCAGTGTAAATAAGTCTTTTGGGGCATATGTAATCTCACTGCCTTAGTTGCAATTGCTTACAAATTGAGATTCCACAGATGCTTGAAGCAGCTTGCTAAATCAGAGCCATCAAGTTAATTAAGTAATTTATAATGTAGACTTCTTTTGATTTTTAAAAAATGCAAAACATTGCCTCTGAGCAAATTAGGGGTAGTTGCCTCAAATTTATTTGCTGAAACATACTTGACAAACTTCCTTTAATATTTTTGGCTTTCAGTTGTTTGAAAAAATTGTTACAAGTGTTTGACATTTGAAATACTCTGATAGAACTTGTTTCTGGTCTTTGAACAAAGAAGCACAACTGTTATAATCTAATACTAATATTCATGTTGACAAATGAAAAACTTTTCAGGTACAGTATAAAATATTTGCTTATACTTTATTACAGCTGAATATTCCTCCCAGTAAATTTACTGGAATACTGTCAAAAAATCAAATCAAAGGTAGATCACAAACATATTCAAAGTAGTAATTATAAATTTTTGAGGAAGTACATGTTTTGGGTTTTTTTTGTAAGATACACCTGTGTGAGTGAAATCATAATTCATTTGTCATTCATACACACACTTAAAAAAGTAAATCTGCCTTGTACATCACGTGCTTCATTTTTAGGCCTTTTTCTGTACGGTGTGTGATTTTTTTTTTTAATGTGAATATTTAATTGTTTTAATACAGTGAAAATTAAAATCTCAGATCTTGGAGTGAAATTGCCTTTCTGTATTGGGAACCAAATGTAAATATGAAAATTCAGCAAGCCGGATCTTTCTCAATCTACTTTTGCTTTTGTGAGGAGCTTGGTGGATCATGGGTTATTCTCATCCTCTTAATAGGTTTCTTATGGAAACTGGACATTTTTCAGAGAGGTCCTTTCTGCCCATACATGGAAGTAAGCCTTCAGGGATATTTTCTGCTGCTCTACTGTATCACCTGCAGCTAGGTAGCACAGCACTTCCATAAATGGAAAGGGAGTATACAAAGGTTTAGAGATGCAAGAGCGGACTGTTTCACACTAAGGGAATGATGGGTTATCAAAGAGATCAGAAAAAGATTGGAGAGGGACATAAGATAATGTTGTTTTCCATCTGCATTGTCACTCAGACATTGAGCTGAGCATGGCACAGCACCTCTGCTAATACAGTTCCTCAGGTCAGAGCTCTCCAGCTGGGACCTGAACCCACCAGTGGGCCACACACCTGTGGGTCACATCAGGGTAAACCATGCAGCCCCAGTGCTGCTCACTCTGCAGATGCCCCACCATGTTACTGCACTTGTCTTCCCTTCCCTCACTGCTGTACAATGGATGTGCCCACTGCATTGCACTGCATGTACCTCCCACCCCCAAATGAATGGTGCCTGCTCCTCCGACTCACTCTCAGCGCTCCTAGCCCTGCTGCGCTACATTGCCCTACCCCCCTGAGGTGGTGACAGCAGTGAAAATTGGAGGAGAGTTGGGGAAGCTGGACACTGACTGCTGTTGCTGAAGTGATAGGGGAAGCAGCAGCTGGGCAGGAGGCAGGTGGCTGAATAGGGCTGTCCTGTCTTGGATTCCACTCCTGAATGCCAGACAGGCATGAAACTGAATGCTGTTATCAGCAATAAAGATAGTTGAATGAATCTGTTTCTTGCTGTCTCTGAACTAAAGAGCAGAAGTAAATATCTCATTAAATACTATGATATAAGCTGTGGTAGTTCCCAGTGGAGTACTGGAAATACTCCTCGCAAAAATTTATGAAGGTTATAACTTACCAAATGTGTGGAAATAATTCTTGAGAGGCCCATTGCTGACAACTATATTTGAGGAACGAAGCCAGGTTTTTTTATACAAGTTGTTGTGCAGTCTGGGCAAAAGAAAAATCTCATAATGACTGTTGCTAAATGACATAGGTGGGTTCTAATTCATTCTTGATGGCATAATCACTTTTATAATAGACTACAATAATTAATGGTACAGAGAGTGAAATTTTAACCAAACTAAAGTACACAAATAGAATATTTTGAATATGCGCTTTCCCAAAAGAATTATGAAACAGTCCCTAGCTTTATTAACAAATAAATTAACCACCCATAGGATAAAGTGTGGGTAAAGTCTTCACTCCAAATTTGACAGCTTGTATTTCCAGTCAGCTTAACTCATGCCCTAGATCCTTTGAGAACCATTTCCACTTGATACCTGTGTAAGGTAATGAGCACTTCCAGTGAGTCAGCAAAGCCTACTTAACTGTTTCTATTCAGAATCCATATCTGCTTAACAGGTTAGAGTGCTTCTGGCAGATATTGCTTCTAGTAGATCACAATGCTACAACAGTTGGCTAAATGACAGCAAGCACAAACCTATGTTGTGAAAATGTAAAGTTAATGTACAAGACAAGTGATATAAAGGACAAGAATACCAAAGGTACATATGCCACAAGCACACACTACTAGACGTTTCTGTTATGGTAAAAGTATCTTCACACCATGTACCTAGAACTCCAATGCCTTCAGAGATGCTTTAAAAAAAGAATCTATGGCCTTAAAAAAAGAACATAGACAACTCATATCATTTGTCTTGCCATAATAAGGAATATAAGGCTTGATTTTTATTAAGTGTTAGTTCTTTCTACTCCCATTAACTTATGCTAGAGTTGTCAGTTTTTGGACTCTTCTGATGAGGTCCAAAGTAAGTTGTTCATAGTATAAGAGTAAGATAACTTGGCATTGAGTTTCTAGGCACAATTGTATACGTCCTGACTCTGTCATAAAGTAATGAAATGCAATGCATTGAAATACAGAGAAACAAGATGAACAGATGAAAATGAATGGTTAGTCTGGCTGGCATACTTAGCAAGTATGCTTATAACCATAAGTCTGAGTGGGAAGAAGCAAAAAAAGGTTGTGATAACACTGGAATTTCATTTACAGTTTATATTGATTACAAAAAGAGCTCTCATGCTTTTGGTGATGTGCAGGTAAATTCATTTTCAAGAAAAATGAATTGTTCATATCCATCTGTGCTTTAGTACAGTAATTACATTTATCTTCCTATTTTTCTGTAAACAAGGCTTTAGGGAGCAAATTTTTCAGCAGAAACTACTGTTGCTAGAGCAGCAATTCTCTAGAAGGTTTATGGAGACAGATCTGATAAAATAATGAGCTGTTAGTGTTATGGAATATTTAAAGTCAGATGTCTTAATAATTCCTCAGTATTATGTAACATTTTAGAGACAGAGGTGACACGCAAGTAGATTATTTTCAGAAATGTAGCAAATGCAGTTATGTTGAAGTTTATATACCAAGAGGCTGCATCTACATGAGCCGCAGACTGAACAGTTATTGGTACTTGCGTATGCATGTTTTTTTCAGATGCTACTGCACAGTAGCATCATGTCACAGTTAATGCCTGCCAATGCTGCTGCGCAGTAGCATCTCGTGTAGATGTGTCCTCAGTAGCGTAGTACATGATAAAGTAATTTGCGAAAGAGAGTTAAGATTGTTCCTCTTTTAGAAAGCCTGAATATTTAGGCACAAAAAGAGTTATGATAACTTCATCAAATACACATACTTTTTGAAAAATCTCCAATCAGTAATTCTCTTAATATATGTCCTGGGTTTTTGTTCATTTTTATCAGATAGTGTGAGAAGCGTTCTGTAATTTTTTCATAATGTTTTACAACTTGAACAATGTAACAATGTTACATGTTTATTTTGTTTAATTGAAGGTTATTACACCTTACACTTACCTCTAAGTAAGAACACAACAAAATGATTACTTTAAGGAGACTGAAATTATCTTAGATTTGATTCAGTATTTCCTTGTGTTAGGTAAAATCAGTGACATCACATCAGGAAACTTGCTGTAATGCCACAGCTGTGGAAACATTGTCTTGTAACAATGGGCTACTCTGCACTTTTACAGTCTGTGCAATCTTAACATCAAGTCAGATTTTAATCTCCTGCATTTGTTATGAAGTGCAAAATTCAAACAACATTGTAGAAATAACTGATGCCAGAGTAGATGATTTTCTGTTCATGGTGCTGATCAAATTATTTTGGTAACTGCATTTACACTAGGAAATAGAAAGCAAAGTGTAAATATTTTGTTATAATTTTAAGTCCCTAAAATACTGTAAAAAAAAGACTCTATTGCAGGCTCTCTCCCAATGGAGGGCTGAATGGCTACTTGGGAGATGACTTGTGACATGATATGTGTGTTTGTGAAATTAACACCCTTCCAATTCATTACAGATGCAGTCACATAGTTTATTTCAGCTTCCAAGATAAACAATCAATATAGAGCCTAAAGGATGATATCCGTTGAACATACTTATGATTTTGCAGCTTGTATACATGTGGATACTAGTCACTCACTGTGTGGAAGCAGCAAGATGTGTTTGGTAATACTTTTTATTGGACTAACTACATTGTTGCAAGAAATGTTAAGTTGCCAGACAAAAAACACTCTTCCTCATCTATGGAAAAGAAGCAGATAGAGCAGACAACTGGTTTTGTGTGTATATGTCACCCTTTTCCTTAGATGAAAAATGCAACAATTTCTTTCCACAGTTTCACAATGCACTGGCAGGGGTCATATAACCCTGGACCATGTGCTGCCAGGAAAATCAGAATACTTATTAGAAAACCACAGGACAAGTGTTTTTGGTTTTATACAACTCAAATTTTAAAGTCACACATTGAAATTACAGCGTTTATGTCTCCACACTTCCTGCAGACTGTGACAGCATCTTATCTAGTCTTTACTCTCTGTCATGGGGATTTCTGAAAGTCTTCCTGTAAATTTTTTAATCCTTTTATACCGTCACCTGGTTTAGCTCTGCAAGTTTTTAATTGGAAATGTGTGGCCATATGAAACTGCCTTCCTTTAATAACAGGTCTCTCTAAAACTAAGCACACCTCATGATTTGCACTTTCTTGCTAGCTGCCTGGGCAAAGGTTTTTACAGCTGAAGAATCTTCAGTTTCCTCCAGAAAGAGCCAGACTTAGAGCTTTAATAGATGAGTGAGAAAAGGGTAAAATTTAATGCAGCTTAAATTTAGAGTTACAATTGTTTTGTAATCTAACTGATACATACACTGCATGTATGTATGTTTGGTATATAATATCACTTTGAACAAAGCTGTGAACTTTCTCCTTGCTGTCCATAGATGTATGTTTTGGACAGGTTGAAACTGGTGCCTCTGTTTTCATTTAAGGGAAATGATGGCTTAAAACCTTCCTTCAACACTTGAGGGCTCTGACCACCGTTAGCTTGCTTATAATCAGTGGAGTCACCTGGTGCTATTTTTTGGCCAGAAGACTCTAGAGTAGGACGTGATTTAGAATTGTAAATTTGCGCTTTGATTTATTAAAAAAAAAATTCTGTCTGTCTCTCTGCCTGGGTGGATTTTATTTTTAGTGGGACATTATATAATTCCTGCAGAAGTTCTAGGAATATGTTCATGCTCTCAGGGTTAGAAACACTTTCCTCTGGCTACACTTCATTATCTTATACAACTGCTGCAACCCAGTCAAATGTGGTAAAATGTCATCTATTATTTCTTATTTTACATAAATAATACTAATATGAATGTGCAAAAATGATAGGAAATGCTGTAAATCATCTAGCTACAATGTGATGAATTACCCTGCTGAGATGATAATACATTACAGTACAGCTTGTCTTTCAGTGGCAGTGTCACTGAAATTGCCTGGCATATGTAAAAGCTTATTTGTAGGTAAGTGTTGAAGTGCTTGAACTGCAGAAAAGCAGGTTTGCCTATTGTCATATTTTGTTACAGCCTGGGAAAGGGGAATATTGGAAACTGCTGAGGTTCTAATACCAGCCAGTAGCAAAACCATAGCTAATTCAGAAGGAAGTTAAGACAGAAAAGGAAGAAAATATGTGTCTGAAAGTAGCTGTGCTTTTAAAGGTATGAAATCCTGGGCCTGATCTTCTCCTGCACAGACATAAACTGAAGTAATACACTGTGAATCAAGATCTGAACTAGTGGGGTCTCTCAACTCTTTACTAGTTGTGAAAGCTTGAATCGCTCTGCAGTCATTTTCAGGTCCAACTTGATGTTCCATAATCTGTGCTTGGTTTGGCTTATTCAGGATTTCCAATATTAGGCCAAATGATTCATTTCATTATTAATTGCTTTTGCCTTCCCATTGCTCTAATGGGCTCTTTTTCATAGTTGAAAAATAGTTGATAGTTTTCATAGTTGAAAAAAGTTGATAGTTTTTAAGTCATCGAGTTCTATACATGTGCAAAGATGCTATTTCTAGTAACGCAGACCTTATCCACTCTTTCTGTCCTTCCTTCCTTCCTCTTTTTCTGTCTGCTCTCTTACTCTGTGCTTTCTCTGTTTTTTTCTCCCCGTTTTTCTGTCAGTGGTTTATTTCTTTTTACCCTTCCTTAGTTTCTGAGAGTATGGGAGGTAAATGCCCTTGATTCAAACCCTGTATCAAGTGTAATTTCCTCTGCCACTGGGGGCAGCTGTACCTTGAAGAAAATTTTGTTATACCTGCTTATATTACCAGGTGCTCAAGTCAGCAGACACTGTGATGTAAAGCAATTAAAAACTAGGTTCTGCACATTTCTGCATATCAGAAATGATTGCAACTATGAGAGAGTGAACAGTGAAGAATGGGCATTTAAAAATGCTTTTTGTTATCAGAAATTATTGATCTTGTATAGATTTAAAGATGAGAAATACAGTACAATCTCATAATTGTACCCCCATTTATATTGACCCCATGCTTTAGCCATCCCAACAGCAGGAACTGATTTTTTTGATTATTATGGTGCAAAAAAATAACTAACCTTATTATAGCAATGAATTTTCTCTTGGTCCCATGGGCTGGGGACAGAAATTACACATGAACTGGTTTAAGTGATCAGAAACTGGTTTAAACCTGGAACAGAACAGATATTCAGTGCACATAAATCACTTTCAAAATGGCTGAAACTGGTTTAAGATAAACCTGGTTGACTGTAGTATCTGACTTAACTGATTTAGGTCAAACCAGTTTATAAAGCTTCTGTCCCAGACCCCTTCCTGGTTCAACTTAAATCACAGTCCCCCAGTATCCCAGGATGCTTTGTAGCCTTGGGCTGGGCTATCTGCTCCAGAGAGCAGAGTTGGCCCCATCCCGCTGCTTCCTCGCCAGAATAGCAAGGGCTGACTGACAAGGGGGTGGGACTGGGAAACCTGGCTGGGGATGCAGCTTGGTCTGCCTGGGGGGTGCAGAACAGCCCCAGCCAGACTTTTCCGCACTAGAGCAGAGGGGGTGGGGGACATGAGCAGGCAGGCTAAGGGAAAGGGGAGGGAGGGGGCTTAAATTCCCTCTCCTACTGGCATGGGACCCCAGCCAGGGTCTGCTTGACAGAGGGCCAGCAGAAGACCAGCAGACTCCATCCCCTCTCACCTCTGGTAGAAACCAAAGCAAGCAGTTGAGAGGAGGGGAAAGGGGCATAATTGCCTTCAGCTTGCCCAGGCCATAGGGGAGGGGGAAGAGGCCGGAGGGACTGGTCCTCTGCCATCTGTGAGCACAGGGGTATTTACATTATAAAGCAGAACCTGTAAAAGGTGGGAGACTGGATGATCTAAGCAGAGACAAAAGACACTGAATGCATGAGTCCTGCCAAAGGTGCTATAAGGGACAAACACAGTAATGTCAAGGCACCCAAGGGGGTGCAAGTACACCTATAAAAACCCAAGTAGAGCTGAGGCCTGTGGGATCTTCATTTCAACACCCCTGCTGATTGCACCAGAAGGACTTTCTGAATACCTGGTGGTAAGGAGACACTTAATCAATTAGGGCTGGAAGGGACCTCGGGAGATCATCGAGTCCAGCCCCCTGGCCAAAGGGCAGGAAGTCAGCTGGGGTCATAGGATCCCAGCCAG